>NC_057861.1:590744931-591399306 GCF_019393635.1 Dromiciops gliroides | reverse complement strand
CTTTGGAAAAGACCCTGATTTTGGGAGGTTGAAAAGGGGCTGGCAGAGCATGAGATGGATAGAGAATGTCATGGAAATAATGAACATGAAACTTCAAGAGTGTAAAGAATTAATTGTTATTTGAGGTTTTTATGCCTCCATGCACTGGCCTGGGGCTTCGCAAACGCACAGTGCTCCACCCATTGGTTGTAGCCCTTGCCAGGGCTCTGGCACTTCATGTCATCACCACTCGCTGATGCCTACATGGGCCTGGCAAAATTATAATGACTGGAAGCCTAGTGAGGGCAGTCATGTGACTGTCAGAGCGGCCATCCCATTGGCTGGGGCTGTGTGGGGTGTTTTCTAGGTTTTGGGGAGGAGAATTGGGCATTCTAGGTGGAAGCTGTTCTGCTGCATATTTCAGCTGATTACTAGGTGGTGGTATTTTTTCAGGTATTATAATTTCCCTTTCCCCATTTTATTTCCTTTCCCTTGATACTACTGATCCTGTTTGTGTGTTTTTTTAAGTTTGTTCTTGTTAAAATAAATCTTGTTCTATTTTGAGGGAGGCTGCCAATCTCCTCCTTGCCCCAATATTGCGGCAAGCCGCTTAGTTAACACTCCCCAATTAAAAATTGGTCCCCACAAGAGATAGCGGAGGGGGGGCAGCTAGGTGGCACAGTGTATCCACTCTAAGCACCGGCTCTGGATTTAGGAGGACCTGAATTCAAATCCGGCCTCAGACATTTGATACTTACTAGCTGTGTGACCCTGGGCAAGTCACTTAACCCTCATTGCCCACCCCCCCCCAAAAAAAGGGGGAAAAAAGAGAGTCAGTGGCCAGAAATGCGCACAGCTGCATATGCAGTCAGGGCTTACAAAAACAAAAACAAAAACAAAACAAGAGATAGTGGAGGATAGAAGGGTCTGATGTCCATTATGTCATACTTGAGTCTGAAGTACTGTTCTAATTTGAATGAGATGCATACTCTTCAATTTAGCAATACCACTACTATGTTGGTATCCCTAAAAGAGATACCCATCAATTGAGGTGTGGCTGGACAAATAATGGGATGAGATTATGATGGAACACTCTTGTGCTATAAGAAATGATGAGCAGAGGGCAGCTAGGTGGCGAAGTGGATAGAGCACCAGTCCTGCATTCAGGAGGACCTGAGTTCAAATCTGACCTCAGACACTTTACACACTAGCTGTGTGACCCTGGGCAAGTCACTTAACCCCAATTGCCTCACCAAAAAACAAATAAAAAAACAGAGAAATGATGAGCAGGATGTTATCAGAAAAACCTGGAAAGACATAAATGAGCTGATGTAAAGTGAAATATACTGTATACAAATAACAGCAATACTGTAAGATGATCTGCTGTGAATGACTTAGTTATCTTTAGCAATACAATGATCCAAGACAACTCTGAAGGACTTGTGAAAAATGTAATCCAACTACAGAGAAAGAACTGATGGCATCTGAATATAGATTGAAGTATGATTTTTTGTTAGTTCCTTTTTCTAAAGTTTTTTGTCTGTTTTCTTTCACAACTTGACTAATGTGGAAATGTTTTGCGTGACTACACATGGAAAGGGAGGGAGGAAGAGAATTTGGAACACAAAGTTTAAAAAATGTTAAAATTTGTTTTTACATGTAACTTGGGGAAAAATAAATTCTAAATAAAAAATAATCAATCTATTCTAAAGCAAAGTCCTGAACTAAATTCTGGAATAGAAATTTTAAAGTCCTATCAAAAGCTCAACAGGTTTCTAAAGGGAGGCCTGATGAGTTCAGAAAAAAATCCTCCCTGAAATGATTAGGGTAATGATCAACTAAGAGAAAATGTCTTAGATTAATTCAAATGAATAGAAGTATCTCTTGAGTTCATCTTTAACAAGGCTGAAAAGAATTCATTGAGGGAAAGATTACAGAGGAATTGACTGGGGAATCAAAACTATTGTCTAGTGTTTGTCTCCCTGTTTAGTCTAGTTTATGGTGTGTGTCTTTGCTCTTGAACCTTATAAATTGTGACTACAAAATGTCAGGGGTAGATTTTGAAAGGTAGGGCAAACTTCTGTTTGGATATTCTCTAGCTAAACAGAGATGCTTAATTAGTTTCTGAACTAATTTGTCTGGATTTGTGCCTAAAAATGCAATGTAAATATTTTTTTCTTATGCAATGGGTATTACTTAAATAATGGGGGAGAGGGGACAGAAGAGGTGTAGGAAGAAAATGTAGTGAGAAAATGGGGATTTTTTTTGAGTGTGGGGGCCAGTGAAGAGAACAATCTGTCTGGAAGAGGACTCTGATTGGGGAAAGGGGAAAGAAAATATTGAAAATGATAAAGTGGGACTAGGTTATGGAAAGCCTTAAATGCAGGGTTAAGGATTTTGGTCTTGATTCAAATAGCACTGGGGAGCCCACCTCTAGCTAACTAACTTTTTTTCCTTCTTCCTCTCCTCCTACCCAATGACTTCAATAGGAATCTTCACTGATGTACCTGTCCAGGATGTCTGTGCAATCTGCTAGTAGCACATTTAATATCAAAGCAGTGCTCTGACCTGGATCATCTGCAGGGGGCTGCTTATTTGTGTAAATGACCATAGTGGCCAAGAATGTTCTCCATGTGTGATCTTACTTCCTCTCCATGAGTTTCTCCAGATCATATAACCAGAACTAGATGAAATGATAGACAGATCTGACCATGTCACCCTTACTAGTCAATAAAGTCCAGAATGAAATATAAAATCCTCTGATGTTCAAAGCCCTTCAAATCTTGTTCACCTCCTTTCTAGACTTATTCCACCTTACTCCCCACCATGTATTCTTTAATCTAGTGACACTGGCTTTCTTGCTGTTCCATGAATGTATAGTAGAAACTTAATGTTTTGTTGTTGTTTAGCCATTTTAGCTGTGTCCAACTTCTCGTGATCCCACTTCTAGTTTTCTTGGCAAAGATACTGGAGTGGTTTGACATTTTCTTCTCTAGCTCATTTTATGGATGAGGAAACTGAGGCAAACAGGTTTAAGTGACTTGCCCAGGGTCACATAGCTAATAAGTGTTTGAGGCCAGAACTGAACTCAGGAAGATGAATCTTCCTGATTCCAGGCCTAGTTTCCTATCAATTATGCCTTCTAACTGCTTTACTAATAAATGTTTATTTTCTGACTATAGAGAGAATACTTATTAAGTGCTTACTATATGCCAGTCATTGTACTGCTGTTGGGGAAACAAAGGCAAGCAAAGACATTCCCTACCATAAGGAGCTTACATTCTAAGGGTGGTGGTAGTGGTGGGAAACAACCCATAAAGGGGAAATAGAATGGGGTAGGTTGGGAAATGGAGGTCGGGGGAGAGGGGAGGGAATGGTACACCTTGGTGGGGGAGAGACAGCAAAATAGAAGAGGTCAGAGTATCAGGAGTAGAGCTGGGAGAAAAGTGAGCACAGATGGCAAAATATCATAGTGGTGCAGGGCAGAAATTCACTAATTAGAGATGGGGCTACAAGGTTGGAAGCATCTCGATGGGGGAAGGTTATTGATATGGAAGTAGAAAAGGCCAGAGAGTGGGGAAGTCATCTAGCCCACTCCCTTCATTATATAGATGAAAAAACTGAGACTTGTGGAATCAAGACTTTTTTGAGGCCATACTGGCAGTAAATAGCAGAACTAGGATTCGAACCCAGATTCTGATAAAGAAATGATGGGACATCAGGTACAAAAGCACACAATTCTGGACATAGCCACTGTGTGAATGTTTGACTTGATGTTACAGAGATTTCCCCCCCTTCCTTTGTTTTTAATTGGGGGGGAGGGCAGAGTGAGGAGAAAAGGTTAGCAATAATGATATGATGCCAAAGAAGATCATTGTAATATTTTCAAATGCCCAGAAGAAAACAGGAGGAACGTGAGAAAGAAGCACAGAAAAAGGAGGGGCAGCTTTGAAAAGGACTGATAGAATGTATTGTATTGTATTTCATGCAAATATTGTATATATTGTATTGTATTTCATACAAATGAGGCTTCAAGATTTCACATAGAATCCTCTTTCTGTTGTGCTCTGTGTAAGGAAATGCATTTTAAAAGAATGGGAAACACATGTACAAAAATATTTATAGCCACCCTCTTTGTGGTGGCAAAGAATTGAAAATCAAGGGGATGTTCAGCAATTGGGGAATGGCTGAACAAGTTGTGGTATATGAATGTAATAGAATACTAATGTGCTGTAAGAAATGATAAGCAGAAGGATTTCAGAAAAACCTGGAAAGGCTTAAGTGGACTGATACTGAGTGAAGTGGGCAGAACCAGGAGAACATTGTACACAGTAATAGCAACATTGTGTGATGATCAACTGTGATAATCTTAGTTCTCAGCAATACAATGCCAAAAGATTCATGATGAAAAATAATAAAATACTTTTATGATAAAAAAAATTAATGGGTGGGGGGGACAGCTAGGTAGTACAGTGGATAAAACACGAGCTCTGGATTCAGGAGGACCTGAGTTCAAATCCGACCTCAGACACTTGACACTTACTAGCTGTGTGACCCTGGGCGAGTCACTTAACCCTCATTGCCTTGAGAAAAGAAAAAAAGAATGGGAAAGCAAAGAGATTTAGATATAAGAAAGGCTCTTTTCCCAAAAGACTTTACTGGGGGGCAAAAGACCACCTTGATCTCAGAGGTCCAGTAAGAGTGGATGGGGGTGGGGGGGGCAGGGGGAAGCAGCTAGGCGGCACAGTGGATAAAGCACTGGCCCTGGATTCAGGAGTACCTGAGTTCAAATCCAGCCTCAGACATGTGACACTTAGTAGCTGTGTGACCCTGGGCAAGTCACTTAACCCCCATTGCCCCGCAAAAAAAAAAAAAAGTGGGTGGGGATGGAGGATAGAAAAGAGGAAATGACTGCTTTTAAACTTTTTAACCTATAAGCAGGGCTAGCCTGGGGAAATTTAACTTTTTATCAAAAACTCACTAAGTTTCTGGTCCCTTTTAATTCTGATTCATAGTTGCAGATTGGTGTGTAGGTTGGAGGTAAGGGAGTCACATGCCAATGATTATATTTCTTAGCTTCTAGGAACAGGGTGAATTGGCTATTCCAAAGATCCTGAATTTACTGATCCCCTCCCCAGTATAGTTGGATTTGAGGGGACACCCAAAAGCCCATTCCCCCACTCCTAATTTTCTCCTTCCATTAACAAAGGGATTGAAATGAGCATTGCCTCTGGAAATTCTACTTTTGACATTGCCTGGGTAACCTTTGGCAAGTCAACAGAGCCTCCCTGGACTTCATTTTCTTGATTTATACAATGAAAGAGGTTGGGATAGATGAGTCCTGAGCTTCCTTCTAATGCTCCTAAATCTAGGATTGTATCATCTTGAGAAGCCCACAGAGGGTGACTTTCCTAAGATCACACAGAGTTTTTCCTGTTTATTGTCACAGGTCACATGGCCTAGAAAGTCCCTTCCAACTCTAGATTTAGATAAATGAAAGAAAATACCCTCTTTTAAAACAAATATCCCTTTAAAAAACTTAGTTATGGATCTTTCAAAATTTAGTGTAAATTAGTTGTCACTATTTTTTTTCTAAGTTTTGTGGGATCTCTGGAGGCACTTTTAAGCATAGAAATGAATATGAAATTAATATAGAAATGAAGCAGAGATGAATAGTGTGAGAATTAGAAGCATTGGGAACAGTGAGTGAAAATGTCAGAAAATGGAATATCTTGTTTGAGGAACTGTAAGGCTAGGGTCATAGATTAAAGACTATGTGGAGAGTAGACTAGAGAGGTAGGAGGGGGCCAGGGCTTTAAATCAAACGAGATTTTATATTTGATCATGCAGGCATGCTCAGGACTTGATTGAAGGGCAAGGGATTGCCTTGGGTCAACCATGTACATTAGGAGTCCCATCCATCACTGGCAAGGGCAAATCGTTTAATCTCTCTAGACCTCAGTTTATCTATAGTAGCCTGAAGATACTTTAAGTTTCTGTCCAGTTCTAGATTTATACTATTCCTCTCTTCTGCTCCAGTCATTGCCCTCTCTCGGTGCTAACCCAAGAGTAACTGTTCTCATCTGAGTGTCTCGTATCTTCTAGCTAGTATCCAAGAATCTCCCAAGTTTTGTATGTATTCCTAAAAAATCTAACTCCTATCTTTCATAGAAAGCCTTTCCCCTTCTCCCCCCTTAATTCTAGCACCTTTATTTTGTATTTTGCTTATATTTGGCCTCCTCTCTTTGTGATTGTGAGCTTGAGGGCAGGGGCTGTCTTTGGCCTCTTTTTGTATCCCCAGCACTTGGCACATAGTATAGGCAAAAACATTACAAAAAGGTGAGAAAAGGGCAGCTAGGTGGTGCAGTAGATAAAGCACTGGCCCCGGATTCAGGAGGACTTGAGTTCAAATCCAGCCTCAGACACTTGACACTTACTAGTGACCCTGGGAAAAATGGGGGTCACTTAACCCCCATTGCCCCCTCCCAAAAAAGGTGAGGAAATTTGATGATAAGATTATCAAGTTAAGTGTTTGTTTAATCTTTGTGTCCTAGACTCCATTCCTTTGAAAGACCCAATTACATTTTGGAGAAAATTTTCACTTTTAATTGGCTTACTGCCCCCAGACTAAATGGTTTGGGAATATCATTATCTTACCCCTTCCTCCTTCTCTGGCACCCCATTCCCTTTACAAGTACACGGGCTCAAAAAGCTCAAAACATGAACAGATTTATTTCAGAGTTCATGGAAACCAGTAGAACTTAGCTACTCATAGAAAAGAGTAATATGCATAAATGAACAAACCTCTCCCCAGAGGCCTGAACAAACTTAGTTTGCTTACAGCAATGCCCTGAGTAGGGTTCTAGGAAGGGACATCTGTGGATGGCTCCCGTCTGAGGTCCTGCTGTTGTGGTCCCTTTAGCTTTCCTGTAGCTCTCCTTGGCCTCTGCTTCCTGTAGCTCTCCTTCGTTTCGGGTAGATGGCAGTCCATCACAGGCCTTCCAACTGTTATCGGTTGCTCTGTGGAGTTCTCTTTCTCAAGTAGATGGTACTGGTTTCCTTTACCAGAGGACCAGCTCATGATCAGTTCAGAGTCTGTCTTGATCGAGCTAGTTCACAGCTGAAAACACACCTCCAGAGCAGATGGCCTCCATTTTATTTTAAGTCATAGTTTTGACAATTGCTCTGATAATTTAGAAAATCAGAAATTTCTAAGTAAAGTCATAAAGGAAGTTGAGGTTTTTGTAGTAGGTGAAGAAACTATTGCTTTAGTGCAATGGTAATGGATTTGGAGGCAAATAACTTGGGTTTGAATTTTGGGTCTGCTTCCTTACAAACTTCTGTGACCTTGGGGCAAGTTCTTTCTGTAAAAACTGAGGCCCGTTCAGGTTCTAAAAGATTACTTTCCAACTAGAAATGGATTGAAATTATTGAAGTCCAATCCTGACTCAGTGAAATATTGTTGGACATGGTATCAAAGATCAGTCCCAAATCGCACTCTTAGAACTTGTCATGCGGGGTATGGAGGAGGCAGTTCACACCCTCATCCTTCATTTTTCCATGACTTACGATGACCTCTAAGATTCTTTCCAATTCTAAATGATATGATTTAAGGAAAACTGCCTTTTCTGAAGCTTTTTGTTTTCTACAGTTCTAGGTCTCTCAAGGGACTTAAGGAACTCTCCCCACTTGTTTCATTCTTTGTATTACCTTCCCCAACACCTAATACAGTGCCTGGCACACAGCAGGCTCCCTTAGTAAAAAAGCCTGTTGAGGGGCAGCTAGGTGGCACAGTGGATAAAGCACTGGCCCTGGCTCAAATCTGACCTCAGACACTTGACATCTACTAGCGGTATGACCCTGAGCAAGTCACTTAACCCTCATTGCCCTGCAAAAAACACAAAACAAAAAAGCCTGTTGACTCTCTCCTCTCTACACATTTCTTCCCAACTTCACCTGTTCACCAGCACTTGGGCAACACACATCACAGATCTAAGACTCAGAAGAGGTCCTCTACTTTTAATTCCCTTGTTCTTTCAAACTGACCTGCATTTGAAGGGGAAAAGGTTTCTAAATCATTCAATCTTTTTAAAATCATCAGCTGCCAGAGCTGTTCATAAGCTGTTCACTGACTGGTCCATAGTATCTTGCCCCACCCACCCTTCCCTGAGTAATGTGATGATGCCATACCTACACCCTCACCTCCTCTTAGCAATTTAGTGCTGGGGAAAAATGAAAAAGAACAAAAACAGTGGTCCAGGTGCTTCAAGAGCTGGTTTCTAATCCTGGCTCTGGTGTAACTTAGCTCTGAGACCTCAGGCAAAACAATTCTGGTACTGGGGACTGGATTTGGTACTAAGTGTTGCTGCTACTTACTATCTTTGCGACTTCCCATCCATCTCTAGGTCATGTTTTCCATGTAGGAGTCGGACTACAAGGGCTTGGGAGGTTCCAAGTTGAACGATATTATCCTATTAAGTTTTTTGCGATTTCAGCAACAGAAGACTAAGCATGCTATTTGAGGAAATGTATATAAGAGCAGAGAGATGACATTTCACTCCCATCTAGTGGTGAAATCTTTACTGCCACTAACACAATGTGAATCTCAAAGTTTTCCGTCTATCCTGCTCCTGAAGGCAGCTAGACAAACTGCAAACAATTTGGGCTTGCCTTGGACTACATATTTATGCTAACTGCAGCTAGCTTCTTCTAGCCATTATCTGTCCATTTAAAAATATCAATTTCTTAGAAAATTCCACAGTGACTTTCTACACTTTTAGACAACTAAGGGTTTTCTCCTCACTAACTGGTGTCCCCATTTTTCTGCCTCTTGAGTCTTGTTTCACTCTAGACCATGATAGAAACACCACCCGTTTTCTTTAGGATGGAAATTTCACACGGTCCATTGTCTTAATTCCAATCCTGAGCCAAGTCTAGTCTAGAACATCTTGTCCTGGAGACTGTATTTTACTTACCTTTCAAGACCCAAGACAATTAGAGCTCCCTCAACCCCCCTTAAAACCCTTTTTATATTTACACTTTCTTCCTGTGGAATCTCAGACAAAAGATGTTTATGTGGGGCTTTCACTACAACACCCAATAGCCATCTATCCTCATTCTTCCAGGGAAGCTGGGTAGCACAGTGGATAAAACAATGGCCCTGGAGTCAGGAGGACCTGAGTTCAAATCTCATCTCAGACACTTACAAGCTGTGTGACCCTGGGAAAGTCACTTAACCCTCATTGCCCTGCTCAAAAAAAAAAAAATCCAAAAAACCCCAACAACAAAACACTACAAACAAAAAAGCATCTGGGGCTATCTCCAGTCCTGATGTATGCTGTGCCACTGGACCCAGATGGCTCTGTAGGAGAAAGGGAAGTTGGTGACCTTGCACAGCTCTCCCTCACATAAATCCAATTCATTATAAGTCATGACTTCTGGTACGGTCCTCTTTGAGAATGAAGGACAAACATCATCCTTGTTCTTCCAGTCCATCACCCTTGTGCTTTGGGGCCTCATTCCTCCCTTTGCAATCTTCACAAAGATAGGGTCTATCTAAATTTTCTATCTCCCTAGTGCCTATACAAAATGTGCTTTTCTATTTCTTGGGTTGTCTTTTTATTTATATTGGCATCTTTATTTTCTCTAATTGAAAGACCTAATACTGCATCACCCCCTAATAATAATAATCTGAAGATAAGGGAGGTAGAGATAAGCATGGAAGTAGTTTGGAAGAACTAAGCCTCATGTGCATAGAAACAAATCCAGATTTATGTCTAAATTGACCATATTTCAAATGCAAATTTAGAAATATCTTTAAAAGTCTTCATAAGCAAATGACCAAGTGCCTATCACATGCAAAGCATTAACATTACTTAGTAGATGAATTGCTTGTTTTCAAGTTGGACAAACACTGAATTTCATTGAGTCAAGCACAAGTTACTAAATCTAGCTTGTGGTTCAGACTCATACTATTTCTTCACACTGGAAGGGAAAGGAATTCATACCACTGTTTCCCTAACAGCTACTACCTGATATATAGTTTTATACCCAAACCTTATAAACTCTGTGTTCAAAATAAATCCAATGTTAACCATTACCAGTTTTTCTAACGCATCTTCTTGGAAATTACCATTACGTTGTTTTTATGTTCCAAGCCTCACAATATTGCTCTTTCCTGTTTCAAATCTTGCTAATCCTCTCCCAACTGACTCTATACTGGTGTGCTCCCTTCTTTTGAAATGATCAAGATTGAGCTATTATCACCATTGTGATCAAGTTTATTTCAATATTTGAATTAAATAGTTCCATTTTTCTCTCTAATCTAAGGTACCAAACAAAAAACAATCAGGAAAGGCACAAAATGTAGGAGAGGTGTTCGAGTGTTTTCCCCTTTTCCTTTAGTACTTACTCAGAACCACTGGGAGAAATTGTTTTCTAATTTTACTTTTTAACTTCTTTACTTAAAAACAATACAACAACCAACCTTTTCCTTTCCATTCTCAAGGAAGGGGACAGAGACAAGAAATCAACAGAGCAGAATTTAAAGACTTCTATTGGTAGTGAGCTTAAGTATCACTCAGGAACTTTTAATTTCGAAGAAAGCTACCAAGTCTGTCAAACATAGAATAAACCAAACAAGGTATTTTTATTTAAGATTTATAACCTACCTCCTTCCAAAAAAGAAGTAAGGAGGCTAAAGCCAAACAAGTTATGTTCTTAAAACACATTTAAGTATTTCAAACTTGTGAGATTCAAACTTCTAATAATCAGAGGATAACAAATTATTGGAGTTAACTGGTACAGATATTCTCCTTTACCCAAGATTGTGATTGAGCTGACAGTGCCACCTTGAAGATGACTTCCTTTAAAATTCTTTGACAGGTTTATTACATAATTTAATACATTTTCGTGGAGATTTCATGACATATTGGACAATTGGATAAAAAGTTAATATAGTTGGGCAAAAGAACAGAATCTGTATGAAAGTCAATTAAAAAAAACCTTACCATACATACTTGCTACAATACTTCAAGAACTGGATGTCAGTGTGAGTATTCCCTCCATCACTGAAATTCAAAATTACACTACAATTTTCATGTCCTTTGAGAATTTTCACCACCTTGCAGACAACATGGTGATGAGCCTCTGAAATTAGCTAGGCTGGTGTTCAGGTAACAGATGTGCAGCATATCATGGCAGCCTCATGCAATTCTTTCCAGCTTTGTAGGATCTACTGGAGCTTGTCCTCTGCTGGTATAGCTAAGACACTCTCTGCCATCCATCCAACTAAGACTTGGGTGGGAGACCACTTCTCTTCCCCCTTCCTGGCCCAGTTTCCAGAGGCACTCGACTGACTCTGGAATGGCTGGGCTCAAGCAACTTTTGTGGATGGGGGTACATGCCATCAGGTGGTCTTTACCTGAGTGTTACACTTCTTAACACATTTAGAGGCATAGGAGACAAACTTGTGTAAATGTAACCTCACTCAAATATTTTCAAGAAGCTAGTAGAAAACTGTTATCAAAATTAGTCCCATGTAACAGAGGTATGATTGAGATATAATGAAAATGTCAAAGTGGAAATAGTTTTAATCAATTATTCAGATGAAGGAGTAGAAGATGAGCAGTAGAAGTGTACGATCTTTCTGATATGGATTCTGAACTGCCTTCATGAGAATGACCATGCCAGGAAATTGTCATGAATTTCATTATGTAAGATTCACAAAATAAGGTGGTTCTTGGCATTATAAAGACTGAGAATACACACTAGAAAGACAACTGTTTAGCTCTAACCAAAGAGAATGAATGATTTGGGTAGAAAGACCTCGCTCCTCCTACTTGCCTGCTGTGCTGAGGTACACAGGAAACCAGCACCTGTCTGTTTCAAAGGCTCTGTTAAACTCACCAATAGGAATATTGTAAGGTTTCTTTACTTCTACAAGGATAACACATTCTACCTTAAGATTCATAAAGTTGCTGCATATTTGGTTAAAATAAAACAAAAAACCAACACACCCATAAGTATGTCAATTTGCTATCAAAGACATGTCATCACAATACAGTGGCTGCTAAAATGAGCCATGGCTTCACAATATCCCAAGAAATTAAACAGAATGCATCCCACCCAACTGTATATTCCAATGATTTCAAGTGAATCAATAACATGTTTTATAAAACTATTATCCTGATTGCCCACAGAAGGCCTAGTACATAGCTAGCATCCAATACATATTAAAGAAGGTGGTATTCACTTCAGTGGTTTAATATAAGCCATTAATGCCATCATTAAGGAAGTTCCTTATATTTCATAATTAGAAAACCATTTTTTATCCAATTAAAACTCAGAGCACTGTTGTTTTTTATTTCCTTGACTGGAAGTGAAGGTATAATTAAATTCATCACACAATGTAAACATTACCAAAAATTCTTTGTAAAAAAGTCATTTAATATCCTATGGGGAGAGTGGCAGGTTTCTGTTACCCTCCAAGACTACTTAATCCCTTCTCCCTCCAAAAAATCCCCTTAAAGTTCAAAGACAATTATTGGTGAATTATTTTTACTATCACTTCCACCACTAATTTTTCAGTGATTTGAAGGGCAAAGTTTGTGGTACTGCTACTCCCCATTAGTGCTATGTATTAATTGATTTTCAAGGCAGCTTTTGGGTTATGAAGGCATACACATTACAGTGGAAGTCCAGAAAGAGAGAGCATAACTGAAAATACAGATTTTTTATCATATACCTTTATAAATACCACATCTGGGGTATGTGGACCATAGAATTTTGAACAAGGCAAGTGGAGCTAAATCTACTCCAAAAACTATGGATGCCACAGACTATACCTTAAAAGTATTTAAAGAATATTTCCAGTCATTGTATTTGTACACGGTTCCCTCCTGGAAAACCTTTTATTTCTTAAGCTCAAATGCGACTAGTTCGAGGCCAAAAACCCAGGATTATACATTGCAATACTGAAATTAAAAAAAATACATCTTAGTAAAACTCATTATATAAATGAAAAGGTTATCCCAAACTGTACTTTCCAGGGAGAGTAGAAATCTTCCTCAACTTCCACGTCACTCACTGAAGTAAAATTTTTATAGAAAATTTTATTCAACATACAACATTTTCCAGCAAAAAGGCAATATACAGGAAGAGTTGTTGTACACTGCTGCTACAGAAACAAAAAAAAAAAATACTGGAAAAGAATAAAAATAAATGTGATTTGCTGATTCTATTTTTACTGCACTCAAAACTAGACAGGCTAGCATTAGCTCCAAAATAAAAGGAAACAGTCTGGGACTGAATAAAACTACACACAATGAATATCAACATCAGTGAAATTCACTTGCAGACTCACCCAACAAAATTAACCTCCAAGTGTTAAATTGTACATGTTCATTCATTAAATATACAATTTCATGTTCTTTTATCTTTTCCTCTTTTTTTGCTTTTTTTTGTTTTGCTGTTTGTTTGTTTGTTTTTTTGTTTTACAAAGTCAACAGCTTACTAAACACCAGTGAGCATGCCCTCTGTGCTAAAAGGCTATTTTCTGTGTTTCTTCCATCTGTTCCCATTTAAATGAAACTATATTTATAATCCTTTCACCTGCTTTTGCCACCTTCTGATATCCTAAATTTGCCAATAGGCAGCATAGTAAACCTTAATTGTATTTAACAGTGTTTTTAATTTATTAAAAAGACCCAAAATGTCTTTTAGGGTTTATTCAGTGCACCACTCTGCAAAATGGGCAGCAAAGTAGTGGCTGAACTAAATAAATCAAAACTAGTTTATTAAAAAGATCCTATGCAGCTGGAGGAGACATAAATCCCGAATAAGTGCCAACAATGTACACAATGAAGTAGAGATCTCTATTATTGATGTTGTGAGTTCTTTTTCTTTTGCATTTACAAATGCACAAAAGGTCATTTAAAGTATAACTGAAGGAAATAAATCAGTTGTGAGTCTAAACATAAGACTTACGTGCTGCAGGGTTGGTGAAGGAAACCATACCAGGAAGGGCAGCCAGTCAGCTTATGCCATCTATAAACATACTACAGACACATTTTTTGCCAATATCAATGGTCCTACTAAACTCTTCCCCCATTTTGCTGACAATTGCCTTGCATTATGTTTACCATAAAATAACTCTCATTGGCATCCAAGCTTTATAAAAACACCTTCATTTTGCTCAAAAAGGGCAGTCAATAGATACAGAGAAGCCAAACTGAACAGCATCAACAAAATAAAATTAACATCAGCAGCAAATCCTCTTGCTGAAGACTTCAGATATAGTGCACGTGTACCAAAGTTCTACTGTTGTTAAAAAAGGGTGCACAGACACACACACCTATTGTCCCTTGCCTTGAACAAACTGCTTAAGTAAGTCAGTTATGAATTTTAATAGCCTTTTCAAGGTAAGTGTAGCGACTTCTCTTTGGGGCTTTATTGAAATGGTCAAGCCCCAGCCAAGGCCTGGGATGAGACATGTTACCTGGGGGAAAAAAGAAAGGAAAAAACCTTTTAGAACCATTAGTTACACCTGAACACAGTGGTGTATGTGTACACAAAGACCCAGACAAAGACACAGACTCCCTCTCTGCTCATATTTAAATTAACTGTTCTTATTAGTCAATACTGAAGTGACTAATACTAGGCAAATACTTCAAGGTTGTGATATTAACTGTATTTTTTCTTTCTTTTGGACACTGATATATAATGTAATGGTAGTCTAAGAAAAAATGGCTCTGAATTATTAACTTGGTTAGTGGCATACTAAAATAAGGTGTTTCTTCCAAAATTTCATTTAAGTAGCAGTTAAGTTTAAAAGGTTTATTTTTGGTGTCTAAGCTTCCTTGACTTGCAGGTGATAAGGAATGATGGTCTAAAACTCAAGGTCAAGGCACTTACCCGGCTGAGCCTCAAAATCTTTCAAATTGACTTCATATTCATCTTCATTTATGTACTGGTGTCGACCCATCATTACAATGGCAAATTTAAACTTAAAAATAAAAAAGCACAAAAATAAAACAAAACAAAAATTTTTTCAAGTCTGAATATCAGAGGCAAAATGTGACATTGCTGAGGAGATTAATTTTATTAGTAGCACCAGTTTTGATATAATAATATACTGAGATTTCTCATATAAATAGATATATCCTTTGGTAATAATGAAAGCAAACCATGAGGGAGAGGTGTAGTGTTATTTTCATGGGCTTGGTAGGGAGTATAGGGACTAATGAAAGGAGGAGGATAAATACATGAGAAGACAGAGTTATTGAGATAGGGGGCCTGTTAGCATGGCTCCTAGTAGGGACAAGCTAGAGATGGATATTCTCTCCTATCCCAAACTGTGCATTTACTTTACAAACCAACAATGCCATAAATCTGGGGAAGTTAAAGCTAAGGCTGGATAGGGGGAGGAGGCTCCTCCATTGAGCTGAGGTAAGGTGTTTCCCGCCTTCTAGATGGCTCATCAACATGATATTTATCAGGGAAACCCTAGTCCACACTAAAAACTAAAACACTAGAGTTTAAAGAAAAGTTTGATTATTTGTGCTAGCGAAAACAGCACATTTTACATCATTTTCAGGAGCAAACCTTTATATTGTCTTTATTAACAATAATTAACATTAATAGATCACTTATAGATTCATACAAAATGATTTTACCTCCTCCTGCAGATATAAGGTAAACTCTTACCTTCTCAAACTCTTTTTTCCTGGATATCTAGCATTGTTTTGAATTCGTTTCATCACTTCTCTGAAATGTTCACCCTATAAATTAAACAGATATAGCCAGTGATATTTAAAAGATAGAAGATTCCTTTTGGGGAGCAGCTTGGTGGTGCAGTGAATAATAAAGGCCCTGGATTCAGAAGGAACTGAAGTTCAAATCCGGCCTCAGACACTTGACACTAGCTTAGCTGTGTGACCTTGGGCAAGTCACTTAACCCGCACTGCCTCACCAAAAAAAATGTAATTGGGAAATATTTAACAAAATAAATATTTTTTAAAAATATTCCTTTTGAAAGTTTCAACCATTACGTTTCAAATGAGCCACATGACATTTAAATACAAAAGCAAACAAATTCACAACAAACAGAAATACATTAAACGTCAACTCTGTGCAGTGCCCCAGGCAAGATGTCAGAAGAAAATTCAAAATTATGTAAGCAGGCTACAGCCCTCATGAAATCCACACTGAGTAGGAAGAAAATGAAATATAAGTTTTCCCCAGTTTTAAAAATCAAGTAATAGTTATTATTCAATTTTTTAAAACAAAAGCAAATCAGTGAATAAATTTATTACAATTTTAAAAAAAGAAAGAAAAAAAGCAAAGGAAAAACAACAATTAACCTATTAAGAAGGATCATTTTTTAAAAAATGACTTACCTGGTGTATCCTGAGCAAAAATGGTATACCAAAAGTTCCAAAGACCTCTTTGTGGAAATGAGCCACTGTGATTAGCATCTCATTTTCTTTATCTATATCTACCTGGTCCAAGGGTATTTCCTGTAGTCAAATTAAATATTCTGATCATGAGCAGTTCTGATAAATAATTTAGAAGACAGAAATAGGTAGATTTACAATTAAAACACAGACACTAACAAATCCCAAGGTTGTTTTTTTTTGTTCTAAAGTCATTTCTAAACTACAGTAGCCAGTTTTTTTTTTAAAGGATATATTAACAATCAAAATTCAAATTATTTTCAACATAAAAGCACAATTCTAAGATACTTATTAAATAATGGTTTCAGAGAAACTAGGGCAGGCTTATATAAAATAATGCAGTGTGAAGTGCAGAATAATTTATTTGTACTATGACATCAACATTATTTTAAAAAACAAACTCAAAACACAACTTTGAAAGCCTTAAGACTTGTGACCAACCATGATTCCAGAGGAACAATGATGAAGTATGATACCCAAGTCTTGACAGAGAGGTGGATGGACTCAAGTACAGGTCTGGCCATGTCACCCTGACTCTCATCACACAATAAAATCCAATGGCTCCTTAATGGCCTCCAGGATCAAACAGAAAAGCCTTATGTTTGGCATTCAAAGCCCTTCAAAATCTGACCCCCTACTATTTTTCTAGTCTTCTTAAAACTTCATTATGTCCGGCACAAGACAACCCATTCTACTGACTCCAGGCATCACTAGCTATTTCCTGCATCTGAAATTCTCTCATCTCTATTTCCTGGCTTCCTACAAGTATCAGCTTAAATCCCATCTTCTACAAGAAGTCTTTCCTGATTCCCCTTAAAGTTAGTGCTTTCCTTCTATTGACCATCTCCAATTTATCTTGTATAGATTGTTTTCAAGGTGTCTCTCCCAGTAGACTGGGAGTTCCTTGAAAGCAGGGGCTGTCTCTTACCTTTCTTGTACCCTAAGAAATAAGAAAAAAAACACATAGCAAGCATTTAATAGATAAATGTTTGTTGACCAACTAGCTGAGTCCATAACCTCTCTGTCCAGAGGTGAGTAACATGAAGAAGTTATGAAGTAAGATGACTAGTACCTAATGGGGGCTTTCTCCTGGAAGGAACCAGAAAGACTTTTAAAAAATCATGCCATTGGGATAGAACCCTCTGAAACATTTTTGCTCAAAACAAAAACTTGCTAATTCTCTATTTGCAGAAATCTCTAGAAGCCATTCCCCCATGAATCAGAAGGCTATATTAACTCTAACATTAAGGAAAAGACTTAAGTAAGAGCCAGTTGCATAATCTAATGACTGCTAGTTCTTCACAAAATTTAGCTTTTATCATAACCAGCCAATTTCCTTGCAAAGGAAATTGTTCTAAATCTCACGATTTACTAACCTCTATTCGAAACGTTCGACTTGTTGCAGGTGATAAACATTCTAACAATTCATCTTCCTGATGGACACCAATAATTTTGTAGCTTACAATTTCTAGCAGCCTTAAAAATAGGAAATGAGTAGAAACAGAATTAAAGCAAAAGATTATTTTACAAAAATGACTGCTTGGATTAAATTACTAGAACTAGTGGTACTTTCTGAACTTATCTATTCTAAATTTGTCTAAATGGATTCACTTTATAAAGGTGTATCACTTAACCAAGTTAAGAGTTCTTTTGGTTGAAATGTCAAAGGGGGGTTTTCCTTAATTGTGGAGGGAGGTGGGGAGAGAAAAAAATAGATGCTAATTGGGAAAAAAAATTCAAAGAAAGAAAGTGTGAGAGGGAAAGATGGGATAATGAATAAACACTAACTTTAAAACTATACAAGGACAGATATCATTAAAAATTACATCTTAATTTTTAAAACTTCCATGATTCAAACTGAATGATCCCTTAAGATGGCCTAAACATGATATATTCTTATTAAAAGAGTTATAAGATTTGATGATGTCAAATAAATTTTATGTTTCAAGGGTTTTTCATTCAGCTGTCTCTGCTGAATTTTGGATAGTGTAATTAACACCAAAAAAATGTGTTGGGAAAGGATAGAAGAGCGGAGGATTTAAATTCAAAATAATTAATTCTTTGCTGATAAACTTTTGAGAAAAAATTTGGATGAACAAGAGAATGCAAACAACAATAATCTTGGATTTGTTGTTTCCATTTGAAATTATTGCTCTGGAATGAGGAGAACAACCCTCTCTTTGACTTCAGGCCTCCCAACTTCTGCTATGCCTGTCATCTGAGGGTAGGAGGAGTGGAAATTATGAACATCCTCACACCTGGTCATACCCTTCATATCTCAATGACTCTGAACCCCTGTGGAATAATCCAAACCCCCAACCCACCTGATTCCTCATTCCTACCCTTCCCCCCCCTTAACTCTCTCACCCAAAGGTGTGTGTTTCCACTGTGCTCTCTGCAATGCTGGTTCCATAAACAACACACTTCCCTTCATCTTAAATCTTGTCCTTTCCCTTGCTTTCCATCCACTAGTTCTTCCAGCAACCTAGCTCCCCTTTGATGACACAATCTCCTATCTGGTACTAGCCTGAACTTCAATTATTCTCCTTAACTCACTAGTCAAGGCAGAGGGAGCTGAAATACTCCTTGTCCCCCCACTGCCATCTTCCAGTTCTTCCCATGCTTCCATCACTGAATTACTTTTCTTCATTTGAGGTTACAACATCTACCATCCCATCAAATCTTGTAGCTGCAGTCTATAGAGCCCCAGGTCACTTCCCTTCTTCCCTCAGTGAGTTCAATATATGGTTGACAATTTTTCCTTCCTCTCCAACTCCAACCCACATACTAGGAACTGCCAACATACATATTGATCCTGCCAACCTTACCATGCAGTCCTTCAACCTACCCTACTCACCCCTTCAATGACTGACTGGCTCCACCCAACATCAGTCATATACAAAGACATACTCTTGATCTTATAATCATCCATAAAGAACTCTGAATTACTGCTTTCTGAACATAGTCTATTGGCTTTCATGCTTCTTCTGCCTTCGCTTACTCTTTGTCCACATTATATAACCTCTAATCCCATCTAACCTGCACTAGTCACTCTCATCTCACACTGACTTCTTGGTGAACCAATTCTTCTCCCCAGCTTCCTTATCATATCTCCAATTACACCCAGCCAAGCTTTAGCCTTTGGTAACTCCCAAAGTCACCATTGTGTCTGCTAATGAATAAAGGTTTAAAGAAACCACACACACACACACACACACACACACACACACAAAAGAAACCACACAATGATTCTGACTAGGTTATCTACAAGTTTATGTTATATAACCTCATGGGTCTGCCCTCATTGCTGCTAGGTGAACCTACTATACCTTCCATGTCAACTCACTATCCCATTCTTCAAACTTTTTCTTACCTTCTCAAACATCCCATGGGGATTTCCTTCTCTCCCTACTGTTTCAGCTGAGAACCTTGCCTGATATTTTAGAAAAAAAAAACCCCCCCAAAACTGAAGCCACTTGCTGTGAACGTCCTATTCTCCCTTCTTCCTCATCTTCTATTATTCAGATGTGGCCTGTCAATTTTTCTTCCTTCTTCCACCTGATGAAGTGACCTTTACTCTTAGGAAGGGTGTTACTTGTTCAAGAGATCCCATTCCAACAGATTGCTTTGTCTGTCACCCCCAATCTTTTACTTATTTTCAGTTTTCTTTACCCTGAAAAAACTTCACTTGATCCTTAACGTCCCCTTCCCGCTAACCTTTTGGGGCTAAACTTCTCAAAAAGGTCATTTATAATAGATACCTCCATTTCTTTCCTCTCACTTTCTACTCAGCTCCATACAATCTGGCTTCTCATTCCATCAAAGCTGCTCTCCGAAATTACTAATGATCTCTTAGTAACCAAATCCAGTGGCCTTTTGTAAATCATTATTCCCTTTGACCTCTTGGTAGCCCTTGACACTGTTGATCATCCTCCTCTCTAGGTTTTTTCCTCCTGGTTCTCCTTCTGACACTTGCTCTGTCTTTTTTGTTAGATACAAATTTTTTCTTTCAGGGCTGGGGAGGGCGTGGGGGGGGGGGGGGGGCGGTGGGGGTGTCTCCTCCATCAGATTATGTTCTTTGAGGGCAGAGACTGTTTCTTGCCTCTTTTTGCACCCCCACTGGTGAGTACAGTGTCGACTTGATGTTTACTCATTATCATCCGTGCAGATGAATATAACTGAATACCAAGACTTTGTTTTGTCATACTGCCTTTATACTTTTTCCATGAAAATGAAATTTTCCATGAAATGCTTACCTAAGTTTCCCTGATGCTTTCTCACATAGTTCTACAGCCTTTTTACATTCTTCTAACAGGTCCCGGACACACCCATGTTTGTCTGGATATAGTGTTATTTCCTAAATAGCAAAAGAATTAAAAACTTTCTGTTTAGAAAATACAAAATGGCTTTTTTATTTAACTCTTCCAATGTCTCACCCTCATGTGGAAGTAGCCAAGTTCTCAAGGTTGATGCAAAAAGAAAGCCAGCTACAGCAGGTCATATGCAAACTGGAAAACCTTGGAATAGTGGTTGTAGCAGCAACAAAGCAACAAACTGTGGCCTAAATTTTCCAAGCTAACTATAGAAACTCTTATCACAAGGCTAGATCATTCTCCCTTCCCCTTTTCCCCAACAATTTACTGTCTATTTAGGTATGGATGAGCTATTATCATCTACATTGCATCAGACAGTAAGATATTTTTGTAGCATTTTTAAAAAGCCTTTCTTTTACATTAACCTTGCGAGATAAACAGTATGTAACTTTTGCAAAGTAGTAAACAAAAGTGGTGTGACTATCTAGAATCACAGGACACCTACATCAACAAAACAGATTTTTCATAGTAAAAGGTGCCTGCAGTAAAAATCTAATCTGACCTGACATAATGTATGGAAAATGTTATGTTAAAAATGGCTATGTAGTAGTCTTATTTCTAAATGTCAACTTTAGATATGTCAAATAAAGATGTCCTGAAAATATCTGGAGAAACAAAGTTCTTATTTAACCAGAAAGTTTTAGAATGCTCCAATGTGCACTAACAAACCATTATATTTTCCTAAGGTGTGTATGGTAAGATAAAAATTTGATTTTACCTCATTATTTACCCATCTATTCCTCACCTGATTACTCAAAACTGAAATACTTTCAATAAAATTGAAATGACAAATACTGCTATTTTAAATTAAAACAAGCAAAAATATGTACAATATATTAAGATGATCTGAGACTAAAAATGTAGAATTAAAAAATTCATAATTTATCATGCTCTACATGCAAAAATTATGTGCAGTTTCCATAAAATTGATGAAAAATTCTTATAGAAAACCATTATTAAAAGAAGTTGCCACTGTTCTGAAAGGAGACTTCTGCTAGACAAAGAGGCCAAGTTCCAGAGGGAAGTTTTAGAGGAAAGATATATAAACCATATTACTTTGTTAAAGCTGAACATGTATAATTGCTCATAATTTTTTTCCAAATACATAAGAATAGTTTCTTGAGATAATGTTACATCTTTAAGTTTACTACAATTGCATTTACTTTTAAAATGGGCTCACAAAATGGTATAATTGCAATTTGACTAGCAAATCAGGGCAATATGCAACTTGTTTTTATTCCAGAGTAATAAATGGCTATGATAGCCTGTGTCAATTCTGAACCCAATCCTTTGAAGCCTAGGCAGAATTTTAAAAAATTTTACATCTAAAAAAGTCTTCAGGAGGATTTTTACCTGCTATGGCAATCAAATATTTTTAAATCCCGAGCCTTCCAGAACAAGATATATTTTAATAAGTTGCTAACCTTATATGCTGGGTCCCCCCATCCCACCCCATTGAAAGGGGAAATTGAAATATATAAAGGTGAATGTTTTCATTAGAATCATACCAAACTTTGCTAGAAGCAAATGGCCAGAGCACTGGGTCTGGAATCAGGAAAACCTGAATTCAAATCTTAACCACTCTTTGCCTAGGAAGCAAGCAAGGTGTCTCAGTGGATAGAGAGCTAGGCTCTAAACCCATCTGGGCTTTCAGTTATGTCCTGACCCCATTTAGGGATTTCTTGGCAAAGATACTGCAGTGCCTTGCCATTACTTTCTCCAACTCATTTTACAGATGTGAAAACTGAGGCAAAAAGGGTCATGCAATTAAATAAATCTGGGGCCACATATGAACTCTGGAAGACTCATCTTTCTGACTCAGGAATACCTAAATTCAAATCCAGCTTCAGATACTTAAGTAGCCATGTGACTCTGGGCAAGTCACTTAACTTTTTTGTCTTAATCTACTGGAAAAGGAAATAGTGAACCACTCTAGTATCTTTGCCAAGAAAACCAACAGATGGTATAGGTCCATGGCCAAAGGGCTAGATGTGACTGAACAATAACAAAACTTTGCTGAGCAAGTTCACAATCAGCTCATATTATAAATATCACTTCGCTTACCTCTTCCCTAAATTGACTGTTTAGCCAGATACATTTAAAAACTCCTCCGATTTTCAAAATCTGTTATTTTCATTTTCAGCTAGGAAAAACGAATACAGTTTAAACATATATCCACTTGTATTTTCTTCCCACCCTTTTTGTGATGATTTCCACTTCACTTATAAATGATTTGGCTTCCTACCTGCTGGTAGTAAAGTTTCTTGGGTTGTCTGGGTTAAAGAACTGCAGGAGATCTCTTAAAGTACCTTCATAATTATGTCTAAGAGGATTACCTGGGCCATCCCTATAACTACACAAGAAAAGAGTATATAAATATGATTTGTTTATGCTTACAGTCCAAACATCTGGCTGTACATACAGAAGCAAGTCACTATCTTTTTAATCCTGGGTATACAACTTAGGATCCACCATTTGGAAGGGAGAATTGGAATTACCTAAACCAACTTATTGTGATAATGTTGTATTTTTATTTTTTAAAGAAACAATCACAGGTGAAAAAAATCTTGCATCATGGAAAATACTACTATCAAATGTAATATTTATATATAAAAAGTTATAATATTCTGAAATCATACAACTGAAACTGCAAATAAAACAAGCATCCTTTAAAATTATACTTTGACTTACTCCTTTACATTTCAGGCTAATTGCCTGAAAAAGCTCTTTTCTTCCCATTCAACAAGTTTCACATGATCATCATCTTCCAGCTAACACACACTCTGCAACCAGTCACCCTTCAGTTTTTCAAATCAGTGACTGCAAAATATTAAAATACAAAACCTCCTACTCTTTCCTTGGGCCAACCCACTGCTATAATAGGAAGCAATGGAAAGCCAACTGAAAGTTGGTATGGGACAATTGAAAAAAAAATGTCTATAACTTGTTTTAAATGGGTTTCACTATACCAAAGAGAGCACATGAAAATGACAGGCTGAACAACACAGATTTCTATAAATACATCTTACCCTTGGGACTTGAAAAACCTGAAGAAGCATTGGATCTGTATTTAGCCTCTGTGCAACTGTCTTTGCAACCTAAGAAAGGGAAAGGTGGTGATGACAAAGTATGTCCCAAACTAGAGCTAAATTAAATTTAAATATGATTATAAGCTATAGAAGCATTGCCAGTTCTCTTGGTAAATATTCAAAAGCACAGGAATATGGATAGAATATGACCAAGGATATGGCTTTTTTATTGGCTCATCATGACTGGAGATAATCTTAGTCTCTGCAGTTTTGTTATTTGGAAGAATGTGAAGACCAAGAAAAAAACCCTCAGTATACTGAAATAAGCCTGCTTCATCCAACAAGAATTTTTTACTCATATTTTTACTTACCAAAGAAATGAGCACAACACTTTCTTATTAAATATTAACTTTTAATATTGTTCCATTTTCCAAATTATGGTATCATAGATTCAATTCTAACATATTAATACTACTGAAAATGAAGAAAACCAATTTATAGGCAATATACTGGAATACAAATTCTAGTTAATTGCCTAAGATGGACAACTGCTTTAAAATGGAAATTTGTTTTAGTGGGGTATGTGTAAGGATGGTCCAAATTCATTTTCTACTACTTAGTTGTAAAATGCCAAAGCTATGGTGGTAGAAATAAATTTGATTTAAGAAATCATATGCACCCCAACAGCTGATGCTTAAGGTTAATTTTTACACATACACATTATGTTGTGGTTAATGAACACCCCCACCACTACATACCCCAGATGTTAAACTTTCCCTTGTTAAGGGTGGGGGCTTTGGGTCACAAAAGCATGAAGAGTATGGTGAAGTATAAGCAACAAAGGCTTATACTTTGTGCAGGATGATGGAGAAGGAGGACAAGGCATATATCTTGTTTCTTTGGGAACATTTCAAATAATTAAGGAAAAAAGTTAAAAGTGAAAAGTACATCATGGGGAAAATTCCTAATACACTTTAAAGTATATTATGTGTTTTGAGTATGACCTATATTGTCAAAATAATCCAAGTTTAAAACTGATTCTCTGAACGATTTCTATATTGAAGGAAAAACTTTTTTCTACAGTTTGGGAAGCAAATATTCAAATTTGTATCATATACCTGAAAATAATTCATCCTATTTGACAAAGTAACAACAAACCCAGGATCATTAGGAATAGTTTTATCACAGAAAATGACATCCACACGGTGATACAGGTCTCTGAAATACTCCTTTGCAGTTGGTAGTTCACTGTTATCATTTTCTGGGTCATCTCTGAAAACAAAAACCTAAGTTATTAACTACTTAAAATATGTGATAGGAAAAATGGTTATTTTAAAAAAGAAATTTTCAATGAGAAATTAATGTGATGGAAATAAAGAATCTACATCATTTTGACATTTAAGTGTTATATTTTGTAGTTTAGAAGACTACAAGCTAGTACTTAAAAAGGGTCTGGTGCAAGACAAATCCACCCTAGAGGCATAACAATGGATTAGTTTCACAACATGAATGACACAAAATTTATTTGTAAAATTTCAAAAATAAGACTGGTTCCAATTGGCTATCCAAAATCTAGTTCTCAGATGATCAAATTAAGGATAAATAAAGCAAAGATATTGGTATTAGGTGATATTTAATACACAATTGACTATCTCTACTATGTCTATGACAGAAAGTATAGAAATACTCATTTTAAAATCACAATATAACCATGTTATTACCATAGCACATAGACTACAACAAAAAAATTCTCTACCTGACATCTATCTATAACTCATCTTTAATATTTGTTTGATACAAAGTAAAGTGAGGGTAATTTGAAAAACATATGACTAGGGAAATATTATAGTTCTTTACTTAATCCTTGTAAGATTATGGACTATTATTAGAAAGGATTTTGGGGGCCATCTATTTGTATATGGTCATTTTAGGGAAGAGGCCCAGAAAAGATAAATGATTTTCCCAAGGCTACCATGGCAACAGATAGCAGATTTAGGATCTAACTAGGTTCATGGACCCTAATTCAGTGCTCTTTCCAAAGCATCATACAAACCCCTTAATAAATAAGCTTAAAACCAAACACAACTAGAGAGCACATGAAATGTCAGGCTGAACAACACAGATTTCTGTAAGTACATCTTACTCTTGGTAAGTATATGGTAAACAGAGGCCAAATTTTAATTTCATGATAAATTCCTACCATTCAATAAGAAAAAGTTTAACAATTAGTTCAAAGTGATCAATAATTAAATCCTTCAAAAATACATACTTCTGAAACACTATGATGTCACCATCCATTAGTTCATCGAGTGCTTTATCAAGAGACACATCATAATCCCTGAATTCTTTCTGTTAAATTCGGTTTAACTTCCTATAGTAAAAGATAATATGAAAACAAAAACAAAGCAGCTTCTGTTTTATAAGAATTGAAAAAAAAACCCAGAAATCTAATACAATGCATGGCATTCATTTTCTTCAGTAAATAATATTCTTAATAATTTTAGCTTAATCATAAATTTTAGTTATATAAGGATTCTTAACTAAGCACCTAAGTCACAAAATCTAAATACAAAGCAGGCATAAAATTGTGTGATGCTAAATTTATTTTCTTTAAAATACAATATGGCTATAAAAGTTTGAAATTGTCACTACTTTACACAATTTAATAGCAACGAGGATGAATAAATGAAACTTAGAACTACAATTTAACATAGCATAGAATAGTATTGTAGAAAAGGTAAACAATCCAAACCTCATAGAGGATAAGGTTAGTTTCTTGGGAGAATCCTGCTCTTTCACACATAACTGGAGCAAGTCACCTAATAAAGAAAAGAAAATATGCATAGCAACACATCACAATGGAATATACTGAAATTTTAAGTACTAATATTCTAGACTGTAAGAGAAAAGCTTACGTAAAGACTTACGAATTTTACAGGATATAGGCGTATAGATATGTCCACAATAATTCAAACTCCGTGTTTTTGGATCATACATTTTCAGGAATAGCATTACATCATCTTAGGTTGATAGACAGATTTTTGTATACATACCAAATACACACACATCCCCATCTTAAAACCAAAAAACATATTAAGTTTAAAAAAGTTAATTTTTTTTCCATTTAAACTTGATTGGTATAATTAAAAAATTATTAATACCAAGGCCTCAAATTGTTATGTTGGACTTGGATTAAATGAATTAGTTACCCAACCAATTTTTTAGGTTTATTTGTTTATTATGATATGATTACACTTCAGTAAAGATGATACATTAGTCTATGAGCAAATAAATATAGGTTCTACTTTGAACTGTGACTTAGGCAATCTGTCAGTGTTATAGTAGATAAACTTCTACTGAACCCTAAATGTGGAGAAGTGGCCCTGAGGTCTTTTGAGTTATGCCAAAAGAGTGTAGGCACTAGCAGATTCCATAAAAAAGACTAGGCCTGGGGCAGCTAGGTGGTGCAGTGGATAGAGCACCGGCCCTGGATTCAGGAGGACCTGAGTTCAAATCAGACCTCAGACACTTAACACTTACTAGCTGTGTGACCCTGGGCAAGTCACTTAACCCCCAATTGCCTCACCAAAAAAAAAAAAAAAAAAAAAGGACTAGGCCTAATACTCTGTAATACATTAGGGACACTTAAAAAATGCTCAAAACTTTACCTGTAGGTAAATGCTCAAAACTTTACCCTGTAATATATCACATTTAAATAACAAATATGATCAATACAGAACAATATATCAATGAAAAGATGATCATGAACTGGTGCAGAGTGAAGTACAGTCAAGAAAACAATGTGTAATTAAGACAACATGAGGGCAGCTAGGTGGCGCAGTGCATAAAGTACAGTCCCTGGATTCAGGAGGACCTGAGCTCAAATCCCAGACACAGATATTTGACACTTACTAGATGTGACTTTGGTTAAGTCACTTAACCCTCATTGCCCGGCCACAAAAAAAAGACAACATAAATGGAAAGAACCAACCCTTTCCCACCAAAGAAAGGAAAGTGAATATTGCAAAATAACAGACAGGAGGTCCACGAATGGAGTACCCTATACATATTTTTGATATATCGATCAGTAAAATTTTTATTATATAAGATGGCTCTAAAGGAAAGTGGGTAGCAAAGAGCTGAATGAAAATAATGTGGGTGGCCATCAACTGGGGAATAGCTGAACAAATTATAGTATAAAATCTTGCTCCTTTCTGCCTCTTTAGACTTTGTTATAGCTTATACGCCCTCCAGGTATTCTATGATTCAGCACAGTGGTCTCTCAGTTTATCAGACATGACTCTCCATCTCCCATCTCTCAGCCTTTACACTGACTTTCTCCTTCTCTGCCCCCCACACCTCAGCTTCTTAATTTCCCTGGATTCCTTTAAGTCTCAACTAAAACCCTACCTTCTGCAGCAGGCCTTTCCTGGAATCTCCCTGCCTCTCAGCTACTAATTAATGTCTTCCACTTTTACATCACCTCCACCTACTCTCTATATTATCTTGCACGTACAAAGTTATTTAATATGATGCCAATGGGGCAGCTAGGTGGTGCAGTGGATAAAGCACTGGCTCTGCATTTAGGAGGACCTGAGTTCAAATCCGACTTCAGACACTTAACACTTACTAGCTGTGTGACCCTGGGGGCAAGTCACTTAACCCCAATTGCCTCACTTTAAAAAAAAAAAATGCACTGCTTGTAGGCAGGGTTTTGTTGTCACTGGGATTTGCCTTTATCTCTCCAGTCCTTACTTAGCACAGGGCCTTGTACACAGTAAGTGCCTAATAATGCTCGTGAACTAACTATAAATGTAATGATTATTACACCATTAAAAAATGAGGCTTGTAAGGTTATTCAAACCTGAATTTTTTTTTCTACCCGTCTTCCATTATTCCCACCTACATTAGCAGGTATTAAAGTATAGATTAATTTGGCTGACAGAATCTTGTCAAGTTCTTCATAGGCCTAAAAGGACAATTTTTACTTTTCTGTTTCATAGACTGTCACAGCCAAAGAATATATCACTTGAAGACCATCTATCGTCAAATATTGTCAAAGGCCATATATGGCATAGCCTGGTTATATTATATTGCTAAGTTCATCACTAGAAGGGTGGTCTCTTTTGAAGCATGTGCTAGATAATGAAGACCTATAACTTTTTTGACTGGAATTTTGATTTTATGTATTCTAATATATGTTAAATATATAAAAGGTTAAAATACAATGCATCCAAAAACCTCTATTTTACATGGAGGGATCTCAAACACGTACTTATATATCCTTAGTTCACATTTATGTATTGTATCGACATTAGCAAAGTCGAATCTGTTTGTTTTAATGGCCTTTTAAGAGCTCATCTCTTCTTTTCTGCTCAATCACATATGCATGGAGTTTCCCATAACCCCAGAATAGTCCCTTTCTTTCCTTAAATACTATTTACAAATGGTTTACAGAAATTACAAAAAAAAATACAACATATTAGGGAACACTGAATTCACAGTACCTTGTTCTTAGGTTTTATTTTTTAAGAACTACTTACGATCTTTATCAAACTTCGGTAATGTTGCCCCACTGGCAGCCATTTCAGGATCTACTGTTTCAAGAAATATCGTCCATGGATTTTCATTGTCACTGAGTTCAATCATCTATTTGGAAGAAACAGATCGGCATTGAATTTGGTAGCAAAAATTCGCATTCATAAAATGAATGTGGGATTGCATATTTCTACAACTTCCTAAGCTGGATCAAATAAGAGACTAATTACACATACAATACTTACTGTTTTATTGCCGTCTGCTTCATTATCTAACATTGCTGGTCGTTTTGTTCCATTACTCCTTGCCTGCATGGGCCATAATCGAATCTGATCCTGGGGGAATCCCTAAACAAATATATATAAATGTCAATAAAATAAGTAGCATAATACATAGAATATTGGACTTGGGACTCAAAAGTCTGGGTTCAAAAACTAATTGATCCTTACTCGCTGTGAGACTCTGGGCAAGTCACTTAAAATTTTTAATCTTAGGGTTTTTTAATCATAGGGTTGCTGTGAGTCTCGTGTGGCACACATAAAAGAATTTTGCAGACTTTAAAGAAACCATGTGATGTAGCATGGTGTAATGGATGAAGCTCACCTTAATGTTCAGAAGACCTGAGTTCAAAAGCTATCTATATAGTGTTGTGAAACACATGATGCTTGATGACAATGCTAATCTGCATGGGTTAAAGAATTTTCAACCTTCCCAAGAAAAGCAGCACTATATCACTATCAGCTAGTGAAATATCTCAATAACCTTACAGGAAAGAGCAAACTAAAATACTAATATACTAATAATACTAAAATACTAATCCATCCCTTGCCATTCCTTCCCTTTGTGTACTGTGTCCTCCATTAGAATCTAAGTTCTTGAGGTAGTGGTTTATAGGTATCTTCCTCTTTAATTAACTAGTCTCCCAGGGAGGGAGCAGGGAGAGACATAGGGAAAATGTAGGTAAAAAAAGAAAGTGAGCTCCTCCAAGGCAGGGAATTGCTTTCCTTTGGGGTATTTGTATTTCTGACACTGAACAATGCTTGAAATATAGTAAACAATTTATTCATTCATTTATTCATTCATTCTCTGCAATTCTACCTCTCACGAATTTCTTAGCAATGTTATAAGAAAAATATTTCCAGCACTTAAATGATATGGGTGAAAAGGAACTAACAAACGTTTTAACAGTTTAGCTCATGACCTTCATAAACAGAAACTCATCCCTATAAGATACAAACCAATTTTCTCATTAAAAGTTAAGAAGTGAGACAGCTAGGTGGTGTAGTGAGTGGAGCACCAGCCCTGGATTCAGGAGTACCTGAGTTCAAATCCGGCCTCTTACTAGCTGTGTGACCCTGGGCAAATCACTTAACCCTAATTGCCCCGCAAAACAAAACACAAATAAAAAACAGTTAAGAATCTTCCCTTCAAATGAATCCATGGAACTAAGAAGCCAAAATCAGATGTTACAAGAATCATTTAACAAAACAAACTTACCATTGTTTGAGAAAGATTCTGTACAAACTCAGCTAATGAGGAGTTTTTTAATACTTTGAAAACTGTATATTTTACTTTTTCTTCATCATACATATCATTGCCTTGGTGCCCACAAAACTGGTCCTCGGTCACTATCTGGAAATATGCATTGATATGTGAAACTGATTAAAAATAGGAAACTTATCAACTAACCTTAATGAATAAAACACTGAGCTGCTTACAGCTAGTTCAAGTAGAAAATTATAGGAAAAGACTAAACACAAGTAATATGTCTATTTAATAAAAATTAGTTACCATGACAATTAGATTATAATTTACTTATTTAGCCACAAAAATTGTAAATTCTACCTCAGAGAACACCAATTCCTTTAAGTAATAAAGAAAACTGACATTTTCCCCTCTACCAGTTAGAATATAATATAATTTTCACATCTCCATAACACATTCGTTCATATGTACATTATAATATATTATGAAAATCAAATGAGAAGTTATATAAATCACTAAATCAATGCTGCCTATTTTCTCTATAGTGGAAATCTAGCTTAAAAATTTGATTTGTTCTCTCCAGTAGAATGCAAACTTCTTAAGTGCAATGCCTCCTTCCTTTTTCAATGTCTCTACCAGTTTCTTCTGATCTTTTCTCCTTTCCTAACCTGTTGTAAATGCAAAATAGCAAATAGTCCAGTGTACATGAAAACACACAAGTACAAAAATAAAATGATTGGTAGACCCAAGAGTTGACTTTTTGTGGGAAAAAAAACTGGGCTCGCACTATCCTGGACACTTCAACACAGGAATCTATGGGTTTGGAGGATAAGAGCACAAATGTGGTGGGAATGATGTGAGACAACAGCATCTGGAAACACTGGCCAATAGAACCACTTGAGGGTGGGAGGAGGAGGGGGGGGAGAGAAGTAGACAATGGAAAAAAAGAAAAGCCAAAGATAACTCTTCATCCATTAAGACATCTGAGCACAGGGGACGGGAGAAAAAAGACTTAGGAGAGACAAAAATGGAGAGGGAGTCACTGTAAACTTCCAGATGGATGTTTGTATAAGGGGCACACATACTTTGGATGGGTTAATCATTAATTAACCATATATGGTCTTTTGAATATTAATCACCCATATATGGTCTTTTTCTTGACAAGTTTTTCATTAGTGACTGTTGTATTTCTATAGTTCCTAATGTAATGCTAGGCAGACATTCAAAAGTACTATTAAAAGAAAAATGGATTCAAATAGTTTGTAGCTGTGCTGTTTTTTCTCTTTTGTCACTTATTACTCCAAAAGTGTGAACATTCACAGAATTCATGCTTTTATACCCATGCCTTTATACCTGTCTCATCTAATAGTCAAATAAGGACTTTGTGCCCTCCTTGGTTTGGAAGCTGACCTGCACTTGCATATAGAGATGGGCTTCCTGCCGCTCCTTCCTCTTTTGAAGCCTCTATTCTTTTTTCTTCTTGTAATCGTTCTACCAATTGTTGAGGAATATCATGATCAGTGACAGCTTGCAAAACTTCACCTGCAGAAATAACTGGGATTTAGTTTAAAATTTTAGTGATTCAATTATAATCCTCTGAAGTGAATCTGCTAATGTGATTAATCACTTTAATTTTATTTATGTAGTCTGCACTGTTGACTGAAAAATTACTCTTTGTGCCGTGGACTCACACCAAAATATGAGATGAAGATTTTTAGCCACATGCCTGATTTGACTAAACCTTCCCCTTGAACTCAAGATAGCTTTGTAACTTTATAATCTGACAAGATAATTGGGCTTTTCCTGTTCTCCTTTAAGAGTGCTCTGATTATTACAAAACCATAAAATAATCTTTTAAAAAGGTATTTTTAAAACTAGAAAAAATTGTCTCTCCCCCTCCCCCACAGAGAACAATTTGTTGATTTATAAATCACTTAATTGCTAATAGGACAAAGGAAATCTATACAACTTCTTACTACAATCTGTGTTGATTGCTTTTACTAAATCCCTCCCTCTAGACTTTTCTTTTTTATTCTTTGTTGAAAGGAATGATGAGTAGGAGAAGAAAGGATATATTCTTAAATTAGATGATGGGAAAATTAATTTTAAATGATCAAGGAAGAGATGTATGCAATAAAAAGAACAAATTATATACTTACTCAGTTTTGATTTCCCTGATATAAACTAACATATAAGCATTAGTACAATGCCGAACTGATAAGTCATCATCATGACCATCCGTAATTATGTTCAATTGCTTCTTCCTTTGTACACCTTGACACAACATCGTCATCAAATTTACACCACTGTAAACAAAACGGACATAGCTTAAACACAAAATACACCAACCACACGAAACATTTTAAAATGTTAAAACGTAGCTTCAGTGAGTGAAGGGACTGTTGCATTCTTTGTATTTGCAACCCAGAGTAGACAGTATACTCAGCTAGTAAGGCTGCTAGGTAGAGCAGTGAAAATATAGTTCTAGGCCTGAAGTAAGGATCTGGCCTCTATCACTTACTTATTAGCTCTGGGACTCTGGCTAATCACTTAGTCTATTTGCCTCAGTTTCCCCCAAATGTGAACTCAGAACTTAGCATAGTGCCTGACACAGTAGTCCTTCTTAATAAACCCCCTTTTCTTCCTATCTTTGATAATGTGATATAATATAGAATCACTGGTTCCATATGAAGTTTAAATATATACCAACAAAAAACCTTATATTTCATGATTTCTCTGCAATAATTCTATTATACTGATTATCACAACTTCTATATACATGGAAACCACAACTAACATCCTAGAATCATAAATTAACTCAAGGAGCAGAGGGGATCCTAGGTCCTTCTAAGCCTCTTTTCTTCTAGAAATTTTACTGCACAAGTGTCCCCAACATGATGTAATGAAAATAGCAGTACACCAAGGGTTTGAAGAGTTCTAATCCTACTATACCATGTGACATGGTACTTAAATTTAATTTTCTGAAGCCTCAGCTACTTTATCTGACAAATAAGAGGAATCCAATTTACCCTGCCTACTCTAAGCAGAGTGAAAACCAAAAGAGATAATGTATATTAAAAGTGTCTTAAAATTAGACATATTAAATGAGCAAATGTTAAATATTGTCATCATAACAAAATTCCCCACACAGAGATGCTTCTCTAATGATATTTAGAATATGCTCTCTCTACAAATAATACCCTGAGATAAGACAGCCAAAGGATCCTTACAAGATCAAAATACTTGCTAAATGTTCTAAATCAGCTGGCTATAAAAAAATTTAAGACCTGTCTTAAATTTGATAAAGTAATGTGGTACAACAGTTTGATTTAACACAAGAATGAAAAATGTTGGGGTAAATTAAAAATGTTTATTTTTAAAAGGGATGGCTATATTTGGGGTTTTGCTGCATTTTAATGTCTTCTGCAACTTACTTTGCCATCCCCTCTAGGGTATAGATAAACCACATAATGTCCACCATGATTATCTCCACTAATGTACTAGTACTGCATGAAGAATATAATTTGCAGGATCCTTGGGATCAGTTTTTTGTAAAAATTCATCAAGTGGTAACTGTTCAGGAAACTCAAACCTATTATGAGAGAAAAAGAAACAGCTTCAACAGGTGCATAAAGTATTTCGAAAGTTGTGCTTATCACTATTAAAAAAATACTTACATAGTCATGTCAATGGAAGGAAGTCATGATATGGAAACACAAGACTGATAACATAAAAATAATTGGTATTGTCTGTTGGATGGTTATTTTTCTGGTTGCTGTACAAAGAGCTGTTGTTGATTGTCTAGAAACTGAAAAATTTTCATGCAAATAAAGAAACTATATATACAGTTTTTCCATCTTGTCCTTCCCTGCTCCATAATCCGTGCAAGGAATGGATTGCAATACCTCTCAGGTCATGTGGCCAAAAACCAGCCTAAAGCAATGCTAAGACCTTTCTGAAACCCAATTGGGTTTGTATCTCTCTTGGAGAAAGGATGCATGATTAATGCAATGATCAATGTGTGACATGGCTGAGGGAATGACCTTATGCTGAATGAACAAGGGAAGTGCCAGAGACGATAGCTGTACTGTAACTGAACATTATTCCCCATTTTTAGAATGCCCTTCAAGGACTAATTCAAGGTGGGCTTCAGAGTATGAAAAACTTTCCTGAACCCTTCCTTCTTGCCCCAAGCCCAAAGATTCTGTTTTAAAAATGTCTATAGACGGGGGGCAGCTAGATGGTGCAGTGGATAGAGCACTGGCCCTGGAGTTAGGAGTATCTGAGTTCAACTCCGGCCTCGGACACTTAAACACTTACTAGCTGTGTGACCCTGGGCAAGTCACTTAACCCCCAATTACCCTCACTAAAAAAAAAAAGAAAAAAAATGTCACAGATGACTTTGCTCTCATCATAGCTGCTAGGTCATGCAGGTGGACACAATCCCTGTGGATATGGGGAAGGAGTCAGACTACAATCTAGCCAAGGAAAAGGAAAGGTATATTAAAAAAAAAAAAGACCATCCTTGAAAATTATATTAAATGACCCACTAGCACTGAGATTTTCACAGAACTCCTTTTCATATTGACTGCAACACTATGGCTCTATGGATTGCAGTTTGAGAAATGCTGATAAGAGCCAGACAGAGGTGATGGAAAAATACAAATGAAAACACAGATTTTGAGAACCCTTCACAGAATTCCTTTACTACATTTGAGTCAGTCCTTTAAGGCACTATTTAAAATCTGATTCACCAAAATTCCATTTACTGACCACTTTTGAGGAAAACATCAAGTGATGCACCTGTATAACTTTTAATTAAATCACATCATTGTCACTGTTTATCTATTAAACATAAAAGGAACAGTAAAGATAACCAACTCTAAAAATCCTGTTAGAAAGTGATCAACAACCAAGCAATTTAGAACAATGAACTTTTTGTTTAATATATTACTAGTCAAAAATTTTTTTTAATAATTCTCACACTAAACCTGCCTATATCAGGTTACATAAGTTGTAGAAGCCAGAAATTCTACACTGTTATTTTTAAGGAATATTAACTATAACAGTCTGCTATAAGAAAACTGAATCTTATATGGCTGAGAATCTCTAATATTGAGGTATGACAAATTTGGTAAAAGTTTTAATGGGCCTGAAGGCAGTTCAAAATTACACAAGAAAGCACTGAAAACATCTCCCTGTGTTTTGAATATTGGGGAAGTGAAGCATATTTTCCACTCATCTTGCACTTCAGGTGTTATTGCAATATTTACATCGAAATAGAAACTAGTTAGAGATATAGGCTAAGTAACATGTAAATCAAAGTGTTTCTTAAACCTCTAAAGAATGGTAACAATTATACAAAAAAATTTTATTTTATAAAAAATTTACAGCTAAAAAATTATTTGTATGTTACCTATCATTTATCTTGATATTTTGGTCCGTCTGTGGGTCATACATAAATCTCATGAGTTGTAGATGTAACACTGGTGGCAACGTGAGGAATTTCACACCTTTTTCAGCTTCCTGTATAAAAGAGAAAAAAGAAGAAGCATCAGCATTTAAATTACACATTTGCTTTTTATTTCCATAGCTGTCTTGTCTAGTCTCATTTTTCAAAATATGTAATAACCAATTATTTACAAGACAAGTGCAAAGCCACAAAATTAGGCATGTCCTTATATTCCGTTCCACATAAAGATCTGGATCTGGGATGGGTTTGAGGATGCCAAAAAGTGACAATATACAAATTTAATTAAAGGAAATCCACCAACATTATATATTGGCTGGCCATTAATTTAAAAATTAAGATACATGGCAGAAATATGCCACTATCAATGAGCTAAGAGAGACATTATTACAAAACTCCCAAGGTACCTGCAAGCCATGTTCTCCAGCATCGTATTTGTTGTCACCATCCAGTTGTTCTACTGCCACGTAATCTATGAAGGACTCAAATACTAAGAAAAGATATAAAACATTTTTACCAAAATGTGGTTATTTGTAATATAAATTGTAGTATATAAATCAATTTAAAGAATTCAAGGATCAAAGAATTCAACAATAGTAAAAACACATTAGCAAACTTTTTCTTTACTTGGCACCCTCTTCCTAAAATTGCAATTCATTGTGCCATTATGATCAACACTGGTGCAGGGGATAGAAAACCAGCCCTGGATTCAGAAGGACCTGAGTTCAAATTTGACCTCAGCCACTTAACAATTACTAGCTGTGTGACCCTAGGCAAGTCACTTAACCCCAATTGCCTCCCCTCCCCCCCAATCAAACATTGGAGAAAAGGAGATAAACAGAAAAGTGAATCCAATGTTTTATATAGGCAATCAAAATGAGCTGAATGGAAACACAACACATTTTAAGAAACATAAAATTTCACTGAAGCCCTAATCCAACAAGGTGTTATATTATGTATGAGGAACTTACTATTTTTTTTTCCCCTTTATACTTAGCTGGATATCATAATAATCTTCTCCTCCGATCAGATCGATAGTCCACATCTTTGCACTGTATATAGGACTGCAACAAAACCAAAACAAAACAAAATCTACTGGCTTAATATGTATCTTTACAAGTAATTAGCATCCATTTAAATATTTCTTTCAAAATAGTTTTAGTGGGTATTTACATACCACCATCTTGCCTCTAAATAACTTAGGTATGGTGCCTTCTACACACGTTCCTTTCATTTTATTTTCCACATTATCAAGCAACTGAAACAAAAATTTTAAAGTTTTTAATTTTAACAATTATATAGCTCACATATTATAATCATATAAAATTATATAGATCATAGATTTAAGAGCTGAAGGGACCTGAGAAAGCAAGTTGTCAAAATTCCCTCAATTTACAGATGAGAAAACTGTGGCTTAGGCTAAAAATAACAAATCATGAGTAGCAGGAACCTGGTGTTTGAACTCAGACTTTCTGAGCCGAAATCCAGTGTTCTTATTCGTTAATTTTCTATCACAAAACAAGCTAAACAACCTACACAAAGTTAATGACCTCTTGAGAGGTGGAATAGTTGGGGGAGCAATCCTCAGAACAAGAAAGTAGACTTCATTCAATGTCTAATGAAGTTTCTCAGCTTTGAAATAGGGAGAAACAGAACTTGGTTTTGGCTATTATAGGGGGCTAATATAGTTAGGCTACAGGAATGATGGTCTCTGGAAAGAGAATAGAATCAATGTTAGTACCAAAAATGGGCAAAACAATCTTCCAAATGAGGGTCACAGAAAATTGAGTTAAATGCCCTATAAAAATTGTGCTAATGCAAAAAAAAAAAAAAAACACAAAACCAATCATGGTTATGCTTTATTTTTGGGGAGAAAATCTAGGCTTTAAAATAAATTGATCTCTCTTAAGCTTTTAAATTTTATTGTGTTTTTTTTTTCCTTAATGTCCACCTGATTTCTTGTGGAAATATTCCAACCTGGTGTTGAAGGAGTAGTTCCACATGTAGGTTAATTTAGGAAGAGAGAAGCCAGGTGTTTCAGTATACTAGTGTTGTGGTCCAAAGTGATTCCTATCAAACACACATATAATTCAATCTGTTCACTATATTAAATGTACATTCTTAGTAGAACACTAAATTTGCATTAATTTTATTTTAAACCTATTTCCCCCTTTAAGTAAGTATCCAGGTTCCTGACCTCATTAAGATTTCCCTTTACTGGCTACTCTTCTATCTTAGCAAGAAAATGGTTTGTCTCTAGTTTTAAGCAAGTAAATATAAAATAGATATTCCTTTGTAGAGTGGGAGGAGCACGGCATTACTCCCAGAAGAAACCTTGGAGAATTGCTGAAATTTGCTGCTGGGAAGGGACTTAGACTTCATGTTCTAGACTAACACCCTCATTTACAGAGGGTAACAAATTTCCACGTATGTTTACCCAACTTGACTCAATGTCATTCCTTACTGAACGAGGAGATTGCATATATACCTTGGCTTGACTTCTTCTTAAGCAATCAAATTTACTTTACTCTGTCTTTACAAACCTATTTACATAATTAGGGTAAAAATACTGCTAGAAACTTACCACTCGACATAGTTCTTGGACATCATGTTGCATGAAGCTGTCTAAAGTTTCCCATCTTTTAAAAGATAAAAATAAAATCTATTTTACGGAAATGTAGATTAAGAGCTGGAAAGGCACTCTAGTCCAACCCCCATTATTTAACAACGAAGAAATGGGCCAATGGGGACAAAGTGGCTTGCTCAAGCATGTGCAGGTGAGGAAGCAGAAGCAGGGCTTTAAGCCTCAAGATCTTAATTTAAACTAAGTAGAATTCAAGAATAAATTTGGCTAAGTTAAATAACTTGATTTATGTACAGCTGACTGAAATATTATGTGCAGAAAAGATGACCAAGTACACTTCTACAAAGTTAGAATATTTAATGTTTAAAGTGAAAATGTTTTAAATGCAGAATTTTTCCACAGATAAAATCAAAATATCCAAATCTATTTTGAAAATATCATAATTGAGATCCTGGAGCCTATACATCGTGGAAATGCTTTCTATGTACATAGTCTATCCAAAGTCAAATATTACCACTATGATCTTGATGCCTGAAAAAAAAAATCCTCAAGTAAAATGATAAAATTCAATTATTTATTTAAGAGCCATGAAGAAACAAAGACTAAAACTTCCTATGACATTGGGAAAGAAGTCCTTTTAGAAAACAGGATAGTAATATGCAATAAGAGCTATAAAAACTGTTCAGACCCTTTCCCCCAGTGATTAGGTTCTAAGGATCATACTATGCATAAAAAAATATTTTTAGAGCAAATAAAAATTGGGGGGGGGGGGAGAGAAGAGGGGGAGGGAGACAATCTATGGCATACACCATAACAGTAGGAAGGGAGGTATAGAGAATTCCCAATACAGAAATCCAATCTACCTTGAACAACTCACCTGAAACTTGCCCTGAGGTTTTAGAGGTTAATCATGTAAAAATGAGCAGAATCTGAACCCAAATGTTCCTGACTCTAAGGCTAACCACCTTCTATCCACTATTCCATTACTCTATTTCTTAGTGAAGTCTGAGAAATTTTATTTATTTATGATTCTAGTTCTTCACTGTTATAGTTCATTCAAGGAAGATGATGTATACATGAAATGACATAAAAAATACAAACATGAAAAAACCAGCAGTGAATCTAGAAAAAATAGGGAAGAGTTTAAAAATAATTATAGCAGTTACAATGCCTTGTTATAATACACTTAAATTTTTTTTGAAAAGGTAAATTTATTGATTTTTATTAAATTCATTGATTCATGTATTTTTCGTGAATTGAATTTTCTTCATCACCAAATTTAGAATAAAAACATCAAGTTTCAGGTGTCAATTTGTGAGATGGTGACAAGATTTGCCAAGTGAATTATAAAGGTGGAGAGTGAGGAATCAAGCGGAATGTTGATATTGTGAACCTGCGATAAAAATGGAAGGTTGGTAAATTAAAGCTAACATAGGCACTCAAGATTTTTTTGAGAAGCAGATTCTTTAGGCTAGACGTACAACAAATTTTATAGACTGTGCCAAGAAATAGAATGTGTTGCTAATTAACTGATGCATCAAAAAATATATATATTCAACACAAAGAATTTTAATCATAAAGGGAACTGAATACTTCTGCTATTTATAGTATCAGTTATTTCAATTTAAAAAAAACTAGTTTATTTCTTCTAAATTATTTTATTAACATACTTATGTGTACATTCTGTTCTGATTCCTTTTCACTCTGTACCAAACTTCATAAATTTTCAACAAATTCAACGAACATTTACGGAGCACTTACTATGTACAAGGCATTGTGCCTGATGGTGAGATTATGGGGGGAGCAGATGATTACAGTCCCTGCTTGGAGCTTATATTCTTATAAGAAGGATGCAAAAGTTGACATAAGTAATTTAAAATATATAAAAGTAAATTAGCAAGGGGTGTGTGTGTGAAAAATATTTATCTAATTAGTGGGACCTGACTGGTGCACTGAAGGATTCTATGAGTGAAGGAGAGGACATGCTGACATGGGGGACAATATATACTAAGGCACAGAACATTTTAGTCATTTGGGTTTTTAAAAGCAGCATATTTTATCAATTCTGACCATTGTGGTACGCTGCAATTGAGCTATTCATGATTTATAAGATGATATTATATAACGAAAATGTTTAGACATTGTCCCTTCCACCCTAGGTCAATAACAACCCTAGGGAAGGATCGACATCTCAAGGATCTGAGTACTTTTGTAACTCTGACTAGTCCCTATTATTTATTTTCCAAAAGACTGCACTAATTTGAAATTCTGCTACCAGTTTAACTGCTTCTCCACAGTCCTACTGGCACCGAATGTTATATGTTTTAATAGTAGCATCCCAATTATTTTTTCCCATTTCATTTAGTACTGGAAGGACATGGTTATTTGTAAATCTATTTCGACCACTTAATTCAATGAGGAATAGATTTGTACAGATCCTTTCTTGAATACAAATGCCAATTTTTATAAAAAATGTTCATTATATTTATGTCCCAATTTTTTGATTTCTAGATATGATGCTTTTCTGTTGTGGACACAAACTGAAGGATTTTTTTCTGATTTTTTTTTTCCCCATTGAGATCACTAAAGTTGACAGGAAGTTTGTATTAAATGGTGACAAGTTCCTCTTCAATTATGATTGTGATAGATTAACAGATATATCAGAACAGATTGAATGAAAAAAGGCTAATTCCTTTGATCTCTTCCTCCATGCTTTGAAAATAAACTTTGGAACAGCTGCTTGAACCCCAGGCAAGGACTTATATTTTATTCATTTTTATATCTTACTTTTGCATTATGAGGAAGAAAACCAGTGTGAATCAGGGTTTTAAATTGGAAATTGACAAATGCACCATCATATGCATACTTAAATCAATTTAGAGAAGTTTCCACATGTAAGAATTTGTTTCCCTTATACTTACCCAAATGATTTTGTTAGCTTTTTTGTTCCTACTGGTTTGTCACTGTGTTGTAATTCATAGAACACTCTTTGTAATGCTAAAGGAACACTTTTTGATGAGTCATCACCTTCTGTTGGCATCATATATACAGCCTAAAAAAGAAATGTTATAAGTTATAAAAATATATTATTTTTGCTCTCATTCCTGCTGTGAAAAATTTTCTGAAATATAAATATACATTTTTTCCATTTACCTGTAATTAAGGCTTCTCAAAAAAGTTATATGGGTAAAAGCTATTTTCACATCTTAAAATGTTTCATTTTCAGATCGTGGCAAATCACAAACTTGGTCTGCTCCTACTATTTATAAGCTAATTAGCAGGTTAACAACCATATGTAAAAAATGAGAACATTTGAATCCAGAACATGCTGAAATATATGCCAACTATAATAGCTAAGGCTGATTAGCAAAATGCATTTAGTCATGATAAACATTGCTGAAAAAAGGTCTACTTATGTGCTTATTTACTTGACAGTAAGATAGAAACATTTTTTCCTTTAGGCTAAATTTGAAAAATTAAATGTTCAAACACATTAATGAAACATAAATGCCTGATGAATTATAGAAATCTGAAAACACCCAGTTAGAGGAAGAGACATGGGTTGCTAAGCTAAATCGTATTCTTTGCTGTTAGGTTTTAATCACCTATGTGATTAACATGGACAATGAGTGAATAAAGGCAAATTTTATGTTAATAAAGAGTGTAAAAACAATAATCTATTAAAAAGGACTTTTCTGAGTATTATTCTAAGAGAAAAGGTATAAAACAAAAGGAAATGGAAGGAGAAATATGATACACTTTACCTTGCGTAGTTGATTTGTGAAAAATAAAGTTTGTAACAAACTGTTCATGTAACAAGTTGCTCCCTGGTTCTTTAAACCAACATATCCTGTATGCTTCTTGGAATCCCACCTAAAAACAGTTTTAAGGTTAATGGTAAATTGCACAAGGTGTGTGTGTGTGTGTGTGTGTGTGTGTGTGTGTGTGTAAAATAAAAACTAGGATGGAGAGGAGAGTGATTTACCCACATTAAAATGATAGAAGTCTGAGTAATTATTAGCCATGCAATTTAATATTGACTCATGTAACTGAGCACTGCATTAATGAAATCAAGGTTTACAGTGAGCTGGCTGGCTTTGGCATTTCATAAAAAAAAACCCTGTAATCCCATCCAGCTACCATGGAAATTGGTGGTATTGGTAAAATGGGTTTGAACAACTGACAGACTGACAGATATTTTAACTAAAGAAAAATACATGAGAATACATGCCTATAGCACAGTAAAATCCTACTGTAACAAATACAATTGCAAAGTGTAGCAGATAGAGATCTGACTTCATCTTCATGAAAACCTGGCTTAAGTCCCACCTCTGACACATAACAGTACGGGTCAAACCACCTAACCTAAACTTCCCCTAGAAAAACTGCTCTCTTACAGTTGCTTATCTGTATTGGTAGAGGCAAATGTACAATCTACAGATATCACATTCCTTAATATCAGTGAGATGAAATTAAAACAGACTGAGTGCTGAAAGTTGAATATTTTAAATGCAGAATAAAAGCTAATGGTTTCTTATCAGAAAGGAACAGAATTCCTGAACAGAGGACAGATATGGAAAGTCAACCAAAAGAATGACTGGTTTTAAACAAAATGCATCATTAATTTTTTTCCCCCTTTAATTGTCAACCAAAGAAGAGTGCAAAGAAATAGAGTACTAAGGATCCTCTTAATTCCCTTTTCCAGTAAGATGATGCAAACATGGCTGGGTATTAAAATGTTAATCACTCAGTACTGTTTGCATTGTTGTGAGGAGGAACTAAACAGGGAGTGTTACTGTAAAGAAAGGGTTCTTCATTGTACACAGTTATCATCAATTATGTGTTGATCAACTGTGATAGACTCAATTCTTCTCAGCAATACAAGATAGTTCCAAAGGACTCATTATGGAAAATGCTCTCCAAATCCAGGAAAAAAACAAAACTGTTGAATCTGGATGCAGATCGAACCATACCATACTATTTCTATTGTTTTTGATGCTGTTTTTCTTTTTTGAGGTTTTTCCTTTTTGCTCTGATTCTTCTTTCACAGCATGACTAATGCAAAAATATATTTAATGTGATTGTATGTATATAACCTATATCAGATTACTTGCTGTCTTGGGGAGGGGGGAGGGAGAAAAATGTGAAAATAGAAATCTTATAAAAACAAATGTTGAAAACTATCTCTACATGTAACTGGAAAATAATAAAATCCCTTTGGCAGTCCGGTGAAGCCAAGGAACTTCCTTCTCAAAATAATATTACAAAATACATAAGATTACAAAGGAAACCAATTATATTGAAAGTCATTAAAAAAAAAAAAGTTCAGAGAAAGCCGGTTAAAAAAATTCTGTTTTACAAAGTGCCCTTGGCTCTTGAATGCAGGCGGCCATACAGTAGGCATTTGTTTGCTGGCTTGAAGCTTTTCAAAGTACCTGTTGATAAGTGTTTGCCACAGAGTTTTCATTTGTTGGGGGGAATTAAAGCACGTATGGGTTTGAGGAAAGATTTAAACCCTGGTTGGTTGGTTTTTATTTTTTAATTTATTTTTTAATGGTATAAAAGCCAGTATTTGAATAAGCCTTCTGTGGTAATTACTTAGCCTGAAATATAGAAATATAAATAAGGAACTCAGAGGAAAGCTCTGCTCATTATACTGGTAAACTAATAATAACTTTCTAACTACTAGTGGTAGGTAATATGTTTAATTTGATCCATGATCTCATAAATATGGACAATCTTTATAATACGCATATATTCACATCTTCATATTGTGAAGTGCTACAAAAAGGAAGTATAACTTTGTGGAAATTATGCTAAGCTTGGATTCTACAGAGCCTTGAATTTAATCTCACCTTTAATATTTAATAGCTGTGTGATCAAGGGCAAGTATCACACCCATTTCTAGTTTTACTTTTCTCAACTAAACCTACTTGACAAGGCTAGGAGGATCTTGGTGATCAAATTAAAGTATCTATAAAGTACTTTGCAAACCTAAATGTGACATGACTAATGCAGAATTATGTTTAATGTAATATATATATATATATATATATATATATATATATATATATATATAACCCATATGCTGTCTTGGGGAGGGGGGAAATGAGGGGAAAAAATTTGAAACAAGAAATCTTATAAAAACAAATGTTGAAAACTATCTCTACATGTAACTGGAAAATAATAAAATATTCCCATATATTCATAGTAGATCTACCGAACTCATGGGAAGCCCTCTAACAGTCTCAGCATAGAAATTAGTCTATTTAACTGCTATTGTTAGATGGAAAAGCCAATGAAACATATTCTGAATACTTTCTGTACTACTTCCCTTGGTATTTTTTCACAATTTACTTAACACAAATCTTTCTATTATCTTTTGGGTCACAAGACACTTTTCATTCTTTTGAAATTTTGGTGTTCCATTATTGCAGGCAAGATGAGTCTGTATATCAGGAAGTAGCTTAGAAATGTGGAAAGACTTATGTAATTTCGCAAATGTAATCCAGTTCTATTTGGGGGACTATTTTATCGGCAAAAACTCATAGTGCAGCTGCAGTGTCTCCAAGACAAATGTATTAATGGACTACGCATCCAATTGCATGCTATAGTTTAAGTATGGATAAAGGTATTCATTATCTGTTTGAATTTTGCCTTGAGTGATTTTTTATCTTATTGAGAAAATATTCTGAGGCATGACACCCTCAGGACAATGTCATCCATAAAGAAAAAGTATTGGGAGAACCTCATCAGGAAAAGGGAATCTGTTCTATTTGGATGCTGAACAGGATACCTATCAGTCAAGCATATAGATCCATTTTAAATTTCAATTGATAGCAATAATTACGGTTATTGCTGTTCTATCTTTCAGGGAATTTTCTATGATCTTAACATGTAGAAAGGACTTATGCAATAAAGTAACTTTTAATTATTTGTGTAAAGACATATAGGAGGTTAACATTTTGATGGATGTGTTTAGTTTAATAATACTTATGGGTACAAACTGCAACCCATTCATGCTTTCTCATTCTGTGTAACTCTTATCCTAGATGGGAGTCTATATATTTACCTAAGAGGTGACTCCGATATCAGTAAATAAATGGTCATTTTCCTTTGATGCTACAATGTGGCATGGAGCTCTGAGGTGGACTTTCTGAAGTCTGTGCCTATACAGAAAGTATGGTAAACCCAATCCCAAAATAAAATGTCTTTTCAATAAGTCTGTCTATTAGCTAAATCTGGAGAGAAAACCCTCAATGCCAAATCAACGTCAGAGATACTAATTTTTCATTCACTACAATGCTAAAATGTTTTGCTGAAGAACCAAGAGAACATTGTACACATTATCAACAACAATGTGGGATGATCAACTGTAATACACTTAACTCTTCTCAGCAATACAATGATCTAAGACTTATGGTGGAAAATACTCTCCACATTCAGAAAAAGAACTATGGAGTCTGAATGCAGAGTGAAGCATACTATTTTCAACTTCTGTTGTTGTCGTTGATTCTTTCTTGTGTTTTTTTTTTCCTTTTGTTCTGATTCTTCTCTTACAATATGACTTGTGGAAATGTAAACACGATTTTAATGTACAACCTATATCAGATTGCTTGTTGGCTTCAGGAGTGGGGAGGGAAGTGAGGTTAGGAGAAAATTTGGAACTCAAAAAAATATCTTTACATGTAATTGAGGGAAAAAAGTTTTAAATATAAAATCAAATTAAATTAAAAAAAATGTTCTGCTGAGCCAAAGAAGGATTATGATCTAGGTCTAAGAATATCTACACACCAATGAAATCAACAGCCCCTACAACTAAGGTAGTAAATAGCATTAGAAATATAGTTCCTGCTTAATATGTGCTGATCGTTGTTGACTAAAGGAAACTTTCTTGAACACAAAACTAAAAAGATTAACTTACGCAACTCCATGGGGAGCATCTGCCTGTACATAGACTTCAAAAGTAACCTTGTCATCTTCTATAAATCCTTTTTCAGGATCAGTAACTTCCTGCAAAATTGAAAAAAGACTGTTCAATCTGCATAGGACCTAACAAGCTTCTATATACTCAATTCTATTTTGTTAAAATTGTATTTTTGGTAAGAGTAGGAATTAGGAAGTACATAAATTCTCTCCAAAAAGACAATAGTAATACTATTGAAATGTAAGTTTCTTGTTAGAATTGTTTCATGACTAATGTTACCTGACCAATAACTAGCAGTGTTTACAACATGGAATACACTAAAATTCTTCCTTTCCCCTCCACATCCAGTCACATATTTATGAAGCTTCAGCAATACTGTTTTTGGTTTTTATTTTTGTGACATTTCAATGTGCAGTGCACCAACAAGGCATAAAAGACCCACTAGACTTTTAAGGAATTACTCCAGGAATATATAGACATGACCAAAAGTTAATATGGTTCTCAAAAATATTTACTTTAAAAACAGTGACAATGATACAAAAGGTTCAAATATCAGTAGTTTTATAGAAAATGGAGGTGCCAATGACAAACAATTCATAATTTCAGCTGTTTATTTTCCTGTTGTACATAGAAGCTACTGATATAGTAACTATACATTCCCAGTTGAGCACAGCCTTATGTAAAAGTTCCCTTGGTAATCTGGAAAAACATGCAGTATCAGTAAGGAATTTTTACCCATGTACTTAGCATTTTGATACTAAAATCCAGAGTAATTTTAAGAACAGGAATGATACAGCAATTAGTGAAATAAGAAATAAAACACAACTGTAATACATACTAAGCACATTGTTAACTTACACTCCATGCCATGAAATTGGAAAATCCCCAATCATTTTCTTTATGAAAGAATAAGTGACTGATGCGGCGGCTGAATGATTTTTCATCGTCTTTGTAATTTATTATTTTCAGCACAGCTTGTGCATGACAAGACCATGACCTGTTTTTTAAAAAATATACGAATAAATGAAAGGCTCAGCTGATTAACCATATTGCCTTAAGACCTTACTTAATATATTTACCAATTAATCAATTTTTAAAACTCTTTAAGGGCAGCTAGATGGCGCAGTGGATAGAGCACTGGTCCTCGATTCAGGAGGCCCTGAGTTCGATTCTGGCCTCAGATACTTAACACTTACTAGCTGTGTGACCCTGGGCAAGTCACTTAACCCCAATCGCCTCACCAAGAAAACCAAAAACCAAAAACCAAAACAAAACAAAACAAAAACAAAAACTGGTTAAGTTTTATTCTTTTTGTTTTGTTTTTTTTGGTGAGGCGATTGGGGTTAAGTGACTTGCCCAGGGTCACACAGCCAGAAAGAACACTAGTGTCCAGGGCCACATTTGAACTCAGGTCCTCCTGACTCCAGGGCCAGTGCTCTATCCACTGCACCATCTGGCTGGCCCCTAAGTTTTATTCTTAAAATTTTCTTTAGTGAGGAGTTGGTTATACCAAAAACTCTTATAATTTAAATATTTTCAAAATATTAATATTTTAAGACAAAACCAAAACAGAAACCAAAAACACTCCACTATGTGCTATTCCTGTTATAGTTTTAAAAAATATTATACCTGTGATTTCATTGGTGTAGGGAGATCCTGGTGAGGAAGCTCTCTCAACCAATGCAGGTCAGCAACTGCTTTGCAACCTTACAAAGTTGCCTGGGACACTGAGAGGTTAAGGAACTTTCCTGAATTCACAAAACCAGAAAGTGGCAGAGGAGAAACTTGAGCCCGAGTCTTCCTGAGACTGACCCTTTTTCACAGCATCATACTACCTTCTCTAAAAATTATTCTTCAGAAAAAAAATTTACAAGCTCATTGTTTTACAACAGCATAAAAACTAGCAAGGCAATAAGGTAGGTAATAACGTTTTCAAATGACAACACCCAAAATAATAATATAATATATAAAGAAAATAATTAAGATACTGATTTTAGGTGTCTATGCAGCTAAACAACTGACAAGTCAGTTATCTAACTTTCCTTTCCAATTGTCCTTTGTTACCTAGTAATTATAAAAAGAAATAAGGTGGAGTAGAGGTAATGTAAAAGCAATAATTACTATGGCTGTTTCTAAGATATTAGGTATACATAAAACCACATAAAAATGGTAACATGTAGACTGCATCTTTCAAGTTTGCAAAGGATAGTCAATAATAGAAATATCAGATGCATGACCCTTTAAGGCATGCTCACCCAGGTAATATGACAGCATTCCAAAATGGAATTTTGTACTAATGTTTAGAAAAGTGTCATTTAATGTGATACCTCTGCTTGTCAATTTGAGAATGGAATTCTGAATTCAACTGAGACAATAGTAACTAAGGACCCAAAACTCCAACATTAAATTGTTATTAGTCAAGAGGAAGCTAGGCGGCACAGTGAATAAAGCATCAGCCCTGGATTCAGGAGGACCTGAGTTCAAATCCAGACTCAGACACTTGACACTTACTAGTTGTGTGACCCTGGGCAAGTCACTCAACCCTCATTGCCCTGCCCCCCCCAAATTGTTATTAGTCATGAACAAATGTGCTGGGAAATATGCCGTAATTTCCTGTGTCTGTCCCCCCCAGGACCCCCAAACTGACATGGGGTTGTATGGTTGAGCTAAAAGTTTTTGGCACTAAATTGCTTTGAACTCTGGCATGCCTGTTTTCTTGTTTTTTTAGTATTTTGTCTAAATTGAAGATAATAAACTAGTTTTCTGGTCTGGGAATCATCAAAATCTGGGGCTAAAAAGATCGCTTAGTCCAGTCTCCTCATTTTATAGATGAGAAGACTGAGCCTCGGAGAGACAAAGGGACTTGTACTACTAGTTACAAGAGGAGCAAGCAAAGAACAAAGCTAGGAGAGATAAACCTAAGTCCTCTGAAATCCAGACTGAGTGCTTTATACAACACACTGTGCTGCACCTTGATTCATAAACACATAAAAGATCAACAAACTAGGATGAAAGGCCAGTATTTATCTAGTGTAGATTATGAAGATTAAGAAAAGCTAGGATTTTTCAAAGCAAGCCTTTTCTCAATACATTTGGAAGATGATACTTATATTATTAATAATGGCACTGGCCACATAGATTTACTGAAGAAATGACATGTTGTATTATAACTTTCTTTTACTGTATTCTGCTGTGATTCCTCTCCTGACCAGAAAACATGTAACATTAATGTATGTTTTTCCCATAAACAAGGGATATTTTCTATACTCCTTAATTTAAGCATACCATTTATGATCATCAAAGTTACAGGACTTGTCCCATGTTTGAATAGAATTTCAATAGAATTTCCTCATTTATAAAATGAAGGGGGTTGGACTAAAAGATTTCTTAGGCCCCTTTTAGCTCTAAATCCTATGATCTACTGTAAAGAATCACAACTTTTAGATATACTATTCATATGTGAATGATAGATTTTTTTTTCCTGTTCTGAATATTTTTTTGGAAATTAAATGATTAACAATTTCAGCACAAAGGGGGATGGGGAAGATACCCTCAACCATCAAAGGTCACATAAAGACCCCGTAATAATGCTAGGAAAGGCCCAGATTTGGCAGTAAGAAGTGAGTTCTAGTCCTATGTCTATCATTAACTATTTGGAGGTCCTTAAGGGAAGTTGTTTAAGCTCTCTGGGTTTCAATTTTCTCACTCACAAATAAGGAAGCTTCATAAAGATGATTTCCAAAGTACCCTTCAACTCTTCTTCAGATCTAGGTTGCTTTAAAATGTAGATTTTTGGGAGCAGCTAGGTGGCACAGTGGATAGAGTACCAGCCCTGGAGTCAAGAGTACTTGAGTTCAAATCCGGCCTCAGACACTTAACACTTACTAGCTGTGTGACCCTGGGCAAGTCACTTAACCCCAAATGCCCACTAAAAAAAAAAAAAAAACAATTAAAATAAAAAAATGTAGATTTTTTAATCTACATTCATAAAAATGTAAAAAAGTCTATAAGAGAGAAATGAGCAATTGTCAAACCATGAAGTGGCTTCCCCTCAGAAGACAGAAATTAATGGAACAGCAAGGTGGAGCAGTGGATACAGCACCAGCCTTGGAGGTAGGAGGATCTAAGCTCAAATCCAGCCTCAGACACTTGAAACTTGCTAGTTGTGTGACACTGGGCAAGTCACTTAACCCCAATAGCCTTGTCAAAATTAAAAAAAAAAATTAACAAGATAGATATAAGTAACCTAATTAGAGAGCTACAAAGAATGACCCTTGACTTCCTGGGCTAGGAATAGTAGGTAGCAACTGTCCATGAGAGGTATTTTATAGTTTTACAAACTGAGGACTGAAAAATAACACAATACAGAGTTAGAACATCATAAGAATACAAAAGCATGGTCAATGGAACGAGTAGAAAATTACTTTCACATTATCCAAAGGTGAAAAAAGTCCTTGTATTAATTGTATCAAATCTGTTTAAATGATAATTTAATTAACATTACTTTTTGTGGGTTTATACTCTCATCATATTAAGTGTCTTACGTGGAGTCAGATTCAGCATTGCATTGGAGAAAGAATCCTACACTTTTTTGGTGTGGTCTGTCTGGATAAAATCGTGGCATCACCATGATCTTCCATGGAAGATTCCGTACAAAACATGGAGGACTAAGGACTGACTCACTCAGCCTGCTGAAACGTTCAACTGTAAACTGAAAGGTTGCTTCTGAACGCCAGCTGGTATCTGTAAGAAAAATGGTCAGGGAATCAGAGCATATATGAATACTAGAAGCCGAAAAAAAAATTCTTCAAATACTTCCAGACAACAATAAAAGAAATGCCAGAAATACAAAAACATCCTTTTTATTGGAAATTCATTGGCCAATCCATTAATTTTAACATGAAACAATAATTTTGAGCATCAATTGAGTCTCAACCACCATAACAGATTAGTGAATGCATACTCATGAAATTGGAAATCAGAAACAGTGAGTGTGGAAACTGGAGAGATGACAGAAAAATATCTGTATGTTTTCCAGTGAGTAAACAACTTCAAGGACAATGAATGGCTCTTTATTTAACTCAATCACCCATACTTCAGAATTTCTATTCAGTGCAGTGTTTAACTTACTGGCAGTCCAGACAAGCAAGGGTTGGAAGGAGAAAAAAAGGACAATCTTACAATTATAGTTGAATTGTGCTGTAAGAAACGATGAGCAGGAGTTCAGAGAAACCTGGAGGGTCTTGCATAGGCTGATGATGATATATCATCAATGATGATGATATATCATCAACATTGAGTGTTGATCTACTGTGATGGACTATATTCTTCTCACCAATGCAATGGTACAGAAGAGTTCCAGGGAACTCATGATAGAAGAGGATCTCCAAATCCAGGGGGGAAAAAAAAAGAACTGTGGAGTATAGATGCTGAATGAACCATACTATTTCTTTGGTTTTTGGTGCTGTTTTTCTATTTTGAGGTTTTTCATCATTGCTCTGATTTTTCTCTTATAACATGACTAATGCAGAAATAGGATTAATGTTATTATGTGTGTGTGTGTGTGTGTGTGTGTGTGTGTTTTTATAAACCTATATCAGATTACCTGCTGTTTAGGGGAGGGGGGAAGGAGGGGAGAGGGAGGGAGAAAAATCTGAAATTGGAAAGCTTGTATAAACAAAAGTTGAGAACTATCTTTACATGTAATGGGAAAATACTTTATTAATTAAAAAATTATAGCTGAAATATTTAAAAACAAAATCAAAGATTTTGAAAATGGGACCTATATGCAAAGGTCAAGAGAACTGGAAGAAAAGCAGAGATGGACACATCAACTGTTTTCTGGTTTATAAAGGGATACAGAATGAGTACTTGTTTTCTCCACCTAGTAAAGAAGAATTAATCTCCTCTGCTTAAATAAGTCTTTTTTTTTTAAACCAGCCACATGCTCCTAATAATGGAAGACCTTCAAACACCAACATACATCCAAGCAACTGTCATTATTGGCTCTACACGAAGCGAAGAAAAAATTGACTTTAGACTTAAAAGTACTAAGATTTTTGAGGTGTACAATTATTTTCAATTGAAAGGTTGCTGCTGCTTCTTTCCCACTTGGTTAAGGGTTAGTAAACCTGAAAATTCCTATCTAGGTTGTTAGATGACAGCACCTATAACATTTCCAGAATCACTCCGGGAAAAAACACCACAAAGGTCTTTTTGTCTACTTATGGATTAAAAAAAATTCATCTTTCATGTATGATGAAATTTAATAGTTTCCTGATTTTCTCTTGTGGCTAGGATAATTCATTTTTAAAAACCATCTTATTTAAACCAAGTTTTTCCCTTTGCATTAGAGTGTTAGAGAAGATGGTGAAAATGTAGGATTACTTGGGGCAATCTCTTTTAGTGCTTTCTTAAAGAACCCTGGCCTTGAGAGTTGAATTTTAAAAAATCTTTCTACCACTGTTACCTCAAACATATTCAAGTATCTTCTCTTTAAGAGCTAAACAGTTGATATTTTATACCTCTAGATAATATTCTGAAAACTGAACAAAGTGCCTTTGATATTAATTTCAACTTATTTGCATTTATTACTTGTATCAACTTTTTTATTTTTATTTAATTTTTATTTATTTTTTTTTTATTTAAGCAATAACCAAAAAAGTAACATATATACTTATGCCTCTGCATAGGGAAAATGTTTTCCCATTTAATTTTTTTCTCAGGGATATTCTAATGTGTGCACAAAGTAAAAGTCTACAACACTTTATCACCTATTGGCAAATCCAGCTGGTACTGAAATTGAAGCATGCTTACTCTATATAAACATTTGGATTAATAATAATTTAGATAAATATCTTAAAATCACTAATGAATATGAACAATGGATCTGTGTCTTTTTTGGCTTCAAATCAATGCTGGTGTCCTCAAAACAAATGACAGTAAAAAATGTGGTTTCTAAAAATCTTACTCAACCCACTTTAGAATTAGAAGGTATCACCTTCCTCAGGTACAGCAACCAAAATCTCTGAAACACAAAATATGTGGCCTATGGAACAACACAGACAGAGAAGCTCATTGATGGAAAATTACAATTTCAGTTCTTCATGTCTAACAACCTAGAGTCAGGCAATGATGAAATGTAGCAACTCATGAAATGTTTAGAATAATTGGTTAGAGTGGACTATAGGAAATCACTGGAAGCATAACTTATTTCCCTGTAATTTGCTATTTTTAAGGTTACAGAAGTTTTCAAAGTTTGCTAGCACTTGAGTCTAATCTTGCGAAAACATGTCCATCAGTTTTCATGAAAGGGTATTACTCTTTTCCACAGATAAAACAAACTTTTAAAGGCAAATCTAATTTTTTAATAACCTATTTCTTTCCCTTCAAAAGTTATACTCAATACAAGCGATTGAAGATGAAGGATGTTTCTTCTCAGAGTTTTTCCCTGGACAGATATGAACAATTTTTAAAAGAACTATTAATCAAGTCGGAACCAAGTCTTAGCACACTAATTCTTTTTTAGAGATAAAAAACCTGCTATAATGTGGACATTATTCAAGTTACTAGGTCATAGAATGTGCCACAAAGCACTGTCATATGTAATGACAAAATACTACCTATAGCACTTTGTAAGATCTCAATACAACGGGAGCATCAATACACAGATGAAAAATTATTTGGAGATATAAATGTTAATAAGAGCTAAGGAACATATCTGCTCTAAACATTGTAAACAATTCTTCAGAACTTAAAATTAAAGTTCAAGGTATCCCCCTTCAGAAAACAATAGCATTCAAATTTAAATTCGCAACACAAATACCATAATGCTGTTTCTATTGCTTTGCACATAGGTGTTCTATAAATATGGCTAAATAACGAATTGTTGTTTCTAGCACTGCTATGGTTTTCAATAGGAAGTATTAGCAATATCCCCAAATTACCATTATTTATCTTACTGATTGATGGTTTATAAAAAAATTTACAGTGTATTTTAACAATTATAAGCTATGAAATGCTCCCTATGGAGCATTTTATAGCTATTGCTAGAAGCATACAACTATATGAAGGCAGATTTAAGTCAAAGCATTTTTCTAACCCCAAAAGTCTATTTCGATAACTCAACCCACAATACACCACTTTGATGATACAATACAAACTATACGATTATTTAAATCTCTACTATGATTCTTTTCATGTCCAAATCTAGAAATGCTCCTTGGTTGGTTGTTGTCCTTCATTCTCGAACAGGGTAATATGGCATTACTATGTTGACTACAGAGTCAAGTTACAGTGTGTCTGACTGTGGCTGATCTGGCCAATGGGCTCAGAATGCTCTACCACAGGTCTGGCACAAATAGTCCATGTGAACATTTGAGATGGATTCTCTTAATTTGTGCATCTTGCATCTTCCTAAACATAAGAGTCAGAAGTGAGACTCCAGTGGATAGTCAAAAATATGATCACAGACCTATGTACACTCCAACATTATTTAAAATGAAATGGTGAAGATTAAGGTTTGTGGGAGACTCTGATGCTCCAATTACTCATTCAGCACAATTCTGCATAGATCAGATATCACTATTGAAAGAGACAGAAAAGCTAAAAATGTTAGATTACTGCCTATATTCACATGTAGGTTTAATCCTCTTTATTGAAGGAATGACTCCAATGGTTCTCAACTTTTATTTGGGCAAGTCATATTGACCATAGAGTGCTCCAAAATAAAGGCAGCATCCGTAAACCAAGATGTTATAGAAATAGAAATCTAATCTTATTTATACATATCTTTTTTAAAAAGTTATTTAATTAAGAGGCTGTCTTCAGCCACTCAAAAATGTAGGACCCGAAACAAGTTAAACAGAACACAGCAAAGTAGGAATTTATAAATACAAATGGGGAAGGTAGACTATTTTTGGCCCCAAGACAGAGCCTTTAGAAAAAGCTCACTCAGTAACTATGCAAAATGTGTCAGGGAAGGCAGCTAGGTGGCACAATGGATAAAGCACCAGCCCTGCATTCAGGAGGACCTGAGTTCAAATTTGGCCTCAGACACTTAACACTTACTAGCTGTGTGACCTCAAGCAAGTCATTTAACTCTTATTGCCTTGTAAAAAAAAAAAAATCTTCAGTGATATATCTGACAAGATTTTTCTTGGGCCCTCAAAAGATCTCATTACACCTCACAAGGTGGATAGCTCTGTTTTTTCTTAACTTAAGTCTTAACTGTCCTTCTTGCAACTTCTTCTGCCCTATTAATTCCTTCAAAATGATCTTCATATGGCAAACTGTAGTGGCTGCCCCATCTGGATACTCTCTAAATTATCCATGTCTTACCTAAAGTGTAGTGTGACCAAAAGTGAACATAATTATATTCCTACCAGAGAAGAATAGTGGAGGGTTATCTTCTCCTTATTCCTGGAAAGTATGCAGGCTACGATCAAATATAACATCATTAACTCACTGACCTCCAAGTTCAGCAAAACCTTCCATCTTTTTTCACCTAGTTATGCCACCTGCCCAATAATTGTGAAGCTAAAGTGCAAGACTTTACATTTACTGCTAATTAAAAGTGTTTTATTTGATGTGTCTCATATATAGGTCACTTTTAAAAACTGCATGTTAAAAACTTTATTTCATTTGATTCCCATAACAGCTTTAACAAAATAGTAAAATTGTCTCCTCTCAGGGGCAGCCCCTTGATCAGTTTTAAATCAGAAACCCAACTGTACATAATAATACACATCCCTCACCCACATACTTTTCATATACTTGACACTGAGCTCCAGAGGCAGCTGTGAGCAGCCTCTGCACAGTGATTTGATGAGAGAAAGGAAAAATAGTGTCCAATCACTAGATACCCTTTATAAGGGGGCTTGCAAGGATCTTTTCTACTCCCATTCCCCTTTTTTAGTCATATCCACAGCCTCAGGGATGAAGTGGGAAGGGAAAGAAGCAGAAGAGTAAGAGATCCATCTTACTTTGTAGCACTTGGGTCCTAAAGTATAAATTCCCTGAGAGTGGGCCTGCTTTTCCAAGTACTTTTGCTTAGACATAAGTCTTCATGGTGCTAAAAATAATATCATATTTGGGTTTCAAGAAAAATAAAGCATCTATATGGACCAAAATATTAACTCCTGAATTTATACAAGGATAAAAATCTTAGAGACTCTCATTGATGCTTTTGCCAAAAAGTACATATATACCTGTACTAAGCATATAAATAGTCCACCTTTTCCTTTTCTATCAAATGAAGGGATTCCTTTCCTGTGTCAAACAGTACTATTTTTTTTAAACCAGGGTAATTATTGTCAAATGCAATCCAATAAGCAGTAATCTACAATGGGAATATTCACACATGTGCCCAATGTTAATCCAAAGGAAATTCCAGATTTCCGTAACTTTTGCAAATCATACTCACCCATGGGAACTAGGTGGATAATTATATATTTTTATTTTTTTGTGAGGCAATTGGGGTTAAGTGACTTGCCCAGGGTCACACAGCTACTAAGTGTCAAGTGTCTGAGGCCAGATTTGAACTCAGGCCCTCCTGAATCCAGGGCTGGTGCTCTATCCACTGCGCCACCTAGCTGCCCCTTAGGTGGATAATTATTATGTTATTGATGTTGAACCTTTAAAAACTGAAAAGCACAATTTTATATTTGTACATTAATTTGAGGTTCACTGAAACCTAGAGGTGTATAACCTATACTGATTGCTTGCAACCTTGGGGACGGGGTAGGGTAGGGAGAGAGGATATGAGAGAGGAAATTTGGAACTCAAAAAAACTATAAATGAATGAATGGAACCTAGAACTGATGCTTGGGACTATTTCAAGAACTTTCTGGTCACCAAGCTAGCCTCCAATTCCTCTATCAAAATTCCTCTATCTAATCTTCCTAAAGGACAGGTCACTCTGTCATTCTCCTAATTATTAAATTCAAAATGGCACCATATTGGGGCAGCTAGGTGGTGCAGTGGATAGAGCACTGGCCTTGGATTCAGGAGTACCTGAGTTCAAATCTGGCTTCAGACACTTAACACTTATTAGTGGTGTGACACTGGGCAAGTCACTTAATCCCAATCGCCTTACCAAAAAAAAAAAAAATGGCACCATATTACCTATAGGATTAAATAGTATGCTACCTGCCCACATGCCTGGAATTCTCTCTCTCTGCCTCCTGGATTCTGTCATTCATGTCTCAGATAAAAAACAACCCACCTTCTGCAAAAAGCTTGCTGATTGATGGTAGGTCCTCCCCAATTTTAATATTATTTCCAATTTATCTTTTGCATATCCTGTTTGTATATCCACGCTAACGCATGTTGCCTCCATTAGATTGTGAGTTCCTTGAGAGTAGAATGTTTTTTGCCTCTGCATCCCCAATGCTTACTTAGCACAGTAACTAAGCACACTGTAGCACATTTGAATAGGTCCATTTTCCCCCTACTATTTCAGTATTTATAGTTCTTTAAGGTTTGCAAAGCACTTTGTAAATCATTTTATCCTCACAGTCATACTTGGAAGAACATGCAATTATTACCTCGATCCTATAGATGTGGAAACTGAGGTAGAAAAAAGTTATCTACTGTACATCTACTTCATGTGCTTCCAAAGCAAATGTTCACTTTTTTCTCCACTAATTTTATGAAAATCTGATTATTCTTTCTATTACAGCTCTTTTAGACAGAATCAATAAGAAAGTTATTTTTTCTCTGACTTCAAAAAAGTGTATCTACACTAACAGACTTCTTGGTACACGACAGGCATAACTCAATAACAACCTTGTCTAAACAAGAAAACAGATTTTTACTATCTTTTAGAGAATGGGAAAGAACAATCGGTGTGAAGATAAAAATAAATGAATTAAGAATTTCTTTTTACTTTATGGTGGGGTCAGAAAGTTATTCTTTTCCTCCTTACCTAAATCTTTACCTTGTCTCATTGCTACATTTATAGCTCCTTATGTAGTATCATTTTCTGTCAGGTCTGAACTACTTACAATGACCTGTTCAAAAAACCATTGCTGGGCCCTGGTATATGATCCATAGAGACAATCCTTGGTTAATCTGGAATAAATTCTATACAACAATTCTCTTTATCTGATATGTAATCCTACTCAAGTTTCTACCCCAACCTCCTTCTAGAAATAATAAAACTTTTTAAATGTATATTTTATACACTAAAGATAAGGATAAGAAATCGGCTCAGCTATAAGAAACCTTTTCAAAATTTCAGTCACTTAATGTTACAACTGGAAAAGATCTTAATTGAAATCACTCAGCCCCAAACTCCAATCAAGTTATTATATTTCTATTCCTCTCACTCATCCTCATCTCAAGGATTCCAAACACTTAAAACCACATATCTTAAATAGCGCACAATGTTTGATTCAAAACACTTCACTGCCAATTGAGGACAAGAGTGTCAGCTGTTTTACCTGTAGCTCCTATAGAACAGCAGTGTAATTTCTAACAATTCGGTCACTTTTATCAAAATTCCATTATACACTAGAAATGCCCTTTAGATTGTCTAAGTTAGAAACATGCTGTTGTTTCTTCCCTTATTCTGGGTCTACAAAACTCTTAGCATACAATCACTCTGTAAAATATAACAAACTAGAGTGGAGTGCTCTCTTTGCTCCTGCACCTATACCTTTTTAATAAATACTGGTTATAATTAGACCAACTTCCTAGATCCCTTTTGTAAAAAGTCTTTTTTGGTATTTTTGGTGATTGAAAGAAAAACACCAAAAATCCAACCAAAAAAACCACACCCACACAATTGTCCTTTTCTACACAGGGTTGTAAGTGCACTCCACAGGTAATAAAGCAGCGGGATTTAGACCACGCCTTTTTACCTTCCTCAGATATTGCCTCAGCCAGCTGACAGGGGATAAACCGCACTGTGAGAGAACTCTCAACTACTGCTGCAGTTTCTCATGGAGGCTGAACTTTTGGCAGGAGGTCTGAACAGCAGTCCTTCTGGTGATGCAGCCCGTGACTGATGGTTTCTTTCAAGTGCCCCGTTACTCCCCTGGGAAGGACACAACCCTCATGAGGATTGATGGACTTGTTTTTGACAGAACATGGTTTCATATTACACTGCAAGATTCCAGGGACTGCACAAAATTATTACTGGCTGTTATCTTTTTGGCTTTGGTGGATTTTGTTTTGTATTTTCCTTTTTCATTTTAAATTAACTGGTGACAGTTAGGCAAACTATACAGTTTATTATGAAAGGGAAAAAGTAAAAGAGGAAAGTGGTATTCAAATGGTATGAATTCATTACATTTGCTACAATATTAAATTGTGGTGCTGATATTTATGATCTTGGGAGGAAACTTGCCCTTCTAGCTAGAGATAGTGTATAAAAATGGAGCCCATACAAAATTGGTTTTATACATACGAATTTTTACTATTAACAGGAGAAATCGTGACTAATCACCTATACACCAGTTTATCAGAAACACAATGGAAAAACCAAGCAAAGCTCAAGAGATCTAGAAACTGCTATGCTACTCAAAAAGGAAGGCTATAGTAGTCTTTGCTTCATATTTTGAGCCCACATTCTTGCTTCTATGAATGGATGGAAAGTTGCAGGCATAAATATATACTAAACTGCTACCAACTTTTGGTTTTAAATATTCCCAAACTACTAAAGGAAAAAAGTCAACACGATACATCCAACATGGAATCCATAAGCTACTTTACAATTCAAACCACAACATGCCACGGCTTTTTGGGCCAGACTGCATAAAAATTATTATAAAGGAAGGATAAAGTAATGCAAATAATTTATAAATCACCTTCACAAATCTACTTACCATCCTCCATATCTTCCTCTGTGTTATTATGTCCATCGGCCATTGCTACATTCCCATTGATGACAGGATTTTGTGTAATTCTTGGTGGATCATCTGTATCTCCAGCTTTTAAGAGGGGGGAGAAAAAGAAACTCATTATTTTAACTTTTAAATCTTTGCTTTATAAACACTTCAATAATGATGCTATGTTTAACTACTTTTATTGGAGACCATAAATTCTTTTTTTCCCCCTTTTTTTCTTTGCAGGGCAATGAGGGTTAAGTGACTTGCCCAGGGTCATATAGCTAATAAGTGTCAAGTGTCTGACGCCGGATTTGAACTCGGGTCCTCCTGAATCCAGGGCTGGTGCTTTATCCACTTCGCCACCCAGCTGCCCTCTTCTTACTTTTTTTTTTAAACCATAAATTTCCATAATAAAAATGCACTAACAAATACATTTTTAAAATTATTTCATATTGATCATCTCACTGTTAGTTTTACTTTAGAAAATATTGGTGTGGGGGGGGGGGAGCTAGGTGGCACAGTGGATAAAGCACCAGCCCTGGATTCAGGAGGACCTGAGATCAAATCCAGCCTCAGACACTTGACATACTTAATAGCTGCGTGACCCTGGGCAAGTCACTTAACCCTCATTGCCCTGCAAAAAACGAAACAAAAAGAAAACATTGGTGTGGGATACATATATATATATATAACCATAACCAATTATTAGCATTATTCAACAGAAGGCTACTTCTGTGGATAGCAAAAACACTCAGGAAACTAACATAAGGATACACTCCTAAAAATAGGAGTTCTAACCTGGAGTTTGAAAAATTAAAAGAAAATGTCAATCACTGTATTTCAATGTAATTTAATCTTACTATTTTATGCATTTAAAATATACTAAGAGGGGTACAATAAGCTCTGTCAGTTGAAAAAAATTAAGAACTAATTTTAAGTGAAAACATATCCATGTTCAGGTTTGGTGTAGACAATTATTTTTGGGGAAAAGGGGGAATATATTCTATATTAGGGGCAACAGTTTAAAATCTACATATAGACTAATAAAGAATAGTATCTCTCAACTGATTTTTAACTACTGTTTTATTAGTAGTAACAATTTTTGAATGCTTTGTTTGACTATATTACACTTTACTTTGGGGGGGAGGGGCAGGGCAATGAGGGTTAAGTGACTTGCCCAGGGTCACACAGCTATTTAGTGTCAAGTGTCTATAGCTGGATTTGAACTCAGATCCTCCTGAATACAAGACTGCTGCTTTATCCACTGTGCCACCTAGCTGCTCCACATTTACAATTTTTACTAATGGTAAAAAGCACAAATTTTTAAAGTAATCTTAAGTATATTGGCTTTTCTTATAGGGAAAAGAACTGGATCTGAGGTGCCCAGTGAAGAAACTTATATATTCTATAAATGCAGGCAGGCATTTTCTTTAGTATTATTTGTCTAGAGTAATTAAGTGACTTGCTCAGGATCAGACATAACATAACATAATATAACAGTCAGTGGAAGGACTGCTTTTCCTGGCCCCAAAGTTAACTCTTTATCCATGATGCTGCACTTGTTTCCAGAGACACCTTTATTAGAGAAACTTAAGACTTGGAATAACTATAAAACATCATCAATGAAAAATGGAGCTTAAATTGAATGCTTATAAATATCCCAAGTACCAATACTAATATACTCTATCTATCTATATAATTATACATTTATATAATTTGATCCTGAGGGTGTTGTTGTTATTAAGTTGCTTTCCAGTCCTTTCCCACTCTGTGACATTATTTGGAGTTTTCTTGGCAGAGATACTGGAGTGCTTTTCCAGTATCTGGATGGCCAAGCAGGTAAGTCTGGCTGTAACAAAAAGTGCATAGAGGACAGTAATAACAGATTTCCTACTCTTTGTGACCCCATTTGCAGTTTTCTTGCCACAGATATTGGAGTGCTTTAGCATTTCCTTCTCCAGCTCATTTTACAGATGAGGAAACTGAGGCAAATGAGGTTAAGTGACTTGCCCAGGGCCACACAGCTAGTAAGTTAAGTGTCTGAGGACAGATTTGAACTGTCTTCTTGATGAGTCTTCTTGACTCTAGGTCCCACACTCTACCTGCTGCCCCTACAATGAGGCAGAGTTTGCAAATCTTATTCCTTTTTGCATGAGTAAACTGAAGCTCAAATAGGTAAATTAACTTGCTATTAGTCAGAAAACTATGACTTGGATCTGGTTCTACCTGCTCAACTTCCAAATATGATACCATAGCATCATAAGGAATAAACTTGCATTACCATTTGCCAGGTGTTTTATATCCAGAGAGGTTAAGTACCATAGTATCACTGTCAAATTTTAATTCATGACTGTACCTATATCATGCATGTGTATATATAGGATATGTGCTTTTATTTGCATACTTTTGGTTTTTATTGGAGTTATGGTAGGCAGAAGATTTAGATGATGTTTTAACTGATGCCCAAGGAGTATATTCAGATTAATCTGGATTACTTAACAAATGCTTAGGTTAATGGCAATAATACAAATGAAACTTACTGTTTTCATTTGTGAATTTAAAAATGAGATGTGTTTCTAAGACTAAACTCCAATGCTCAAATACTGGCATGAGATCTCCTCAGATCACACTTCATTTGAATTCACAACACCTGCACCCATCCCTAATGTTCTATGGTTTTGTGTTTTGGAATCTGCTTTGCCTATTAGTAATATAGCAAACATTTCGTTAAAAGAATGTCAAGTACTTTCTCAAACAAAAACTTCAGATGCAAATTCAATGTTCCACTATTGTTTATATACAAGTCTTTAAAAATTAAGACATATCCATTCATCATTTTGAAGATTATTCAAAGAGCAATGACATTCAGCACCACGGACAGCATCACTTTAATACAGGCTTGCCAGCTTCTTGAGTGACTTTCTAGCAGCAAGAGGAAAAAAAATTCTACTTTCACAATATCAATAACACAAAGTTTCCCTAATTTCATCTTATAGGCTGTCATGTGTTCCATTTTACAAGTTACAACTACCCTTGCAGTTTTACTATAAATGAGGGTATTCTTTGAATTAATGTTCTATGTATATATTGAAGAGGAACGTATGAAATGTTTTTCATGTCTACTTTAATAGTTTCATACAATTATTTAAACTGAGTAAAACAATGCATCTAAATAACAAATGCTTAAATTACATTTATTTCAAATACTTTGGATTCATAAGCATACTGCTAAACTGTCTTTTATGGTTCTCTAAATATAAGGGATGCTTAGAAGTTATCACTAAATGTATTTCTGAAAACTTTATCATTCTCACTTTATAGACAAGGAATACAACAGCAGCAAAAGGGCACTGTATTTGGAATTAGAGAGGGCCAGCACTGAAATTCCAGCTCTGTTGCTTGCTACTTGTGTCATTCAGTTACCTAGTCACCTACCTACTCTATGCCTCAATTTCCTAATGACAAACTTGGGGGTGGTGGTGTGTGAATTCAGATTATATACCTTCCAGCTCTAAATCTATGATCCTATGAGTGAAACAAAAGAAATGAGATGGTAAGGATTTTTTTGATGGGATATGGTTTTAAATTTTAAAATCATAATAGCATTGGTTCTCTTTTGCCACATCTTTCCTTTGTTTAGGTAATGGGACTATTTGTCTCATAAAAGGAGCTTATGATGGTAGGTAGTGGTCTTAAGAATTTGCATGGTATTAATTGTTCTTTCACACTGAGTTCTATTTTCTTTTTAAGAAATCTTAGGGGGCACCTAGGAGGTGCAGTGGATAAAGCAACAGCCCTGGATTCAGGAGGACCTGAGTTCAAATCCAGCCTCAAACACTTGACACTTACTAGCTGTGTGACCCTGGGCAAGTCACTTAACCCTCATTGCCCTGCAAAACAAAACAAAAGAGGGGGAGAGGGGGGAGGGAAATCTTAGATATTTTCAAAGTTCTCTATTTGGTCATCTGGTTGTTTTGAGGGGATTTATTTCTTTTGTATTCTCAGTTTTGTTAATAGCATCTACTAGGCATACTTTAATTTTTATTTCTTCTGGTTTTGCTGTGATTTTACTTTATTCATTTACTATTATGTTGACAGGATTTTCTGCCCTTCCTTTTTAATCTTTATCAATTTTGTTAGTCTTTGAAGAAATAGCTTTTAGTTTGATCATTTCTAGTTTCTTGGGCTTGCTTTTAATTTAAAAAAAAGTTCAGTTCATTAGTTTTCTACTTTTCTAGTATGTATGTTCTTAGAGAGATAATTTTTCTGCCTGAGGATTTAGCTGCATTCCAGAAACTTTAGTGTGGTTTCATCGTTATTCTTTCACAGAATTATTTCTATTGATTTTTTCTTTAACTCATTTGTTATGTAGGTTTTCACCATTCAGTCTCAATTTTGGCCTGTAACTTCTAAGGCTGATAGAAAATCCCATAGAATATGGAGGGGTAAAGCAAACTTTCAGAAAAAAGCTAGGTCCAACATATTTTACCAGGAAAACTGAAGTTGAATGACCTCTTTAGTGAATTAATGCCAAATTTGTCATTAGAAGTCAGATGTCATTTCCAGTTCAGGATCCCTTCTTTTACATGGTTTAGAACCATAGTTCTAATCCAAGAAATTGGTGTACTTCTTCACACTTAACACGTTATCTGAATTCACATAAATAGCTTACAATAAAAGTGACTGTTCTGGTTCCTCACTGATACATGCTAGTAACTTTGGATTCACAAAGACTATGCCAGTGGGTATAAACTTTCTCAAGCTGGAAGTAAAGGTCCAATAACAAGACTAGACTGGGAGAGGCTTGTCAGCAAAACTATAGCTACCAACAAGGGTAATTGATGAAACCACAGATTTGAGGTGTATTTGAGCTGAAGTGCATTTCAGCATTTTAGCTATAGAAAGACATTAAAGTAGGAGAGGCAACAAACCATCATTTTTATACATTTTTTATAGAGTGGTGAACTTGGGAATCAAGAAAACCCAGGGTCAAATGTTGCCTCTGACAATTATTAACCTAAGATCATTAGAAAGTCATTAACCCTAGCCTTAGGCAAGTTGTGTGTGTAGATTGAATTCCATGAGAGTTCTTATACTGGGCATGCTGACTAAATCAATTTTGACCTGTGAATGTGATGAGACTGTATGGGGAGAAGTCAGCTTCTGATTAATTGGAAAGGAATAATAGCATTTAGCTTTTAATATAGCTTTAAAAGTTTATTTAGTGTTGGGAGCTACCTTGCTCAGGGAAAATTAACAATGGAAGCTTCATTCTGTCTATGTCTCTTTGAAGAAATGCTAAGAGGGCAATAGGCCTGGGACTTTAAGAAACTGAATTTTCTGAAAAAACGGATCTACATTCACTGCCTCCACTTTCCCTGTCCAGGTCACTTAACTCATTAGGATACGGTTCTGTCTCTATCACTTGGAAATTTAAAATTTGCTCTTTCCAAGGTTAATAGTCACCTTAAAAAAAAAATCCAGTGGGTTCCCCTGCCCCTCATCACCCTCTGGGTAAGCATCTGACATTCTGAACCACTTCCTTGTTTTGGTATCTTCTTCCCACCTTCCTGTGATACTTTCTGACCCCACCTCTTTGCTACCCCATCATCTTCCCATCTAATAACAAAATAGCTAGCATTTATAATGCACTGCACAAATATTATTTTATATTATTTCATTTTATCCTAACAGTCCTAGTTGGTAGCTTTGACCTGATCAACCCATGTCACTACTTCATCCCTGAGACTTAGTTTTAGTGCTCCTTGGCACATCACATTGTTCAGCTCACAGAACCATGTAAATACAAATCCATAGTGACTAACCTTCACTAAAAGAAGTGGACCTCACATTCTTTTTCACAACCTTTTGTAGACTACACCATTAAAATGGTTTTAATTGCAAACAAGTATCTGTAGTTTTTTGAAAGAAGAAAATGTATATGTAATACTAATTATAGGCTGCACCCATGCTTTATTACACAACAGATTTGGAAGAAAGGCATTAAATTTAGATTTAATTAGTCTGATTAAAGGTCTGTAATTTTGGTGTATGGTTCTCTCTTTTTTGGTGACAATTCATACTGTAATCTTCAGAAGATCATAGAAAGAGCACTGGGTGGATGCAATAGATGTTTAAGTTCAGCCTCTGACATGTACTACCTGTGTGACCTTGGGCAACTCACTTAACATCTTATTAACTTCAGTTTCCTCATCTGTAAAAAATGAGAAAATTAGACCAAAGGTGCTGAAGTCGCTTCTCTAGTTCTGGCTATGATTCTTATCATCCACAAAATCTTTTTAAAAATATCATTAACCTTTCCCTTCAAGTTCGTTCTCTATTTGCTAGACTTGGAAATGTCCCCCATCATCTTAAATCTAGCACATGTAAAACTGAACCCATTATCTTCTCTTACATCTGGATGAAAGTTTTCTGTCATCTGTTTCTGTCAAACATCATAAGGCTCTAAACAAAACCTCTGAAACTTCTATTCATTGTCTCTCTTCATTTACAATCAGTTAAGTTCTATACAGTCTCACATGGAACCATTAAAAAATAATGGAATTTAGGGGCAGCTAGGTGGTGCAGTGGATAGAGCACTGGCCCTGGAGTCAGGGGTACCTGAGTTCAAATCTGGCCTCAGACACTTAACACTTACTAGCTGTGTGACCCTGGGCAAGTCACTTAACCCCAACTGCCTCACTAAAAAAAATAAATAAATAATGGAATTTAAAGTTATCAATAACCTTGGCTACCATAAAATCCCACATTCTAATATTAACTGTGAGGAATCCCCAGCAGAATGGAATGAGTGACTTGGTGCATAGAAAGTTGGTGCCAGATCACAGACTAGAACCCATGCCTGACTCCCTGTCTAGTGTTTTGACTCACAGACTATTCCTATTAATAAGTATAATCCTGGCCCTTATCATGAGATGTCTGGGCTATTATTTTTTGGGGGGGGGGGGGGGGTGCAATGAGGGTTAAGTGACTTGCCCAGGGTCACACAGATAGTGTGCTTTACTCACTGCGCCACCTAGCTGCCCCCTGGACGATTTTAATTCCTGGTCAAACTCTTCAATGGTTCCTCATAACTTTTTTTTTTGGGGGGGGGTGGGGGGGGTGGGGGGGGGGTGGAGAAAAAATGGGAAAAAAAAAAAAGCTTAGCCTAGTATTCCAAGACTCCATACTGTAGTCCCAACTAACCTTTCCAAATATATCTCCAAGTATTCTTTAAGAAAAGGTATGGTAAGGTGGACAGAGGCCTGGCTTTGAATTCAAGATTATATATAAATTATAGACTCATGTTTCCTGTTTATCACCTAGTCCAAAGCTAAGCCTCTCTTGAGAATTCCTTTCCTAGTAGTTTAATTCAGGTTTTAAATTATGTCAAAAGATCTCTTCCAGAATTATCCCATATTCCCATATTTTCCAATTAAAACATTCTCTGAATAATCCCAGCCAACGGTTCTGTCCTACATATTCCCACTGCATTTACTATCTGTGTCACATTTGGCTAAGTCCTTTGTAAATGGAGAGGATCTCTACCCAACTAAATTATATAATTCCTTTGACCAGAGAGAGCTTGAATGTATTCTCTATGTTACCATAGACCTCATAACAATTTTGTGCATATTTTAGATATCTGAAGATTGGGAGTGGGGTGGGAGGAAAGATAGGAAGAAGGCCAGGTCATTAGAGAGAGTGTTAGGCAAGTCAAAACAAAGATAATCTGAATGCTATACTCTTAAATATTTGTAGGATTAGTCCTTTACTCTTACTACTTAATGTATGTAATAAGAAATTGGAAGATCTAAATGTGCATCCCAATGCACCAATCTAAAACCATGCATTTATAAAATCATAATTAAGAAACTAAGGCCTTTCTGGTTCTGTTTAGTATTGCCTCTATTAAAATATCTGATGGTTGTGGGCTTAACAGAAAACATGAGCACGTCAATCACATACCACAGAGTTGTTCTAATATGCTAACTCCAAAACACAACTTCATAATGAAAATTCCTAAAATCCTGAAACTACCCAAAATACTCAATCTGATATAGATAAAATAGGAACAAAATATAAAAAACTGATGGTAACAAGATTAATAAAATAGTAAGCATAGTATCATCACTGTCATAGCCTTAAAAGCCTTAATTTATAATATGGATTATGTTCCCAGGAAACTACAACAAGAGTTGGAAGAGGACAATATTAGGTTCCTTGCTGCAAACAAGGTCTACATTTTTATATAGATGTCAGTTAAAATTTTGTTTTTGTTTTTGGTTTGGGCAATGAGGGCAAAGTGACTACTTGCCCATTGTCATACAGCTAGTAAGTGTCAAGTGTCCGAGGCTGGATTTGAACCCAGGTACTCCTGAATCCAGGGCCAGTGCTCTATCCACTTCGCCACCTAGCTGCTCCCAGTAAAATTTTTTAAAACACCATTAAATGCTGAGATGGTACAATTCCTCAAGAAAGTATACAAATGATTCAAAGTAAGTAACAGGAAGAAACAAGTTTCTTAGCCTCTACCATAAAGAATGTAGCTTTTATCTATGTATTTGACTGAAATAATACATGCCAAGTAATACTATGTTGTTTGATGCTAGGTATAATGAAAACATTCAATTCATTATCTAGTGAATGCAATTAATACACTGCTGTAAGTTGCTTGAGGGCATTGAAAGGTAAATAATTTGCACAGCCATCACGCGTGTGGTGAAGTACTAGGGAATGAGGAAACACCCCATGGATAGAAAACCAGACCTGAAGTCAGTTCAAATGTAGCTTTGTGACCTTGGGCTAATAGTAGTTTAACTTCCATTTACCTCAGCTTCCTCCAATGTAAAATGGATAATAACAGCATCTAGCTGTATTTGTAAAAAGTGCTCACACTGCCTGGCATTTAGTGGGTGCTGTATAAATGATTATTCCCTTCATCCCCTTCCCTTAATACAAAATTATAATATTACTATAATTATTTGCCAGCAATTTGCCCTCACCCTTCATCTTATCTTTATCATATCTTGATAAAGGCTTAATACACAATTACAAGTATAAATTAAGACGTTTCCAGGGGTGGAAAATAATCTTGCTATAAGGTATAATGAAATAGTATTATGATAGAAAAATGAATGTTAGTCTTTATTACCTAATACCAAAAATAATTTCTTGATATAAGAAAAAACTGCAAAGGAAAAAAAAGAATATGTAAAGGGCATAGGAGTTTAATGAACAATAAATAACAAGTTATTCCATTATCCTGGTAGATTTATCACAAAAATTTTAATGTATTGGCAATTAATTTGTGCATTATTTAATAATTATTTCTATATACTTGCCGAACACCCAAATTTCTGCTATAGAAACACATAACACAAAAGGTCATTAATGAAATTGCTCCAGGGTCATCTAAATAAGTGATGAAAATGCTATTAGCTTTACCCTTGAGAGAAAGATGGCTGGTCCTAATGGGTTTAGTCTATGGGTATATTACCCAACCAGGTACCCTACTATAACTTTCCAAATAATGGCTGGGTTATTTCTGGGACTTCAATCTATAGCAAGTATTGGCCAGGTAATTAGTTAAAAAAATACTGTCCAAAAAAAAAAAAAGAAAATACTGTCCACAAATGAGGTCTGATCTGATGGTTTATCCAAAAAACTAATGATTAAAATAATTCATAGCAATTAGATGAACTAGAGAGCAAAGTCGCAAAAAATTCTATGAACACAAAAACAACAAAATATGATTAGCTTCTCTGAAATTCTAGAAATCTCATGTATACAATGTTCTTTCATAAAGAATAACTACAAATTTTTACATTTCACATAAATAAATACGCTAAGTAACAGTTTAAATGGTTTCCACTTGCCAATATTAAGCTTTACTTCATTCAAATTTTCTTGACCAAGTTATGGCTGATTAACTCAAACTCAGCTGAAAACAGGTCTCCTGATTTTGTTAATATTCACCTTTTAATTATCACAAGCCTAACAATCATAATACCTTTAGAGCTGATAAAACCAAAAGTTCACACATAAACCCTATCACAAAATACTTACAAAACCATACCTATAATATTAAGTCACAGGCAGTTCCTATTTCTATGGGAAATGGAACAAGCCAATTAGAGGTTCCAAAAACAAATCCAGAAGACACAAACATAAGCAGAAACTGTTTTCAAATTACTAAGGGGGGAATTCTTTGGGAAAATAAATCATTTGCAATATGAGTATATAAAGACATACACATAAGAAAAGCACAAAGTACCTTTTTAAAGAAGAGCTTTTACTCTGGAGTAGATATAACACATACACAAAAGGCCTATACTTGGCCAGTTTAAGATCTGTATTTCCTCCACTATTATTGAAGATGCTCAGGCTTTCTCTTCCACTAGCTTCCATTTGTGATGTCATAAGTACAGAACTACTAACTCCATGCAAGAAGATCTGTCTATTGCTATGGAAATGATAGTATTATCACTAATTCAGCATTATGAAATTCACTAGTAGATGAAGCAGGCAAAGAAAAAAACTAATAATTCATCTCATAATTTCATAAATTTTCTGCCGAGTAAAGCTTTGGGGGAAAAAATGTTTACATCACAAAACAAAACCAAAAAAAATGCCGTGAACTTAACAACTAGAGGAAAAGTGTCACCAACCTAATTATGTAGTGCTTTAGTCCAAAATAAAGAGCATGCCTGTGATTCAGAGTTCTCTGCTCAAAATGTCTCAAACATCTAAGCATTAATTTTCACTTAATGGTAAAAATATATTTCAAACACTTATTTCAACTCTGACCAGGTGTTAGCTTTTAAAACTTACCTAAAGAAAATTTGGTGCCTCTGTCACTAGACCCCTCAATTTTCTTTTATGACTCAAAAAACTGCATAGCTTTTCACCCTGCATTCAAAATGCTGTGCTCTCTCCCACTTTGTCAATCTCTCAGCTACTAAGAAAAAAACCTTCCATTTGTTGTTTCCAGATCTCTACACTCTGTACCGGCAATATTTTATAATTTGCTCCCCAAAAGCTCAAAAAAAGGATCAGCCTGATTCTATTTCTGCAACTCAGCTAGGTGTCTTAAACAAACTACCACACTACTAATTTCTATAAAAGGTCTGAAACATACTAGGGTCAATTTCACTAGAGTATTTAAAACCCCCCTTTCAAAAAGCCACTCTTTCCTTCTTCTCCCCTATTAAAAAAATTTTTTTAAAAGAAAAGTCATTTTTGAAAGTCAAAGAGCTATAGCTTTTATAAAGCTTACATGTAAAGCCTTAATACACATAAAGTACTAATTGGCAAATGCCATAGTAAAGATAGGAAGATCAGTATTTAAGAAGGTTGCTAAACTTAAAATAGCCCTAAAAATATAGTGGTATAGTTTCTAAAATAGAGATTTCGCTCTATGTAGGATAAAAACTTCCTAAGAATTAAAGCTATCCGTAAGTAGAACTGCCTAACTACTAGGAAGCAATAAAAAAAACAAACATACAAAAGCACTTCAAGAATAAAGACTTCTCAAGAATGTTTGTAGAAGAAGATTTCCTATATTCACAGCCTGGTTGGGCTGTGACCTCTGAAGCTAAGAATCTTATTCAGATTCTGTGATTTAGAGTTCAAAGGGCTCACAACCTAATGGGGAGACAAAGTAAAAAAAAAAATGTGAACAAGCTATATACAGGATAAATAGGAAATAATTAAGAGGAAAGCACTAAAATTAAAGGGGGGAAGTGAGTTAGGAAAGGCTTCCTGTAAAAGATGGGATTTTTAGTAGTACTTAAAGGAAGCCAGTAGATGGAAAGATGAGGAAGAGCATTATAAGACAGGGGACAGCCCAAAAAAATGCCTAGAGCAGAGGGTATCTTGCTCAAGATTCAATGTCTTGTTTGTGGAACAGCAAGGCCATTATCACATGGTAGTAATATGGATAATAAGCGGTAAGGAATAAGGTGTAAGAGAATTGGAAAGGGAGAGGTCCACGTTAGGAAGAATTTTGAAATCAAACAGAATATGTTATATATGATCCAGGTGAAATAGGGAGTGACTCGAGTTGAATAGAAGGGAAACACAGTTAGATGGTTGTATGTCAGTGGCTGAATGGAGAGACAGGAAGATTGGGCAGCAGGCTATTGCAATAGTACAGGTGTGAGGTGATGAGAATAGAGAAGATATTGCAATGGTTGCAAAGCCTTGGCAACAGATTAGATGTGATGAGTGAGAATGAGGAGTTGAGAAACACGCAGGTTGGGGGTCTGAGGGACTGGGAAGATAGCGCTGCCTAGTAATAGGGACATTGGAGAAGAGCCCCCTCTACACAGCTACCAAAGTAATTTCTACCATAAACACGTGTCTGACCTTATTGCTTCTCTACTCAAAGTCCAGTGACTCCCTACTTTATTTTTGACATTTTAAAATTTTTCAAAATATGGCTCTTAACTTACTTTAAAAAATAAAACATTCTATCCAAATTCTATCCCTCCCTTCCCTTTTCCCCCTCCCTGTGGTGGTAAGCAATCAAATAGAGGTTATACATATGCAATTACGTCAAACATTAACATACTAATCATTTTATATAAGATGAAAATAAAAGAAAAATGAAAGAAAGTTGAAAAATAGCATGCTTCAGTCTGTTGTTCAATCAATATTCAGTTCTTTCTTTGGAGGCAAGTATAGTATGCTTCATCATTAGTCCTTTGGGATTATCTTGGATCATTGTATTGCTGAAAGTAATTCATTCACAGTTCTTCATTCAAATAATATCACTGGACACTGTTGCACAACGTCCTCTTGATTCTGCTTACTTCACTATATATTAGTTCATAAGTCTTTTCCAGGCCTTTTTGAAGTCATCCTGCTGGTTATTCTTACAGCCACCAATATATTGCATTATAATCATACACCACAGGTTGTTTAGTCATTCCCCAACTAATGGGCATCCCTTTGATTTCCAATTCTTAGCCACCACAAAGAGCTGCTATAAATATTTTTGTACAAATAGGTCTTTTTCTCTTTTCTGGGATGTCTTTGGGGTATAGACCTAGTAGTAGTATTGCTAGATCAAAGGATATGCACAATTTCATAGCCCGTTTGGGCATAGTGTTCAAATTGCTCCTCCAGAATGGATGAATCACTTCACAACTTCACCAAACCCTGGATTAGCATGCCAGTTTTTCCCACACCCCCCACCAAGCATCCCACATTTCCTTTTGCTATATTAGCCACTCTGATAGGCATAAGTGTGGTACTTCAGAGTTGTTTTGACTTGCATTATTTCTCTGATCAATAATGATTTAGAATTTTTCATATAGTTTTTCTTTTGTCTGAAAACTGCTTGTTCATATCATTGACTTTTATCAATGGGGAAATGACTTGCATTATATAAATTTGACTCAGTTCTCTACATATTTGAGAAATGAGACCTTTATCAGATATTTAATTGCAAAAATTCTTCCTAGTTTTCTGCTTTCCTTATAATTTTTGATTGCATTGGTTTTGTTTGTGCAAAAGCTTTTGAATTTTTATATAATTAAAATTATCCATTACATCTTGTAATGCTCTTTTATGATAAAACTATTCCATTCTCTACTTAATTTATGGTGTCACCCTTATGTGTAAATCATGCACATTTGACCTTATTTTAGTATATGTGTGAGATGTTGGTTTATACCTAGTTTTCTGCCATACTTTTTCCAGTTTTCCCACCAATTTTTGTCAAATAATGAGTTTTTTATTCCAAATAACCTGGACTTGGGGGTTTATTCTAACCTATATATTATACATTGAACCTTCTTACAAGCACTCTATGGCCTAACCAATTTTGTGTGAGTTTGTTCTTGCCAAAGTCACAAAAAACATTCCATATCTTTCCCTATCACTCCCTTAAAATCTGTAGTTTTCTTCAAAGCTCAGCTCAAGTACTCTTTCTATAAGGTCTTTCCAGATCCTCCTCATCTACATCATTTACATTGTTCATCTACACTCTTTGTCTGCCTACCCCACCTTCACCCTCCCGCTCTTACCTTGTCTCTCATTTTGAATATAGTATATATGAAAACACACAATGTCTCTCCTGGTGGAATATAAGCTCTTTACTGTTATTCTCAATGTATTCGTAAAGTTTCACTTTTTCTCAGCATCCTCAAGGCCTAACACAATGCCTGATGGCATAGTAAGCACACAGACTAACAAACATATTTTTTCACTGTGCAATTCTGAGCAATTCACTTAATCTGTGTTCTTGCCCATCAATCAATTAATAATCATTTAAGAATGTACTATGTGAGGGCAGCTATGTGGCGCAGTGGATGGAGCACCGGCCCTGGAGTCAGGAGTACCTGAGTTCAAATCAGGTCTCAGACACCTTAACACTTACTAGCTGTGTGACCCTGGGCAAGTCGCTTAACCCCAGATGCCTCACTTTAAAAAAAAAAAAAAAAGAATGTACTATGTGCAGGAATATAAGAAACAAATGATAGTTTCCTATTCAAAGAAATCACAAGTCCTGACCAAAACACACACACACACACACAACACACACACACACACACCACACACACAGAGTCCGGTTGAACTTTTTCTAAAATTTTTACTTTTAGTTGCTATAATGTAATTAACATTATGCTGCATGGAGCAAATTTTAACAAAAGTGCACATATAAGCTAAGAGAAAGGGTAAAAACTTTTTTGTTTTTAATAAGCTATACTTCCTTCTCCCCAACCCCAAACAAATACAGCTAACTTAGTATAGCTTATAAGCATGTAATGATAATAGCTGACATTTATATAGTTCTGTAAGGTTTGCTATTGTGTTTTGCATATATTATCTTGTTGATCCTCATCATGAGAACATCAAGAGGAAGATTGCTGTTATTCCCATTTTATATAATGTAGAAATAAAGCAAAGGTCATATGGTTATGATTTGAGATGGGATTTAAAATTAGTCTTCCAGACTAATTCCAGCACTGAATTAACTATGTGATGGAATACAAAAACAAAGAATGAATCACTCATGGAGCAAGGCAAGTACATCCCTTTTTAAAACAATTTTAATTTTTTGCATTGCAATATAGGGTTAAGTGACTTGTCCAAGGTCACACAGCTAGTAAGTGTCAAGTGTCTGAGGCTGGACTTAAATTCAGGTCCTTCTGAATGCAGGGCCAGTGTTCTATCCACTGAGCCACCTAGCTGCCCTTGGCAAGTACATACAAGTGTGTGTACACACACACACACACCATAAATATAAAATGAATACAAATACAAATTAGTTAAATACAAAGTAGTTTGGTAGGAAGGGTACAGAGGGATCAGGGAAGACTTCATTAAGATGATAGTCCTTGACCTACATGTCCAAAGAGAAAGAAACAGGAAGAGAAAGAGAGCATGAGGCATGTGGGACCCCAAAAATAATTGTGATAAAGAACAAGTTCACTGCTTGCCTTCTCAATGTAGGGTGGGAGCAGGGTGAGGAAGGAGAAAATTCAGAACTGAAGTTTTACAATGGAATGTTAAACATGTTTTTACATGTAAGTGGGGAAAATAAAATGCTAAATAAATATATAAACAAGAACAAGTCCAATGATTAAAAAAAAAAAAGTATCTTTCGAGTACGGTAGACGAGGGGGTAAGAGAAAAAGGGAGAGATTCATTAAGGGAATAGGGGATTCAAGGCAAATGTGACAAAAGGACAAATTCTTCCTAACGTGGACCTCACTCGGGTGTTTTAGGTCACTCAGGTGCTTCAGGTCAGAGACTGTAGTTTTAATATCGAATATGGTAAGATGGAAAAACCCTTGGGCAAAAAAAGTATGGTCCTATGGGGATCAATTCAGAGTAAGAGCTTGATTCCTTACTAAGCTGACTTTGACAAATAAATCAATAGACTGGGCCAGAGCCCCTTACAAGGGGTAGAAATAATGTGTACACAAATAAATGAAATTTTAATGTTTTTACGACAGAATGTGAAAAATTATGAGTAAATTTCTATAGGTGTGGCAGGGTATTGAAATGTTAACAGTAAAGTATTAAGGAGAGAGTACATTCTAGGTGCGGTCAGCTTCACATAAAGCACAGACTTTTATAAGATGAAATAACTAAAAACTGAAAAGATAAGTTATAATAGGTTATAGCCAGATTGTGTACATGTGGGAGGAGTGAATCTTAAATACCAGCCTGGGGAGTTTGTATTTTATCCTAGAAGTATTAGGGAGCCACTGAAGCTTTTAAGAGCAGTGCAGTGACACGGTCAGAAAATAGGAATTAGGAATCAATTATTTGGCAGATATGTGGAGGCTGACTCAGAGTAAAATGAATAGAGGTATGGATAAAGGTGAGATAAGAACCCTGAAGAAGAGTGGCTGCCCATCAGTACAGGATACACAGTGGAAGTACACTGAAAGAAACTTGACAAATGACTGGACATGGGGAGTGAGGGAGAGGGAAAAACTAAGGATTCAGAGGTTGTCAAGTTGAGTGTGTCTTCTGGTGGTATCCTCAAAAAAAATGGCAAGGACTATTTTAGAAGGAATGCTAATTTCCATTTTGGATGCCCATACAGGTAAAAATTTATAGTATACATTTGGTAATGCTGAAGTAGACTTCAGGATAGTCACTTCCATGGGAGTAGGTCATCAAGAGAAAGAGTATAAGAGGCAAATGCTGGAACCTATTTTTTTACTATTTTAGTTTTTTTTTAATCACTACTGTGGGAAAATAATATAATATCAGAAATGTTTGATATTTTTAACATAAAATGTATTTTTTCAAGTCTTTAAAACACAACCACAACCTACAGGTAGAACAACTCTGGCTTTTCATTATGACAATCTAAAATGGATCATCACCTACACCTTTATGTTCAAGCAGGTAGCTTTCTCACAGCCCAATATTACGTGCTAATAATTTATTTCTTTTCTTTCTTTCTTTTTTTTTTTTTTTGCAGGGCAATGAGAGTTAAGTGACTTGCCCAGGGTCACACAACTAGTAAATGTCAAAAGTGTCTGAGGTCACATTTGAACTCAGGTCCTCCTGAATCCAGGGCCAGTGCCTTATCCACTGCGCCACCTAGCTGTCCCCCTAACAATTTATTTCTAATTGAGAATCCCAACCTTTGCTCTCTAAGAGTAGCCAAGATATTTCTGACAAAACAAGTAGGAAGGGTTTAGTCAAGAAGACATATTTTACTAAAAGTAGCTAGGTAGCACACATCAGATAAAAAAGTACTGGGTCTAGAGTCAGGAAGGCCAAGTTCAAATCCTGCCTCACATACCTAATGTGTGACCCTGGGCAAATCAACTTTACCCTGTTTCCCTCAAGATCAATGGTAAAATGAGCCAGAGTGGGCAGCTAAGGTGGCACAGAAAATAAAGCACCGGCCCTGGATTCAGGAGGACCTGAGTGCAAATCCAGCCCCAGTCACTTGACACTTACTAGCTGTGTGACCCTGGGCAAGTTACCCTCATTGTACCCCCTACCCCACCCCCAATGAGTTAGAGAAGGAAATGGCAAACCACTCCAGTAACTTTTTCAAGAAAATCCCAAATAGGGTTGAGTTATGACTGAAAACTAACAAAATTCTAATGATAAATACTTTATAAATGATACATGAGGAACCATTCCAGACACTTATCATTATCTCCACAGCACTCATCCTTTTCTCAGAAGGGGCCCCTAGCCAGTTACACAAGGACCACAGAGGGCCATGATGCAGGTGTCTTGACATTTAAGCAAATATCAGATTTTGGCCTACTGAAGCTTGAGTGATTTCTTTAGACTACAGCCACCAAAAATCACCCAATGTTTAAAAGATCTAATTACCATCAGCCCTCCCTGTCCATTCTGAAACCAACTTTGTTAAAAGATATTTTGCTCTCAAAGAATTCAGCTGTAATATCATCCTACTACCTGTCATTCTGGCTTTGAAGTTGATTTGGAATGGGAACAGCACCAATAGGATCAATTCTCTTTACCCAAAAGGTACTATAGCAATTGATTAATGGAAATGTCCACTGCCCTTATTGTCCATTGAAAATGAAACTATTCAACAGGTGAATTAATATTTTAAAAACCACATGGGGGGGGCGGCAGCTAGGTGGCGCAGTGGATAAAGCACCGGCCCTGGATTCAGGAGTACCTGAGTTCAAATCCGGCCTCAGACACTTGACACTTACCAGCTGTGTGACCCTGGGCAAGTCACTTAACCCCATTTGCCCCGCAAAAAAAAAACCAAAACAAACAAAAAAAACCACATGGTAGGTGCCAATTTACTTCTAGGCAAAATGAATTTTATTCTAGGGGCAGCTAGGTGGCACAGTGGATAGAGCACTTGCCCTGGATCCAGAAAGACTGGAGTTCAAATCTGGCCTCAGTCACTTGACACTAGCTATGTGACCCTGGCCAAGTCACACTTAACCCCAATTGCCTCACCAAAAAAAAAAAAAAAAAAAGGAACTTTATTCTATCTAGCACCATTCAAACAGCATTTTTATTTGTTTCTGCTTCAATAAGTCAAATAGGATGCTTTTTGTTCACTCTAAGCAGAACCTGGAGTTAGGTTAGGCTTGATTTCAAAGTTCTATATCATAATTCTCTTTTTTAATCAGAGTACACAAAAGTAAAACCAGATTGTACATACATAAAATTATTTCAGGTAAGTTTTCCAAAACTTTTAAATTTCTGTGACTTTCAGAAGCAGAGATATCAATGGTCCTCAAGTATTTGATACTTCAACCTATAATGTACATCTGTACCGTAAGTTCCTAAATAGCAAACTATTTTTGTAGATTTAACAGACATTTATTAAGTGTTATACACAGAAGGTGACTCAAGAGTGGAACTACAGGTATGGCTAGGGAGCTGTGAATTGTTACAACTTGGATGAAGGAAGGCAGAGTCCAGGTGAATATAAAGAAAAATCTTCCTGAGAATTAGAACTGTCCAAAACTGGAATGGGATAGCTCAGGAGCTAGTGTCAAGGATAGCTGTCAAAGATATCTATGGATATCTGTCAAGTATACACTGTATACCCACTTTTTGGCTATGTGCCGGAGAGGGAATTTTGTTTCAATAACAAGTTGGAGTAAATGACTAGTCCATTTTCTAATGCTAAGTTGATTCTAGATCCCAAATAGAGCAGGCTATTCCAGTGACTGCTGACAGTCACTCCCTCTCGGTTTTCAACTCTTTTCATCAAAAGGGATCTGCTGGCCCCAGATGGCCATATTAGCAAAAATTACAACTATACTGTCAGCAAGTTGTGGTGCCATAAGAACAACTCCTAGAAACCTCATTCTTGTCATTAAAGCACCAGGCAAAGACATATTAAGAATTCTGGGGGCAGGGGCAGCTGGGTGGCGCAGTGGATAGAGCACTGGCCCTGGAGTCAGGAGTACCTGAGTTCAAATCTGGCCTCAGACACTTAAACACTTACTAGCTGTGTGACCCTGGGAAAGTCACTTAACCCCAATTGCCTCACTAAAAAAACAAAAACAAAAACAAAGAATTCTGGGGGCAGCTAGGTGGCACAGTGGATAGAGCACTGGCCCTGGACTCAGGAGCACCTGAGTTCAAATCTGGCCTCAGACACTTAACATTAGCTGTGTGACCTTTGGCGAGTCACATAACCCCAATTGCCTCACCCCCCCCCCCGCCAAAAAAAAAAAAAAAGATTAAAAAATCATAAAAGTATTAAAAAAAATATTCTGGCAGAGGTGTACTCACATCTTTAAATATCACCTGATGCATCCAAAACCAAAGCTCTACTACCCAATTGTTGTTGGCACAATATTTTTTTAAAGTGTCTGTAACATGGGATAGAAGACTATGTATCTACCAAAGATGGCCTATCAATGGGCTAGAAACAAAGTAAACAATTTCTAGCCATAAAATATTAGAAACTGAGGGATGTCCATCAATTGGGGAATGGCTGGTCAAGCTGTAGTATATGAATGTAATGAGATACTATTGTGCAACAAAAAATAAGCAGGCAGATTTTAGGAAAAACCTGGAAAGACTTGTTAAGTGAGCTGAACCAGAAAAACAATGTACATCGTATTAGCAACCCTGTGTGAAGGATGATCAACCATGAATGAACCATGATCCAAGACAAGTAACAAAGGAAAATGCTGTCCACATCCAGATAAAAAAACTGATGGACAGGGGCAGCTAGGTGGCGCAGTGGATAGAGCACCAGCCCTGGAGTCAGGAGGACGTGAGTTCAAATCTGACCTCAGACACTTAACATTTACTAGCTGTGTGACTCTGGGCAAGTCACTTAACCCCAATTGCCTCACAAAAAAACCCCCCAAAACAAAAAAAAACCTGATGGACTATGAATGCAGATCAAAGCATACTTTTTTCCACTTTATTCTTTTTCATAATTTTTTTCCCTTTTGATCTGTTTCTTTCACAACTGTGACTAATATGGTAATGTGTTTTACAGGATATCACATGTATAACTTATATCACCAGCATTTTATGGAGAGGGGAGAAAAATTTGGATTTTGCATGCTTAAAATTGTCTTTTAATTGGGAATAAAATACAATTACAAAAATAAAATTTTTATGATACCCATAATAATGGAATACTATTGTGCTATAAAGAAATGATAAGCAGACAGATTCCAGAAAAACTTGGAAAGGCTTACATGAACAGATGCAAAGTGAATTGAGCAGGATTAGGAGAACAGTATACACAGTATCAGCAACACTGTGCTATGATCAAATGTGAATGACTTAGCTCTTCTCGGCAATACAATGATCCAAGATAATTCCAAAAGACACATGATGGAAAATGTTATCCACATCCAGAAAAAGAACTGATGGGGTCTGAATGCAGGTTGAAGCATACCGTTTTTACTTAATTTTTTTGCATGGTACTGTTTTTGGTCTGTTTATTTCACAACATGACTAATATGGAAATGTTTTTCATGATTACACATGTATAACCTATATAAATTTGCTTACTGTCATAGTAGGAAGGAGAGAGAAAGAAATCAGGAACTCAATTTTATTTAAAAATTAAATAAAAAATAAAAAACTGAGATTTAAAATTGGATATACAAACATTAAACTCCCCCTTTAACTTTTCCCTTATATATCTCCCAGACCACTAAGAAAAAGAAGCCTCTGAGCTTTAATCAGTGAGGGATTAGTTTTTATTGTTTGGGAATTGGTTACCATGATTCTGGTACTGTCTTTCTGTATTTCTCTGATAGGATCTATAGTTTTTCTGATACTGTCTCTCTGTATTCCCCTGAAAAGATCTATTTCTATCAGATTGGCTAATATGACAAAAAAAGGAAAATAATAAATGTTGGAGAAGCTGTGGAAAAATTGGAACACTAATGCATTGTTGGTGGAGCTGTGAACTGATCCAACTGCTCTGGAGAGCAGTTTGGAACTATGCCTAAAGGGCTATAAAGTTGTGCATACCCTTTGACCCAGCAATACCACTTATTTATATTTATAGCTGCTCTTTTAGTGGTGGCAAGGAATTGGAAATGGAGGGGATGTCCATCAATTGGGGAATGGCTGAACAAGTTGTGGTATATTAATGTAATGGAATTCTATTGTGCTGTAAGAAATGATGAGCAGGAGGAGTTCAGAGAAACCTGGAAGGACTTGCAAGAACTGATGAGTGAGATGAGCAGAACCAGAAGAACATTATACACAGTATCATTAACGTTATGTGTTGATCAACTGTGATAGATTAGATTCTTCTCACCAATCCAACAGTACAAAAGAGTCCCAAAGGACTCATGATGGAAAAGGCTCTCCAAATCCAGAAAAATAAAAAAAATAAAGGAACTGTGGAATATGGATGCTGACTGGACCATACTATTTCTTATGTTTTTGGTGCTGTTGTTTTTCTGTTTTGAGGTTTTTCCTTTTTGCTCTGATTCTTCTCTTATAACATGACTAATGCAGAAATATGTTTAATGTTATTATGTATACATAACATATATTAAATTACCTGCTGTCTAGGGAATCAGGGAGGGAGAAAAATTTGAAATTGGAAATCATATATAAGCAAATGTTGAAAACTATCTCTACATGTAACTAGAAAATAATAAAATACTTTTATTTTTTAAAATTGTATGAAAAAATAATTACAACAACTAGCATTTACATAGCTCCTTAAGATTGGCAAAGCACTTTACCTGTTATAGATGAACAGGTAAAATGACTTGCCCAGGGCATCACATAGCTAGTAGAGGTGGGATTTGAGAAGAGGTTTTCCTACCTTTTAGGCCAGGAACTATCCACTACACCCCTAAACTGCCTCTAGGTATTAATAGAACTGTTCATTAATCTCAACATATAGGAAATATTTGACTAAAAAAAGGGGGGGAGGGGTACACTATGTATTTTATTTTCCCAAACATCATGAAACAAAGCAGCTTATTTCCAGTCAGCTTTCAATTAAAGCTCCCAAATCATATTACTCATTATCTCATTTGATCCCCATGATAAATCTGTGTGGTATTTTATCTACATTTTATAAGGCAGAAAAAGAAATTCAGAGAGGTTGACTTGCTGAGGGTCATGCAGCTAAGTGTTTTGCAGCAAAATATGAATCCAGGTCTTCTTGACTCCCAGTGCAGCAACTAGATTCAGTATAAACACTGCTTCTTACAGTATAATCTCAAATATACAATTATCACATGAACAGGGATACAGAAGATGCACTGTGTAGTTTTTTTTTTTACTTAACTCATCCATCAACTCAATTCATGAAAACCAAAGGGGCAGCAGCAGAGTATTGAATGATTGTTTAAATGCCCCAAATGGAAAGGCAATGTAATTTACTTCCTAATAGGGTTGGTGGCATGATAAGGAGTTTGGACTTGATACAGAATAAGTATGAACACCACTTTGGTGATTATTTTCTATAATAATTTGGTCCTTCAGTGTCTGTTTTTACTTCTTTTTCTGTGCAATGAACTTTATTCTGAAAGTCTTATGGGATGTCAGGATAAGATGATAGCTAAACTTCCATCACAATGGTGAGAGGGTCAACCATTCATGTATTAAGAGTGAAGGATGGGGCAACTAGATGGCGCAGTAGATAGAGCACCGGCCCTGAAATCAGGACCACCTGAGTTCAAATCCGGCCTCAGACACTTGACACTTACTAGCTGTGTGACCCTGGGCAAGTCACTTAACCCCAATTGCCTCACTAAAAAAAACCCAAACAAAATTAAAAGAAAACGTGAAGGATAATAAACATGCAATGTAAACTGGTAGCCAAAGAGTGTTTAAAGACTTGAAAAATCAATTTTTTTCTCTCCTCACCTAATTTCTGCCTTTTCGTGCCACCCTCATGCCTGGTTTGTACCTCCACCTCAGAAATTCCCTTTCTTCTTTCAATTAGGAGCTCAAGGATCACTTTCTACATAAAGTCTTTTTTGATCTACTCCCCTACCCCCAATCCTGGTGATGTTCTGCCCAAGTACCTTGTATTTGTATTCTCTATACATTTATATTTTTTATGCTTATACACATATCCTCTTGCATAAACTTCTTGTGGATAGGAACTGTTTGATATTTTTATTTTATATTTCATTTTATATTTATCTCTAATGCTGAGCATAATGCCTGGAAATATAGCAGGTGCTTAATAAAGCAAAGTTGTTAATTAATTGATTATTGCATAGATCCCCCTGGGCTTTAAGGGGCAAGAACCATTTAGAATGAGAAGAATCCCTTGGAGGGAGTACTCATAAGATCGAATGACCAAAGTACAAAGTATACCTTTTGTCCAATGAACAAGGAATTCATACTCTACTAAATTAAGAATATTGTGATAGTCTTCATATTCTACGAAACTAGAATATAAAATTGTTTAGAATTTTAAAAATTAGCTATGATACATAAATGAGATACAAAAGAACCTAAGGGGGGTGGCTAGGTGGTGCAGTGGATAAAGCACCAGCCCTAGATTTAGGAGAACCTGAGTTCAAATCTGATCTCTTACTAGCTGTGTCACCCTGGGCAAGTCACTTAACCCTCATTGCCCTGCACTAAAAAAAAGAAAAAGAAAAAAAAAAAAGAAGAACCTAAAGAAGGTCAAATATGAAACTATACCAATCTTTATTTCATACCAATTGCCTTTAAATGTGTATCAACATAACTAATGTGGAAATATGTTTAACATAATAAAACCTATATCAGATTGCATACCATCTTGGGGAGGGGTGAGATGAAAAAAATTTGGAACTCCAAATCTGTTGGCTGATGAAAATTGTCTTTACATGTAATTTGAAAAAATAAAATACTATTAAAATGAAATAGGTTTTGATATAGGTCCTCTGGAGACACCTTAAGATATACTTTTAAAAAGGGGCAGCTAGGTGGCACAGTGTTTTCTGACATTTTGTTTAATAACAGAGATGAGGCAAATGTTGATATAGGTTTGATGAAAGCTTCTCACCTTAGTCTCGTGAACGAGATGAAGAGATGTGGGTTAGGTATAATTAAGTAGATCTAAATCAAGTTGAATGGCTGGAATAGTTATTAATGAATATTTCAAACTGAATATGCATAGTGGAATACTTGAGGGCTCTATGGTGGTTGACTAGCATAGTCTGGAATTTTTTAAAAAGACAAAATACTTATGATAAAGATCTAACAAATGTAGTTTATTAATAGTAGCTAAAACATTATTGTGGGCAAGAGATAGAGAAGGCATAGGTCTCATTCCTCGGTTCATATTATCTAAGGGTCTCAGTTATTTGGTTCTGATCCTGAGGGATAATAGTTCAAGAAAAGGCCAGTTCTGAGCCAGAACTCTAGGCTATGTCCAAGTAACCTGGAGGTTAAAGAAGGTAGTGCTTTATGTATACAAGCATTTAGAAATTCAAAGAAACAAGATTCGGAGATGGAGAAAATTTCTCACTTTTTATAATATACCACATACATGAAATTTAGGAGAAAGGCATATGCATATTAGATTATCTTTGGGGGTTTGGCAATTATTGTTGACCCAAGAGCTTTCTCCTTCCGCCTATGGGCCCTATTTAATTTGCACACGACACCAAGCTAGATGACAAAGGTTGGATCAGAGTTAGGATTTACAAAATTTAACAGGTTAGTAAAAACTAAGGCTGACAGATTAAATTTAATAGGAATAAATGTAAAGGTTTACATTTGAGTTTCAAAATATCAATATCACAGAAGATGGAAAAGGCTTTGCTAAACTAAGCAATTCCTTGGAAAAGACATGAGAGGCTTATCTTTTACCATTCTTTTATCTTATTATTCCTAAAATTTTTCTTTGCCCTCACTGAGCCCTTCTATTTCTCTGTCCATTACTAATTCTGCCACTCCGGCTTAGGCTACATTCTCAAGTCCCACCCACCTTTTTAAGGGTGGGTTTTAAGGGTTTTTAACCCTCACTAGATCTTACCATTCTCTATATTTTATTTATCTCTCCCTCCTTCTCTGTTGAAATTGCTAATGTATTAGGTGCCCCATCCCACTTTTCCTACTTCTTCTGCAATCTGTTTTCTGACTTCATCATTCAATTTAAATTGCTCTTTCCAAAGTTACTACTGAGGCCCGCAAAAAAAACCAAAACCACAAAAACACTTTTTCCCCCTTCCCCCCCATATACTTTTTTTTTTTGGGGGGGGGGGGCGGCGCAATGAGGGTTAAGTGACTTGCCCAGGGTCACACAGCTAGTACGTGTCAAGCATCTGAGGCAGAATTTGAACTCAGGTCCTCCTGAATCCAGGGCCAGTGCTTTATCCGCTGTACCACCTAGCTGCCCCCCACAAAAACACAAACAAAATTTGATACCACTACTATTCTGAGTTTTTGTGACTCTACCCTCTTCCATTTTACCTGTGTCTCTCTGCTCTTCCTCAATTTCTTTTGGTAGCTTTTCATGTTATGCCCACCAACAAGAGTGCAAAGTTCTGTCCTAGGCTCTCTTCTTGGTTCTCCCTAGATCTCACAAGTCCTTATCGGTTTAATGGACATTTCTCTGAAAATAATTTCTAGCTATAACCAGGCCTCAACTCTCTCCTGAGCTCTAGTGACATCATTACATAATGACTAAACAACTTAAGATATCTCAGACTTAACATGTTCAAAAGACAATTCATTATCTTTCCTCATCTCCCAAACTTCCTATTACTGTTGAGGACACTACCATCCTTCAGGGTTGCAACCCTGGAGTCACCAACTCTTTCACGGAAACCACATATTCAATGAGATGCCAGATGTTGTCTATCTCCTCCTATCCACTCAAATGAAGCCTATCCTAGTTTAAACATTTGTATCTTACCTGAACTATTTCAAGAGTTTCCTAATTGGCCTCCCTTTTTCAAGTTTTTCCTTTCTCCAATTCATCCTCCACACAAGTAAAATTAGTATTCCCAAAGCATAATTCTGACCATGTAACTGCTGGGTTTAAGGAGTTGCAGCAGTTCCTACTAATTCTAGAACCAAATCTAAATTCCTCTGTCTGACACTGAAGGTTCCTACCTTTGCAAGCAGATCACATTAATCTCCTTGGCAATACAGCTCAGTGGGATTTCCTGCTGTTCACACACAATATTCTTTCACCTCCATGGCTTGAGACTTGTCTAGAATCACACTCCCTTGCCTACTTTTCTGCGAAGCTAAACTCATGCCACCTTTTACATGAGGCCTTTCCAAATTCCAAATTCCTCCACACCAAAAAATGCCTTGTTTTGCATATACTTATGTCTATTGTCTCTCTCTCTTTTTAAAAACATTTTGTTTATTTTTTTGTGGGGGTAGAGTTAAGTGACTTGCCCAGGGTCACACAGCTAGTGAGTGTCACAAGTCTGAGTCCTGATTCCAGGGCTTTATCTACTGCCCCACCTAGCTGCCCACACCCTATTGTCTCTCTGGATGAGACTATGGTTCCATTTCTTTGTTCCCAGTAACTAGTACACAATAGGTGCTTAACAAATGCTTGTGGACTGACAAAAAAATGAACATAGTCCAACTAGAGACTCCAGTATTTCTTGGATGCAAAATGTAACACAATTCAAGATGCCAGTTTCTGGATGCACAGAGAGCTTGTGTTTGAAGTGAATGGGAGTGAATAAGAATACCTATTGCTACTGTTTCCTCAAAAGAAGTTACAATGTAATAAATTGCACACTGTGTAATACCCATCCTAAATCCCTAATGTTTTAGTTTTCAAAGCAATTTCATATTTGATGCAGATGATTTTAACAACGCATTCTCTTCTAGTTATATTTCAACACATTCTATTCTATCATAACTACAAGTCTCTTACCCAGTTTGTAAAGGCTAAAGGTTAAACAGGGTTGACATTAATTTCCTGATAATGAATGCAAGTAAGAAAAGGACAATTGAAAATAAAAGTATAATTATTCAAATTTTCCTGATTACTTTAGTGATTACTTTCAAGCAATAACCCTAAAATAATATCCTGTCTCGTATGTCTCAAATAAAACCCTACTTGATTCAACTTTTTCAGTTAAAACTAAATTAATGGATAACTAGAATGGTTGCTGTATTTCTTCCAAGTTATTCTAACACAGTGATTTGTACACATTACATGTGGAAGCTAAATAAACACGTCAGAAATATTAGAGTAGAGCCCTGTTTGGATATGAGTTGGACTGGAACTCTGAGAGTGTAAAATGTCAAATTGAATTATTTTTTGTAGTATAATGTATTTGAGTTCAAACCACTATAACACTGATACACCAAGTCAAGCATATCAAGTTTACATAATTCATTTCCTTTACAGGACCTAGAAGATGATCTAGATTTTAAACTTATCTTGCAAATAAATATCTGGTAGAAATGCTTCATCATCTTATTAGCCATATCCTTACTTTATTCCCCTCTATGAAGTAGCATTCCTTAAAATTATGATTTCCAAAATATAAAATAAATTATGAACTATGAAATAATTTTTTTCAGTTCTTAACTTAGTTTTTGTTGTTTTTTTCCCCAAGATTGCTAAAGAACACATCTTTTGCCTTCAAAATTATATAAGCAAGTAGGTTAAGACTGAGAATTTTCTCTGGAAAAACTAACTTCTAGATCTGTATGATAAGTTAGAACATCTGAAATTATATGCAAAAGAGTGAAATTAAAATTATCTGATTCCCACACACAAACTGGAGAGGACTAAAATTCCCTCATGTAACCCATCAAAAAATAACATTACCAAAGTCAGACGAGAGCTGAAATTTTAATAAATGTTTTTCAACTAATGCAAAGTTTTGAGGAATTGGAATGGGGGTAAGAAGAGATACATTAGATGGTCTCACTCTTCTTAAATAAAGAGGCTAGGTCAAATGTTCCAAGTCTGAAGAGCAGGGCTAGGGAAAGGGAAAGTTTGGGAAATGAAAGGGAATCAACAAAAGTACAGCCCACCTGAGGCTTTGAAAGCAATTTAGAGAAGTCAGCTTAGTTTATCTTGAATTTTTTTTTTCTAGTTAGGAGGAAACTGACAATGGAGATCACTCACAGAAACGAGGATTTGCAGCTCAAGAATGACAGTATGTTAAAAAGACAAGGGACTTTAAATGCAGTAGAGCAAGGAAACCACACAAATGGCAAGTTACACTTTTTTCAAGACTGGGTTTGAAAGCAAAGAAAGCCCAGGGTGGATGAAATGGACTGTGGCGATAAAGATAAAGAAATCATAGATATCAAAAAATCATACTATTTTCACCTTTTTTTTGTTTTTTCTTTCCCGTGGTTTTCCCCTGCTCTGACTTGTCTTTCACAACATGACTATTGTGGAAAAAGAAAAAATGAGCTGTTTATCCAAGGCATACATAATATTCATTGTGCTGAAAGTGTGATTCCATGGAGAAATTAAAGAATGTGTCAAAATCTTCTGAACTCAATGCCAAGTTGTATAAAACAAGTGACTATGTCAAACATAGGGCATATCATGTATTTCAGAGGTAAACTTTTGTAAGAGGTATTGTATAAGTTAATAAATGTAGATGGTTCAGATAGTTTAAACACTGTATAAAAATATATATTAAACTGCAATTATAATACACCATTAGTCTTCTTTTCTCTAAGCTTATCACAAATTTCTTCAACCAACTAAAATGCAAGTTGGTTTACCCCCCCCCCATACACACACACCAAAAAAAACCCCATTTAAAATACTTGCTTATGTAACAAGCACTGTGCCAGGCACCAGGAGTACAGAAGACAAAATAATTATGGGATTGAAGTTCTCAACCAGGGCACAGAATAGGCTTAGTGTGCATAAGAAAGTGTTAGATGGAGAAGGCTAGGAGGGGTGAAGTCAGAACTCAATCTCAAAAGTTCTTGAATTTGAAAGTAGTACAAATCCCAAGAGACAGTGAGCTCTTTTATGTGATCCTGAAAGTACCAAGAAGGTACTTGGAACAGCCATTGACCTCTATCCCCAAAGACATTTTGAATAAAATTTTAAAACATGAGCTGATAGGGTTTCAAATGTTAATGTCCCAGGTGACTTTTTAAAATATTTTTGGAATATTATTTTATTTCCCTCCCAATTACATGAAGAAACAAAATTTAACATTAATTTTATTTTTTAAAAATTTTAGTTCCCTAATCCTCTCCCTTCCCCCTCCCTGAGAAGGCAAGCAATCTGATATGTGGCACGTGTAATCATGTATACCAATTCCATTTTAGTCACACATTGTGAAAGAAATCATAGGCCAACCCCCCCAGAAAAACCCAAAACCCAGGAAAAAATAAAATGAAAAATAGTATTCTTCAATTTGTATTCACTCTACTAGTTCTTTCTCTGGAGATAGAGAAAGCATTTTTTTGTTATGAGACCTTTGGAAATGTCTTGGATCATCATACTGCTGAGAATAGCTAAGTCATTCACAGTTGATCATCATACAATATCACTGTTACTGTGTAAATAACCTGTCCATTTAAAAGAGAGCATGAATTTAGAAAACAAACTACTATATGACTAAAGTTTTAGGAGACTTTCTTACCTAGTCATCTGGTAAAATAATTTTGGTAGAGGCAAGAGTGACCTATCTAGCTATAGAGATCTCAGTTAAAGTGGAAGAGTGAAATCATCATCTTTTTTTTGTTTGTTTAATGAAAGAGTCGGGGCTGCTAGGTGGCGCAGTGGATAGAGCACTGGCCCTGGAGTCAGGAGGACCTGAGTTCAAATCTGGCCTCAGACACTTACTAGCTGTGTGACCCTGGGCAAGTCACTTAGTCCAATTGCCTATCAAAAAAAAAAAAAAAAAAGAAAAGAAAAAGAAAAAGAAAAAAAAAAGTGAAAGAGTCTAAGGCCATCAAAGCTTGCCTGTAGCTCAGAGTTGTGTGTTGCCCTGGGCATATGAGTTTCCCTATCCATATGCCTTCCTGCTAGGATCCTAGTATGTGCTTACTGGTCTCCATAAACACTGCTTGAAGTGTAATTTTATGGATATACTGTAATATTTTGGTTATTCCTACCTTCACTTTCTACTGAGTAAATGTGATATTTTCATTATTCTTGGTTTTACTTTTTTAAAATTGTTTTTGTTTGTTTGTTTTTTGTTTTTGGTGAGGCAATTGGGGTTAAGTGAGTTGCCCAGGGTCGCACAGCTAGTAAGTGTTAAGTGTCTGAGGTCAGATTTGAACTCAGGTCCTCCTGACTCCAGGGCTGGTGCTCTATCCACTACGCCACCTAGCTGCTCCTGGTTTTACTTTCTTTACAAAATGTTTTTAAGAGTTCACTGGATCACTGAGTAAGGATAAGGGATTATTCATATATCGATAAAATTCTAAAGTTCTAAAGCCTAAGACTTGTGTTTCTTCTTACCATAAATTTCTTATATGAATTTAACTGTTGAACTTCTACTACACACTGGTAGCAGAACCTACTCTACTAACTCAGGTCAGTACTTTCTTTCAACTTATCTGAGAGTTGCCTAACACTGAGGTCACACAACCAGTATATATATCTTAGAGATAAGACATGAACTCAAGACAGTTCTTCCTGGCTCCAATGGCAGCTGAATATGCACTATATATGAACCTGGTTGCTTTTCTCCTAGTGTGTTTAAATGGAGAATGAAATAAATTTGCTAAACATTTTTTACCATTATGTAATAACATTTTTCTTTGTCTTTCAACGTTTTACAATCTAAATTACTCTTCAGGAAACACTGTCACTCCTGTTTTTGAGCTTGCAAATGCATATTCAAACTAACTTCAATTTTAATTAAGTTTATCTTTTTGTATTAAATGTGCTTCATATAGGAAAAAAAATTGTTGGAATGGAAGTGTCAGTTTTTTAAAAAGGTCATCAAAATGAATACTTTAGGTAAAAGGCCAAAGGCAAGGATCAGGAAACCAGACTAAAAGAGTAAAACTATGCTAAATATAGTGTAAATAAAATAGCTTAAAATAGCATGTAATGACACTAATAATTCAAATTTAGAAAAAAAGTTGACTTATGACCAATTCATAGCTACTCTTTTAGAACTAGCAACGCTAGCTATTACTATGCTAAATCCTGCCAATACTAATGTCTCTGGCTGGCAAATACCAAGTCTAATTCAGAAGAATCATTACAAAGTAGAAGCAGATGGCATTTCCTTTTCTATTTCTTTTATGAATTACCAACATCATAATTCTAATATCACCAATCAGACAGGAAAGATTTTGAAGTACCAATAATTCAGTACAACCAGAAGCTAAAGAAGCACATTACCTGAATGTGGGCATATACTTCAAGATTATTTCTTTAATCTTTTTCCAAACTGTATTTTAGAGAAGTGTACTTTTTGATTAAAGAGATCATCAAAAAATGCCAACAGCTACACATAAGACCTTACAAAATTAAATAAGCCTAAAATTCTGACTATAGAAGTTGTCTAAAAATATCAGGTTCTCTACCTTCTTTAATCAAGACCAGGATTTAGGCATCTATAGAATTATGGCACAAACTGTCACAGAAGGCAAGTCTGTTTCCACTGATCTCATTTCTAAAGATGTGGCAGCATAGTTCTTTGAGTACACATATATGAGAGAAAAGAAGAAATCCTAAACACTCCAAAACTAGTACAAGAAGTTTCAGGTTTAAAAAAAACAACCATCCTATTTATTAAAAAATGTTTAACCCTAACTCCTCTTATTTTTCATTTTTACCAAATCTGGTAAGAATGTTATTCACTAATTGACAAATTGCAGAATAATTAAGATGTTTTAAAATCTCCGCTAGGACTAACTTAAGTCCCAGAATTTTGATGATTTACTCAGAATCACAATAAATTATGGCTTAAGGGACAAAAGGGAATAAAAGAAATATTCCTTCCACAAAAATTAACGTGAACCCACTCTAGGTGATTCAACAGATAAAGTGCTGGGCCTGGAGTGAGGAAGACTCCAATCAGGCTTCAGACACTAACTTTATGACCCATGGCAAGTCACTTAACCCTTTTTGCCTCAAGTTTCCTCATCTGTAAAATAAACTGGAGAAGGAAACATATATAAAGTTCACAGGATTTAAGAGTGTGAAGGGCTTAGGGATCACCTGGGCCAAATCATTAGTTTTTACAAACTTAAAAAAGAAGATCCACTCTGGTTATAGAAAAGAGGATTTGTACTGTAGACATAATTAGATGGTAACACATTAATCCAAATAACATGATTACATTAGTATGTACAAGTTAAAGATAAATCTGTCTAAAAATAAATTAAGTCTATACACTACTAGTTCATGAAACTTGGCAAGGACAAGGCAGTTATAAAATGATTTCAATAAAGGTCAGCCTCAGACAGTAAAGGATAACCAAGAGACAATCAAGTATTGTACAGAAGTCCTGGAATTGTTCAAAGGAATATTTCAACACTACTGGCAAATTCTTCATGGAAGTTTTAGGAAAGACATGAATCAACATCGCACAGGATGAGAGGGCATGGAATGTTTATTTAGGCCATTAGGGGAAATAACCACACCAGTGAGATAATTGATCCACTCCAATCTCAATCTAATTCATAAATTAACTATTCTTTCCTTACTTGAATTTCCCTCTGAAATCTCTTTCATGTGCAAGGAATGTTTTCATGAAAACAGGATGATTTGGGGGGCAATTAGGTGGCACAGTGAATAAAGCACCAACCCTGGATTCAGGAGGACGTGAGGTTAGATCCAACCTCAGACACTTGACACTTACTAGCTGTGTGACCCTGGGCAAGTCACTTAGCCCTCACTGCCCCATTTGCCCCACCCCCCATCCCATACCCCCAAAAAGGATGGTTTTGTTGTTACGTTGTTAGTGATAAAATGCATTTATAGGTTTTTAAATCTTTTCTTTTTTCCATTATCTAGATTTCTCCTCCCTCTACCAAAGAGCAATCCTTTGCATCAAAGAATAGGGTATTTCATACCCAGATTTCTATTTCTGGGGAAAAACAGACCAAGAGGCCAGGTTTTACATCACAGTTGTACAATACTTTTTGTTGTGCTTTCGATTTAGATTGTTTTAGGCATTGCATATACCATTTTCCTGGTTTAATTTATTTTAACTTTGCATTAGTGCATAAGTCTTCCCAAATCAACAAATTTACATTATATAACCTTTAAATGCAATAATCCTTTTATTCCTCCCTAATTGGATGTCTTATTCCCACTCCTTTTAGCTGAGGACCTGACTTACCTTATTGAGGAAACAGGTTTTTTTGTCCCACTTTTCTCTTTCCCCATTTCCCTCTCAAAACCCTTCGGCAAACCTTCTTTGCTTCATTATGATAAAGAGATGGCTACCCCTCTAATTTTCAATCTCTCCTTACCTACTGATTTCTTCCTTATAGCCTACAAACATGTCCAAGGTCTTTCGGATTCATCCATTAAAAACACCTTCATGAGACCTTACCACAAACCTCAAGCTATCTTAAATAACATTCCTCCCTCCCTTTCAAAGTCAAAACCAGCTGTTACCACTTTCTCTCCTCTTACTCATTTCCTCACCTTTGTAATCTGCCTGAAACTGCTCTCAAATTTTATGGTTTAGTCTTCAAGTTTCTGGACCTTTCTAAAACATGATACTGTTGACCACTCCCTCCTCTTATAGACACACCTCCTCTTTGGGTGGTTGGTGAAATTACTCTCTCCTGGTTTTCTTGTTACCTGGCTATTCTCAACATCCTCTCCTGGCTTGCTGTCAATGTCAATCCCTTTACTGCCATGTCTCCAAAGCTCAGTGTTGAGCCCTTCCTCCCTCTCTACACTCTCTCAGTAACTTATCAGCTCTCATGTGTTTAATTCTCTCTAGGGAGATGAGTGTCATAGATCCATTATATCCAGTCCTAGCCTGCCCTTTCAGTCTCAGAACACACAAATACCTATTGGACATGTCAAACTGGATGTTCTGGAGACACCTCATACTCTATTGTTCCCTCTTTCTGTTGAAGGTGCCATCAATCTTCAAAATCTGTATCCTCAATATTATCCTCTACTCTTTCCATGTCTTTGTACATCATCGTTAAGGAATGTTCTCCTTCCTTGCTTCTGTCTCATAAAAGCCCTCCCTTCCCAAAATGCAGCTCAAGCAGCCTTCTACACAAATGAAGCTTTTCTTAATCCCCAACTGCTAGAAACCCTCCCTCCTAAAAGGTGGTTTTGCGTGTGTATTATATTATTAATACATATACAACTTGTAAATATACACAGTATTGAGACACAATGATGCAGCAGACTTGGAGAAATCACTGAACCTCAGTGCTCTAGGCAACTCTGAATGTTAACTTGCAGAAGTGCCAATCTGAATTGGCAGGACTTTGCTCAGAACGAGAAATTCTCTATATCCATTAAATCACAGGTTTGGGTCTAGTTTCTATATCCTATACTCATGTATGTACTTATTTTTGACTGAATATAAGCTCCTAAAATAGGAATGGTTATATTTCTTGTATCGATACCTCCAGTGATTTGCACAGAGCCTGAGATATTGTAGGTACTTAAGTGCCTGTTGATTGGTTCATCATATTCATACTTCCCTTACATTCAAGACCAATAACTCGTTTAGCCATTTCTCCAAACAGTGGGTATCTTTATTTCCAGTTCTTTGCTGCAAAAAAAAAAAAAAGTGCTTCTAGAAATATTTTGGTATATGCAGGGCCATTCTATCACTGGTGCATATGCTTTGTAGTAAAATCTCAATTTACACATTTTAAAAAATTGTAAATAGGGCAGAGCTAGGTGGCGCAATGGATAAAGCACCAGCCCTGGATTTGGGAGGACCTGAGTTCAAATTCTGCCTCAGACACTTGACACTTACTGGCTGTGTGACCCAGGGCAAGTCACTTAAACCTCATTGCCCCACAAAAAAAAAAAAATTAAATTAAATTAAATTGGAAATAACCTATGGTCCCATGCACGATTTTATATTGAATGGTTGAATATATGTATTTGGTTAAGTTTATAATAATTTACAAAACGTAAATCACACAAAATTCAGAGTTAGGAACTTCCCTCTTTGAGAGCAAGGCAGAGTTGCCCTCAAGAACAATAGGATAGGGACTTGATCCCTTCTCCTCAATCCAAAAAATCCATAAGTTTATTTAACCACCATAACTAAAGATACCATTTTTTAGTTCTTAGAGAAATAAATAACTGCACAACTGAAAATTTACTAAATTTGGATCTCCAAATCTTTCAAGGTATAAATTATATAGTGGATGCTGAATAAATTGTTGCTCAACTAATTTTGTCAAAAAATTCTACCTGTTTCTATGGCATGTCAAGTTGCACAATATTGTGAATTTGCACACCACACATAAGATGGAAATTACTGTCACTAATATATCCTCAGGCTTTGTCAGACCAATCTGTCTCTTGACATAGGAAATGAACATGATTCTCTCTCCCTTAAGAGTTACCAAATTATTTCTGCTAAAATTAAGATCAGTTTGCAATATTAATCTACTTACACTATCTACCTAGCTCACCAAGACACAAGTCAACATTAGTCCTATATATAGTATGGTGCTTTCCAATGTTAAAAATTCTATGACTGGGGCAGCTACGTGGCACAGTGGATAAAGCACCAACTCTGGATTCATGAGGACCTGAGTTCAAATCCAGCCTTAGACACTTGACACTTACCCAGCTGTGTGACCCATGGGCAAGTCACTTAACCTTCACTGCCCCCCCCACTCCCCCAAAATAAAATAAAAAATTCTATGACTTATTTAAAAGCTAAATTTAAGGAAGTCTGAAGTTTTTTTAAAAGTTAAATAATCAATTAAATATAGTGTTCCAAAAATCTTAGTGCAATTTGGGGGGGGGGGGCGGCAACGGGGGTTAAGTGACTTGCCCAGGGTCACATGGCTGGTAAGTATCAAGTGTCTGAGGGCAGATTTGAACCCAGGTACTCTTGAATCCAGGGTCGGTGCTTTATCCACTGCGCCACCTAGCTGCCCCCATAATTTTAAGCTTTCGTAACTTAAAAATAGTAGACCCTAGTATATAGATCTAATAAAAAGTAGAAATGGTTGGGCAGGGAAGGGTACCATATCCTAAATGGTTAGGGTACCCAAAGGCCTATGGGAAAACTTTTTTCACAAAGGTATTATTTGAGTTTACCTTAAGATTTCAAAAACTATGGAGAACTTGAATACATGTATGTAAATGTATGGAAAAGGTAGGCTGGGAACCAGTAACATGGTTTAGCTAGGACAACCAGCTAATAAGGGAATTGGGTCAAAAAGGCAGACTGCAAAAAAGGTGTTTGGAAACAGAAGGCTGAGAATAAGAGTTTTGCCTTTTATTCCATGGACAAAGTATTGGAATAGAGAAGTGATCAAAGAGATGTATTAGGAAAATCTTTGGAATCTGTGTGAAGGATAGATTGACATAAAGAGGGCTATTACAGAAGTGGTAAGGAAAAGGGTTGAATTAGCATGGTAGAGGTGAATGAAAGGAGACAGACAAGAAATATTGAAAACATAGGAACTGTAGAGCATTGTAACCTGACTGGGGGAGAAAGCAATTGGGAGTTCCATATGATTCAAAGGTTACAAATCTAGGTAGATAAGGTGGCAACTTTATGGGGAAGTTGGCAAGAAGGAGCAAATGAGCTGTTTTAAATGTGCTCCAATTTAGGTGCTAAAAGGCAACCAAAAATATGAAAGAAGCTCAGGAGAGATTGGGACTGGAGAGATAGTTTTGATCATTCACTGAATAGACTATCAAGCTTTTATAGTTGAGATCAGAAAGAATTGGGGAAAACCAAAAACAATTCCCCAGTGGTCAAAAAATATGAAAAGTTTTTTGAATAATAAATGTAAATTATTATAAATAAGCATATTAAAACACTTCAATTCACTAATAAGAGAAATGTCAATTAAAACACTGGAGTTATCACTCGCACTGCCTGGCTAGTGAAGAACCCCATTCTCCTTAAATCATACCACCTGGGAATTCTTAAGCTTGGGATACTGCAACCTGGAAACTGTGCCCCACTTTAAGGAGCCAAAAGCCAAGTAAAAGAAAGGCAAGATGAGCAGATAGAGAAAGGGGAGGACCATAGAAAGTTTCTTCAGTAACAAGGAAGACCATGGGGCACCCTCATGAGGAAGATGTCAACATCAGGGCCCATATCTAAAGCTTCAAGAAAAATATGAATTGGGTCTCAGGCCATAGAGGTGCTCAAAAGGACTTTGAAGATAAAGTTAGAGAGGTAGAAGAAAAAATGGAAAGAGAAATGAGGGTGATGCAGAAAGACATGAGAAAACAGCTTGAAAAGTCAAAGTGGCCAAATGGAAAAGGAGGTACAAAATCTGTCTGATGAAAATAATTGCCTAAGATTAGGATTGAACAATGGAAGCCACGTGACTTTATAAGAAACCAAGACACAATCAAGCAAATCCAAATGAATAAAAAAATAGAGGGCAATGTGAAATATCTTCTGGGAAAAACTGCTGACCTGGACAATAGGTCCAGGAGAGATAATTTGAAAAATTATGGTCCTACCTGAAAACCATGATCAAGGCAAGGAGCTTAGACATCATCATCTTCCAAGATATTTCTCAGGGAAAATTGCCCTGAAATTCTAGAAAGAAGCTAAAATAGAAATTGAAAGAATCCACTGATCACCTCCAGAAAGAGATCCCAAAAGGAAACTCCGAGAATATTATAGCCAAATTCCAGAGCTCTCAGGTCAAGGAGAAAATATTGCAAGCTGCCAAAAAGAAAGAATTCAAGTACTGTGGAGCCCCAGTCGGGATAGCACAAGATCTAGCAGCTTCTACATTAAAGGGCTGGGAGGGCATGGGAATTAGATATTCCAAAGGGAAAAGGAAATGGGATTACAACCAAGAATCACCTACCCAGCAAAACTCAGCATAATCTTTCAGTGGAAAAAATGGGAGTTTAATGAAAAACAAGACTTTCAGATATTTGTGATGAAAAGACCTGAACTGAATGGCAAATTTGACTTTCAAATACAAGACCCTAGAGAACCATTAAAAAAAATTGGAGCTGGGGGACATACCTGGGGTCACAGTGAATGACTGTCTTGTGTCTGAAGCTGGGTTTTGGCTGGGATCCCCCTACAGGGGTGATGCTTTGTCCACTGTGTCACTTAACTAGGTGATGACATCTTTAGGGTTAAACTGAGGGATGAAGAGCATTCACTGGGGGAGGGGGGAAGGGCAGAGGTGAAATCCTACATGAAAGAAACAGGAAAAGGCTTATGGAGTAGGGGAAGAGATGGGAGAGTAGCAGGGCAGGTAAATGAATTTTACACCTTATCAGAAAAGGCTCAAAGACCCTCATCGAGCTGCCTCAAGGAGGGACTAACACACACACACACCCACTGGGTGGAGTAATCTATTTTAATCTGGGTAGTAAAAGAGCAAACCCTCAATCAGAATTGGCTCTAAGATCTCAAACTCTTGAGAATTGGCTCAAGGGAGGGATTAAAGTACACACCTCAATTGGGTGGAGTACCTCTCTAACCACTGCTGGCAATAGGAGGGGAAGGGGATAAGAGAGAGGGGCAAAAGTAGGGCAGGGCAGAGTGGGGGAGGGGACAGAGCAGAAGCAAATCCCTTTTGAAGAGTGATAAAATGAAAGAAGAGGGGACAACAGAATAAATATTATGGGGAAGGGAATAGGATGGAAGGGAAACCGTTAAAAATAGTAATCATGAACAAGAGAAATAGAGGGGGAAATTGTACAACAAATATTATAGGCAAACATCTTGGCTGGAGGCTAAGATTGAGAATCAAGGGAATGTCCATCAATTGAGGAATGATGGAAAAAGCTGTGCTATATGATTGTAGTGGAATGGTCTTGTGCTACAGGAAATGACAAACAGGATGATCCCCGAAAAACCTGGAAAGACTAATGAACATCGATGTATAGTGAAGTGAGCAGAGCTGGGAGGACATTGTGCATAGTGACAGCAGTATTGTTCAGTGAGAAACTGAATGACTTAACTACTCTCAGCAGTGCAATGATCCAAGACAATCCCAAGGAACAAATGAGGAAGCTTACTATACACCCCAATAGAAAGAACTGATAAAAAGAACACTTGTGGGTTGTACAAATATAACCTGGTTGTGATCTTGTGGAGGGGGGAAGGAAAGGGAGGGAGAAAAATTTGGAACTCTAAATCTTATGAAAATGAATGTTGAAAACTACCTTTACATGTAACTGGAAAATAAAATAAATGTTGCTGAAAAACAAAACAAATACATCTAGTCAAGAAGACTGAATCTATATAATGGACTGGTTTTTTGTTTTGTTTTGAAATGTATATGTCTTTCTGAACCTTGAGTCCATCACCTCTCTTGTCAGGAGGTGGGTAATATGCTTTATGGGATCTATGGGGTCCACTGGAGACATGGTGTTGGAGTTCTTAAATCTTTTGAAGTTGTTTTTATTAACTGTTCTCCTGATTCTGATTACTTCAGTCAGGAACAGGACATAAAAGTCTTGCCATGTTTTGTCATTGTTCTTATTGTTCAGTTTTTCAGTTGTGTCAAACTCTTCATGACCTCATTTGGGATTTTCTGGGCAAAGATACTGGAATAGAGGGGCAGCTAGGTGGTGCAGTAGATAGAGCACTGACACTGGATTCAGGAGAACCTGAGTTCAAATCTGGCCTCAGACACTTGACACTTATTAGCTGTGTGACCCTGGGCAAGTCACTTAACACTTAATCCTCACTGCCTGGCCACCAAAAAAAAAAAAAAGATTCTGGAATAATTTGCCATTTCTTTCTCTGGCTCATTTTACAGATGAGAAAACTGAAGCAGAGTTCAGTGACTTATCTAGCTAATAACCGTTTCCCCAGGCTCAGCAGTCTATCCACTGTACCACCTAGTATTCTCATAGTACACTACTAATTCACTATATTCATGTAGCATAAGTTGTTCTACTCTTCCAATTGAAGGTCACTTCCTTGGTTTTCAGTTCTCTGTTTAAAAAAAAAAAAAGAACTGTGCTACTAAATATCTTATTTCTTTTTTTCATCCCATAGGAGCCTAGTAGGGGTATCACTATGAAAAAGGGGAAACAGGTAGTTTAATGAATTTTGGGACATAGTTCCAAATTATTTTTCCAGAATGCCATTTTCAAGGTCCAAACGCAAATGAAAGTTTAGCACTTGGGAGCAATGAAGTTTAAAAAAAAAAAGTAGAGAAGAAAGAGCAGCAGTGGAACACTATCCTAATGCTTTCTAAAGATTAAAAAAAAAAGGACAAAAAAACCCCTAACTTATTCATAAATCTTCTAGTGATGTATTCATTCATCTTTAAACTTTGCTCTTCTGTGTTACCTACCCCTTTGATTTATTTTATATTTTTGTCCTTGTAGAGTGCATACCTCAGCACCAGGGGAGTGGAGAGAGGGAGAGAATTTGGAACTGAAAAATTTTTAAATGAATGTTAAAATTAAAAATTAAATTAAAAACCAAAGATCTATAAATAGATGAAGGTTAAAGTTTGCCATTAAATGAAATACTTTACCAGGAACTAAGTACCCTAGGCAGAGAGGCTACCACTGCTTCAATTAAACTGGGGTCTAGTACATAAAAATAGATGCCATTTTAAGGTTACAGCTCACATATATTATAGCCCTATGAAGTAGGTATTATCACCCACATTTTACAAATGACTAAATTGAGCCTCAGAGAACTTTATAGGTCTTCCTGACTTTCAAGTCCAGTGTTTTATCCTGAAACATTCTGCCTCCTATTCTAAATTCAAATTCACTAGCCCAACTATGCACATGTACCTCTCTTCTGTAAACCAAATTTAATCAAAGACTGGCCAGCCTGTTTTCTGTTATCAGAAGACAAACTTTAATTCACTCTATCACTTAAGATCTTTTTTACTTTGAAAGATAAAGTTCTACATATAAATTTACAAAAACAAGAAATATCTCAGCTATTTAATTCCTGGAACTACTGGATAAGGGATTATGATTTTGATGGAGTCTTACTATAAAAGTCATTATACAATGAAATAATTCAGTATATGAAGAATTAAAGATTTTTTGCTAATGTCTATCCAAAGCTTTACTCCATTTTATTTTTATTATTTTTACTTCTCAATACTAGACTGAAGCTATAGATTAGGGTAAAGCAAGATTTTGATTTTGAGTAACTTTGCTTGGTAAACCCTAGAATATTCAATAACATGTTAGAAATGCTAAAATTTTAAAGATTTTAAGAGCAGTATAGTTAAAAATTGCATCCAGCACAATTAAAATCACCAAAATTTCAGTCAAATATGAAATGGTGGAAAGAATTACTAGATTTGGAGCCAGAAAAGGTGGGTTTCAGTCCTGAATGATTTTTGCTTTGTGATCTCTGGCAGGCCTTTAACCACTTTGGGTTTCACTTTCTTCGACCATAAAATGGAAAGGATTGAACTAGATAATTTCTAAGGTCTTTCCAGCTCTAAATCTACCAATTCATAGGGCAGCTAGGTGGCACACTGGATAAGGCACCAGCCCTGGATTCAGGAGGACCTGAGTTCAAATTTGGCCTCAGACACTTGACACTAGTTGTGTGACCCTAGGCTGACTTAACCCTCACTGCCCCCTCAAATATAAATAAATGGATTAATCTACCAATTCTCCAAATGAAAACTTTTAAACTACTTAAACAGGCTTCTTTTAGCCCCAGAGTAAAGAAAGGTTCAAGCAGTCTTTTAATAAGGTAAGACAAATGTAAAACATTCACACACAAATCAAAGAAAACGAGTAGGATTTAAAAATTCCTCCCACCTCCATATTGCTAGATTACTATCCAAATGAGTTAGGTTTAGGAAGAAACACAAATTTTATATTTAACACTGCAACTGTAGAATGACAAGAATTACCTTGTTACAAATTTGTCATCCTAGGAGGAGCTGTGTACTAGATGTCACTTCAGATACACAAGCTACATGTTACCTATTCCATAATACTGAAACAATAACAAAAAGGACAGAAGTGACCTACAGCTTTAAAATTATAGATAGATAGATAGATAGGCAGACAGACAATCTATTAGACCCCATCTAAAAAAAAAGACCTTGAAACTGAAGACGTTGAAAAAACAACCCACTGCATTTGACATTATCTAAGACAAAAAACAGTTCCTGACACATAATAAAGTGTTTAATAAATTCTTTATCTATTTAAAATGTTTTAACCTACATAGTATCTTTTTTTATATTACATTATGAGTCAAGTACATTGTCTACTACCTAACTTAACTAAGAATAAGAGCTAGAAGGGACTGCAGAATTCATCCAGTCCAACCCCTTCAGTTAAGGGATAAGAAACAAAGACCCAGAGAGGTTAAATGCTTTGCCTAAGGTCACACACCTAGTAGACACCTGACATTACTGAGCAGGTAATTTAAGTAAAAAGACTATGATGGATATCATAAGAACATAAAGACTGAATAAGATTTTGTTGTTGTTGCAATAGAAGGTAGCCTATAAATGCCATAAAGTGGAAGGGACTTTAGAGACCTGGTCCACAATTCCACCCATTTTATAGAGGCTTAACCTGCTCAAGAGTCTATCAATTGTTAGGCAGCAGCAGTACTTTTAAACAAGTCTATTTCTTTGACTCTGAATTCAGTACTTTTCCCCACTATATTGTGCTGCTTAAGTATGACAGGCAAAGAAGTACTGAACTTGGAGTCACAGGACCTTTCTTTACCACTTACTTCTTGTGTGACTTAGACCAAGTCACTTCACCTTGGGTGGTTTACTTCAATATGGGACTGTTTTTTTCATCTGTAAATGAGGGGGCTGAACCACTCCTCAAAGGTCCCTACCAACTCTAGAGCTATGATCTTATATTAGTTGAAGGGAAGATCTTTTCTTCATGGGGTAGGGAATGGGATAGGCAAGGTTTAAAGCAAGGTTAAAACTTAAATTTAAGAACTTAAATGGAGGACAGGCTCTACAAAGGACATTTGTAAACACCCCTGAACATAGATCTCACCATAAGCCAATGTGTGGAAATGGCAGAGTATAATGTATGTACAGGCAAAGAATGGAATAAGAACACAAGTGTAATTGAGGAAAGGTAAAAGATGTCAGTGGAAAGGAGTGTTAGAAACAAATTGTTAAAGGCCTTGAATGCCAGGTTAAAAAGTTTAGATTTGATTCAATAGAGTCTCAATTGTCAGAGTAAGGGAGTAAAAGGTGAGCTCTAAACTTTATCTTATGGTTGTATAAAGGAGAGATTAGAACAGGGGTTCTTGTGTCATGTATCCCTTTGCCAGTCTTGTGAAGCTTATGGACAGAATTACATTGCTAGATACAGAACTACAAAGGAAATCAATTACTGAAATAATTATCATGATTTTTTTTTAAAATTATGGACTCCATGTTAAGAGTTCCTGGGCTAGAGAGAAGGGACTAGAAGCAGAGGTGCCAGGAATGGAAAGAAAGGGTTTATTTAAATATTTCAGAAAGGAAGAATGCTTAAACATAGGGACTAAAGAATAGAAAATCATGGAGGAATCAAAGATGATCCCAAGATTTTGAGAATAAACTGATGAACTTGTTTGACATCTCAGACACTGACCAAATATACCAGCCCTGATATTCACAATGAATCCTTGTTACAATGAAAGGTATGAAACAGATTCTGGGATAACAGATTCACAAGTGATGAGTTATACACAGATGATTTATATAACTGAATCCATAGCAAAGTACTTTAAATTTTACTAGAGTTAATTTGTTAGGTTTGCATGTCTTATCTGCATGAATGTCCAAACAGACACTGTCAATTTCTATAACAAGATAGTTAAAAAATAGAAACAAAATTTTATTTCCTTCCATGGTTCCAGGTGTCAGCAATGAAGGAATTTGATGAGTGATCATCAGCAACTGAAATCCAGCACAAGTATTCATGGGAAGAATTACTAATTCCTTACATACTTATTATAAGTCAGATTTTTTTTTCTTGTCAATCTTTCTAATGTTAGCCTAAAGTTCAATATATATTTACCAGACCAAAATTGATGGAACACAGTTAAAGAAAAAAGCTTTATTTCCATCTTTTATGCAACTATGGAAATTTAAAAGTGTAGAAGCTGTTAAATATTTTCTGGGCTCCTTGCAATTTGCAGTTGGTAGCCTGTTCATAACTTAAAAGTAGTGAGCATTAATTTGTTCAAGAAACTAGTTTAGACACTGTCCAAAAGTTAAATGTATGCTCTTGAAACTATTTCAGAATTTACACTACAAGAGAGATGACACTGATATGAACAAATGGAAGTGAATTGTTTTCCCTTTTTAAAATCAAAAGACATTGTTAGGAGAATGATTAAAAACATAAATATAAAAAAAATGAATAAAAAAACATAAAATATAAAAAAAATAAATTATTGGGATTGCATTTCTATCCAAGATGAAGTAGAGAGAATAATGTGTTTTACCATTAGGTAGGAAGTTTTCAAATATTGAGAGTGGGGAAGACAGGGAAGAGGAATAAAAACCATTTCAGACAAGGAGGAATTATTTCAGTTTAGTTTATGAAAATTTTACCAAATTACCTTAAGAATAATGAAGGTTTTCAGACATACAAGCCAACAGTATTAAGTGATACTGCTCCTTCAAAGCTGTATATTTATGTTTTTCCCAAGTCTTTTTTTATATCATAGATACATAGTTGAGGGAACTAACTGGTCTAACTGAATTCCCCAAATATACAAGATCCACCATGCTCCACATCCTGTTATTTTCTGTCCTCTCAAAGAAATTCTGATTACTTTTATGAAGGATAGAAAATTTAAAAACCCATGCATAGAACATTTTTAGGTTGATAGCTAAAAAATAGTGATTAAACTTAAGAAAATAAAAACAAAATGTAGTTCTATGAAACATGGTACAATTAAAAGGGATGGCTATACTTTCCAACTGATAGACAAACCCAACCAACCTATCTGATTTCCTTTGACCCTTCTCTCCCTAGAAGCAAGACTCCTCTTACAAGGACACCAAACATGAGTTTTAATAATATACCACTAGTGCAGATTGTAGCATCTTATCAGATAGTCTTTAGGAAGGCTACCTGCACAGTACAGTGGAAAAAAATGCTGGCTTTAAAGGCAGAATTCCCAATCCCAGCTTTGTTACCTACAACCTAAACAAGTTATGTTAAGTAACTCTCAGGGCCTCAGTTTTATCAGTAAAGTTAAAGATTTTAATGAGATAGTCTGTAAGGTGTCTTTCATCTCTAAATCTATTATCCCACAATGAGATCCCTATTCCCCTCCCATACACACAATGTCTTGAAAAACTCTCAAAGGAAAACTATCTACAATTCAAATTTAAGCCAACAATAAAGTTGTGACTCTCTAAACACTGTAGATGACATAAAATCATTTCCTATAAAGAATTAAGTCCAAAAAAAAAAAAAAAAGAAAGGGGGCAGCTAGGTGGCACAGTAGATAGAGTACCCGCCCTTGACCAGAGTTCAATTCCAACCTCAGACACGTGACACTTTGCTAGCTGTGTGACCCTGGGCAAGTCACTAACCCCAATTGCCTCACCAAAATAATTAATTAATTGACTGATTAATTAAAAAAAAAAGAAGAATTAAGTGCTTACTATGTGCTATGGACAGTCTAAGCAAACAAGGTTTTATTCTTCTCTTAAAGATAATACCTATCTACATATGTGTGGATGTTTTATGATAATTGCAGGTCCCCAGTAGGGATCAATCTTCAAGAAAACAATTCAAAACAAAATTTCCCAAGAATTTCAGAATAAAAAGTTCTATAGAATATATTTTCTGGAACAAGTACTTATAAAGTTACTTTTAAAGCACATTATTCCTTCTGGATATAGAAAATATATTTATCCTTCAATATTTTGGTTAATTTTGTGATTTGTGAACTCATTCCTTTTCCAAGGAAAGATTGCTTTTTTAAAAAAAGTCCAATTAATAGTAGCCTGCACTTACATATCATTTTAAAGTTTACAAGGCAAATTCTTAAAAAAAACACAACAAAAACCCCCCCCCACAAAACAAAAAAAAACCCTGTGAATAGGTGGTCAGTAGCATAACTCAGTGAGGCTGAGTTAAGTAAGCCTGGGGGGGGGGGGGGGTCCCATCCCAGGTGTTTGGATTCCAAGTCTGATTAGTTGTTTTTCATACTATCCCAGGAGAACCTGCCTCTTACTCATTTAGAATAAGTAAACAGTAGTGAAATGGACTCTGGAAAAAGAAAAAAAGTCTTTGCTACTCTTTCTTAAGAAACTGTAACTTTTTAAGAAAAAAGCATTTCAAGTTTACTGGCATTTAATTCCAGAGATAAATTTATAGCTCTAATGACCATGGTCTTGAATTCTCCAGCTATTAATGATGTAATTCTACATCATGTGAGAGAATTTGTTTTCTTATGGAAATAGTTAAAAAGTAGCACTTGAAAAGTAAACTGAAAAGTACCTACTTTTTAGACACAAAATGTCATGAAATCATTTACTAGCGTTAAAAGAAAGTAATAAATGAAATGCTGAGTAGTCTATGTGAGATTTGGTTTAATCAACATCATGTCTGTCCACCCTAAGATACTGTTTTGGGCACAATGAAATTGGTCACCTGGTCCTCTTGCATAGCTCCTGCTCCATTCATTACTGCCATCAAGACAGCATATGCCAAATAACTAAGTTGCTTATTTCTTTAAAACCTGAAAAGATAGATTCATTTAACAGCTGATTAACAGCAACAAGTTACCACAAACCATTAAAATCCTAGAAACAGAATTCAGACTATTTAAAAATAAAAGCTTATTTTTTTCCCACTTTATCAAGCTAGTGACTCTACTTTTAGCAGTGTCATTAAAATTCAAATATTCGTTCTTTTTAAATGATGACCTTTATAGTATGATTTGGGGGGGGGGGGCACTATTTTAAAAGTATTTTCACTTTAAAAACAATGCCATGTCAAAAACAAGTTCTTTAGAATACATTTACTTGACAAACTTATGTAAGGTCAAAAGAAATGTATAATAGAAGTATATGTTGACTTAAACACAACCAAATTTCACACCAAAATAAAATAGTATATGGTTCACATGGACCGAAAAATCAAGTCACCTTTAAAAACAGCTTTGGCACAATGTTTCAAAGACAGAGCTTATGAGGCACGTCCAGCTACCACGTGTGACCAGACTAATATGGTTTCAAACACTTAGTGGGTTCAATTTGTGCCTCCTATATTAACGAAAATGTTTTAAAGCTTAAGTCAAAAAGGAAAGGCCTAGAAATTCAGTTTTTTATGTACTTTTGGGTGAAATGCCCTTTCTCTATATATTTCACTACGGATCTTCAATGTTATCGCTCAAATGTAACTCAAAAAGTTGTCAGTTATCTGAACCTTTCAATCCAAAATACACACAGAAAGAGGGACGTGTAGCACTTTCCTAACCCTAAACTGCAAAAAAGCTGCTGAAATCAAAACACAATCATTATTCTTTAGCAAAACCACTTAAGTTTTGCCCTAAGGATACCTTACACATTAAAACTTCTTGCTTCAGTTGCCTGATGGATAAGCCAGTAATCAATGTTTTGCGTAAAGGAAAGTAAGCAGTTAGGGAAGTCCTAGACAGTTTTCCTTTAAAAAGAGGCATCAAAGGAGACTAGGAATAGTTACAAGGAGATAAACAATGTCCCCACATCTGCAAAGAAGCTTCCTAGCCCCAACTCCACGCCGGAAGCCACTCCGATTCAGTTAGTGAAAGTGCCGGGCAGAGGAAGCGGTCTTCTCAGCACCGCTGCAACCCCCCACCCCCAGCCGCAGAAGTTGACCGCAAACAGCAGGAGCCCCTGCGCCCTCGGCCGGTGCACCGTCCCCAGTCCGTGGTGCCCCACGTCCCGCCTCTCTCCACCACAACACGGCCCTGCCCTGCCCTGCCCACCCTCCCCTCCCCCCCACCCATGCTCCACTGCATGACTGTGCAGCCTCTCGCAGGCTGGGGGTGCCCAGAGCAGCCCCCGGCCCCGACCCCCACTTTCGGGCCCGAGGAAGGCGACCCGAGGGGAGCTGCCAAGAAGTGCAGGCAGGGCCGGGCGGCGGCGGGGGAGGGTGTGCGGGCGGGCAGGCGCCGTCCGGTTCCGTGCCCCGATTAAAGATGGCGAGCATCTCGCGGGGCTCCCTAGGCTCCCCCATACAATGAAAGGGAACCTGGAGGCAGCGGCGTCCCCCCATCCCCACCCCCCACGCGGGCCCAGGAGGGGAGAGTGGGCGGGGCCGGCGGGCCTACCCAAAACACTGGGCGGCGGCGGCGCGGCGGCAGCAGGGCTGCCCGGGGTCCCCCCACACTCCACCGGGCCCCGGGGAAAACAAACATCCCTACTGGGCCGCCTCTGCCACTCGACACACGCTCAGACACACACACTCACACGCACAACACGCAAGGCTCCCCGGCCCGCCGCCCCGGACGCGGCTCACCTTCCATCTCCATGGCTTCCGCTCGCTCAGCTGCTGCTCCCCCGCTTTCTGCTGCTGCTGCTGGTGGTTCATGTCGGCCGCGGCCTGGGCCTCGCCTGCTGCCGGAACCGGGGCTGGCGGGCCCGGGAAGCGTGGGAGCAGCGAGGAGCCTGGCGGCGGCGCGGCGTCGAGGCGGCCTCCTCTTCGGGCGTCGTCCGTCGGCGGCTTCCGGCCGGGCTTGCGGCGGCAGCGGGCATGGGGCGGCGGCGGCCTGCAGGGAGGCAGAGGCCGGGGTTGGCGGCGGCGGCGGTGCGGCTGTGGCGGGGGCAGGGAGACGCGCACGTATTTGCTTGCTATTCGCCCAATCTCGTGCGCGAGGCGGGGGAGCGGCGGCCGAGGCGGGGGAGAGGCCGGCGGGCCGGGCCGAGACGGGCTTCCCTCCCGCGCCTGCCTCCGTCCCTCCCGGCCGGGGCCCGCCCCGCTCTTTGGCCGGCCCTGGGCTTATGTAAGCCTGGGCGGGGGGCGCGGGCCCACACCAGCCCTTCGCGGCGGGCCCCTGGATCTGGGCGGGGCGGCGGCGAGGCGGCGCTGGCTAGTTGGCCCCGCGGGGCGGCAGGGCTGGTCAGGCTGGGCTGCCTGGCTTGGCGGGCGGGCGGGCTGGCTGGCGAGCGGGCACGGCGCGGCGGCCCCGGCCTCGGTCCCGGCGCGCCTTGGGCCCCGGGGTCACTGTGGCGGCGGATCCGGCGGCCGGCTGCGCCGCGCTTCCGCCCTTGCGGCCTCCGCCCTCCTGGCCCCCGGAAGCAGAGCAACAGGAAGACGCCACCTCCGGCTGCTCGGCTCCCTCTTCAAAATGGCGGCGGCGTGAAATGTCACATCCGCATGGGGGCCCGAGAGCGAGCGAGTGAGCGAGCGAGCGAGGCAGGAGAGGGAGAGAGAGAGCGAGAGAGAGGAGAGAGACGAGAGAGAGGGAGGGGAGAGAGAGAGAGAGAGAGAGAGCGAGAGCGGAGAGCGAGAAGGGTGGGAGGGAGGGAACGAGCTAGCGAGGGAGGGAGGGAGGCAAGGAGGGAGGGAGAAAGCGAGCCAAGAGCAGGGAGGCAACCAACCGGGGAGATCGGGAGCAGCAGCGCCGCCGCCGTCGCCCCGGGAACAGCAGCGCGGGCCGGGGGCGGCCGTGGCGGAGGCCGCCCTGGGGATGCTCAACTTCCCGCCTCCTCCCAGACTCCCTTCGGGACACACTAAACACCCACCGCCCGGACCGTCCCGCAGACGGACCTCACCCTTTCATTCACCCCCCCCCCCTTTTACACCCCACGTGCCAACTTCCTGCCCACCCCTCTTCCCCCTCGGGATCCTGAACCCCCACCCGACCCTTCTCTTCCCCCCTCCCAGCCCCCCACGCACTCAACACGCACACTCTCTACCTGGATATCTCCAAAGGATCCCTCCTTTTGCCTCGCCCTGCGTGGGGGAAAAGTGAATGGAAGAAGCTCTGGGTTTGTTGGATGCCGGAGACCTGGATTTGAATCCTGTCTCTTGCAAGCCAAGGTCGTGGCCGACCTTGGATTAGTCACTTTGGGATCTCAGTTTCCTCCTCTGTAATACGAAGGAAGTTAGGCTCTAGCTCTAAGCTCCGTTGTTCCAAGGTTAAATCTGTAATCCTATAGTCTTGCCCAGCCCCTCAAATACAATATCAAGTCAAGGCACTCTTAATTTACACCTACTCCCAGTCCATTGGACCTCTCCCAGCAAGTCCCGGATTCCTCCAACCCAATTAAACTCTCAAATACTTAATATATTCCTTTAATCAGCTCAAATTTGCATGACAGTAACTGACCAGTTCACCCACGATTCACAAACCCACCCTGGCTCTCGGAGCTTGGAGAGGAAAACCACGTTCTGGGTAGAAACCCAGAATGTCTGGGAATTTATTCTTTATATCTCCCCAGACAATTTCTCACGGAAAATAATCTTTTTAGGAGAGGTTAGTTACTGCATTATGAACTCTTTAGGGCAGTTACAATGTCTTCTAGCTTCTTGACACTCTTAAGGAGTGTAACTGAGTAAAACATAGAAGAAAATTTTTAGATGATAACCCAAAGGGAAAAATAATACAATGTTAAATTGATAAATGCCTGAGAGGAAACTTTACTGTCTCGTGTAAACACTTACAAATCATGTTATTTAAATGTATTTTGGATCTCCTACATCATACATCTGGATATTTCCTTTCAACGATTTGGAAACCAATTATCTGATCCTGTGTCAAACTGGGAAAAGAAAGGACGCTGAGGTTCATCCTAATATTCAGTCCCTCTTAGGCAGTCATTAAGCTCCTACTATGTTCCAGGTAGAGTGCTAACCATATATTTTTTCAAAGCACCCCATCTTCACATTCCCTTACTCCTAAGAGTTGACAGTCTAATAAAGGATTTCCTTTCTCCTTAGTTTTTCTTCATCAGCACTACCATATTCTAAAATTTGGGTTGGGATTTCATCATTTGTTGTTATTCGGGTATTTCTTAAGTTAATGAAGAGTTTGCAAATACAAAACGACCTTGCAAATTCCTTAAAGGCTGGGACAATTTCATTTTTGGCTTTGTACACCCAACGCAGTGGAGAATTTAAAGGGTGGAATGAATTGGTTCTGTATGGGATGAATCAAATCAAGTACTTGCCCATGACTTCTTGTTTGCTACTTGTAGATTCAGACAGGGATATTAAAGAGACTATGTTCCTACCATAGAAAAAAAGGGAAAGGTTTAAGAAAGCATTAAATGGAGGCTAGGAACCGTAGAAACAAGTTAGATATACTATTGTATTAGTTTGTCAATTGTTTCAACTTTAAAAAAAAATCTATCTATTGCCTGATTTGAAAATGGGAATGGGGGGGGGGAGGCAGCTAGGTGGCGATGTGGATAAAGCACCGGCCCTGGATTCAGGAAGACCTGAATTCAAATCCCGCCTCAGACACTTGACTCTAGCTAGCCGTGTGACCCTGGACAAGTCACTTTATCCTCATTGCCCTGCAAAAAAAACAAAGTAGGGGGCGGGTCTTCTGAATCTAACTGGAATTCCATGTCTTTGTCCAGAGTTTCTAATTTCTTTAGCCCTATTACAATTCTTTACATTGGATGGCTGTTGTGTATGATGTTTTAGCCCAAACGAAGTGGATAGAGTCAGGACTTGACTTCAGGAAAGCTGTGTGGCCCTGGGCAAGTCATGCCATCCCCCTGAGCCTCAATAGCCTCTTATGCAAAATAGGGATAATAATTGCACCTTCCTCTCTGTTGTTGTGAAGATCAAATGAAATAATAGATGTCAAATCATTTGCAAAGCTTAAAGTGAAATGCTACATAAATAATTGAGCTATTATTTTTAGATAAAAACTTAGAGAGTATGCCAATTCAATGTCAGTGTATTTCTAGAGGATGGAGCTTGCCCCATTTTCATTGCAATAGGAGGGGAGGAGGTGGAAGAACAGCTTGCAGAAGATGTGAATCAGCTGTGTAATATTTGCTCCTCAGTTGAAGGTTTTTTGAGTTCTCCAAATGAAAGAATGGGGTTAAGTGTAAAGTATTACTACCACAACTTAAAATTTTCTAGTCTGTCCAGCTAATGAAACTGAGAACAGGAGGAAGGAAAGTAAACCAGGGTAGCCTCAAAGCACACTGAGGGAGGTGGCTCTGCTCATTGACTACATCCCATAAAGTCAATGGGAGTGGCCCCCTATCATTAGTAGTTTAGCAAGACACATTTCATTTCACAGTCCTGTTGCCAATGCCATGACTTGACAGAAACTGTGTTATTAATTCTTCAGAGGATAGAGCATGTGTATTGAAAACCTTTTTTAGTTCAAAATAATCATGTAATGAAGAGTTAAAGAAGCAACTGAACTAGTTCCTTTTCTTTTAATGGATCTCAGGGCCGGGGATGATTGGAAAGCATGGGAAAGTCATGTGGAGCTATCTAAACAACTCACTCACTCACTCAGCAAGCATTTATTAAGGACTTCCTATGAGCCTGGCACTTTTCAAGGCTATGGGTATACAAAGAAAGGCCAAAACACAGTCCTTGCCCTCAAGGAGCTCACATTCTAATTGGGGGGGGGGGGTATTCTAATGGAGGGAGGCAACAAGACAAAAAAATTGCAAATATAGAATATATACTGTGTAAATGGAAGTTTATTTTTGAATAACATTCATTTTACACAGTTTATACAAACAAAGTGAATTGCAAAATTATAATGTAGTTTCATTTTAATATTTTATACTTGCCTAGTTGTGCTTATAGGTTGTTGGCATTTTTATGTTCTATACAACAAAAATATAACTCACTTTGGGGCAATGACTACATTAACTTGAAATGAAAAAATTAAATTGTACAAAAATCAAGCATAAAGTAATTTAAATGACCTGAATAGTGGGCATCTTTGAAAGAAATGTGTTTCCAAGAAGTCTCCTTCTGATTTTCTCTCCCACTACTTTTATAAAGGTAAAACTATTTGAAACCATTACTTCTTGCTTTAAGCTAGTCAGGAGATTTCTCTTTGTTAAAAGGATTAAAATACTGTTGTTTTCTGTGTTCAAGGTTATTGAGGAGTAATATGAATGGAATTACACTGAATTCTCTATATTTTAATGATCTGTTCCTATTAAATTTAAGTAACATTGGCTATATTCTAAATATCCCCCAAAATTTATAGAGTAAGCTAATAGTAAAAATTTATATTTAGTTCTTTAAAGTTTGCAAAGTTAAAGTTTGCAAAGTATTATATATATATATATATATATATATATATATAAAATCTCATTTACCTTCACAGCAACTTTGGGATGTAGATGTTATTGTTATCTCCATTTTGCAGATGAGGAAACTAAGGCAGATAGACATTAAGTGACTTGGCCAGGATCATACAGCTAGTAAAGTGTGAGGCAGGTTCTGAATTCAGATTTTCCTGACTCCAAGTCCCTTCATTCTATCCATTGCCCCACCTAATTGCTTAGAAACTACACTTAGTACCTTCTATTTATATAGGTTGTTGCAAAGCTCTTAGTGGAGGTTTAAGCTTTAATATCTCTAAGAGCTTAAAACTGTACTAAGGCTTTTGGGACACCCTGTATTATATATCTTCTGCAGTGTGATCCCATTTAATTTTCCTAATAAAATAATTGTCCTATTTAGCTAAAAACCAAAAAGGGATAGTTTATGTTTAGATGGTTGGACTGTTATTAATTTCCAAACAGTGGAATTATTCTTAAAATCGGGTTCACTAGCCTATACTCACAATCAATTATGAAATCAAGAGCTGAAAAGGACTTTAGAGGTCATCTAATCATAAGATCATCAATTTGGAATTGGGAAGAATTTTAGAGGTCATCTAATCCAACCAGAACACTTGGCATAAAGGGGATTGAGTAACCTGATCAACTGGATGGGGTTGCAAAATGATGAGCCTTTTGAAGCTTAATTATATCTTCTAGGGGAGATGTAAACAATCCTCATTAAGGATGAGTGTATCTCCTTAATTCTCATTCATTCAATCGACAAGCATTTATTAAGAAACCAACTCCTCTTAATTCTGGTGCCTTCCTTCTGTTAAATATTTCCTATTAATCCAGTATATAGCTTGTTTGTGTGTATTTGTTTATATATTCTCTTCCCCATAGTTTGAAAGCTCCTTGAGGTTAGGAACTATCTTTTACCTCTTTTTGTGTTCCCCATCCCTTAACACAGCCTATCACATAGTAGGCACATAATAAATATTTATCGGTTGATTTATAAGTTATCATATTCTAGGCATTGTGTTAGGCTGGGGATACAGAGACAAAAACAAGTCTTTGCCATCAAAGGGCTTATAGTCTATTGGGGGAAATAACATGTAAGTATATAGATACAAAATATATACAAAGTTAATATAGTGTAAAGCAAATTGAAAGGAGTTTCATTGGCCACTGATGGTCTCAAGAAAGACCTTATGAGCTTTGAAGGGATCTAGAGATTCTAAGATATGGAAATGAGGAGGGGGTACATTCCAGGCATGGGGGAATAATCTCACATGGGGTGTTAAATATTCCATGTCCTATATGTAAAAGGGTCCCTTCCTCCCACCCACCCAGCATGGACAGACATTCTCTGCTTTGTCCCCTATATATGACTCATTGCTAGGTTGAGTTGTCTCCCCTCCTTGCAACCCACAAGTGGTTGCTGAATGGGTCCCTGGCTGCCTTTAATTTCCTTTTGCATTACTTTTCTCAAGCACTGACCCCATGAACATGGAAAGGTCCTGGAAGACAAACAAGTGCTAGCAACATTGGCAGTATCTCCTGGAATAGATACATAGGACATGATGGTGAAATGTGAACTGATCAGTTACCAGCCTTGCAAACAAAACAAAACTGTATCCTAATGAGGCTTGAACATTAGCCTTTCCACTGATTGTACTCATAGTGATGTTATTGGATTCTGTTCTAATCATTCTATAATTCTCTATTGTTTAGTATTCCTGTCTCTGTTTGATTATATACTATCTGTTGCATACCTGATTCAGATTTGGACACTGGGTACATTTTTACTTTCCCCTTTGCTGAGGGTAATCTCTAGACTTGAAGTCCATAAATATCTCCATAATGAACAACTGTATGAGTAGAAACTTTCCCAGAGGAAGCCAGGGTGGGGTTGAAGAGCCAATGAATATGAGAGTTAGGAAATATTTCCTTTATTGAGAAGAGAGGCAACCCCAGAACAATGAATCCTGGGAAAACTGAGATGACAAGCAAAGGACAGGGATTGGTGCAAGTTGCCAGCCCCTCTGGCCTCAACCCAGTGAGGCCTGGCTAACCACTGTTTCAAGAATGAAAGCAGATGAATTGGGCTGGCACATAAGGGTTTATGAAGCCTGGGAAAAGTAGGCTAGAACTAGACTGTGATCAGCTTAAAATATCAAACAGAGGAGTTTGTTTTTTATGCTAGAGGCAAAAGGGAAGCAATTTGGAACTTCTTGAGTAACATGGTTAGAGCTCATCAGATAGCAATTTATTGGTTGGCTTGGATTCTTGTGGGTCTGGGTCTAAGTCATCCCTTATGCAAAGCTTATTAAAAAAGAAACTTCAGAGGCAGCTGGGTGACTCAGTGGATAGAGCACCAGCCCTGGAGTCAGGAGGACCTGAGTTCAAATCCAGCCTCAGACACTTGACACTTACTAGCTATGTGACCCTGGGCAAGTCACTTAACCCCAATTGCCTCACCAAAAACCAAACAAAACAAAAAGGAAACTTCATTGAAGAGTCTCTTTCCCTTTTCAGAGAGATCCTGAGAGAGCATAGAACAAAGGGCTGACCTGGGTCCTAGGAGGAAGAAAGTTCATACATGTAAACTGTCTACCCCTCTATTCCCTCTGGACCCACTAATGGCTACTTTGGGCCAGAGGCATATGCTAGTTTTATATAGTTTATCCATGAAGCTCAAGAGGAAGATTCATGGAATCCAAGTTCCTGTCCTCAGCTTTAAAGGGACAGTAGCATTAAAAACTCAGATGGTTTGTATTATTACAAATGAATCATTGGTCCAGAACTAGGAATAGGATGGAAAGGGAAGATGGACTGCATGTCACCTACGATTGGGTCTATGAGAGAACAGAATTTTTATAATTCCATTTTCACACAGGAGGAGAATTAGCTGTTATGAATGAGCCACTTCAGTTCAATGAGCAAATCTTAAGTGTTGCTTTGAAGATGTCCATGTGTCAGTCATAGAACTTTCTGAACCTCAGATTCCTAGAGGAATTCCTAGAGACTTTGGAACCATGTCTCTCTGATGGAGGCTGTAGCCAGGTGGGTATTTCCTAAACAATATTAAGTTCTTTAAAGTTTGTGGGATGTAGCCTTATAGAGAAAGAAGTAGAAATGCCTAAATAGATAGATATGGCTTCTGGGAAATAAGAGAATCCTGGAATCTAGCTTTCTAGAAAGAGAACACGAGGTTCCTGTCTTTCCTAGAGAGAAGAGGATCTTGCTCATGGCTTCCAAAGCTGGAGGAAACTAAAGAGACATAAAGGAGGAAATTGTTTGTACTTGACCTGTGATTCCCCTAATATAAGAGTCTATAGGTGGGGCGGCTAGGTGGCGCAGTGGATAAAACACGCCCTGGATTCAAGAGGACCTGAGTTCAAATCTGTCCTCAAACACTTGACACTTACTAGCTGTGTGACCCTGGGCAAGTCACTTAACCCCAATTGCCTCACTTAAAAAAAAGTCTACAGGTGAGGAATGTCTTCTTTCAATGTAGATAAAAGCTACTTCTCTGCAACCTAGAGTCTTAAAGAATCATTGGGGGGGGGGGCAGGGTAAGAGGTGGTTGTTGAGAGGTCAAATGACTTTCCCAGAGGAGGGACAACCCAGGTCTTCCTGATTCTATCTACTATAGATATAGCTAGTTCCAAATTAGTGCAATTAATTAATTTGGTGAAGTGGGATTATTCAAATTCTCACTGCATATTTCCAATGGGCCTGAACCAATGACCATATTTTATGCAATTTAAATTTTGAATAGTGCATATTGAATACATGTGACTACTTCAGGGGTTTCGTTATTTGTACTAATCAGGTCCTAGCAGTATACTACAATGTCTCTCTCCCCTGCTATTACCAGAAATTATTTGGACAATGCAGTTCCAACGGTAATGGGTTGACACTTTAGCACTTTCAAGTTTATCTTCCTGAGATTGGGGAGAAGTCTAAGCCTTTAGGATGATACCATAAGCATACTTGGAGTAAAAGTGGACTCGCTGGAATTTGGGGGCAAGGACTAGTTTCCTTTTCTAGCAACCCCAAGTTTATTTACCTTTTAAGGGAAGTAGCATTATTAATTAGATAGGGACTCTGAAGGCAAGGTAGACAGAGAGAGAGAGAGAGAGAGAGAGAGAGAGAGAGAGAGAGAGAGATTGTATCAATTTTTAATGGGCTATTGAGTCCTTTATTTAGTATTTGCTTGGAGTGAAATAAAACCTTTCCATATCTGTGAAGACCCAGATTCTAGTTATATGCCGATTATTTTCTAGAGTCAGCTCTGGGTTGGGTAAAATGAGCCAAAGAGATGTGATTTGGTATGACTGCCACCAGGATGGAACTCAGTACATGTAAGCATACACCCTGTATTTCTAGGCCAAGGGCATGAAGAAGATTTTAGAGAGGTTAAGGTACTTTTTCAAGCTTACACAGGTGACCATTTCCAAACATTATGGCCCACATTTCTGCCATGATCCATAACCTGCTCATTCACCTTCTACTGAACCTTGGATTCTGTCTCTGGAACAACCTTGAGTGCTGATAGGTGACCTTTCACCTTATTGTGCCAGGAACCAGGCCTCCATATCATTTCCCGGCCAACACTTCCAAACCAAGCCACAGAGAGTCTCTCTACCTACATTCTAGCTCCCGTTTATGTGTTGCCTTCCCCCTCATTAGGATGTAATTTCTTTAACTATCTTATTGATATTTGTATCTCTGGTACTCAGCACAGTGCCTGGATCATATTAAGTGCTTAATTAGTACTATCTTTCTTTTTCTTTCTATTTTTCTTTCCTCCCTTCTTTCCTTCCTTTCTATTATCTATCATCTATCTCCCATTTATCTGTTTATCTTATCTGTCTAAATAGCTATCTTTGTAGCAGAGACAGAGTAGTGTCCTGTTTACCACATCATACTGCTTATAGAGTCTTACTATGATTGGACTGGGGAAAAAAAGAAAAATGCTGAAAAAATTTTCACTGATTCACCCTTTTCTGAGTGTTTTATGCTTAATTATATTAGAGGAAACTCTATTATAGCTCATTCCTTAAACAGAATGCAGAGGGGAGATGAATGTTCCTTAAACTAAGTAAGCCTTCCCTGATCCATACCTTCTTTATCCTCCACCCCAAGTCAGAAGGAAGGAAGAAAATAAGCATTCATTAAATACCTATTCTCTATCAGGCACTGTGCTAAGTATTTTACAAATGTTTTCTCATTTAATCCTTATAACAGCCCTAGAAGGAAGGTGCTGTTATTATTATCCCCATTTTATAAATTGAGGAAATCAAGGCAGACACATTAAAAGACTTGGCCAGGGTCACATAAATAATATCTGAGGCTGGATTTGAGTGTAGGTATCCCTGATGCTAGGCCCAGAGATCTATCCACTGCATCACTCAATTGCATCTAAAAGTAATAACGATTGTAATAGGATTTATATATTACCTACCATATTCCAGGTGCTGTGGTAAGTATTTTACAAATATAATCTCATTTGATCATTATAACAACCCTGGGAAGTAGCTATTATTATGCCCATTTATAAGTGAGGAAACTGAATCAGACAGAGGTGAGGTGACTTATCCAAGGTCACATAGCTAAAGCATGTCAGAAATGAGTTCTCCCTCTTCTAACCTCCCATAGTACTTTATTCATATATTTTTAGGGTATTGATCACATTCTTCTCTATGGTTTTTATCTGTGTATGTAATTGTTGCTAATATTCATATAATATTTAACAATTTACAAAGCACTTTCCTTACAACAACTCAATGAGGTAAATACTACAAGTAGAGGGTGTCCCAACAGTATTAGGACAGTTTCAAGCTTTAATTATTATTTATAAAATTACAATTAAAGCTTGAAACTGCCCTGATACTTTTGGGACGCCTTGTGTTGCCTTTTCCTCCTTTCAAAGATGAGGAAATTGAAGCCCTGGGGAAGGCAAGTGTTTTGCGCATAGTCACACAGCTAATAAGTGGCAGTGCCAAGACCTAAACCCTGGTGTTGTGAATCCAACTTCAAAGCTTTTTTCTTTATATAATGCCGAGGTCTGATCCCATCTTTCCTACTAGATCAGAAACTCCCAAAGGACTGGGATTATGTTTTATTATTTGTGATGTCTTTAGCATCACTTCAGCATGGTACCTTGCAAAGATGTTTGACAAATATTTTTGGAATGAATGACTATGACATTTTAAAGCAAATTTTAGTGTTACTGAAAGGTTTTTGTGATCATTGGAATGGAAAATTGAAATCTATTAGTAAAGGGAAAGGCAAATTAAACTGGTGAGAATGGAACTCAACAGATAGAAGTTCTGGGATTTTCAGGCTCCTCTAATAGGCAAATCACTTAACGGCATTACTAATAGTGATAATATAAGCATTTCCAGAGTAAAACAGCTTTATCACTAGTGGTAGCAGACTAGCTTTAAGCCCTTCAAATTTCCCTGGCTTTCTAGGAAAGCCTAAATCTAAGGAAAAGATTATATCCATGAACAAGCATTTATTAGGCATCTACTATTTGCTAAGGAATGTGATAGGCACTGAGGATACAAATATTGGAAGTGAGACAATACCTTTCACCTTCCATGAAAAGGTTTACTTTCTAGTCCATCTGTTGTTTGTTGTTGTTTTTGTTCTTCATTCAAGAAGAGGACCCTGACATCAAGGTGATGTCATGACTTGGACTGAATTTGATTTAAGTGAGGCAGGACCGTGTAAGGTCACTAAGCTCCCTCTCTCCTCTAGAGCCATCTGGGTCCAGTGGCAAGACATAGATCAGGATGACTGGAGATGGCACTGGATGTTTAAGGCAATTTGGAATTAAGTGACCTGCCCAGGGTCACACAACTAGTGAGTGTCTGAGGTGAGATTTGAACTCAGGTCCTCCAACTTCAGGGCTAGTGCTCTATTTGATCTACTAGAATTTTGAAGAAATTCCTAATTTTGCTCCAAGTTTCAGTTCAAGGGCATTTTCCTTCAAAAGGCCTTTTCTTATTGCTCCAGCTATTAGGGTCACACCTGCTCTCCATCGCTGAGCAGTATTTTGAAGGTAACCTGTGTTTGCTTGAGTAGCTGAGTAAACTCCTTAAGGATAAGAACTATCTGGTGTATTTGTGTACCTAGGACCTAGCAGAGTGCCTTCCTCTTCATTTCCTACCAGATTAATTCCTATGTACTTTTCCATCATGTTCCAGAAACCTCTGGGTTCCCAAGTTGGCCATCTCTTCATTCCCTACTATGCCACACTCCTCTGGTTGTAGCACAGTGACTGGCACATAATAAACACTTAAATGCTTGTTTACTGACTGACCTCGCACATAGTATGTGCTTATAAATGTTTCTTGACTAATCAATTTGCTGCTTAATTGCTTTATGTTTAAGTAAATTGTCAATGACTTAGCCCCTGGGTTGAAAGTGAGCAGGCATAGGGGGTGGCTAGATGGCACAGTGGATAAAGCACTGGCCCTGGATTTAGGAGTACCTGAGTTCAAATCTGGCCTCAGACATTTGACACTTACTAGCTGTGTGACCCTGAGCAAGTCACTTAACCCCCATTGTCCTGCTTAAAAAAAAAAAGTGAACAGGCTTTTGAGACAAAGAGGATATAGAGCTTTGTACACTCAACCTCAGAGCCATTGTAAAGAATTTTTGCACATGGACCGGTACAACCTCTGTTCAGGGAAAGTGACACTAAACTTGACCTCATATCAACTTTTAAAAAGGAGTAAGGGAGCAGGGCAGTGCTTATGGAGTTGCCAATATGAGCCAAGTAGATACTCTCTCTTTTCATGTGGTAGGGGCAAGACCACAGACCTTCTGGAGAGAGGATGTATATACAGATGAATGGATGTTTGTGGTGGGAGAGGAATGATATGAGTGTCCATTCAGATCAGGCTGACTGCACCACAAACATCTGATGCCAACACCTTGCAATTTAGCAATTTTGCCCTTTGCTATACTCCCAAAAGCTGAGCTTTAGAAATTACTACTGTAACAGGGGAAGATAGGTACCTGGGGTCAAGAGATCATAGGATCATATCAGAAGCTTGAAATTATGGATCTAGGGTTGGGAAGAGACCGCAAAGGCCATCAGGTTCTATCCTCTCATTTATATATGAGGAAATTGAGGCCCAGAGAAGTTAAGGGATTTGACTATGTTCATACAACTGAATACAGAATTCCAAAGCATAGCAAGAAAGTTTTCTTAAATGAGCAATGCAAAGAAACAGAAGAAAACAGCAGAAAGGGAAAGATAGACCTCTTCAAGAAAATTAGTGGGGGCAGCTAGGTGGTGCAGTGGATAAAGCATCAGCCCTGGATTCAGGAGGACCTGAGTTCAAACCTGGCCTCAGACACTTGACACTTACTAGCTGTGTGACCCTGGGCAAGTCAACAACCTCAGGTATGCAGACAATACCACTCTGATGGCAGAAAGTGAAGGATAATTAAGAAGTCTGTTGATGAGGGTGAAAGAGGGGAGTATAAAAGCTGGCTTGAAGCTTAACATAAAAAAAAAAAAACGGGGCAGCTAGGTGGCACAGTAGATAAAGCACCAGCCTTGGGTTTAGGAGGACCTGAATTCAAATCTGGTCTCAGACACTTGACACTTACTAGCTCTGTGACCCTGGGCATGTCACTTAACCCTCATTGCCACCCCCCCAAAAAAACACATTTAAAAAAACCAAACCAAACCAACCAAACAAACAAACCCACTAAGATCTTGGCAACTGGTCCTATTACTTCCTGGAAAATAGAGGGAGGAGAAATGGAAGATGTGTCAAATTTTATATTCTTGGGCTCAAAGATCACTGCAAATGGTGACTTCAGGCATGAAATTAAAAGATGCTTGCTCTTTGGAAGGAAAGCTATGGCAAATATGGACAGCATACAAAAAACCGAGACAGCACCTTGTCGACAAAGCTATGGTTTTTCCAGTAGCAATGTACATCTGTGAGAAGTGGGCTATAAGGAAAGCTGAGTACCACAGAATTGACAGTTTGAAATTGTGGTGCTGGGACAGTAAGGAGATCAAACCAGTCAATACTTAACGAACTTAATTCAGGTCAAATACCGAAGCTGAAGCTTAAATAATTTGGCCACAGAATGAGAAGACAGGACTCTTTGGAAAAGACCCTGATGTTGGGAAAGATTGAAAAGGGGCTGGCAGAGGATGAAATGAATAGAGAGTGTCATGGAAACAATGAACACAAAAATTCAAGAGATAGTAGAGGACAGAAGGACCAGGTGTGTTATGGTCCATTGGTCCACAATGGAATAACTGAACAACAACAATATGGGTTGTAAGTGTCAAAGGTGATATGTAAATCCAAGTCCTTTGACTCCATCCAGAACCAGAGATCTTTCCACTGTATCACACTGTAAGTGAGGACACTAAGATAGAGGGGAGAAATGGGTCAGTAGGTGCAGAAGGTCTAAGCCTGTTGTCTTAAGCCCCCTCAGACCAGCAACTCACAACACAGTGATGCTTCCATGGCCTGAGACTCCAATGCCTCACCAACTCCTAAACACCTTGGGGCAGACAACATTCAGGTAAATGGCAATTTCTTGTTCCTTAGCTCTCTTTCCAGCAAAGACTTAGTCAATCAATCAATAAGCATTGATTATGTACTTCCTATATGCCAACTACTGTGCTAAGCACTGAGGGAATAAAGAAAGGCTCACATTCTAATGAGAGACAATATACAAAAAAATGTATATACGAGAGATATATAGTATAAGTAGAAAGTAATCTCAAAGGTGAAAGAACTGGACAGAGGTGGATGGTTGTGAGATGGAGAAAGGCTAACTTGAAAATGTCAGATTTGAGCTGTCTTAAAGGAAGTGAGGGAAGCCAGGAGACAGAGGTGAGGAGGGATGGCACTCCAGGCGTGGAGACACCCAGTGAAAGGGAAGAGAATAGGAGGATGGAATGTCCTATTTAAGGAATGAAAAGGTTAGTACTACAGGACCAAGGTGTCCTTGAAGGGGCATAAAGTATAAAAGACTGGAAAGGTAAGAAGGGGTCAGATTAAAAGGCCGAGGATTATGTATTTGAACCTGGGAGTAATAGGGAGCCACTGAAATTAATTGAGTTGCAGGAATTGTGACATGGTCTGAACTACACTTTAGGAACATTACTTTTTCAACTAAGGGAGGATGGATTAGAGTGGGGAAGAGACACGATACCAAGAAACCAATTATGAGTATATTGCAACAGTCCAGGCATGAGGTGATAAAGGGCCTGCCACAAAGTGGCAGCTGTGTGAATCAAGATGAATTATGTAAACAAAAGATGTTTAGAAATGACAAGAGAGTGGATATGGGGGGTGAGTGTGAGTGAGGAGACAAGAATGACACTGAAGTTATGAGAGTGGGTGACTAGGAGGATGATGATGCCCTCAATAGTAATAGAAAGTTTGAGAAGAGGCAAGGGTTTGGGAGAAAATAGGAGTTATTTTGGACTTAACAGAGTTGAAGATCCCATGGGGACATTCAGTTCAAGATGGCTCACCTCAGTCATATGCCTTTCTCCACTCTCTCCTCCTTCATCCCTATCCTATATGAAGTGGTGGCCCTTCTCCTTGCCAAGGTAAATTCCTATACACGTTCAAATGATCCATCCCATCCTGTTTTCTCTAGCCGACTTTACTCTCTTTCATCCCTACTTTTTCACATTATCTTCCTTGTATCCTTATCTACTAGCTGATTGCTTATTGCCTATAATCATATCCATGTATTCTCATCCCCTGAAAACTAATACCTCATCCTTCCATTCCTGTTAGCTATCAGCCTATATCTCTCTCCTCTTGTGGCTAGACTCCTTGAAGATGCAGTCTACAATCCTGCCTCCACTTCATCTCCTCTCACTAGATTCTAAACCCTCTGAAACCTGGCTTCCAATGTCATCATTCAACTGAAATCTTTCCTTCCAAAATTACTGGTGATCTCTTAATTGCCAAATGTGATGGCCTTTTCTCAGTCTTCATCTTTTTTTTTTTTTAGTCAGGAAGTTGGGGTTAAGTGACTTGCCCAGGGTCACATAGCTAGTAAGTGTTAAGAGTCTGAGGCCGGATTTGAACTCAGGTACTCCTGACTCCAGGGCTGGTGCTCTATCCACTGTGCCATCTAACTGCCCCTAGTCTTCATCTTTTTTGACCTCTCTGTACCTTTTGGGCACTATTGATCACTCCTTTCTGTTTTAATGACACTGATCTTCTTTTCCTATGTATCTGACCACTCCTCAATCTCTTTTGCTGCCATCTTCCTTCCTCTTTTATGTCTTAACCTGGGGTGGTCCTCATGGCTCTGATTGGGGCCCTCTTCTCTTCTTCCTCTCTTCTATCTCTTTTGGTGATCTCACTAGCTCCCATGGAATAGTGATATTATTGTCATTTCTGTGCACACTCTATTTATTTACTCCTACTTAACTCTCCTGAATGTCAGTTTCCTGACTGCCAGTCTTGCAACTCTAATTGCTTCTGGGACTTCTTGAATGGGATATTTCAGAAATATCTCAAACTCAGCATGTCCAAAACCAACTCCTTATCTCTACCTCCTCACCCCGTAACTCTTCTCTCTTACTGTCAATGGCACCACCTTTCCCCAGGCATTTGACTCACAACCTTGGTGTCATCCTAGACTACTTACTCTCTCCAATTCCCCATATCCAAACTGTTGCTAAGACCTGTAAATTCTACCTTACTAATATCTCCCACATATACTCTTTTTTCCTTTGACACTGCCATCACCCTGGTTCGGCCCTCATTACCTCATGCCTGGACTATTGCAATAGCCTAATGGTTGGCCTCCTTGCCTTGAGGCTCTCCCTGCTTCAGTCTATCTTCCAATCCCTTGTCAAACTAATCTAACTAAAGTGCAGATCTGATCATGTCATCTTCATATTCAATAAACTTGTTGTTCACTCATTTTTAAAATCCTGTCTGACTCTTCATGACCCCATTTGTGGTCATTAGGGGTCCTTATTACTTCTAGGATGAAATAAAAGAACTTTCCAACCTAGCCTCCTTCTACCTTTCTGGGTTTCTTATATTTTACTCTCCCCAACTCCCACATACTCTGAGATCCAGTGACATTGGCCTCCTTGATAGTCTTTGAACAAGAAACTCTTATTTCCTGACTCCTAGCATTTTCACTGGTTATCCCTCCTCCCTGGAACATTCTCCCTCCTCATCTTTGCCTCTTGACTTCCCTGACTTCCTTCAAGTCCCAGTCAAAGTCCAACCCTATAGAGGAAACTTTTCCTGATCTCAGTTAATTCTAATGTCTTATCTCTATTGATTATCTCAAATTTATCATGTATATAGTTTGTACATAGTTTTTAGCACATTTTCTCCCCCATTAGACTGTGAGTTTCTTGAGGTAGGGATTTGCTTTTGCCTTTGTATCCCTAGTGTTTAGCATTGTTCCTGTCACATCACATGGCCTTAATAAATGTTTGTTGCCTTGACTTGATAGGAGACTGGAGTTTGGGGATAAACACCCAAGGTTAGTGGGTGTGACTTGGAGGAAGATACCAAAAAGGATACCAAGAAGGAGTGGTCTAATAGATAGGAATAGAGCCAGGAGAGAGCAATGTCAGACAAACCTATATGCATGAGAAGAGGGTGGTTGACATTATTAAATGTTTCAGAGAGATCAAGAGGATGAAGAGTGAGAAAAAGCAATTAGATGTGGCAATTGAGAGATCATCGGGTATGCTTGCATGACCTCACATGTATAATTGATATCATATTGCTTACCTTCTCAATGGGTAGAGAAGGGATGGGAGGGAGAGAGAGAATCTGGAACTCAAAATTCTAACGAATGTTTAGAGGCAACTAGGTGGTGCAGTGGATAGAGCACCGGCCCTGGAGTCAGGAGTACCTGAGTTCAAATCCGCCCTCAGACACACAGGAAGCTTCCACTGAAACAGGCACAGGGACTTCTTTTTGGATTGAGACTAAGAGGTTGTGGTGGCACCTCATCTTCTTTTATTTCCTAGTTAGTCTTTCCTATCTTTCAGAGCTATGTGTGCTTGCTTTCCTAATACTTAATATGCTTTAATAAATGCTTAATGCCCCCAAACTGGTGCAGTAGCCTATAATTTCTAAGTAACAAATATATAATAAACCCCAGCTAATTTTCCCTACACTTCAGACAGAAATAGGGTGGCCACATATAGTTTTACTTGCCACACAGGCTAAAAAGAAAATATTGGAAAAACAAGAAAAAAATTTAACGTCATGGAGCTACAATATGGATTACTCAGGACCTGGCAGCTACTATGTTGAAGGACTGTAGATCTTGGAATACTATATTCCATAGAGTAAAAGAGCCGGGATTAGGACCAATGGTAATTTACCCAGTAAAATTAAGTATAATCCTGAATGAAAAAAAAAGGACATTTAATGAATTGAAAGACTTTCAGTTTTTTTGTGAAAAAACACACACCAAAAAACAGAACTTAAGGAAAAATTCAACATCTAGGAGAAATATAAGACAAGCAAAAAAGAATAATTATAAAGGACTCAATAAGGACAAAATGTTTACTTCTTATATGTGAAAATAATAGCAGTACTCTTATTATTGTCAGTATTATTTGGGTTGTTTGAAAGAGAGGCTTAGGCTGAGTTGAGTAGGATGGGGTGATACTAAAAAAACTGTAGGGAGAGGTAAAAAGGACTAATTATCTCATACAAATGAGGCATAAAAGGAATAATTGATACAGAAGAAGCTAGTAGTGGAGAGGGTAGATAGTAATGGAACCTTACTCACATCGGGAATAGGTTAAAAGGGGGTAGGGAAAGAGATGAGGATAAGGGAGGAACTTTTAGGGGGCGGGTAGGGTAAGGAAGAGGAGGGCAAGGTAGCAGGTAGAAGTAAAGTAGAGCAGTGGGGAGGGATAGGGTAAATAGGGTGAGAAGGATGGTAAGGAAAAATAGGAAGGAGGAAGAAAAACTAGAAGTAATTGTTGCTTAGAATGTGAATGGGATGAATTTACCCATAAAATGTAAATGGATAGCAGATCAAAAATTTGAATTCAACAATATACTGTTTACAGGAAACATTATAAAAATGAGAGATACACACAAATATAAAATAAAGGACAGGAGAAAAATTTATTACATAAAAAAGGCAGGGATAATAATTATGACTTTAGACAAAGTTAAAATTAAAACAGATTTAACTAAAAGGGAAAAATAGAGAAGCTACATTATGTATCAGCAACAGTATTCAATATTTAGACCATTTAAAATAACTTGATAGTTTAAAATACCTGAGTGTATACCTGGCAAAACAGAAACAGGAACTATTTGGACATAAATATAAAACACTTTTTATACAGATAAACAGATCGAAATAATTGAAGTAATATTATTCTTGGATAGGTAAAGCCAATATAATTTTTAAAATGACAATTTTACCTAACTAATCTACTGGTTCAATGTCATTCCAATTAAATAAGCAAAAATTATTTTACTGAGAAAAAATAATAACAAAGTTCATTTGGAAGAACTTCAAAGAAATCAGAAAAAAGATATAAAGGAAGTAGATTCAGCAGTATGAGATCTTAAACTATCTTATAAGGTGAGATCATTGTTGAAGTGTAAAATGGATAATTCTGATTATTTTAAATTTAAATTTTCTTGTATAAACAAAACCTATGTAGCCAAGAATTGCAGGAATGCAGAAAATCTGGGGGAAAACTTTTGTAGACAATTTCTCTGATAGGATGTGATTGGATTGTAATATTGCTGTGGTATATAGGAAATGATGTGGTTGACTTGCACAAATATGGAAAAATGGGGACTTGTTAAAGAAGATGCTATCCATCTTCAGAGAAACAGATTATGAGTGGTGTAATTATTGGAATGACGCCACCTGCTGGAGACTTACTGTAGGAAAGCTCCACCATGAGGAGAAGGCCTCTGAAGGCAAGGCCATGCAGCTTTTCTTTGGCATCAGGAAGTGACGTTTGCTTGTGGGAGGAAGAGGGGGCAAGGCTGGCTCTCTCGCTCTCTTTCCTCAGGACTCCAGTGGAGAAGGGAGCTAGAAATGTGCTCTCCCTTTAATAAATAGATGAATCTAGGCCTTTCTCTTTCTTTTCACCAAATTCTTATTCTCCTTAATAAATGTTTAAAAGTCTAACTCATGATAAAACTTATAATTTATTGGTGACCACTCATTAGATATTTCAGACAGACTAGCTAGAATTTTAGCCCGTTACAGATGGCTGACCACAAAGAAGAAAGCTGAATCTCTGTCTTCTGATATTCCTGTTGGGTAAGATTTCCCCTACCCTGTCCCCTTAAATTGGAAAGTACTGCTAAGTATCAGCTCTTTTTGCTTTAAATTTTCAAATGGACCTTTTAAACTCCCTAAGTACCCTGTTCCTGATTTTAGTCTGTTTAACCAGACAAATGGGGGATAGGATCATGTTAATGCTTTGTTTTTGTGGATTTTCTATTTTTATTTTTATTTTTGTTAAAAGAGCAAGCAAGGTGCTCACACAAAGGAATATAGATATACCCCCCTCTCCCAACCATACCTTTTCAGAGAAACCTCTGACTCCTGCAGCTTTTCCAAATTCTAACAATAATTGTTGCTCTAATTTTGCATGCCTGGAGGCAACAACCCAGCCACTAGAAGCCTTTAATCCCCTAGAAATGGGGGAAGGGGAAACCAGGCCTGAGTTCAAAACCAAGTCTGATTCAAATTGCCCTCCCCTCCTCCCACCCCCTCCCCCTCCTCTGGCGCCACATCCTACTCCTCCATCCTCCTCAGAGCATGCGCAGCTTTCTCTACCTACATTTGCAGCTTCTACTCAGTTACCAGAGCAGTCAGGCTCAGCCCTTCCCCAGCCTGGCTGCGATACTGACTTGACCTGCTGTGGTTCTCCCAAACCAACCTTAGAAAACCCTTTAGATTCCAGATATGCTCATTTTGTTCATCATTGTATTAATCTGCTTTTATCTTTAATTAGTAACCTTATAAAGCATTTGTATTATGAAAGGACCAAAAGACAATATAGAGGGGTTAAAGAAGACAAACTTAAGCTGAATAAAAATGAAAATCACCATCATTTCAAGAAGACATATTTTACAGAAATGTAAAATACAGCAAGGTATTAATATGAATATTGGGGATTTTAGGTATTGGGTTTAAAAGTGTTCTAAATTCACTCAGAGAAATAATGTCAGTTCAGAGTTTACATAGGATTTCTATGCTATTACATCTACATTTTGAAATTAATGGTATGGGTTTATTTTCATAGAGATTTTCATGCTTTTGAGATTGTGTTTTATACTTAGTTTTTTTTAAAAGGATTATTTGTAAAAGCTTTTTATAGTCATGTGATCAAGTTTATATTTTGTAATACTCTTATTAATGTTAAGTTCATATTCATTTAGATTTCCCTAGTTTGAATTTCATTGTCTTTTATTCTTCCATGTGTATTTTCTTCTATTCATTCATCTATCTAATTTTTTTTTTCAGCAACATACATTTATTTTATTTTCCAGTTACATGTAATGGTAATTTTCAGCATTCATGTTCATAAGATTTAGAGTTCCAAATTTTCCTCCCTCCCTCCCTCCCTTTCCTCCCCCCTCTACAAGATCGCAACCAGGTTATATATGTACAATCCACAAGTGTTCTTTTTATCAGTTCTTTCTATAGGGGTGCATAGTAACCTTCCTCGTTAGTTCCTTGGGATTGTCTTGGATCATTGCATTGCTGAGAGTAGTTGTCATTCACAATTGCTCATTGAACAATACTGCTGTCACTATGCACAATGTCCTCCCAGCTCTGCTCACTTCACTATACATCAGTTCATGAGTCTCTCCAAGTTTTTCTGGAACCATCCTGTTGGTCATTTCCTATAGCACAAGATCATTCTACTGCAATCATATAGCACAGCTTCTTTAATTGATGGACATTCCCTTGATTCTCAATTCTTAGCCACCACAAAGAGTTGCTATAAATATTTTTTGTGCAATTTCCCCCCCTTTTCTCTTTTCATGATTACTATTGTTAACTGTTTCCTTTCCATCCTATTCTTTTCCCCATGATATTTATTCTATTATCCATCTTCTTTCATCCTATCCCTCTTCAAAAGGGATTTGCTTCTGTCTATCCCCTCCCCCACTCTGCCCTTCCTTCTTTTGCCACTCTCTCTTTATCCCCTTTCCCTCCTATCTTCCATTTTCCTGCAGTTAGAGATTACTCCACCCAATTTAATGTTTATGTTATTCTCTCTTTTTTTTAGTGACATTTATTTTATTTTTTCCAATTACATGTAAAGTTAGTTTTCAATATTCATTTTCATAAAATTTAGAGTTCCAAATTTTTCTCCCTCCCTCCCTTTCTTCCCTCTTCCACAAGGTTGCAGCCAGGTTATATATGTACAATCCACAAGTGTTCTTTTTATCAGTTCTTTCTATAGGGGTGCATAGTAAGCTTCCTCATTAGTTCCTTAGGATTGGCTTGAATCATTGCATTGCTGAGAGTAGTTAAGTCATTCACAATTGCTCATTGAACAATACTGCTGTCACTATGCACAATGTCCTCCCAGCTCTGCTCACTTCACTATATATTGATGTTCATTAGTCTTTCCAGGTTTTTCGGGGATCATCCTGTTTGTCATTTCCTGTAGCACAAGTCCATTCCACTACAATCATATAGCACAGCTTTTTCCATCATTCTTCAATTGATGGACATTCCCTTGATTCTCAATTCTTAGCCTCCACCAAGAGTTGCTATAAATATTTCTTGTACAATTTTCCCCCCTTTTCTCTTTTTCATGATTACTATTTTTAACTGTTTCCCTCCCATCCTATTCCTTTCCCCATGATATTTATTCTATTATCCATGTTCTTTCATCCTATCACTCTTTTTTTTTTTTTTTTTTGCGAGGGGCAATGGGGGTTAAGTGACTTGCCTAGGGTCACACAGCTAGTTATGTGTCAAGTGTTTGAGGCCGGATTTGAACTCAGGTCCTCCTGACTCCAGGGCCTGTGCTCTATCCACTGCGCCACCAGCTGCCCCCATCCTATCACCCTTCAAAAGGGATTTGCTTCTGTCTGTCCCCTCCCCAACTCTGCCCTTCCTTCTTTTGCCCCTCTCTCTTTATCCCCTTCCCCTCCTATTTTCCTGCAGGGTTAGAGTTACTCCACCCAATTGAGTGTGTACATTATTCCCTCCTTGAGCCAATTCTTTTTATTTTTTAATTTTTTTTTAGGAGGCTATGAGGGTTAAGTGACTTGCCCAAAGTCACACAGCTAGTAAGTGTTAAGTCTCTGAGGCTGCATTTGAACTCAGGTCCTCCTGAATCCAGGGTCAGTGCTCTATCCACTGCTCTACCTAGCTGCCCCACCTTGAGCCAATTCTAATGAAAATGAGGTCTTTGAGCCAATTCTGATCAGTGTTAGGCTCATTTGCTGCCCAGATTAAATAGATTACTCCACCCAGTTGGGGGTGTGTGTTAGTTCCTCCTTGAGGCAACTCTGATAAGTTGAAGGTCTTTGAGCCTTTTCTGATGAGTGTAAAATTCATTTACTGCCCTGCTCCTCTCCCATTTCTTCCCCTACTCCATAAGCCTTTTCCTGTTTCTTTTATGTAGGATTTCAACTCTGCCCTTCCCCCTCCCCCAGTGAATTCCCTTCACCCCTTAATTTAACCTTAAAGATGTCATCACCTAGCTAAGTGACACAGTGGACCAAGCATCACCCCTGGACCCAGGGGGATCCCAGCCAAAACCCAGCCTCAGACACAAGACAGTCATTCACTGTGTGAGATTTAAAATTGGATATAAGAGCATTAAACTCCCCTTTGACCTTTCCCTTATATATCTCCCAGACCAGTAAGTGAAAGAAATCTCTGAGGTTTAATTAGAGATGGATTACTTAGCTTTTATTGTTTGGGAATTAATTAGCCAACAAACAAGGTGATGCTGATTAGGGAAATAGGAAAGTAGAAATATGAATAAATAGTCTTAGATCTAAGCTTAGTCTATAATCTTTATAAAACTCACCGAATCCCAAAGCTACCCCTCAGGCTGAGAACCAGCATCAAGCACGTGTTGCCACTGAGGACCAGGGCCGATCACCCGAGCATGCCGTCAAACCTGAGCCAGTGTGTGTGTGTATGTGTTGAGAGCGAGAGAGACCACTTCCGTTCTCTCCTTGTTTTTAAGCTCGCACCCCGCAAGTGGAGTGCTTGGTCACACTCTCCCAAGCATCATCAGGCGCATGGCTGTTCCTCACGGTCTCCTCCCTGAAAGGGTGGTCCTTCAAAAACTGGCATTCCTTCAGTTATTGTTAGCTAACTCTTAAATGTTAGTTAAAAACTTTCATTTTTTACCACAACTGTATGACCCCAGGTATGTCCCCCAGCTCCAATTTTTTTTGTGGTTCTCTAGGGTCTTGTATTTGAAAGTCAAATTTGCCATTCAGTTCAGGTCTTTTCATCACAAATATCTGAAAGTCTTTTTCATTAAGGTCCCATTTTTTCCTGCTGAAAGATAATGCTGAGTTTTGCTGGGTAGGTGATTCTTGGTTGTAATCCCATTTCCTTTTCCCTTTGGAATATCATATTCCATGCCCTCCAGTCCTTTAATGTAGAAGCTGCTAGATCTTGTGCTATCCCGACTGGGGCTCCACAGTACTTGAATTCTTTCTTTTTGGCAGCTTGTAATATTTTCTCCTTGACCTGAGAGCTCTAGAATTTGGATATGATATTCCTCGGAGGTTTTCTTTTTGGGATCTCTTTCTGAGGTGATCAGTGGATTCTTTCAATTTCTATTTAAGCATCTTCTAGAATTTCAGGGTGATTTCTGTGAGGATATCTTGAAGATGATGTCTAAGCTCCTTCCTTGATCATGGTTTTCAGGTAGACCAATAATTTTCAAATGATCTCTCCTGGACCTATTTTCCAGGTCCAGCAGTTTTTCCCAGAAGATATTTCACATTGCCCTCTATTTTTTTATTCATTTGGATTTGCTTGATTGTGTCTTGGTTTCTCATAATGTCACTGGCTTTCCATTTGTTCAATCCTAATTCTTAGGCAATTATTTCATTCAGACAGATTTTGTACCTCCTTTTCCCATTTGGCAATTTGACTTTTCAAGCTGTTGACTTTTTTCTCATTGTTCTTTCCTGCATCTCCCTCATTTCTCTTTCCATTTTTTCTTCTACCTTCTCTAACTTTATCTTCAAAGTCCTTTTTGAGCACTCTATGGCCTGAGACCAATTCATATTTTTCTTGGAAGCTTAGATATAGGGGCCCTGATGTTGACATCTTCCTCTGAGGGTGCCCCATGTTCTTTTTACTGAAGAAACTTTCTATGGTCCTCACCTTTCTCCGTCTCTTCATCTTTCCTTTCTTTTCTTTCTTTCTTTTTTTTTTTTAGTGAGGCAATTGAGGTTAAGTGACTTGCCCAGGGTTATACAGCTAGTAAGTGTTAAGTGTCTGAGGCTGGATTTGAACTCAGGTACTCCTGAATCCAGGGCCAGTGCTCTATCCACTGCACCACCTAGCTGCCCCTTTGCTTTCTTTACTTGACTTTTAGCTCTTTAATGTGGGGCACTGTTTCCAGGCTGCAGTATCCCAAGCTTAAGAAGTCCCAGGTGGTATGATTTAAGGAGAAATCAGATTCTTCACTCACTCTGGCCTGTTCCCTGGTCCTTAATGACCCCAGAGCCAACTTACTAATCAACCACTTTGTGTGTTGTGGTTATTAGATCTGATGAGTCTGTGCCCCTCCCCCCACCTGGGCCAATGCTACTTGAGCCTACCTCCTGGTTCTCAGGCAGGGGTGTAAAATTCAAGCTCTGCCTTAGCACCAGCACAGACCCCTGTAGTCTCCCCCCTGCCCCAGGGCTGCAGCCCACTCACCAGATTGTGAGCTTAGTTCCAGACAACACAGGCACTTGAGCTGATTCAGGAGGCTCTGGGGGTCTGCTTTTCTGGTGAGACCTTTCCTGGGACTGATCTGTTGTCAGGGTGACTGTGGGGTTGGGCTTGATTCCTGTATTAGCACAGCAGCTCCCGTCTTCTGACCTTCCAAGCCATTCTTGGTTAGAAAGATTATTTCAGCACAATCTTCTGTGAGTTTGTGCTGCTCTGGCATTTTCCTATGGTGTTATTTGGATGTTTTTTGGAGTGAGTTGTGTCATGAGTTTGGGAACTCACTCCATCTATCTAATCTTTTTTTTTTTTGGTGGGGCAATGGAGGGTTAAGTGGACTTGCCCAGGGTCACACGCTAGTAAGTGTCAAGTGTCTAAGGCTGGATTTGAACTCAGGTCCTCCTGAATCCAGGGGCTGGTGCTTTACCCACTGTGCCACCTAACTGCCCCCCATCTATCTAATTTTGAACAATGCAAGATGTTTTGATTTTCAAAACACAATGTTAATTTTGGGAGTATTGTGCTCTCATATTCTGAGTTTTTTGTTTTTGTTATTTTTTCTCTCAACTGATTATTTGATTGAACTCTATAAAAGTATTTCCCTGGCAAATTGGTTGCCATGGGAAGTGTAAATTGATTCTAGAAGTATTATTTTGATAAGCATATTTTAAAAAAGGGGGAACATTTGTAAAAGGTTTTCTTTTTTCAAGAAAAAAGTTTCTTTACGATTGTGTTGTGTTTTAACTTGTATTTAAATATGTTCTGATTTTTCACAAAAAGCAATTGTATACTTAGAAAGAAAAAGGTATTAATTGAAATTGTTGCATAATTGTATATTCTGAGTCAAGGTACATTCACATTTTTGTGATCATTTATTTCCTCAATTTTTAAATCCATATGAGACTTTGGATTATTGGAACTTATCATTTAAAAACATTAATTGTCTTCATTCTGAGTTACCAGATGCCGGTTTTCCAAGATGCCATCCAATCACAAGAGGAATACATGCAAGAGCAGGACACTGAACTGTCACATGAGGGAGAGATCATGCATGAAGTCAAGGTATGGCCGAGGGAACGGCTTTTGACAAAATGTTGAGGTTGGTTTCGCTTGGTTTAATTTTTCCACAATATTGTACAGATGGCTGGAAGTTTTATCCCACCCATCTCATTCTACGCCTGGCTTCTATGCCCCCTCCTATATGCCTGATGCCATGGACATCTCAATCCCATGCATCTGATTAAATCTGATTCAGTTTCCTCCAATATGTCAGTGGCATGGACCGTATAGTCCCATCCACCTATTTTAAGCCTGGCATACTGCATGGGCAGTATATATTGCTCAAGTGTGGGAATGGCTCATATCCTATCATTTCTTTGTTCTTTTATGCTAACTCCCATATTATCTCAGGTGTCATGATAAATTCAGTGTTGGATTTGGCCTTGACATCTGTTACCAATTATATTAGATTCTTTAATTTCTCATAATGGCATGAGGATAATTAGGCAGATGATGCAAAAAGTGATGAAACAAAGATAAAAATTATTTTTTTAATTATATCGCAGCAATTGTCTTTTCAATTTACCCTCCACAAGGGGGAACTATAGTAATATTTTAAATCAATTAATTAATCAATCAATCAATCAATTAATTAATTTTTGCAGGGCAATGAGGGTCAAGTGACTTGCCCAGGGTCATACAGCTAGTAAGGTTCAAGTGTCTGAGGCCGAATTTTAACTCAGGTCCTCCTGAATCCAGGGCCAGTGCTTATCCACTGCGCCACCTAGCTGCCCAGACTATAGTAATATTAAGTTTTAGAGAATGTTTCAATTTTTGTTTTATTATATGTTTCTGTATAAAAACTAAGATTCTGAATTTCCTTAGACATATTTTTGAGGAACTCGCATTGTTTGATTTGATTATTGACAAAGCTATTTTAAAGTTGTAAGCTCAATTTTGTAGGAAATTTTCCTGTCTGATTGCCAGCATCCACACATCAACCTGTGAAAAGACTTCCATTCCACAGCTACACCCAGAGGATGTCCCAAGAACCATCTGAGAAAAGTCTTTCGAAGACTTTAAAATGAACAGTTTTATTTTTGTTGATTTTTTACTCCTTTCTGTTGTTATGTACACCATTTGTAATATGTATTCTCTGCAGAAGCCCTCCTTCTGCAGGCTAGTGTCAAAGCATTGTTTATGAGGGACCACCCCTCTGGACAAAACTTTTTTTCTCTCCCTTTTATATATTGTTATTAACACATTGTTTGCTAGAATAGGGTATTAAATTCTGTTATTTTTGACTGCTTCATCAAGGAAACACCCTTTGTTTCTTGAAACAAAGGGGGGGACTGTAATAATTAGAATGATGCCACTGCTGGTAGACTTACTGTAGGAAAGCTCCATCATGAGGAGAAGGCCTCTGAGGGCAAAGCCATGCAGCTTTTCTTTGGCATCAGGAAGTGACGTTTGCTTGTGGGAGGAAGAGGGGGCAAGGCTGGCTCTCTCGCTCTCTTTCCTCAGGACTCCAGCAGAAAAGGGAGCTATAAATGTGCTCTCTCCCTTAATAAATAGATGAATCCAGGCCTTTCTCTTCTTTTCATCAAATCTTATTCTCCTTAATAAATGCTTAAAAGTCTAACTCTTGCTAAAGCTTATAATTTATTGGTGACCACTCATTAGATATTTCAGACAGACTAGCTAGGAATTTTAGCCCCTTACAGTAGAAAATAAACATAGTAAGTCTTACACCATATTGAATGACTGTATATGTGTATATATGTGCATCTTTATAGATATCTATGTATATGTATATATCCATGTTTAATTGCAGCCTTCTTTAGGGTGGAGGAGGGAGGAGGAGGGCAGCTAGGTGGCACAGTGGATAAAGCACGTTGTCCTGGATTCAGGAGGACCTGAGTTTCAAATCCGGCCTCAGACACGTGATATTTACTAGCTGTGTGACCCTGGGGCAAGTCACTTCACCTCATTGCCCAGCCAAAAAAAAAAATACTGCAAGCAGCCAGAAAGAAAGAATTGAAGTACAGAGGAGCCATAGGTAGCATCAACCATAATTTAGCAGCCACAATTATAAAGAAGCAGACAACTTGGCAATATTCCATGCAAAAGATATGGGTTTACAGCCAAAAATAAATTACCCAGTAAAATGGAGTATAATCCTGGAGGGAGGTGGGGAGGAGAAAATAATCCTTTAATGAAATCGAGGACTTCCAAGCAGTCTTGATGAAAAAACTAGAGCTGCAGAGAAACTTTGATGTTGAAACATAAGAGTAAAGAGAAACATAAAAAAGTTAAACTTGAATGATGATAAAGGACTAAGCAAGGAAAAAACTGCTTACATTCAAATATGGGGAGATGATACATGTGTCCCCTCAGAACTCTATCATCATGAAGATTCACAAAGTGATTCCAATTAGACAAAGCCTAGAAGTGATTCTGTTATGTTTTGACAATCTTGAGAAAGGGATAGGAAGAGAGAGCATGAAAGAGCACTAAGGTAGGAGACGTAGGGTACAGGAGCATGCTTGGGGGGAGGGAAAGGAAGGTTGGGGAAATTATCTCAAAATCAGGATACACATGTAGACATAGAAATAAACAAGGAGGGGATGGGAGGGGGGAGCAGCTGACACCTGAATTTTCTTAAAGTCTTAACTAGTCAAAAGGAGAAAGAATAAACACACATACAGACAGACACAGAGATGGATTCAGAAATACATTTCAGTCAACAGGGAAATAGGAGCAAAAGAGAAGGGAAGAGGGAAAATTAGAGGGAAGGTAGATCAAGGGAAGCATCAGTCCTTGTTTTTGTTGCTGAGTCATTTCAATCATGTCTTCTCCATGCCCCCCCCTCTCCTTTTTTTTTGCCGGGGGGGGCAGGGCAAGATACTGGAGTGGTTTGGTATTTCCTTCTCCAAGACAGAGTAAAGTGACTTGCCCTGGGTCACATAGTTAGTAAGTGTCTGAGAATAGATTTTAACTCAGGTCCCCGCACCCACAGCACCCCCCCCCCCCCCGACTCCAGGTCAGCATTCTATCCACTATACCATCTAGCTGTCTAGTCCTAAGTATTTACTGCAATATCTATAGCCTTTTTTTTTTGAGGTAGCAAAGAATGGAAATGTGAAGGTGTACCCATCAGTTGGGGATGAACAAGTTATGGAATAAATATATGTGTATATATAAATACACACATATAAGTATATATATGATACAGTTGTGTATTTTTGACATATGTATATATGCATATATTATATATATATAAATTAAAATTATGATAGATAGATTTAGGTATGTTTATCAATGGACAAACCAATTATAGTATATAAATGTGTTTGAATTCTATTGTGGCTGAACTTTTATCAATATAATGTCTACTGATCAAACATGCTACCAACACCTAATAGAGAGGTGAAAGATTCAGAACATAGAATGAGGACAGAATTCTTTCTTGGCCATGGCCAAAGTGTAAATTTAACTGACTATAAAGGTTTAGTAGTGATTTTGTTTTTCTTGCATTCTCAATGGAGGGGTGATGTTGTGTAGGGAGGTTTGAGAAGTTAGATCTTGGCTGATGAAAACAAATAAAATATTTTGAGAAAGCCTTACACTATATAAGTATTGTGTTAGGTGCTAGGTGTGGAGGGAAAAATCCATCCTCTTCTCAAATAATTTTTCAGGAACTCAGCAGCGAGGTGACAAAGGCTTTATTTTCTTTTCATAAGAAGGAGGCACCCTAGTGTGCAGCTAGTGGGTGCCCAGAAAGGGGGGTTACAGGCCCTGTTTTATACCCTAGTCCCTAATGCAAATGGACCCTCCCCTTTTTCATCACTGGTGGGGTTACAATCTACTCGAAAAAGCTAGCTAATCTGAACACAGTATTCCCACCCCTCTTCCTTGTATGGGCATAACTCAGGAATGGACCTTATACTTCCTTATATGGACACAACTCTGGAGCAGACCTTATTGAGACCAGGGCTCCTAGAACCATGTGACCTTGCTAACCTGAGGGGGAGGAGGGGATCTGAGACCTTTGTCCTACAAACAGGTCAGGGGGAGTATGACTGACTGTTATATCCACATTGAGAGGAGACAACTACCCATTTCTCACATAGGTAAGGTACAAAATTTAGCTAAGACATTGTCCTTGCATTAAGGAAGCTTATAGGCCAGCAGGGAGATATATGTATGCAAAAATTTGTAACACAAAATAACACATGATCAGGACACAAAAGGATAAAAAATGATTCTACAAGGTCTGTCAGCAAAATGCCTACAGCAATCAAATACTTTATCTTCTAACGTACTTTTCCAACTCCATGGCCTTTGTATACATGTTGCCTGGAATAAGTATCCTCCTTGACCTTTTCATTGTTAGCCATCCCCTCTCTTCTCCTGTATTTCTCCAACCTTCACATCTATGGAAGTGTTTTCTCATGCTTCTACCTATCTGACTACTCCTCAGTCTTTGTCGATACCCTTTCTGGAACACATCCTTAGGACTAGAACAGTACTTACCAGTGAATTCTTCACACAATCTATTACAAGTAGGTAGCCCAGCCATGCTTCTCCCTATTTTTTTTTTTTTTTTGGTGAGACAATTGGGGTTAAGCGACTTGCCCAGGATCATACAGCTAGTAATGTGTCAAGTGTCTGAGGTCAGATTTGAACTCAGGTCCTCCTAACTCCAGGACCAGTACTCTATCCACTGCATCAACCTACTGCGACCCCCCCCTTTTTTTTTGTGGGACAATGAGGGTTAAATGACTTCTCCAGGAGCAACATAGCTATGAAGTGTCAAAATGCTTCTCTTTAAAGAGAGCCATCTTTTTCCTATCAAAGGTGTGCCTCAGTCCCTGCTCTACCTCCCTAGCTTTTCAGTTCTATAACCCTAATCAAATGAATCTTGCCTTTGCTACTGGAAAGGGGTGTGCCAATTTACTTTCCTGAGTCTATACTAACCATTTTCTAGACTTCCTAAACCAAAATATACCTCCCAGGTCACCACTAGGCCCTCACTTAGAATATAAACTACTTGAGGGCAGGGATTTTCTCATTCTTTTTTTTGTTTGTTTTTGTTTTTTGCCAGGCAATGAGGGTTAAGTGACTTGCCCAAGGTCACACAGGTAGTAAGTGTCAACTGTCTGAGGCCAAATTTGAACTCAGGTCCTCCTGAATCCAGGGCTGGTGCTTTATTCACTGTGCCATCTAGCTGCCCCCCAATTTTCTCATTCTTGCATTTGTATCCTGTCATTTAGCTTTCCCTTTCACTGACTCAATTAGGTCTCTGGTGTTCTAATCAAGGGATGTTCTGTCCTGGGTCCTCTACCCTCCTGTCTCTACAGTCTCTGAGTGATCTCATTTGCTCTCATGGACAGGATTATCATCTCTACTCTGATAAATCACAAATATATCCAGTGCTACTATCTCTCCTAGCCTGACTACCTATTCCAATTGTCAACTCATTGTCTCCAAGGGAGATAGGCCTTTGGCACTTCAGATTTTTACAATCCAAAATTAAACCCATCATTTACACTCCAGTCAGTCACTCTACTTTTAAAATTCTTCATTTATCCACTGCTCACTCAGTCACTCAGGTGTATAACCACAGTTTTTTCTGACTTCTTCCTCTTCCTCATACTGTCATATCTTTGATTAAGTGCCAAGTCCTATCAAGTTCATTCTACCGGTCCACATTATCCTTCCCTTTCTCTCCATTCATAAGAATTGGGAAACAGCAGGTTATTTTATGGAATAGGTCCTATTGCAGCCTCTAGCACCTGCCTGTGGCCCATTTCATCCATGCAGACCCTCTCCTGTCCTAAGATAAGAAGACCTAAATAAAAAGCTCTGAGTGAATATTAACCTGTTTACTCTAATGCTATATAGCATGTATTTGAATCTGAAAACTAGCTCAGGAGAGTTAAGAGTTAATCAGAAATTCAGGCCATGCTCTACTTTCCTATGAAGCCTGTTATAAGCCAGTGCCTGCTTGTGCTAGAGATGAGATACTAGATTCAGAAAAAGTTTCTGAGTCTAAACAAGGTCCTAAGAGAAAGCCTTTATTTATTTCTACAGAAGTTCTAAAAAAATGTTGGGTCTCAGGACTTCTTTACACTTTAAAAATTAGTGGGGACCTCCCCCTTTTAAGAGTTTTTGTTTGTGTGTATTATAATCTATTGATATTTACTGTTTTGGGCCCTGGGTACCTCAGAAATTTTCTAGGGGAAATCAAGGAACATTCTCCTTGAGAAACTAAACCAAAGGACAGACATACCAAAAGAAATAAGTGGCACTGGCTCTGAACTGAGATAACTCCATATTTTAAATTAACTTCGTATTTTAAATTAAACTCTTAGTATTATTATGACAATAGTTTTGACCTCAAAGACCCCATGAAAGGATCTCAGGGACCCCCAGTTGTCTCCAGACCATACTTTGAGAATCACTGCTAAGAAGAGGTCCAAAGTCAGTCATAGGATGAATCAGACTCTTTTTTCTCTTTCTCTCCAACTAAACAATTACAATTCTCAAGAATCAAGAAGAGTAGATCTAGGGGGCAGCTAGGTGGCACAGTGGATAAAGCACCGGCCCTGGATTCAGGAGGACCTGAGTTCAAATCTGGCCTCAGACACTTGACATTTACTAGCTGTGTGACCCTGGGCAAGTCACTTCACCCTCATTGCCCTGCAAAAAAAAAAAAAAAAAAGAGTAGATCTAGAACTTGGTTTCTCTTAACAATCACTGTGTGGGAAACCAGGAGAAGTTAACACATGCTCAAAGAGAACTTTCTTATATAGAAAGGAAAAGGTGAAGATTCCTTTGGAGCTGCCCCTCCCTCCTTTCCCCACCTCCCCACAGCTTTAGGGACTGGTGGATATCACACAGATTTGAATGTGTAAATTTTGTTAAGGGTTTATCCTTTCCCCTTTTCTGTTGTAAATTATGATTTATCACAACACTTACTTTTCTGGAGAAGCATTTGTCACCAAATGCAGGAATTTAAATGGGTATAAGAACTTATGTTTTAATTTTTTATTTGCATTGTAAGGAAAAATCCTATGAGCTCAGAAATAGCACTAAGATTTCATGTATGGGGAACAAGTAAGACAGCTTGTTTGAGGTGAAATCAGTCTAGAAAGATGGGTTGGAACCAAATAGGGAACCACAGCTTCTTGAGTAGAGCAGTGACATAATAAAACCTTTGCTTACATAATGTCAATTTGGCAGGTATTTAAAAGGGTAGATTTTTTAAGGGGAAAGTAGAGGCAGGGAGAACCAGCACCTTGAGGGCAGAGTCTGTGTCATAGGTTATTAGTTTAAAGTATTCATTTTTTTAAAAAAACAACCAACAAGATTAGACCTAAAGGACTGTTGAATTTAGAATCTAGAGTACTGGTTATTTTACAGTATCTCCTGTATTTATATTTTCCTTCTAGCTGATGTTTCAAATTTATATTTATACTGTGGTCAGTTTTTGGAAAAGCATGGTTTGGTCATTTTTGTTTTTCTTTAAAAGATCCACTTATCAGTAATTATTTCAGGTTAGTGTATTTTAGGTAGTGTTTTTAAACCTCAAAAATGCTCTTTTAAAAGAAATTAAAATGTGTTGCTGTGGACAATTTCTGGTACATGCTGGGTGCTCAGTAAGTGGTTATTCCCTTATTCCCTTTTCCCCTTCCCTCTTTGGGAGGAAATAGGCTTTGATTGTCTCATTATTTTTTTTTTTTTGTTTGTTTTTTTTTGCGGGGCAATGGGGCTTAGGTGACTTGCCCAGGGTCACACAGCTAGTAAGTGTCAAGTGTCTGAGGCCGGATTTGAACTCAGGAACTCCTGAATCCAGGGCCGGTGCTTTATCCACTGTGCCACCTAGCTGCCCCCTGTCTCATTATTTTTTGAAAAGTGTGAAAAGAGAAACTCTTTTGGAGATTCATGGTATTTAATCTGGATTTCCTTCCAGGCACAGAAAACTCCAATTTTAAAGTAATCTAAATAAATGGAAAGGTTCAATAAACTGGATTTTGTTTATATGTTCTGCAAGTCATTTTGATGAAAAAGAAACAAATGATAAATGCACAAGCTGATGTCTAGGAGTTTACATCACAGATTGAAAGCTAAAAGGTACTTCATGGGTCACTGAGTACAACTTTCTAATTTTACAGATGAGGAAACTGAGGCTCAGAAATGTTAAGTGATGTCCAATGTTATACAGGTAACAAATCTGGAATTTAAATTAAGATTCTCCAGCTCCAAACCCAGCACTTTCCCACCATTGCACACTATGCCACTTTCAGAAAAAACCAAAGGGATGATGATGGTGATGATAACAATAATATCTAGTATTTAAGTATGTCGGGCACTGTGTTAGGTGCTTTACACATATTATCTCATTTGATTTTCATAACAACAATTTTGGAAGACAGGTGCTATTATTATGTCCATTTTAAAGTTGAGGAACTGAGACAGAGGTTAAGTGATTTGTCCAAGGTCATACAGTTAGCAAGTGTCAAAGACTGGATTTGAACTCAGATCTTCCTTGATGGCAGACCTAGGACTCAATAGGGATTCAATCTTACACATTATGTACTTCATTGCATCTGTGGCTAATATGGCATCTCTACTAACCACAATAGTTACTTAACCTGTATACTCCATTTCCCAACCACCCTGGATGAAGGGGAACAAGGCATCATGAAAATATCAGCTTCTATTTTGATACGTATATTTACCTCTATTTTTAGTGTAGCACCAGTGCCCTGGCCGTACAGGGCTCCAGGGGTGTCCATGGCCAATGAATATACAGTGTCCATGCATCCAATGGCCAAAGATGAGGACAGGTGAATTTAGAATGGTTCAGCATTTGAATATGGGGACAGGGATTTGGAAAATAATATTTTGCTTCTGAATAATCCTTTGCCTTCTGGTCTTTTCCTGTATTTTTTTTTTTTTGGCAGGGCAATGGGGGTTAAGTGACTTGCCCAGGGTCACACAGCTAGTAAGTGTCAAGTGTCTGAGGCCGGATTTGAACTCAGGTACTCTTGAATCCAGGGCCAGTGCTTTATCCATTGCCCCACCTAGCCGCCCCCCTGCGCCACCTAGCTGTCCCCTCTTTTCCTGTATTTTGGAGGTCATTTTTGGACTAGACCCAGTCCCAGATGCCAGGTCCTTCCTTCTGTCCTTCAGACCATACTTTTGCCTGCTGGCAAGAGGTTTCCTGTACATCACAAGACAACATCACCTTCTGAGGTTGGACCTCAAGGGAGAGCCTTGAATCATCCAATCACCTGTGTCCCTTAAATGACTTCTTACCAACCACTGAAGATCTGCCGGAGATTCATTCCTCAATAGGTATCATGCCTTCTCATAATCTCTCCTTCCCTATGATGATGAACCCCATTCTTCATCATACAATACCTGCTCTTTTATTCCCATTTCATTCTCCCCTCTGCCTCCCAAAGTTCACCTCCAGATCTACTTGCCACTTCTACTTGCTCTCTGGCATGCCTTCTGGAGAAGAAAATGGTAAACCATTCCAGTATCTTTGCCAAGAAAACCCCAAATAGGGTCACAAAGAGACAATAGTACTGAAAAGACTGAACTGCTATGCTGAGCACACTGTCCTCACTTCCTTATCTTGACCTCTAAAATTGAGTCCCTTGCTCCCTTGTCCTATTGTTGATCATGCCTTTCCAAACCCCCAACTTTAGATGACTCCCACTATTCATATCTAAAATTCCTATTTATGTGCTTCTATTATCCCCTCTCTCACTAATCTTTAATCTCTCACTGTTTACTGGCTAATTCCCTGATATCTACAAACTCTCCCACCCTTAAAAAACAAAAACAAAAACAAAAACTAATATGATCCTATTATCCTGATAGATACTATCCTGTATCTCTCCTCCCTACTGTGGCTAAACTTTTTGAGGAAGCTAATCTACAATCAGTGCCTCTGTTTTCTCACCTCTGGGTCTCTTAACCCCTACAATCTAGCTTCCAACCTTATTCAACTGAAACTACTCTCTCTTGAGTCACTAATGATCTCTCTCTTTTTTTGTTTTTGGGGGTTTTTGTTTGTTTGTTTTTGCCAGGCAATGAGGGTTAAGTGACTTGCCCAGAGTCACACAGCTAGTAAGTGTCAAGTGTCGGTGGTGGGATTTGAACTCAGGTCCTCCTGAATCCAGGGCTGGTGCTTTATCCACTGTACCACCTAGCTGCCCCCAATGATCTCTTAATTACTAAGTCTATTAGCCTTTTGTCAGCTCTCATTTTCTTGACCTCTCTTTTAGCCTTCGACACTGCTTATCCTTCTATTCCCTTTTTTTTTTTTGGTAGGGCAGTGGGCGTTACGTGACTTGCCCAGGGTCACACAGCTAGTAAGTGTCAAGTATCTGAGGCCAGATTTGAACTCAGGTCCTCCTGAATCCAAGGCCAGTGTTTTATCCACTATGTCACGTAGTTGCCCCTGATCCTTCTATTCTTGATGCTCTCTTATCTCTAGGTTTTTGGGACACTACTCTCTCCTAGTTCTTCTACATCTACATATCCAACTTCAACCTCTCTCCTGAGCTTCACTCTCACATCACTAATTTTCTTTTCTTTCTTTTTTTTTTTTACTAATTTTCTCTTGAACATCTTTAGATATCCCATAAGCATTTCTTTTTGTTGTTGTTGATTTTTGTTTGTTTGTTTGTTTGTTTTTTGCAGGGCAATGGGGGTTAAGTAACTTGCCCAAGGTCACATAGCTAGGAAGTGTCAAGTGTCTGAAGCCGGATTTGAACTCAGGTTCTCCTGAATCCAGGGCTAGTGCTTTATCCACTGCACCACTTAAGCATTTCAAACTCAAAATGTCTAACACAGAACTCTATCTTTCCCCCTAAACCCTTCCCTCACCTGAACTTCCCCCATTATTGCCAAGGAACTTCTAAGTTGTCCAAGCTGGCAACCTTGCTGACATTCTTGATTCCTCAATTGTGGTCCCCTCTTTCCCCCCCCCCCCCCTTTTCAAACTGTTGTCAAGTCTTGCCATTTCTACCTTTAACAACTCATATACTTAGATATTTTCTTCTTCACAGTAGCTCTCATATACTCACCTCTTCACTCATACAATCACAACTCTGGTGCAGGTCCAAATCATCTTGCATCTGAACTATTTAAATAACCTTATAGTTAGTTGATCCTTGTCTTAGATCTTTCCCCACTCTAATCCATTCTCTACTCTCTGCCAAAGTGATTTTCCTAAAGTGCAATTCTGACCATATTACCCTCCTTTCCAACTTAATAAACTCCACTGGCTCCTACCTCCAAGACTAAAAGGAAAATCTTTTTTTTTTTTTTTTAGTGAGGCAATTGGGGTTAAGTGACGTGCCCAGGGTCACACAGCTAGTAAGTGTTAAGTGTCTGAGGCCAGATTTGAACTCAGGTCCTCCTGACTCCAGGGCTGGTGCTCTATCCACTGTGCCACCTAGCTGCCCCAAAAAGAAAATCTTACATTTGGTTTATAAAGCCCTTCACAACCCGGCTCCTTTCTTCTATCATTCCAGTGTTCTTACACCTCCTACCCCTCGAAAGAAAGATCCTCTGTCCCATGATATTGGTCTTCTTACTCTTCCTTAAATAGGATGCTCCATACCCTCATTCCCTGCTGTTTCACTAGCCATCCCCAATGACTGGAAGGCCCTCCTTCATTGATTCCCTTAACTCTTTCAAGACTCAAATCTGACATTTTAAAGGCCTTTCCCCACCCTCCAGAACCCCCTCCTAGTTTCTTTACCTCTGAAAATAACTTCCATTTTATATATATATATATATATATATATATATATATATATATATATATATATATATACACACACACACACACACACACACACACACACACACATAATACACACAAGATCTATCTATCTATATCTTGTATGCATAATTTTGTGTACTTTGGATCCTTACTAGAATGAGTGCCCCTTGAGGGTATATTTTTGCTCTTTGTTGTATCCCTAGTGCCTGGCACAGTGCCTGGAACATAGTATGTACTTAATAAATGCTTACTGACAATTTCTGCTTGAAGAATCTGGTACGTTTCATCTTTCTGACTGTCATAAACAGGTAACTGGCTTCTTGTAGTTGGGGGGGGGCGGCGGCAATATTTCCAGATTTTCCTGGTTTTAAAGGGACAGAGACAAAATCAAGTGTACATACTTGATAGCCAGGAGGGAAGGAAAGACAAAAGATAAAGAACCAGAGTTTTGCCCCACTGGAATTGATGCCAGTTCTGGATGCTATTTTACTTGAGTAGCTCATGCCTTTGGGAGAGACTATCAGAATGCTTGGAGTTCCTCTGGGTATCACTGTGAAGCTGGTCCAGCATAAGGTTTGCTTATTTGTTTATTTGTTTGTTTGTTTGTTTGTTTCATTGAGAAGCCCTAGGTGAGCATCCTTGGTTCCTCTCAGTTAGGAGTCACAGGATCTGAACCTCTGGTTTTTCTTCTTGTTTTTCTGCTGCCTTTCCCTGGAAGGTTGATGCAAGAATGGGATAGATCCCTGACTGGAAGGTGTATGCTGAGTGTATTGATATCAACCTGCTTTATTGCTACTGTTCTGATTAAAGTTTTATATCTTACATTTTATAATTGCAATGGAAACTAGAAAGTACTGAGTGTAAGGGGAGGAATTTTTCTAATGAGCAAGGAGGGGGAACAAGATTTGATTGAATAATGCCAATCCCTAGACTCAGAACTTCAACACCAACCGCAAAGAGATGGAACTAAGAGGTGAATGGCAACCAGATGCCTTGAGAACTCTAAAAAAGCCAGATAGAACTCTCCCTGGTCCTGGTAAGTGTCTATGACAGATAGGGCTGAATGCTTGAGGGACAGCCACAATTACTAGTGTTCTGATTGTTGAATAGGATCAAGCATTGATCACAATACTCCCTGCCAGTCACATTTTTACAAATTATTTACAGAGAAACCACATTTAGCTCCCTTCGTAGAATTCAGAGTTGTAATGGACCTTAGAAACCATAAGATCATCTAGTTAAATCCCCTAGTTTATAGATAAGGAAACAAACTTAGAGACATTGGATGACTAACCCAAGGCCATGCAGGATAAGAACTGGCATTTAAACCCAGGTCTTGGGGCAGCTAGGTGGTGCAGTGGATAGAGTACTGGCCCTGGAGTCAGGAGGACCTGAGTTCAAATCCGGCCTCAGACACTTAACACTTACTAGCTGTGTGACCCGGGGCAAGTCACTTAACCCCAATTGACTCGCCAAAAAAAAAAAAAAAAAGTAAACCCAGGTCTTCTGAATCCAATTTTGAGTAGTAAAAGAGTATAGCAAAACAAATCCTTTAGTCAATAATAGCAGGGTCTTCGGGGCATTTGCTTTCTGTCCAAAGGGCCCTAAGAGTTGCAATGGGGGGGGGGGATACTTAGTTCACAAAAGATTGAAACCTGAATTTGAGTCTGTAATAAAACTATACAAGAGAATGGGAGGCCGGGAAAGATTTTGGCTGAAGTTATTTGACTTGGCCCTTTACTCTTGCTTTTTCATGGTTTTTGCTCTTGAGAGAGATTGCCAGTCTGCCGCTCCTTTCCTTTTATTTGGTCAAGAGCAGAGAATAGATAAGAGTTCTTGGTGGAGGAGAGCACTTTGGGTGGCTTGCTACTTGTAGCTGCTATGGCTATTGATGACAGGTTGAACAGCAGAGGCAGAAATCTGATAGATCCTAGAGAGCAGTGGTGGCTGAGGTAGGACCCTTGAGCAAAGATAGGACCAAGGCAGTGAAATGTTCAGAGAGACCATTCATCCACCAAAGGCAGAGGCAGTGAGGGACTGGACTGGCAGTTGTGAAACCTCAGCTACTGGTGAGATTGGACTAGAAGACATCCCAAACCCCTGCCAGTTTCCTGTTCTGTCCAGTTCTTTGAAAAGACAACCCTTGAAGATTCTAAACATTCAATCCTTTCCCACAATTTACTAGCTGGGCAGTTTGGGGGAGACAACTGGACTTTGACAATTCCTTTGTAGTTGTTTATTTTTATTTTTTATAGTATTTCAATAAACCCTGTAGCCATAGAATTTTTTTTCTTCTAATCTATGAATGAGGTTGGTTGACAAAGAGAGGGAAATTTCTCAGACAAGTAATGCCCAAATAATAGTTTTTCCAAGCTAAGTCAGAAGACAATTAGAGGAAAATAAATAGGAGTTTGGGGAATCAGGATTCTTTGTTATAAGGATCAGACACTAAGGAGATTACTGTACATTTTTATATTAAATGAATAATATTAATATATTGACCAAAAAAGAAAGAAAGAAATTGAGCTTTACTATTTTGGGGTCATACTTTTTAGCACATGGTACTTTTTTATTCTGCAAAAGACATTTAGGTTGGACAATGATCCAAGACAATTGCAAAAAAACTCATGATGGAAATTCTATCCACATCCAGAGAAAGAACTGATGGAGCCTAAATGCAGATTGAAACATAGTGTTTTCACTTTATTTTGTGTATGTGTGTGGTTTTTCCTTTTGTTTTGTTTCTTCTTTCACCACATGACTAATATGGAAATATGTTTTACATGATGACATATATATATAACCTATATCAAATTGCTTACTGTCTTAGGGAGGAGGGAGGGGAGGAAGGGAGAAAACTTACAACTCAAAATTATATAAAAAATGAATGTCAAAAATTGTCTTTATACATAATTGGAAAAAATAAAATACTATTTTTTTAAATGACATATAGTTGGATAGAGTACTAGCCCTTTAGTCAGGAGGACCTGAGTTCAAATCCGGCCTCAGACACTTAACACTTACTAGCTGTGTGACCCTGGGCAAGTCACTTAACCCCAATTGCCTCACCAAAAAACCCCAAATAAACAAAAACAAAAACAAAAAAATAACATTTAGATAGACAATAGAAAGTTCATTGCATAAGGGGTTGTGTGGCCTAATGGATAAGGCATCTGATTCCACATCAGAAGATTGAGAGTTCAAGTCCCTTTGTAGAAGTTCATTGGGTTTACTCATAGTGAAAATCTACCTATAATTATAATAATCTCAATCTTAGTACTAGATAAGTATTATGGGATAGGAACTGGATCAGTGATTTCATTGGTATAGAAAACTCAGTGATGAAATTCCTAGTACCCAGAGGTCAATATATTCCCTTCATTTATAATCTTAGAAAGTTGCCTAGAATGATGGTGCAGTGGATAGAGCACCAGCCCTGGAGTCAAAGGACTTGAGTTCAAATCTGGATTTAGATATTTACTAGTTGCGTGAACCTGGATAAATTACTTAACCCCAACTGCCTCCCTCCCCAAAAAAAGGAGGGGGGAGAAGGTTGTCCAGAAGAGCATGGAGTCTTGCTGGGGTCACACAGCCAGTATGTGTCAAAGGCAGAATTTGAAGAAAGTATTCCTGGCTTCCATACCAGCTCTCTATCCACTACTCCATGCTTCCTCTCAGAGAGATGATAAGGTAGAAAAATTTGCAATTCTTGGTTATTATATTTTCTACTTTGAGAGTCATTTAGCTCTTTTCTGTAAAAACAGTGATATTTTCTCATCAGTAATTATTTCTCAATAGAAATGAAGACTTCATTGCTTGACGATTTTCTAGGAAATGGATTGTAATAAAAGTTAATTTCAAATATCTAAATGAATACTGCTTCTTACTTAAGATTATTTATTATGGTTTTATGCAGGATGCTTGTTACTCTATAGATATACAAAAAAAAGAATGGGGAAATGAAAAAAACTTCAAATATCTAGAAATACACATATTTTAGAAAAAAACCCCTTCTTTTCACATCAGCATTACTAAGTATTTAATGGATGTCAAATCCTTTGTAACCCTGGAAAACATTAAAGAAATGTTAAACAGTTACTATGTACATTTCAAAATCCCTGTTGCAAAGTATAACTAGTTAAGCAATAGGTAATAATGTTGTAGTGAGGAGCTGCTGACAAAATTGAGCAATTGTAGAGAATCGTGTGTGGGCCTCTTTTCTTTCCCCAACCTTAGCAGGTGCTGCTCAACAAGCAGTGTGTGGGAAGTCTGCCTGTCCCACATATCAGAAAGAAGAGAGCAGACTGTCCACTAAACTTTGAGGCAAGCATAATGCCCAAGGTGGCTGAAGTCAGAGTCTCTGCTCTTTCTTAGTCTGTTTTGCCTTCCCTTTAAAACCTTCCCTTTAAAAACCGCTTATTGTTATTTTTTTGTTTTTTATATTACTTTCATTTCCAAATAAATCCCTCCTTTCCTGGCCAACTGTTCCTTGGAATAAAGAATAAAAAAAGGGAGGGGGGAATCAGTTTAGCAAACCAACCAACACATTTACTATGTATGACTTCCACATCCATAGTTCCCTACCTTCCTTCTTTCCTTCCTCTCTCCCTTCCTTTTTTCTTCTTGTCTGCCTGTATTCCTTCCTTCCTTTTTTCCCTCCCTCCCTCCTTCCCTCCCTCCTTCCTTCCTTTCCTCTTTTCTTCCTTCATTCCTTCCTTTTTCCCCCCTTCCTTTCTTTGCTCCTTCCTTCCTTCCTTCCTATGTTCCTTTTCTCCTTTATGGACATGGTTAATGCAGTTATTTGTTTTGCATACCTACATATGTTTGTAATTTTTCCCCCCTTGTCTTCTCAATGGGTATGGTAAAGGGAAGGAGAAAATACAGAACTGAAAATAAAATTGAAGCCAAAAAAATATATAAAAAGTTAGAGTTCCACCCAACTGAAGGCCTTCTTCAATTTCTCCTGACATGGCAAGGGTTATAGTGGAGCAGGCTGACTGTCCTTCTGTCATCTTGCCATGTGATTAGCCCATCTTCTTTTCCTATCATACAATTCTTTGATGATATTATTTAGTTTTCTATTTCAGAATTCCACACTGGTTCTAAGTTGTAGCATAGACTGTATGTAACACATACAAAATGTATTCAAAGTAAATGACAAGGTTTTGTTTTGTTTTGTTTTTGGTGTGGAGGACAATTGCAATTGGGTGGGGATCAGGAGAAGCCTCATGTAGGAAGTGGCATATGAACTGAATTTTAAAGAAAGCTAGGATTCAGAGGCACTGGTGAGGGGAGAGTTCATTGCAAAGGCATAGAGATGGGTAATGGAATGTGTGTGAGGAGCAGTAAGAAGGTGAGTTGGCAGCAATACATTGATCCAAGACAATGCCAAAAGACATGATGGAAAATACTCTCCACATACAGAAAAAGAACTATGGAGTCTGAATGCAGATTGAAGCATACTGTTTTCACTTGTGTTGTTGCTTTGTTGTTGTTTATTCTCTCTTGCATCGCCACCTCCCTTTTATTCTGATGCTTCTCTTACAACATGACTAATGTGGAAATATGTTTAACATGATTGTAATATATAACCTATATCAGATTGCTTGCTGGCTTCAGGAATGCAGAGGGAAGGGAGGGTGGGAGAAAAAATTGGAACTCAAAAAATATCTTTACATGTAATTGGGGAAATTTTAAAAAAAATTAAATTAAATTAAATTTTAAAAAAAGGAGAGTTGGGCTGATCATAAAGTATGTGAAGGGGTGGGATATATATGTACATATACATATGATTTACACAACACCATGCAAACACAGGCTGGAAAGGTAAATTGGATGCAGGATGAGAAGAGTTCAGATGCCAAACAAAGGAGGTTGTAATGTATCCTAGAGGAAACTGGAGCTTATCAAGCAGGGAAGTGACATGGTTAGGTCTGTGCTTTGGGAATATAAATCTAACTGTTTGGTCAAGAATGGGTTGGAAGTCTAAGACAATCCCAAGGAACTAATGAGGAACCTTACTATGCACCCCTATAGAAAGAACTGATAAAAAGAACACTTGTGGATTGTACATATATAACCTGATTGCAATCTTGTGGAAGGGGGAGGAAAGGGAGGGAGAAAAATTTGGAACTCTAAATCTTATGAAAATGAATGTTGAAAACTACCCTTACATGTAACTGGAAAATAAAAAATAAATGTTTGTTGCTAAAAAAAAAAAGAATGGGTTGGAAGGCAGAGATTTCAGAGGGGAGACAAACTAGGAGTCTATTACAATAATCCAAGTGAGAAGTGATGAGGGCATGAAGTAGGATGTTGACTGTGTGAGTAGAGAGAAAAGGAACTAACAACATATATCAACTGAATAGATATTTGAGGTGAGAGTAGGGAGTCAAAGATGACTCCAATGTTATAGACCTGAGTGATGGGAATGAAAAAGAGAAGTCTGAAAGAAGGGTGGATCTGAAGGGAAAGATAATGAGTTATGTTTTAGAGATGTTGAATTTGAGACATCTAGTTGGAACTATCGAGTAGGGGATCCAGGTATGGAGCTCCAGGTAGATATATAGTTCCAGATCATTTGCAAAGAGATGATAATTGAATTCATAGTATCCATAGGTTGGTTGTTGGTTGTTGTCCTTTGTTCTCAAAGAGGAACAAAATGATATCGCTATGTTAGAGTCAAGTTACAGTGTCTCCAACTGTGGCAGATCAGTGCAATATGAGCTCAGAATGCTCTACCACAGGTTGGGCACAAATAATCCATGTGAACATATGGGGTGGATTCTCTAAATTTGTGCATCTCATGTTTCTTTTGAGCTACTTCAATTCTACTTTGTTCATTGTTGTTTTGTCCTTTGTTCTCAAAGAGGACTATGACACCAGGGTGATGTCATGACTTGCACTGAATTGGATTTAAGTTAGGGAGGGCTATGCAAAGTCACCAGCCTCACTCTCTCCTCCAGAGCCATCTGGGTCCAGTGACTATATATATATATATATATATATATATATATATCAGGACAACTGGAGATGATCCTGAATATTTAAGGCAATTGGGGTTAAGTGACTTGTTCAGGGTCACACAGCTAGTAAATGTCTGAGGTGAGATTTGAACTCAGGTCCTCCTGACTTCAGGGTCAGTGTTCTATCCACTGAGCCACCTAGCTGCCCCCACTTTGCTTATAGAAGCTAATGAAGTCATCAGGAGAGTGTTTAGAGAGGTAATAGAAGAAGGCCCAGGATAGAGCCTTGGGCAGCTAGGTGATGCAGTGAATAGAGTGCCAGGCTTGGAGTCAGGAAGGCTCATGTTCATAAGTTCAAAAATCTGGCCTCAAACACTGGGCAAGTCACTTCATTCTGTTTGCCTCAGTTTCCTCTTTTGTAAAATGAGCTGGAGAAGGAAATGGCAAACCACTCCAGTATCTCTGCCAAGAAAATGGGGTCATGGCCCCAGTGGGGTCATGAAGAGTTGGACAGGACTGAAAATGATTGAACAACAAGACTGTTAGCAAGTGGGATATTGATATAGAGAAGTAGTGGTTAGACTAGTAGGAGGAATAGCAGCAGAGAATTAGTGAATAAAATAAGCATTTGTTAAATGTTTATTGTGTGACAAATACTGTGCAGTGCCTAAAATACATAAGCCAAAATACTACTTCCCCTCAAGGAGATTCTATTCTAGGGAAGAAAATTTACAAAGGGGAGTGGTGGTCAGGGAGGGGCACTTTGGTTAGGAAAGCTATGGGGATAGTGAGCCTGGTCATTAGAGAGCGGCTAGACACTATCCAGGAACAAAGTGGATTAGATTTTGACTCCAGAACTAGGTGGGGCATTGGAGAAGCAGCCAGATGATTGCTAAAGAAAAGATGCCTGAAGAATAGGGAGTAAAATAAGAAGACTGAGTCTTTACTGAAATAGTGGTGCAGGAGAGGTAGTCAAAATCAGTCATATGTTCCTGCATGGTAGAGGGTGTTTGACAAAAGTGGAGGAGGGCGTTCCCATTTTCTGAAAGGTTACTATCTCCAGAGACCAAGGCTGGGGAAGGTAGAGGGTGGTTTGGTTAGGGAGGATGTTTTTGTATTTTGATTCATGCCATATCTCTTCTTTTTCTTTCTTTCTTTCTTTTTTTTTTTTTTGGTGAGGCAATTGGGGTTAAGTGATTTGCCCAGGGTCACACAGCTAGTAAATGTTAAGTATCTGAGGCCAGATTTGAACTCAGGTCCTCCTGAATCCAAGGCCAGTGCTTTATCCACTGTGCCACCTAGCTGCTCCCTTTTCTTTTCTTTCTTTTTTTTTCCCCCCATCTCTTTTCAATAGGGTGTGTGTTCAGGGAGGACTTAGCACTTCTGGTGTGAGGCCTTGCCTAGCCCTTTTCAGGACTGTTCATCTGCCTTTGGTGTCCAACATTCAACAAACTCCTTAGCCTGTGGCTCTAAGAAACTGTAGCATTCATAGTGGCTGATAAAACCATTTTGGCAGGTAGCCTAAAACAGGTGGAGGGTAGCCAACAGACCAGAAAACTGTTGGTGAGATGGGGGGGATGTCTGCTCCAAGCAAGTGAAGACTTTTCCCAACAGAATAGGTGAATGAAAAAAATTTATTCCAATGGCCATGAAGGTGACCAAAGCAGGTTAAGTGGAGACTTAGGGCTTGGTCAGACATCAAAGATGCCACCATCATCCACTGTATCCTAAGCCATTGCCAGTCGTCCTGACTTCTGCCTGGCCACTGGACTTCAATGACTCAGGATGAAAACGTGAGGCTGATGACTTTGTGCCATTCTGATTCACTTAAAATCAATTCAGATGCAGATCAAGACATCACAGGTGTTGTCAATGATCCTCTTCCTCTTGAAAAACAATATCTTTTCAATAAATAATACTTTGTAAGAACTAATTGTTGTTAATTGCTTATCAATAACATCAAGGAAATATCAACTGCTAAGATAATATTGGGGCCGTCATCACTGGCAGTGGCATTGGGAAGGAATACACCAGAGTTGGTGCTTGAGCACTAAAAGAATAACCCTAACTCCTCAGTATCACCCCTATATCCTGGTTGGGGGACAGCTAATTGGTACAGTGGATAGAGTGATGGGCCTGGGGTCATGAAGATTCATCTTCCTGAGTTCAAATATGACCTAAGGCACTTAGCAACTGTGTGACCCTGGGCAAGCCATTTAACCTTGTTTGCCTCAGTTTTCACATCTGTAAAATGAGCTTGAGAAGGAATGGCAAGCCACTTCAGTATCTTTGCTAAGAAAACCCCAAATGTTGTCACAAAGAGTCAATGACTGAAACTATTGATCCAACTTGCCAATGGGAGTAGAAGGTGAAATAAGACTATCCAGAGTCTATATAGGCGAGTTTGAAGATACCTCAGGGGTTATTTAGTCTAACACTTTTACTTTATAGATGTGAGGGCCAACATTTGATATACAGAGCATTATTTGGGTGACTCGCCTTAAATATGAGGGACCTTTTAGGTTCTCCCTCCACTCTAAACTGCACTTTTTAGATATTTCTCCCCAGCCAATAAGAAAGGAGCCTCTAAGCTTTAGTTCACAAAAAGATCAGATTTTATTACTTGGGAATTAATTAGACAACAAAGGTGGAACTAATAAAAATCAAAGATAAGAAAATATGCTCTTAACTCTAAACTTAGCCTATGTGATCCTCAGACCGTTTCCAATTAAGCTAGTTCAAAGGAATTTAGGGTTTTCCATAATTAACTCACCAATCCCGGACAGTCTACAGTTGCTCACACCACTCTGAGACAGAACGAACACGTGCCACCTCAAGGGGTGTTGCCAGACCGAGAGAGCCGGGAGTGAGCTCGCATTCTGGAAGAAGCCTAGCATTCCGGAAGGAGCCCTCCACCTACCTTCAGGGAGCGTTCAATCTTTCCTTCCCCCAAAGGGGAGGTCTTTCAAAAACTGCCTATGGAGAGTTCTCCTTCTCCATTCAGTAGCATACATAACCTCAGGGTGGGCCAGGTGTGGCCCCTGCCAAATGAGTTAGCTAAAAACAGGAATAGTAATCTTTATCACAAATAATTTTTACCACATTCATAAGGATAATGAGACCCACCCAAAGACATTAAGTGGCTTATTCTTGTCAAAGAAGCTGTAAGAAGAGCTGAGGTTCAAACCCAGGTCTACTTACTCCACTCATTGTACTAGTGGGCTCCAGTTGGTATGAATGCAAACTGTGTTAACATGAGTAATCACAAACTCATTATCAAAGAAGTCTAGCAACAGTCCTTTCCATCCCATGAACCACAATTATCTATTATATATATATATATATATATATATATATATATATATATATATATAATAGATGATATAATAGATTATATACACATATATAAACATGCACAAATATATTCAAACACGTATATATGTATATCTATTATATATATATCTTATATTTATATAGTATTTAACTTTTCAAAAGTTCTTTTACCTTTATTATCTCTTTCTTATTCTTATTGCTATCATTATCATTGAAGGGCAGCTAGGCACAGTGACAGAGTTCCAGGCCTAGAGACTCATCTTCCTGAGTTCAAATCTGGCCTCAGACACTTACTTGTTATGTGACTCTGGGTAAGTCACTTAACTCTGTTGACTCAGTTCTTCATGTGTAAAATGAGCTGGAGAAGGAAATGGCAAAACACTCCAATATCTTTGTTAAGAAAATCCCAAATGGGATCACAAAGTATTGAACCCAACTGAAATGATTGAACAGTAACATTATAATCATTATTATTATTTTGCTCCAAATATTTAATTTCATTGGTAGAGGGAACTCCCAGTGATGAAACTTCATTTAGTGATACAGATTAGCAAGACATCTGATATGTATAGTGTTAGAGAGTTTCTAGGGCTCTGTGATATTAAGTTACTTAATTGCCTGGGGTCAGATAGTATATTTCAGATCCAGGAGGGACTTGAACACCAGTCTTTCTTTCATCAAGGACAGACCTCTATCTCCCTAACCTAGTCTTCCTCTCTCTCTCTCATATATATTATTGTGGTAATTAAATTATTGAAATATTTTCTACTCCCTCAAATAATTATGCTTTCTCACTTCTATTATCCAATTTTATTCTTTGAGTGAAAGTAAAGCAGTTATTTTATCAACCTTATTTTGCAAATGAGGAAACTGGGATTCATAGATTTTTTTTTGGTGAGGCAATTGGGGTTAAGTGACTTGCCCAGGGTCACACAGCTAGTAAGTGTTAAGTGTCTGAGGTCAGATTTGAACTCAGGTCTTTCTGACTCCAGGGCTGGTGCTCTATCCACTGCACCACCTATCTGCCCCTGGGATTCATAGATTTTAAGAGATTTTGCTCAGGATCACACAGAAAGTTAGCAGCAGAGCTAGGACTAATGGCATGAGCAAAGTCATAGAGGTAAGATAGACCAGGAATACATAGGATGTCTGGAGGGGACTGATATAAGACTGAAAAAGTTTGGAACCAAATTATAGAAGCTCTTGTATTCCAAGATAAACAATTTCCACTTTACTTAGTAAGCAATGGGGAGCCATAGAGGGGTTTTGAGTAGAGTGGTGATATGATCAGAGCAATGTATTACAAGATCATATGGCCTGATGAGCAAAGGAGTAAAGAGAGAATGGAGATTGGAGGGAGGAAAAGCCTTCAGGAGCCTATAATAGTCTGTTAATAGTTCCTAACCATATTATGGAAAACAAGCTGAATTGTAGGAATGGGAAACAACAGCTGGAGGCAATAACATCCAACAGAAAAAATCTGGGACAGCCTTGGTTTCTTCTATTGTGAATGAAGGAGTCTTTCTCTCTTTCTCTCTCTCTTTCTTTCTTTCTGGAAATGAGGATTAAGTGACTTGCCCAGGGTCACACAGCTAGTGTCAAGTGTCTGAGGCTGGATTTGAACTCAGGTCCTCCTGAATTCAGGGCTAGTGCTTTATCCACTGCTCTACCTAGCCGCTCAAGCAGGGCGGGGGCGGGGGGGGGGGTCTTCTGTTCTTCCTGAGTGTCTTCTTGAGTGTCTGAGTATGTTCTTCTGTGTTGTATATCCCTGCAAAAAAGACAGATAAAGCACTGAAGGTTTGACCAGTGGTGAATCTGGGTCACATACATAGTCAATGACAAATGAATTCTGGGGAACACCTCTTTCCCCTTTCCCTATTGATCCAGGTGTCTGAGTCAGAAGTCATGGGACCCTGTAATAATCCACGTGAGTTGTGATGAAAGTATAAATTAGGTTAGTGGCAGTGGGAAGGGAATGGAGGAGAAAGATTCAACAAACGGGGAGGAGATAGAGTCAACAAGTATTATGTGAATATCACCTAAATTAATAGCCATCCACCTGTACTTCATAGTCTGGGCAATAGACATTTATTTGGTTTTTCCTTTTTGGGTTGTTAGGCTGATTTCTTTTGAGTGGTTTTAGATCTCATTAAGGGGCAACTAGGTGGCACAGCGAATAAAAGTGTCAGGCCTGGAGTCTGTAAGTCTCGTCCTACTGAGCTCAAATCTGGTTTCAGACACTTCCAAGCTGTGTGACTCTGGGCAAGTCACGTAATTTTGCTTCAGTTTACTTATCTATAAAATGAACCAGAGAAGAAAATGGCAAACTACTCCAGTATCTCTGCTAAGAAAACCAAATGGGGTCATGAAAAGTCAGATATGACTGAACAACAACAAGGGCTCATTAAGGACACCTTGTAGCTTTCTAAAGATTGATGCAATGCACACTATTTTATCTGTAAAAAAAAAAAAACAAAAAACATCTAGAGAACTTCATATCTATACGGAATCCCTCTTCTACTTGGAGGCTACACCAGATATCCTCCATGATACTGACAAAGATCTTTGGGAAGCCTATGTATGTCCATTTTGTGCCATGCCTGGTAATGACAAACGGGATAACTGATCAAATTTGTATCTTTGATTGCCTATATCTTAGTACTTAAATCTTTTTGTTATTGTTGTTTTTGTTTTGGAGGCAATTTTGGATTTTATTTTTTCCAATTACATGTAAAAACAATTTGGGGGGAGGGGGAGGCCATCAGGCTTAAATGGAAAATATTAACTATAAGACCTCTTTCTAGGATTTTAGAGTCCTTTCTTTCAGTTCTGAATGCCCCCGCCCCTTTAGAAGGACATCAATAAAATTTCTTTTTGAAAATTAAATTAATTTTTTTCAATGAATAAGCATTTATTTTCTCTTCCTTCTACCTCCCATCTCCAGTTGACCCAAAAAAGAAAAGAAAACTCTCATAACCAATATGTGTAATTAAGCAAAACCTATTCCCAAATTAGCTATATGCAAAAATAAAGTCTTACTTGCTACCTTGTGTCCAACACATTTCCATCAGGATGTGGCCAGAGTGCTCTATCTTGGGTCCTCTAGAATTGTGGTTTATCATTGCAATCATCAGTGTCCTCAAGATTGATAAGCTTCAGATAAACTTTGATAAGGTGAAGAAAACAGCTAACATTTATATAGCGCTTACTATGTGCTAGGTCCTATGCTAAGCATTTTACAATTATGATCTCATTTGATCCTAACAACCACCATAAGTCCTGTGGCTTTTGTTGCCCAATTTTGCATAGCACAGTGATAGTTTAGATATGTTGAGTTCTAGTAGTCAGTTCTGACTCTGCTATGAATTATTGTTGTTATTCAGTCCTTTCAGTCATGTCCGACACTGACCCCATTTGGGATTTTCTTGGCAAAGATACTGGAGTGGTTTTGCTATTTTCTTCTCCAGTGGATTAAGGCAAACAGAGGTTAATGTGCATGTCTAAGGTCAAATTTGAACTCCGGTCTTTCTAACTCCAATCTTAGTACTCTATCCACTGCACCATCTAGTGGCCCTTTGTGCTATGAATATATTGCTCAAATTCACTATAAAAACAAAATTATACACTTCCCAAACCCTCACCCCGCCACTCCCAAAATCAACCCTTCTTTTTATTTCTCTATTTTCTTCTTCTAAGAATTCTGGAATAAACTTGGATATTTCCCTCTTTCTTATTACCCTTGTATCCAATCAGTCCTGATGCTTCCTTGTTCCTTCAGTGGCTCTCAGGAATATGGTACAGTTGGAACATATCCATGCCTTTTCATCCTGCATAATTGTTGTCTATATCCTCTCATACACCCTTCATACATGGAGATGATGACACATCACACATGGAAGAAGTGGACTAAAGCATTCCAATACATAGAACTACAGCATGTTTCCTAGAACAGTCTGAATGTTATTTTGCATAAGGTATTGAGAAAATATTTTATGTTCTCATTTCCTCTGATGTTTTCTCTCTCTCTCTCTCTCTCTCTCTCTTTCTCTCTCTCTCTCTCTCTTTCTCTCTCTCTCTCTCTTTTGTGTTTGCGGGGCAATGAGGGTTAAGTGACTTGCCCAGGGTCACACCTCTAAGTGTCAAGTGTCTGAGGCTGAATTTGAACTCAGGTCCTTCTGAATCCAGGGCCACTGCTTTATCCACTGCACCACCTAGCTGCCCCCTGATGTTCTCTTTATTTTTGTTAAATCACTGCTTTAAAAAAATATGTATGTAAAAAAAAATGTTTAAGGGTAAGTTTAGGTTTCTTTTCCCTTCTAAGTATTATCAATATTGTGATACCTTAGACATTCAAGCAAGAGCTATTAATCATTGCAGTTTACTTTGGCTTTATTTTAGGGAGGGAGAAATAATATCCTTAATATATGTCCAAATATTATAATCTAATGTTAGCTTACTAAAATTCTTGTAGTCTGATAACAGTATACTGCTATCAGAAAGCTGAATAATGCAATTGAATTAGTCCTTGGTCTCTAAAATATACTGTTTTGAAGTATCTTATAATGTTTATAATCCTGTCTTTCTTTTATATACTTAAAAGAATTGAGTTACATTCTATTCCATCCATTTTTGCATGTATAAACTCTAAAGTCTAGGAAAATAAAAGTATTAACACACACACAATTCCTTCATAGAGAACTTAAATCAGTGTGCTAAAAGCTTTCATAAAGTCTTTTTCTTTTCTTCATAAAGTCTTAAAAAAAATTCCACAGATACCAGTGTAGTAGGAAGGGTCTTTAGGACTCAGACTGTTCCTTTGTGAGTCTTCGCTCTTGCAGCATGAAGTTTCTACTTCCTTTTCTAATCGTACATTTCATGATTGCTATCATTTGTGCTACTTGCTCTTATATTCCAGAATTCTTAGAAGGAAATAGAGAAGTGAGAAGAAGGGTTGATTTTTTTTTCAGTAGGGGAGGGGCTTGATAAATTTCCCTTTATCGATAGTGACTTTGAGCAATATATTCATGGCCGAGTTCTGCTAGACTTGAACTCAACATATGCATCCCAAAATATCACTGTGCTATTCTAAATTGTATGATAAAAACCATAGGACTTATGGGGGAAATGGTGTCAGGGGCAAAATGCTCAAAAACTTCATCAGTGACATACATAAAAAGAAAGGAACCTAATTCATATGGTAGCACAATTTTATATATGTTAAATGGTTTTTAATAACACATTGCATCTTACTTATGCTCACAATGTGTCTTTGCATTGCCTTTTGGGTCATCCACAGTTTTGATTCTTTAGAGATTGTGGTGTTCTATGATTTTTCAGTCATATAATGCATTAAGAGAATGTTAGTGTTAAATAGATGAGATTTGATGTTTAAGAGTAATTTGTGATCACTCAAACCTCTGTATAACTTGCCAAATACAATCTAGCTCATTTTTCTTTTGCCTCATCAATCCTCGGCCTAGCTCATTGTTTATTTGTAAGACCAATTCAAGATATAAGTATTAAGAGGCAGTTAGATGGCACAGTAGATAGAAGACAAAACTTGGAGTCAGGAGAACCTGATTTCAAATCCAGTCTCAGATCCTTACTAGCTGTGTGACCCTGGGCAAGTTACTTAACCCCAATTGCCTCCAAAAAAAAAAATTAAAAAGAGCAAAGAATTTTTGGTTCAGACCTGTTTCCACTGGCCTAAGGAACTACAGGGTGAGGAGACTCTCCACCAAGGAATCTGGTGGCATCTTTGGAAATGTAGATGACTACCTATTTTTAGTGAGTTGTCCAGGGCACTGAGAAGTGACATGAGTTTCCTAAGAGCACACAGCCAATATATATACCAGGCTTGTGACATAAAACTAGGTTTTCCTGATTGTAAGACTAGTTCTCTCTTCACTATGCTTTGCCCCCTCTCTACGTCATGTTAACCTTGAGAAAACATAAGGGCTGTATTATTAGGATATTGACATTTTTTTGTCTTGTAATCCTTTTCTATTCATTAAAAAAATTTACGTTTCTTTCTCCTATATTTCTCTTGACCTTGGACTTCATATTTTTCTTCAGCTTCAGGATTTTTTTCCCCCTCTAAGAATCACTAGTGCTAGGAAAGTTTTATTAATGTGGCAGACGTGCTGATGAAGCAACAACCCGCTACCAGGTGATTAGTAAATTGCTTGCTAGGCAGCCATGAAGTCAACTAGCTAATACTTCATAGCAGCCCAGAGGCTTAAGGGGGATGGGAAAGGGGGAGGAGGGGGGGAGGGGAGCCTATGAGGGCAAACTAAGCCAGAGTAAAGATCTGAGAAAGGAGGTAGCCAGGGCTGTTTCCAAGAACTGAAGTAACTGGTTTCTATGACTCATGGAGCAAGATTCCTTTAGAACTCTACCGGTCTCTCCATCAAAGAACCATGGGATTCAAAGCTGGAGGGTGCTTTATGTATAATCTAATCCAAAGGTGTCAAACATATGCTGAGGACATTTCCAAGTGCTGCTTGAAGAAGAGTAAAATATGGGAAATGTCTAATGAAACAAATAAAAATACAATAAAAAAAGATCATATTACATTTTTTACGACTAAGTCCCTGTTTCTGCAGCCCCTGTTTCTAATTGAGTTTGACTCCACCGATTGTACAATTTTGTTTTGTTTTGGTTTTGGTGAGGCAATTGGGGTTAAGTGACTTGCACAGGGTCACACAGCTAAGTGTCAATTGTCTGAGGCTGGATTTGAACTCAGGTCCTCCTGAATCCAGGGCCAGTGCTCTATCCACTGTGCCACCTAGCTGCCCTACTGACCCCAATGATTGAGTTTAATCTCCTCATTTCACAGATGAAGAGCCTGAGGCCTCATCTCTGTGATATCTTCCTTTACTTGTCATTGCTTCCCACTGTCTCAACTGCATCCTACTCAGCCCTACTTTTTCCCAATCTCTAGCCTCTTCTGTACTCTCCTTCCACTATACCCTCTAGAACCCTGATTCTATCATTAACAAACTCCCTTTAAGTTTCAGTTTCTGTGTCTCACACTTTTTATTCTTTTTTTTTCTGGGGCAATGGGGGTTAAGTGAATTGCACAGGGTCACACAGCTAGTGTCAAGTGTCTGAGGCCAGACTTGAACTCAGGTCCTCCTGAATCCAGGGACAGTGCTTTATCCACTGTGCCACCTAGCTGCCCCCACACTTTTTATTCTTGAGCTCAGGGTAATGTGGCTTTTACTGGAACAAGCTGCAACCTTGTCCTCACTGTCCAGAATAGGCTGCTCCTTCTTTTATATCTGTTGACACAAAGGGCCCAGAGGAATTGCTCTTCCAGATCCTCCTTCTGCCTCCTTCACTCAGAAGCTTCTTCTTTAAGGTTTGTCCTATCTGTCTATGTGACCTTCTTTTTGCAGTAAACAGCTTGAGGTCAAGGACTTTTTTAATATCCCTAATGTCTAGCACAGTGCATTGTTGTTGTTCAGTCATTTCAGTCATGTCTGACTCGTTGTGCCCATTTGGGGTTTTCTTGGCAAAAATATTGGAGTGGTTTTGCTGTTTCCTTCTTGTCCTACTCTTTATGACCCCTTTTGAGGGTTTCTTGGCAAATTTCTAGGCGATTTCCTTCTCCTGCTCATTTTACATATGAAGAAACTGAGATAAACAGGATTAAGTGACTTGCCCAGAGTCACACTGCTAGTGAGTGCCTGAGGCCAAATTTGAACTCTGGTCTTCCTGACTCTAGGCTCAGTATTCTATCCATGGAGTCATCTAGTTGCCTCCACCTGGTTTATAGTAGAGGCTTAATAAATGCTTATTGACTGACCTACTATAGTTCTCACAGTTACTATCTACTGGTAGAAAGATGCATACCCTACTAGATCCATTACACTTTTATATTATTCAATCCTGATGGTACCTTCACTGTTGCATGGTAATGCTTTTATTGATCACTGATTGATTTTCTCTCATACTTACCAGATTAATGTTCCAGAACCCTTCCTCTCTCTTCAAATCCCCTGGATCACTCCTGATCATCTTCCTCTCAGAAGAATATCTCACTTCCTACTTTACTGGGATATCAAGGCCATACTCCATCAGCTTCCCTTTTTTCTACTACTCTATACTTAAAAACCCTTATTCATTCCTTATTTTCTCCTTTGTTCTATTCTCTGAGGAAGAGATGGTCCTTCTTCTTGCTAAGCCCAATTCATCTATCGTCTTAGATTCTTTCCTATCTCTTCTGGAAGTTTACTTCTCTTATTTTTTTTTTTTAGTGAGGCAATTGGGGTTAAGTGACTTGCCCAGGATCACACAGCTAGTAAGTGTTAAGTGTCTGAGGTCGGATTTGAACTCAAGTCCTCCTGACTCCAGGGCCGGTGCTCTATCCACTGCGCCATCTAGCTGCCCCAGTTTACTTCTCTTATAACTTCTTCATCTCATCTTCAATATCACTTTTTTTTTTTAAGGCAATGGGGGTCAAGTGACTTGCCCACGGTCACACAGCTAGTAAGTGTCAAGTGTTTGAGGCCGGATTTGAACTCAGGTCCTCCTGAATCCAGGGCTGGTGCTTTAACCACTGCGCCATCTAGCTGCCCCCTTCAATATCACTTTTTAAAAAAGCAATCAAGGTTGAGTGACTTGCCCAGGGTCACATAGCTAGTGTCTGAAGTGATATTTGAATCAAATATTTGGGGGCAGCTAGGTGGTGCAGTGGATAGAGCACTGGCCCTGGAGTCAGGAGTACCTGAGTTCAAATCTAGCCTCAGACATTTGACACTTACTAGCTGTGTGACCCTGGGCAAGTCACTTAACCCCAGTTGCCTCACCAAAAAAAAAAAAAAAAGACATGAATCAAATATTTGAATTCAAGTTCTCTGGATTCTAAGGTCGGTGCTTTATCCACTGTACCACCTAGCTGCCCCTCAATATCACTTTATCAATTGCACATGCTAGGTATCCAGTAGGGCAATTAAGTAGATAGTGTGCTGGGCCTGGAGACACAAAGATTCATCTTCCTGAATTCAGATCTGGTCCAATGAGTCACCTAGCTGCGTCCTGAACATTTATTAAGCAGCTACTCTATGTCAGGCTGAGCACTTTACAAATATTATCTCCTGTTATCCCTGGTCTTCTTCCTTTCAAAAGAACACTTCCACCTTAACTGACAAGTCAAAGCTTTATCTATCATGTATTTGATCCTCACAACAACCTTATATCGTTGTTGTTCAGGTGTTTCAGTTATGCCTGATGCTTCACGACCCCATTTGCTGTCTTCTTGTAAATTGACAGTAAGTGGACAGTATTCTCTGGCACTTCCACTTGGCAAAGATACTAGAGTGGTTTGCCATTTCCTTCTTCAGCTCATTTTCCAGATGAGGAAACTGAGGCAAACAGCATTAAATGACTTGCTCAGGGTAACACAACTACTAAGTGTCTGAAGCCAGATTTGAATTCAGGAAGACAATCTTCCTAACTCCAGACTTGACATGCTATGCATTATGGCTCCACCTAGCTGTCCATAGCAACCCTATGAGGTGTAAGTGCTGTTTATTATCCCTATTTTGTAGTTTAAGAAAGTGAGGTAAATGAAGGTTGAGTGACTTGTCTAGAGTCATCTCACTAGAAAGTATCTGAGGCCATATCTGAACTTAGATTTTCTTGACTCCAGGACTAGCCCCCTATTTATTACTCCAAGCATAATGCTTAGGTAGCCCAGACTCATTCCTAGCAAATTGAAAAAAAGAAAGCATCCTCTCAGTCATCTTCTTTGAAGATTCATTTTTTCTGGACCAACCCAAAAACAAAATAAGCAGTTTAGATGTTTCCAGTCCTCCTAACTGATACTTAAGGTGAAACCATTCAATTCCTGTTTCTTGTTGATGTTAATGGAGGAGAGATTTATACATGCTACTAGGTATTAGAAGGCTTGGAATGGATAAGTATCATAGATCTCTCTGGGTAGTCAGATTGGCTTTTTTTTTTTGTTTTTGTTTTTTTTTTTTTAAGCAGTGGATACAGGGGCAGAAGAACACAGCTGAAGCCGCATCTGGGAGGAACTTTGGGAGCTTCACACCCAGGAGCCAGCTCAAATTGGCTTTGGATAGCTGATTGTTAAATTTTTTAAATTTTTAAATTTTTAAAATTTTTAATTTTTAATTAAAAAAATTAATAAAGTATTTTATTTTTTTCCTGTTACATGTAAAGATAGTTCTCAACTTTTGTTTATACAGGCTTTCCAGTTTCAGATTTTTCCCCTCCCTCCCCTCCCTCCCCCCTCCCCTAGATAGCAGGTAATCTGATATAGGTTATATATAAATATATACACACATAATAACATTAATCCTATTTCTGCATTAGTCATGTTATAAGAGAAGAATCAGAGCAATGATGAAGATCCTCAAAATAGAAAAAACATCAGCACCAAAACCAAAAGAAATAGTATGGTTCATTCAGCATCTATACTCCACAGTTCTTTTTTTTTTTTCCTTGGATTTGGAGATCTTCTTCTATCATGAGTTCCCTGGAACTCTTCTGTACCATTGCATTGGTGAGAAGAATATAGTCCATCACAGTAGATCAACACTCAATGTTGATGATACTGTGTACAATGTTCTTCTGGTTCTGCTCATCTCACTCATCAGCTGATTGTTAAATTTTCACAGTGAACATTTAAGTCTCAGAAACTGGCAAAGTCTACAAATCAGAAGCTTGCTTTATCGTTTTGTTGATTGCCTAGTCTTAAGAAAGTGATGAAGAAAATATTATTCATACATATTAAATTAAAAAATGTATCACTCATACAATTCTTTTTCACCCCCCAGACTCCTGGTTGTTAAGTATTTAGCAGCATAACCCTGTACTACATCTAATGATTCAGGGAAGAGGATATATTTAAGCATGGTTCATGTTGTGTCACCAAATTGACCCATTTTTAATGAAATATTTATGGTGTCATGTGTGGGAGTGAATGTTGAGGTGAGGTTCCAGGATGCTTGCAGTGGTTTAGTTAGTCTGTGGTTTCCTTTCCACTGCATTCTGCACCACCTCCAACCCCACCCTAGCCACATACACACAACCCTTCCCCTCTCTTATATGGTTCTTCCTAGTGAACCTCTGGGGCAGATGGTCTGGGAATTTATCTTTGTTCCTTCTAGATTGTCTTTGTTTTTTGTTTGTTTGTTTGTTTTTTGGTGGGGCAATGGGGGTTAAGTGACTTGCCCAGGGTCACGCAGCTAGTAAGTGTCAACTGTCTGAGGCCGGATTTGAACTCAGGTACTCCCGAATCCAGGGCCAGCGCTTTAACCACTGCACCATCTAGCTGCCCCATCTAGATTGCCTTAGACACTAGCTGTGTGATCTTGAGCAAGTCAACTTAACCCTGTTTGACTCAGTTTCCTCCTGTGTAAAATGAGCTGGAGAAGGAAATGTCAAAACACTCCACTATCTTTGTCAAATAAGGGCATGAAAAATTTGACATGACTGAACAAAAGTATTTGACCTTGTATCATATTAGGTTGACAGAGCAAAAACTAGGATTTCCTTGGTGAATCTGGCATGAACCAATTTCATCAGACACTGAACTAAATATGTGTATGCTAATAGATGATCTGGCTTGACAATTTTCTTTTCTTTTTCTTTTCTTTGCAGGGCAATGAGGGTTAAGTGACTTGCCCAGGGTCACAAGGCTAGTAACTGTCAAGTGTCTGAGGCTGGATTTGAACTCAGGTTCTCCTGAATCCAGGGCCAGTGCTTTATCCACTGCGCCACCCAGCTGCCCTGACAATTTTCTTTTAATATAAAAATGTCTGACTTTTTTAATGCTATAAGTAAGCTAAGCAAGAAAACATTGACCTCTATAATCTTCTTGTTCTATTATTATTATTTTTCTTTTGGTGAGGCAATTGGGGTTAAGTGACTTGCCCAGGGTCACACAGTAAGTGTCAAGTGTCTGAGGCCGGATTTGAACTCAGGTCCTCCTGACTCCAGGGCCAGTGCTCTATCCATTGCACCACCTAGCTGCCCCGACCTCCATAATCTTGTAAAGGTAAGGGTTAATCATGTATACTTAAACTATATTATTCATATTGATATATCTGAAAAGATATACTTGCATATTGTTGAGGGTTCTGCTACTGCCTTTTCCATTATTTATTGTGACTGCATATGATGAGTTCAAATTCCAGATAAAATTAATTTTCCCATATCCCTCTCTGCTCCACATACATCCCTGGGTACCCTGAATTTGAGGTATGTTACTCATGAGTTCCAACCAGTGTGTTTCCTTTACCAGGACAGAAAGGAGACAGTAGTTCAAAGCAAAATACATTTAACAATAGGGCAAGAAAAATGTCAAGTTAGACCTCTCCACCCACATATAGGGGTGTGTTCTACCAAGTTATCATCCTACATGTGGAGGAGGGGACATATTGAGGGAAAAGACATGGCCAAGTCATAGGCATGAAAGGCACACCCATAGGGAGCATGTGTGGATGGGGTAACTCTTAACTCTGATGTTGCAAAGCCTCTGATGTCCTCTGGTGATGTTATGAGGAAAGGTGTTTTCTCTTCTGAGTAATAGGGTCCTCTTTTGCTCTGTTCTCTAATGCCTAGCTTCTTAAACTGTGGGTCTCAACTCCATATGGGATTGTGTAACTGAATGTTGGGACTGTGAAAAATTTGGCAACAGTAAAAGGTTATGCATACTTATATTTTATATACCTCTATACTCGGGGTCACATAAAAATTTCTCAGGCAAAAAGGGATCGTGAGCTGAAAAAGTTTAAGAAGCCCCACTTTAATGCACGGCTATTTTCTGCTAGGCATCACTGAGGCTATTTTCTGGTAGGCTGCTTGTTTGGAAGTGTGGGTCATGGGAGAGCTAGCTTCTTTACAAGCCTAACCTAGGGCCAAGAAGCAGCTTCTATTCTTTTGAGTCTATTCAAGGTCCTTGGCTCTATCCAACTATCTGATTTGGGGTAAGAAATGTCCTTTTAAAACCCTATTAAATTTCTGAGTTTTAGTCTGAGTAACCCCAGCTCATTTTGAAGACTATCAGCAAAACTGGGGTTCTGAAATGCAGTGGCTCCCCTCAGTTCCCTTAATGCTCCCTGGTGGGCATCCAAATAAACCTAGTGGCAAAAACCAAAAGGGATAAATCTTTGCCTTTGTTCTCCAGAGGTGTCTTTATTCTGCATACCTTCCAGAAACAAAATTGCTAGTTTAGTATTCTGTCCAACTCGAGCATGCTGGTCTCTCTACATTCCTGTGCATGTTTCTAGAAGCCATTCCTTTCCTGTCTGTTCCTGCTGCAACCTTCCTAGCTCAAGTCCTAATTATCTCCTAATTACATGGACTGCAATAATAGTCTCCCTACCGGGACCTTTCTACTTCTACTCTCTGTTCTGAACATTGAACCTGGCATCAGGAGACTTAATTTGGAGTCCTCCCTATGTCTTTTATTACCTGGGTGACCTTGGGCAATCACTTAACCTCTTTGGGCTGGAATACCCTCATCTTCAAAATGAGAGCCTTGAACTAGATTATCTCTATGGTTCCTTCCAATCGATTCTTTATGTTCTTACAGGATTAATCTTCCAAAACACTACTTTGTTCCATCATTTCCTTGCTCAGAGACTTTCCATTGTTTCCCTTTGCTTGCAGTATAAAATCCAAAAGATTCAGTCCAGCAGTCAAAGCCCTTGATAACTGGGACCTAATCTACCTTTCCAGCCCCATTTCCCATTGCTCATTACTTCTTGTTCTAGTTGAAGCGCTCAAGTTGTCCTTTAGCACTAGTCCTTTAATGTCTCCTACCCTTTTAAAATCTATTCATATATTCTCCCAAAATGCCCTTCTTCCTTTACATTTTATTCAAGATGCATCTTAGAGCTCACTTATTCTGTCTTTCCAGTTTATGCCAATCCAGAGTTCCCTATTTTCTTTAAACACATATATGTATACACACATATGTATAGATATTTATACACATGCCTTATAGTTTGGACCAGTTGATTTGTCATGTACCATATATGTTGTAGACTACTCAGTCAGTAAAAAATAATTTATTAAGTATTTACTATAAGTCAGGCACTGTGCAAAGTGCCTGGAATACTAAAACAAGCAAAAAGAAAGGCAGTTCTTACCTTCAAAGAACTTATCTTCTAATGCGGAAGACAACACAAAAAAAGAAAGTTGGAAAAGGAGAAGGGTATGGAGAAAGTACCCTGGGAATTGGGGACTAAGTGGGGCAGCCTGATGTTGAAGTCTAGAGGAGCACAGGCTGGTGGGGAATGATAAGATGTCTGGCTTGGGTGCTTTCCTTAAATGGAGATTCTGGGAGAAGTCATCCAATGAAAGGAAGAAAATGAAGGGCAAGATGATATTTTTGAGGTGTGAGTTCCAGAGCTGACGTGATCTTCCATGATGAAGAAGTTGTCTTTTCAGGGCAGCTAGGTGGCACAGTGGATAGAGCACCGGCCCTGGATTCAGGAGTACCTGAGTTCAAATCCGGCCTCAGACACTTAACACTTACTAGCTGTGTGACCCTGGGCAAGTCACTTAACCCCAATTGCCCTGTAAAAAAACCCAAAACAAAACAAAAAAGAAGTTGCCTTTTCTCTATCTTCAACCTTCTTGACTTCTCTGCAACCTTTGACACTGTCCATCAATCACCATGTTCTCTCTTCTATGTTTTTCTGATACTGCTCTAATCTGGTTCTTCTCCTACCTATATGACCACTGCTCAGTATCCTTTGTGGGATATTCATCCAGGTTGCTCCCATTAACAGTGGGTATCCCCCAGATCTCTGTTCTAGGTCCTCTTATTTACTCCCTCTATATTATTTCACTTGGGAATCTTATTACTTCCAATGGATTAATGATATTGTCATTTCTGTGGAGATGATTTTCAAGTCTACTCATCTAGTGCTAACTTCTCTTCTGATTACTTGTCTCATATCTTCAACTACTTCTTGGACATCTTGAACTGGATGTCCTAGGAACATCTTAAATTCAACATATTCAAAACTGAATTTTCCCCTCTTCTAAAAATTCTCCCTTTCCCCAAATTCCCTATTCCCACTGAGATTGCTAGGTACCCAGGCTCACAACCTAGGTTTCATACTTCACTCTCTCTTGTGCCACCTTCCCCACCAGCCCCCATTCAATCTTGGCTTAATAGCCAACATCTATCAATTCTACCTTTTGAATATATCTCTCATATGCCCCTTTCTCTTCTCTAACACTTGCCACAACCCTGGAGCAGGCCCTCATGACTTCATGCCTAGATTATTGAAATAACCTTTTGGTTGGTCTCCCTGTCTTAAATCTAAACCCAAATCCAACACTTTTCTCAATCCTCATTCTCTTTGTAACCTTTGACAGTGTTGATCACTCTCTCTACCTTATGTTTTCTCCTCTCTAGGTTTTCAGGTCATCCTTGTTTTCCTCCTATCTGACCACACCTTCTCATTCTTCTTTCCTAGATCCTCACTCAGATCATTCCCTTTAACTATAGGTGTCCCACAGGGTTCTTTCCTGGGCCTTCTTGTCTTCTGTACTACTTCACTTGGCGATCTCCTTAGCTCCCATGGATTTACTTATCATCTCTATGCGGACAGTTATCAAATCTACCTATCCTTCCTTTATCTTTCTGCTGACTTCTAATCTTGTATCTCCAATTACTTTTCAAACATCTTGAGATGGATGTCCATACACATCTTAAACTCAACATATTATCTTTCCTTAAAACCCTTTCCACTTCTTAATTTCCTTATTATTATGGAGGGCAACACCACCCTCCTAGTCCCTCAGGCTGGCAACCTTGACTTCTCATTATCTCTCACCCACCATATCTAATCTGTTGCAAAGGCCTAATGAGTTCACCTTTGCACCATATTTCCAATATGTTTCTTTCTCTCCTCTGACACTGCTACCATTCTTATAAGCCCTCATCACTTCATGTCTGGACTACTACAACAGCCTGCTGGTGAGTCTTCCTGCTTCAAGTCTCTCCCCACCCCAATCCATCCACTATTGTCATCAAAGTGATTTTTATAAAGTGAAGATTTGACTATGGTACCCACTTACTTAATAAACTCCTATGGCTCCCTATCACCTCCAGGATTGAATAAAAAAAATCCTCTGGTGTTCAAAACCCTTGATAACTTAGTGACCTCCTACCTTTCCAGCCTTCTCACACCTTATTCCCTGACATGGACACTTCAATTCTGTGGTACCAGACTCCTTGCTTTTCCATGAATAAGATGCTCCATCTCTCTGCTCTCACCATATTCTCAGTATGTCCTCCATGCCTGGAATGCTCCTTCTCCTTATCTCTGCCTATTGGATTCCTGGATTCCTTTTTCTTTTCTTTCTTTTTTTTTGAAATGCTTTTTTTTGGGGGGGGGCAGGGCAATGAGGGTTAAGTGACTTGCCAGGGTCACACAGCTAGTAAGTATCAAGCGGGATTTGAACTCAGGTCCTCCTAAATCCAGGGCCACTGCTTTATCCATTGTACCACTTAGCTGCCCCTTCCTGGCTTCTTTTAAGTCCCAAATAAAATCCCATCTTCTATAGGAAGTCTTTCCCAAGTCCCCTTAATTCTAGTGATTTTCCTTATTAAATAATTTCCTATTTGTTCTGTGTATAGCTTGTTAATACATATGTTTGTTGTCTCCGCCATTAGATTGTGAGTTCCTTGAAGGCACAGACCAACTTTTGTCTTTTCATGTCCCTAGCCCTTAGTCAGTGTCTGGCATATAGTAGGTGCTTAATAAATGTTTATTGCCTGACATTCGCATTCCAATCTGTCCTCTACTCAGCAGTCAAATTGATCTTCTCAAAGTGCCAGCTTGACCTCCCTATTTACTGGACTTTAGTGGCTCACTATCACTTACAGGAACAAATAGAAACTCCTCTATTTGATGCTCAAAGCACTTTATAAATTGGCCCCCTTCTACTTTTCCCATCCTCTTCTTCTTTTTTAAAAAAAGTATTTTATTATTTTCCAGTTACATATAAGGATAGTTTTCAACATTTGTTTTCACAGGATTTTTAGTTCCAAATTTTTTCCTCCCCCCTCCCTTCCCTCCCTCCTCCCCAAGATGGAAAGCAGTCTGATATAGGTTGTATATGTACAATCACATTAAACATATTTCTACATTAGTTATTGTGTAAAAGAAGAATCAGAGCACAAGGGAAGAACCTCAAAAAAGAAGGGAAAAAAACCAGTCCAAAAGTAGAAACAGTATGGTTTAATCTGCATTCATAATTCAAAGTTCTTTCTTTCTGGATGTTGAGAACATTTTCTATCAAGAGTTCTTTGAAACTGTTTTAGATCATTGCACTGCTGAGAAGAGCCAAGTCTATCCCCATTGTTCATCACACAATGTTGCTGTTACTGTACAATGTTCTCCTGGTTTTGCTCCTCTCAGTTGGCATCAGTTCATGCAAGTCCTTCTTCTTACAACTTACCCCACATATTCTAAGACACTGTGATATTAGCCTCCTTGCTTCCTCCCACAAAATACTCCATCTCTAGCCATGAAAATGGCTAGATGCTCCCATTCCTGGAGTTTTCTCCCACCTTATCTCTGCCTCCTGGCTTCCTTCAAGTCCCACTAAAATCCCACCTTCTTGAAGAAGCCTTTCAAAGTCCTCCTAATGCTAGGATCTTCCCCTTGTTGATTATCTTGTAAATACCTTGCTTGTATATAGTTATTTACCTATTGTCTCCCTCATTAGACTGTGAACTCCTTGAAAACAGGGACTGTTTGGGGCTTTTTTTAGAATCAGAATTTAGCAAGGTACTTGCCATGTTATTAATGGCTTAATAAATGCTTGTTTACTTGTTGCCTGACCTGCTATAAGATACCTTTGGGCTGAGGTCAGATCCTATACTTTTTGGTGTTCTTCATAATACTTATTAGAATAATGGATGGACATGTGACAATCACTCCAATATTCATTGTCTTAACATGAGTAGATCTTGCATCTGGCCTCATGTTTCATGAAGAAATTGGTTCAACTAGAAGAAAAAAAATGGAATGATTGTTTTATACCAGCCCCTGACTACATTTGCCATTCTCTTTACTGCTTCTCTCAGGGTTTGAGGAATAAAGTCGAAGGGGGTGAAAATGAAGGAAATGGAACAATCTCTTTGCTCTTAGGAGGTCTGTACTCTTAGAGAAGAGGAAATGGAGTTAAATTAACAGTGAAAGAATTGTAACATATCTTCCCTGGATTCAATCACAACTCAAGAAATGAAGTCTTAGGAATGCAAGCAAGAGCCACAAATAAACACTTTTGTCATATCTTTTATTCTTCTTTTTTTTTGCGGGACAATGAGAGTTAAGTGACTTGCCCAGGGTCACACAGCTAGTAAGTGTCAAGTGTCTGAAGCCGGATTTGAATTCAAGTCCTCCTGAATCCAGGACCAGTGCTTTATCCACTGCACCACCTAGCTGCCCCCTATCATACCTTTTATCTGCCTTCCCCCCTCTGCCACTCATACATCCCAGCCTACATAAGTAGCACAATCTCTTCCAAATTGATCATTTTAAAAAGAGGTTAGAGGTGATCTTTTCATTCCCCCACCTCCATCCCTGTGATTTTGTTTTGTTTTGTTTTTTTGGTGAGGCAATTGGGGTTAAGTGACTTGCCCAAGGTCACACAGCTAGTGTCAAGTGTCTGAGGCCAGATTTGAACTCAGGTCCTCCTGACTCCAGAGCCGGTATATACACTGTGCCACCTAGCTGCCCCATCCCTGTGATTTTTATATTAATGTTGATTAGTTCTTCTAGTACACAGCACTCTCAGTTCTTTACCCTCCTCAATAGGCTAAAATTTTATTTTCTTATTTCCTTTTTCCTTACCTCTTATGACCTCCACTTTAGTCACTTACTGGACCTCAGTATAACTGGAAATTACTCTGCCTCTGAAATTCTCTCTGACCACAATCTCCTGTCCTTTCATCTCACTCATGGCCTCATTCCTACCCATATTGTGACCTCTGCTCCCTTAGTCCTCCCCTATTCTCCCAAACCAGCACTCCTTTTCTGGTTTCACTTCCCTCCCTTTATAATTTTGCATCTTTTGAGTCATTTGCCACTGTTGGCCACCATTTCTTTACATTTTTTCTCCCTTGGCTTTCATGACAATGCTCTTTCTTGGTTCTTCTACTTCTGTGATAGCTCCTTTGTCTCTTCTAATGATTACTATTCTTCCTTTTGGCATTTAAAGCCCTTTATAACCTCAGTCAAAACTGTCTTTCTAACCCCGAGAGCTTTGGTTCATCCAATTGCTGTTCTTGTTATTCCTCACACATTTCATCTCCTGTCTCCCTACCTTTGCACTAACTATGCCCAGTGCCTGGAACTTACTCCCTTAAAGCCTCCTCAACAAATGATGTCATACTTATTTTGTGTATCTCTTTAATATACCTATATCTCCGTACATGTTGTCTCCTCTGATCGAGCAGGGATTTTTACCATTTTTGTCTTTCTATGCACAGTACCTAATGCATACTAGTTACTTCATAAAGGCTTATGGATTGATTCCTCTTTTCCCCTTAAGAGTGGGCACTCTTGGGGCAACTAGGTGGCGCAGTGGATAAAGCACCAGCCCTGGATTCAGGAGTATCTGAGTTCAAATTTGGCCTCAGACACTTGACACTTACTAGTTGTGTGACCCTGGGCAAGGCACTTAGCCCTCATTGCCCAGCAAAAAAAAAAAAAAAAAAAAAGAGAGGGCACTTCTAAAATCTCTGTCCTTGACCACCCTCTCTTCTCTTTCTAAAATGTTTCCTTATAAATTTAATCCATCCACATGGTTGCAATTGTCCCCTTCACGTGGATGACTTTGAAATCTATCCCAAACATTTCCTCCAACTGTCAGTCCTACATTTCTATATCCTTGAACAATATCTTTATCTAGATGTCCTCCTGCTGGACCTCAAACTCAACATGTCCAAGAACTCATTATTTTTCTTTCCTTCAATCCTTTCTGTCCTCTTAACTTCTCTAATTTTGTTGATGGCAACACTGGCATTTATACTTGAAATTTTGGTGTCCTCCTTGATTAGGGAGGTTAGTGGTAGGGGAAGTGGTGAGAAAGAAGAGATAGTCAATTAGTTGCCAAGTCCTGTTGATTCTACTCCTCTAACATCTCTGACATTTGTCCCCTCCTTCCCACCCACACTAACCTTTTGGAGACCCCCTCATCTGGACCACTCTACTAGTCTCTTTCTCTCTGGGGCAATGTGGGTTAAGTGACTTGCCCAGCATCACACAGCTAGTAAGTATCAAGTCTTTGAGGCTGGATTTGAACTCGGGTCCTCCTGAATCCAGTGCCACTAGCTGCCCCTCTAATAGTCTCTTAACTGATCTCCTTCATTATGTTATTTCTTTTTTAAATCTATTCTTCACATCTTTGTTAGAGCAATCTTCCTAATGTATCACTGGGATTACTTTATTATCTTTCTCAAAGACTTTTGGTGACTCTTCATAAATTTAAACTTTTTTTTCTTCTGGCATTTAAGGTCCTCTACAATTTGGCTACAACCTACTGGAACTGATTAATGAAAAAGCTTTTAAGTGTTTAAGACAGGTGCTTAAAAACCCAGGAATATAAATACAAAAGTAAAGATAATCCCCCCTCTTTTACATTCATACTTACACACTTAGGGGATAGGTGGCCAAGGATGGGACAGGAAAGCTATGATGAATGGAGTGATAAGGGTGTAGATTGACCCACTTGCATCCTCACACTCCTTTTGTCTGCCCTAGATTACATTCCCTAATTTCTCCGCCTCATCTGTAGTTTGTACATGCTATTCCATGCTTCTAGAATGGCTTCCTTTCACTCTCATCTCCATTTATTGAAAATTCTTTCCTTCCCTCAAAAACCAGCTCAAATGTTACCTCTGATATGGTATGAAGACTTCCCTGGCTTCCCCTCCCCCTTTCTCCCAATCTAACCATTATCCTCCTCTAGAATCTGCCATTCTACTCTTACCCCTCTTATTCAATTCATCATAAGCTGACTTGTAGTAGAGTGAATAGTGTGCTGGGAAATGTTTACAAACCAGTTCTCTGGAAAAAGAAAAAGTGACCACAAAACACTTTTGAGTTTAATCAGCATTATTAACATCTCCATCACTTTCTTAAATGTAGAAAAATCAATAAAACAATAAATCAAGCCCCAATTGTAGCATTTGCCAATTTCTGGCATGTAAATGAAAATTTAACAATTAGCTCTTCTGAGACCATTCAAGCTGGCTCCAACACCCTTCCCCCCCCCCCACAAGTATACTTATTTTTGAACATGTGACACCCCTTCTACTATCAGGGGTTCTTTACCTGGCTGGAGACTGTGAACTTTATTCTTTAAAAAATATTTTAAGAAGTATATTTTATTCAGTTGGTTTTATTGATAATCCTATGTCTTCTATTGTATACATTTTGAGAACATCTGAGAAGGGCTCCATAGCTTTCAACCAAATTGCCAAAGGGATTTATGACACACAAAAAGTTAAGAACTCCTGGACTAGACTGTAAATTCCATGAGAGTAAGAACTAGTATTTTCATGTTTGTATCTCTAGTACCTACTAGCACAGTGTTACATAGTCAGTACTTAATAAAGATGTCTTGCCTTGAATGATAATTTGAGTTACATGCAGCAGCTGCCTGGGAGGATGAATCGTAATTGACGAGTTTCCAGTTATACCATGTATAAAACATAGTCCACTGGTTATGGCTGGAATATCATGGATGTTAGGTGATGTTACTGTCAACTCCCTCCTGAATGTCTTTTGTTGAATAAAGTAACCAGGAGACAACAAATATTATAGGCACAGGGAGACAGATGACTTTGTTGGTTCCAGCTGGCAGGAATAAAGGTTACCAACCCCAACAGGCTCTTTCCAGTTTTGCTCTCCAGTTGATTTGCATATCAACCTGGGTTAGTATTGTGCAGGATTGAAAGGAATCCCTTGATCACAGGTCCACCCAGCTCTTCTGTAGTTTTGCTAAGTGGATTTCCCCTGGCTGATTTCTAGGGTACTCAGTCAGGCTAGTGACCCAGGAATATGGTAAGAAGTAAAGGAAATTTTGCAACATAACCCATGAAAGAGTTTGTGTTGAGGGATCCTAAGCATCAGTAGGACAAAAGACATTAGAAAATTAGAAAAATAAATTGGGCATTATAAGCCTAAGAGCTTTTCTGATTAGTTGGCTAGGGGCAAGGAAGGGTAGGGAATGAGTAGCATCACAAAAAAGCTAAAGTGACTTTTAGGAGTATCAAGGTAAAGAATTGGTAGAATTCTCTGTTTGGGGCCATAAAGTATCCAGGGCAAAGCCACTGCTTAGACATCCACTGGGAAAGTTTTATGGCTGAAAGATGATTTTTGTAAAGTGCTTAGCATAATTCCTGGCACCTACTTCCCTGAGAAAATGGGGAGGGGAGAATGGGAAAGGAACAAGCATTTATTAAGTATGTACTATATAACAGGTACTAGACTAAGTGCTTTTTTTTTTTTTTTTGGAGTTTAAGTGATTTGCCCAAAGGGTCACATAGCTAGTAAGTATCTTAGTCAGATTTCAACTCAGGTCCTTATGACTCCAGGGCTAGTGCTCTCTCCACTGCTCCATCTAGCTGGGCCTGCTAAGTGCATTTTGAAAATATCATTTGATCCTTCCAACAACTCTAAGAGATAGATATTTTTATTATCTCCATTTTACAGTTGAGAAAACTGAGTCAGGCATAAGTTAGGGGATTTGCCCAGGGTCTGAACTCAGGTCTTCCTGATTTCAGGCCCAGCATTTTACTGAGCAGGAGTGGATTTCCTGACCATTCTGTCATTGTTCATAGATTTACCTAGTTGAGATCAACAATTAGATGAATTTGTATTTTTAATTTTTTCTGTTTATATCTATTCTGCATATGCTTATATATGTATATATTGTCTCATATATGTATGTACTGACAATGATGGAATGTAAGCTTCTTGAGAGTAGGCATTGTTTCATATTTTTGATCTTTGTTTTCCCATTGCCTTCCCTCAGTGATTATCTCCAGTTTATCCTGTATATACAGTATCTTGTTTGTACATACCTATTGACATGTTATTTTCTCCATTAGATTGTGAGCTCCTTGAGGCCAGGAACTGTTTCTTCCTTTCTTTGTGTCCCCAGCACTTAGCACAGTACCTGGTATATAATAGTAGCTTAATAGATGCTTACCACTTGACTGTGCCACCTGGTACATTATTATTATTATTTTTTTTGGTGAGGCAATTGGGGTTAGGTGACTTGCCCAGGGTCACACAGCTAGTAAGTATGTAAAGTGTCTGAGGCTGGATTTGAACTCAGGTCCTCCTGAATCCAGGGCTAGTGCTCTATCCACTGTGCCACCTAGCTGCCCCTACACCTGGTATATTATTGTTGCTATTGGTCCTTCATTCTTGAAGAAGACCAATGATTTCATAAATGATGTCTTGACTGGTGTATGAGTTGGATTTAAGTGAGGCAGAGTTGCACAGTCCTCAACCTCACTACCGTCCAGAGTCATTAAAGTCCAGTGAGGACTGGTGATGGCTTGGGGTACAATAGTACATAAATACCTATTGATTGAGTCATTGATTATAACTAATTGCTGCCTCTTGCAATTGATGGCTACCTGCTGGTTTAAGCTATCAGTGTTTCAGACACTTAGAATAATTGCTATTCACCAGGCTAATTGGTCAGATTCCCCCTATAGGTAAGGCATCAAGGTTGTAAGCCCCTGCAGATGGGTTGTTGGATATATCTTATGGGGATGATACTCCCTCCTTTTTCTTCCATTTGCCACAGAAAAGAGCCAGGTGGAACATTGGGCAGATAGTCCTCTAAACTGAAAAGATTTCAATGTCAGTATTAGTTGGGAATGGAAGTTAAAAGTTTGGGACAAATCTGGGGTTGGGAAAAGACTAGGGAGTTTTAATTGCTGATCAAAATGACACAGAGTTTACTTTTCATCAGAATACCACCCTATATATTATTTTTATGTACAGAAGCTTGTCATACTGCTGATGGGCTAGATGGTACTCAAGACTGGATAATGTTTGAGAGATAACAGCAAATCATGTCTGCTTCTTACTGTTTGTGACAACTACATGGTGTCATAAGTGCTCAGGCTACTCCTGCTGCTATGTCAATACTTGAATTCTTTTTTTAGAATGAATTTGACATCCTGGCCTCAGACCCCCCAAGACGGCATGAATATTCTGAATAATAAATTTAGAACTAGGTGGGTCTGATCCCCTCATTTTGGAGTAAACTGAGGCCCAGAGGAATTAAATGACTTGACCAAGGCCACACGAAGCACCAGACGTAGACTTTGAACCCAAATATTCTGACCCCACATCTGGGGATCAGGAATGTTGGTACTGGGCAATGTTGATTGAATGGGCATTCGGGGTTTATCCATTCTTTTGAGTGGGTTGGTGGAAGAAGCATCTTGTAGACTGTCTCCATGAAGAATTAAGGTATGAACCCATGAAATCATAATAACACTTGATTTTCTGGGAGGAGGAAACGGCACAATATTTTCCTTGCAGTAATATTGAAAAACGACATTAGCTTTTCTGCATAGATTAGAACATACCATTCTCTGTTTCATCAAACAGTGTCTATTCTAGGAGGTATTATCCTTAGCAACAAGAGAATTTTCTACAAGGGGAGAAGCCAAGTAGTTCTATTAAAAGAAATCCTTGTAGTGAGTCCTAAAAGCAGCCAAATTACAGCTAGTGAGTCCAGCTCTAGGCATTACCACATTTCTGGGTCACAAAGTGTGGGGCAGTGACTCTAAGCATAACACTTCTCATATACGCATTGTTCCCTTCTGATTCTGTCTTCTAGTAGAGTGTGGGGGGATGGGGTTAGTTTAGATTAGATTACTGACTAGGAGGGCCTTATTCACACCTATTTAAATGTCAATTTACTATTAGTACTAACTGCTCTCTACTTCAGGGGTTGACTGGGCAGCTGAGTCCATCTGACTCATTTTCTCAATAATATGGAATGGTCTAATATGTCTGATCCTTTTGTGGTGCCTGACCTCAGAATGACCAGTTCATTCTGGCATGCTTTATGTAGCAGATGAAAATAAATCAGCAATTGCTTCTTCAGTAGAGATGTAAGGTACATAGGATAAGAAAATTTATTCCTCAGGGGCCTCTGCTATAGCATGCATTTGGATTTTGTTTTTTTAGACAATTAAAAAAAAAGAAATTCTGAAGAGAGAAGCAGAAATTATTCCAATGAGAATCAGAAGAAGCTATCTAAGGATACTAGTGTGGCTATACAGGGAGCCAACACATATTTTTAAAAGTTAGGTATAGAAAATGGAAACATGGACAAGCAAGTGAGGAGGTATACAATATAGCTGAACCAGGAATACTAAAATCCAGAATGTGCTGAGGCTAGAGATGAATTATACAATCACTAGTTCTCTCCAAATCCTCTTGGTGATATAATTTACTTTTGTGGATTCAGTGATCATTTCTCTATCAGGCCCTGTCTTTCCTGAAGCCCAGTACTTCATTGTCAACCAGCTACAAGACATTTCTGCCTGTTGTCCCTTTAGCAGTTTGAGAGAAACGATTATTAATAGCCAATGATTTGCCCATAATTCCCTCTTTTTCTAAAGTCCTCATTTCTGAAGGACATTCCTGATAATGAGATTGAATTAATTTTCTCCTCAATCTTGTTCAGACCCCACACAACCTTACAGGGAATTTAATCTCAGGTGAGGAAGTCCATTGTGCTCTACAGGTATAGGTGGGGATAAATCCTTTGATTAAATTGCTCAAGGTTGAGTGATTTAGGAATAAATGACACAATAAAAATGACATCCCCCCAGCTCCTCATTAGAATAGGTCTACCTCTCATTTTAGTATTCATTCTTTCTCATTACTTGTTAACCAATCAAAGTTGATTGCCACCCTCAGGAACACCTACTCTTCCAAGGGCATATAAACTGTGAGCCCATCACCATGATTGGTTTTTGGCATTTGAGAGCATCACTGACTCTTTTATTAATAAGATACTAGCATTATTAATAAAATTGTTAATTATCCAGAAATTATGTCTCTCGAACTTTTTTGGGGGGGTTGGTGGGTTAGTATTTCCCAAAATGGAACATATCTTTTCTTCAGTCCCAAACCTTCCCTCCTTCCCCCCACCCCCTGCCCCCCAGTTTCTTTCAATTCCCCATTTTTGTTGAGGGCAACTGCTCCTTCTCTCAACTCACATGGCCTCTTCCCTAGGTCAAATCCTAGGCACTCTTTGCCTTTACTATTATAATTGCTACATAATTGGTCTCTGTTCTTCCAATCTCTTTTCTCTCCAATTTGTCTTCCACATAGCTGCCAAAATAATCTTTCTAATGCAGAAGGCCAATCACATCTCTCCCCTGAGCCAACTTATTCTGTATATAGCTTGCTTGTACTTAGTTGTTTGCATATTGTCTCCCCCATCAAGACTGTGAGCTCTTTCAATACATGGACTATTTTCTGCCTTTATAATCTCAAACAGTGCCTGGCACATAGTAGGTGCTTAATACGGCTAGTTTATTTATTTATTTAGTTAGTTTTTGTTTTTGTTTTTGTTTTTTGAGGGGCAATGGGGGTTAAGTGACTTGCCCAGGGTCACACAGCTAGTAAGTGTCAAGTGTCTGAAGCTGGATTTGAACTCAGGTCCTCCTGAATCCAGGGCTGTTACTCTATCCACTGTGCCACCTAGCTGCCCTCTATTCTCTTCTAAGGAAACAACTCTTTGGATTAGAAAGGATAGCATAATTTAAGTGAAACCAGTAAGAATTTATTAAGCACTTGCTATGTGTTAGGTACTGTTGTTAAGTACTAGGGATACAAATACAAGTAAAAAAAGTCCCAACATTACCCAACTAGAACTGGCCTGTTAGGTCCCCAGGGGGCAGCTGCTATTACTACTCAAATTATTGTTTGTCCTTTGTTCTCAAAGAGGACAAATGACATCACGAGGGTGATTTTTGACTTGCTAGTGAATTGGATTTAAGTGACACAGAGCTGCACAAAGTCATCAGCCTCATTATATCCTCTTGAGTCATCAGAGTCCAGAGGCAAGACATGAGTCAAGATGACTGGCAATGGCCCTGGACATGATGGTAAAATCTGGAGAATGGAAGATAGCTAATCTTTGGTGGGTTTGGAAAACTTCTGCTCTTACTATTCCTTTTTTTTTCCGGGGCAATTGGGGTTAAGTGACTTGCCCAGGGTCACATTGTTAGTAAGTGTTAAGTGTCTGAGGCTGGATTTGAACTCAGGTCCTCCTGAATCCAGGGCTGGTGCTCTATCCACTGCACCACCTGGCTGCCCCCTCACTATTCCTTTTGTTAGGTAACTTGAACATGAAGCTATGCTTACAAATTTAACATTGGTAAAAGAACAAGTTTCTAATTACACTGCATTAGGGTTACAAGAATTGGAAGAGTCCTTGAACTCTGGTAAATGTGGTCCTGGACTGAAGTCGGAGTCTATATGGTTCAGGACACCTCCTGAAGGTTGAGCTCCAGTACAGAGATTATCTGGATGGCTGAAACTGTTCACAACTGTTTGCTTCATCCGTTTTTTTTGGGGGGGGGGCGGGGGAAGGGCAATGGGGGTTAAGTGACTTGCCCAGGGTCACACAGCTAGTAAGTGTCAAGTGTCTGAGGTTGGATTTGAACTCAGGTCCTCCTGAATCCAGGGCCAGTGCTTTATCCACTGTGCCACCTAGCTGCCCCCTCGCCCGGTTTTTCATAGAACTCTTAGATTTATTCTGTATTAGAGTCCCTGTTGCCCCCTGGTCTATTAATTGTTTGTGTTTTGTGTTGTGGTCCTTGCATTTGTAACTCTAGCTCTTAGATCTCCCTCAATTCATAGACTCCCACGGGCCCCTACTTTGCCCCCACTCAGCAGGAAGCAGTAACAGAAGAGATGATCTCTGTCCTTTTTCTCGGGGTATATGAAAAGGGGGGGAATGATGTAGGAGGCAAAAAAAGGCTTAACAGAAAAACCCAAGACCCAAGTTCTAATTTAGATCTGAGCTCTAAGAGGGATTCAGACCCCAGTTCATTTTCATTTTAGGAAGGACATTGTCCTGCTGGAAAACATCTGCAAGATGGTACGTGGGATGGTGAGGTACTTGAAGAAGATTCTGAGGATCAGTTAGTGTTCAGCTTGGAAAACTGAAGCCTTAGAAACCCCATAATAAAGTCTACAAGTATTTGAAGGATTATTACATGAAAGGGGAATGAGAATTTTTCTATTGGCTCTAGGAGGCCAAATGAGCAGCAAATGTAGTCCAGTAGAGTTAATTCAAAAGTAGAATTGATTGTTTCAGGAGGTAGTGACTTCCTCCTCACTATAGACTTTCTCCAGCTCTCCACTCATTTTTTCTTCTGCTAGCCTCCTTTCCGCCAACTGGGGGAAAAAAGAAATACAAAACTCTTGTAATATGCATAGTCAAATGAAACAAAATTCTCACATTGGATGTGTTTAATACACCTATCTATGCATTATATATTATTATGTCATTATAACATTTATAACCATATATTCTATGTACACGTGCATATATATATGTATATCTAAATATACATATGTATATGTATATACATGAACACACACAAATTCTGTATCTTGAGTCTATCACCTCTCTGTTAGAAGGTGGATCAATACATTATCATGAGTTCCCTAGAATTATGTTTGGTCATTGCATTGATTATAGTATTCATCACAGTTTTTAAGTCTTTAAAAATTATCTTTACATTGTTATTGTATAAATTTTTCTCATACTTCTGGTTCACTTCACTCCACAAGTATTCTCAGGAACTGTCCCTTTCATTGCATCTCAGGGCACAATAGTATCCCATGATATTCCTAAACTATCATTTGTTTGACCATTGCTCAATTGATGGGCATCCCTTTAATTTCCAGTTCTTTGCCACTATAAAAAGTTGTTATAAATGTTTTCTACATGAGTCTTTTTCCTCTTTAATTAATCTCTTTAGGGCAGGGATTGGCAAATCTGGCCTGTTGCCTGTTTTTGTATCACCTGCTAGCTAAGAATTATTTTTACCTTTTAAAATACAATAAAACTCTATTTTAAAAAAGTTAAAAACCCTTCTTAGCTGTGAACAAATTTGACCTTTGAAGTAGTTTGCTGATCCCTGCTTTAGCATATCACTATAGATTTTTAATCAGTGACCGGTTGACAATTTGAGGGTGTCTATTCAACTGTTAGTGGAACATGGCCTCTAAGGAGCTTTCCAATTTTGAGATTCTATGAATCAGTAAACTTGAGTAATATTGAAGAACTAAGCTGGAAGCATCTCATAAATATCATCTGCTTCAAATTTGGGCAGCCTAAAAACTTTTCATTGATACTCACCAGCAAGATTTAGGGAAGAGAGAATAAGAAAACACACATCACTCTGAAGTTTTAAGTAAAGATTCTGTAAAACAATTAGTTCTTCTATAAGGCTTGTTTTGAAAATATGACTTTATTCCAATGTGACTGATATATTTGGGAAAATTTTGATCATAGCACAAATTTCTCCTTTGCTTACGCATGCTTTTGTGAAACAGAGACAGTGCAGAAAAATGTACCTCTTCACTGTAATTCAATTCAATAAATTGCAATCCTTCTCTTTGTTTCTAGAAAACCAGACAAAGAACTCCCGTATTAAAGACAGTCACTAATGGCCATCTCTTCCACCTAGTCTGCCTCCTATTTCTGACCACAAATTAAAGACTTATGAGAATCAGCAGATGGTTCAGGTATTGACTCTCAGGATCATGAACTAGAAAGGGGAGAGGGCTATTGGCCTATAAGTAAATAGGAGTCATGACAGCTGTTGAATTTCAGTTGATAATGACAATGTTGATTGTGACTCTGAGCCTCTATGTTGGATCAGTCCACTTGTTCCCAAGTCCCATTCTTTGTGCTGCTGCAAAGTCAGAGGAAGAAAGAGGAAAAGATACTTCCCAAGGTCAGAACTCTCCTTTTGTAACTTCATGACTATTGGTTCCTTGCAAAGTAGTAAGAGGATGCTCCTGGCCCTAGATGAAAGGGGAGGAGATAATTTGCCTCACTGTCAGGGTCATTAGAATTTGCTCAGCCAATCTCTATCTCTGTCTCCATGATTCATCTCCTGGGGCCCTATATGTTTTGCGTGATTCCACAAGGATAACCTATATCAAATTGCTTTCATCTCATGGAAGGAGGAGGAGAGGGAAAGAAGAAAAGAATTTGGAAGTCAAAATTTTAAAATAACGAATGTAAAATTTTGTTCATTTAATTGGAAAAAAAATTTTTCATCTCCTAGGGCCCAGAGGAAAACCATGCAAAGAGATGAAAGGATAAGCAAAGGCACTGGATTATACATTTACCCAGGAAGAAATCCTAATGCAAGGTAGTATGGCCTAATGAGTAAGAGCTTGTCGACCATACAAAGAAATTACATATTTGTATTTGTCATTTTTCAAAGGGCTTTCACAATCTGACCTTACTTCTGCCTTCAGCTTTTGATAGAATATTTTCAGGAAGTAACGAGCTGATTGTCCCATTGTTTTTTTTAGGTCAGGCCTATGGTCCCTGAGACTATGCCCTTCCTGATCTAGCTAAATGTCTGTCTCTATCCCTCCATTCAGATGGTCCATTATATTTCCAGCATTGTCTTTCTGAATAAGACAAAGCTTGTTGATCTGTAGTTTTCCAGATGACTGCTGGAGAGCCTGTTGATTATGGCAGGGCCTTTAACTCCTCTTTAATATTGAATTAGAGCATGATTGTATCTCTCCTGTTTCCAGAGATACCAATGATGGATTTTGTTTGGTTGTGATGCTGTACTAATTCAGGCTGACTTTTGCAATGCATCACAGAGTTATTTTCACTATCTTTCAAGATCCTGCACATTTGCCAACAAATTAATCTTCTTAAAGCACCATTTTAATCAGTCCCTTTTCTCCCAACTCCGCCCCCCCCCTCAAAAACCTTCCATTGGTTTGAATTGTCTATAGAACCAAATTTCTCAGGCTGGCATTCAAAGCCTACTTGAATCTCATCCTGGCTGACCTTTCTAAACTTATCTCCTAGAATAATAACAACCCCAATAATAATTATTATAATAACTAGCATTTATATAGCTCTTTAAAGTTTGCAAAGTTCTTTGCAAATATCTTGTTTTATCCTCACAACAACTGAGGGAGGTGAGTATTATTATGATCCACATTTCACAGATGAAGAGACTGAGGCAGAGAGGGGTAAGCTAGTAAGTATCTGAGGAAGTAATATTTGAACTCAGGTCTTCCTGACTCCTAGACCAGTGCCCTATCTCCTCTGTAACTTGGCAAATGTTCTCTACTTCAGACCAGGTGGTCTCACTGTCCTGCAAATACAAGTTGCTTTTATATATCTCTACATTTTTTTTTTTTTTTGGTAAGGTAATTGGGGTTAAGTGACTTGTCCAGGGTTACACAGCTAGTAAGTGTCAAGTGTCTGAGGCTGGATTTGAACTCAGGTCCTCCTGACTCCAGGGCTGGTGCTTTATCCACTGTACCACCTAGCTGCCCCACACATCTCTACATTTTTGTTCCACTCATATCATATCTCTTGGCCTATCCAGAATTTTGTCATCCTTCAAGGCCCTCCAAGGAAACTTTGCTGATCATGCCAGACAAGAAGAAGGAGATCTTTCCTTTCTCTGAACACCTAAAGTACTTTTATTGGCTTTATCACTCATTTTATACCTTATTTACTCCTGAGTACTGCTGGTTTAACTTTTCACACACACACACACACACACACACACACACACATGCCTATCCAAATGAGAGGCAGTGTGGCCTAGTGGCTAGAGAACCAGTCTTAGACTCAGGAAGACCTCAGTCTTGACTGTCATATGAATGGCATCCTAAAAATCTTCACTTTTAAACTATTAAAGCATAAAACTGCCATAAGACTTTTTTCTTTTTGGAGGGGCAATGAGGGTTAAGTGACTTGCCCAGGATCAAAGAGCTAGAAAGTATCAAGTATCTGAGGCTGGATTTGAACTCAGGTCCTCCTGGATGCTTTATCCACTGCACCACTTAGCTGCCCTGCCGTAAGACTTTTGAGACACCCTGCTTACTAGCTGTAGGACCATGGGTAAATCATTTATTTGATCTCTTAGTTCTCCAGGCAGTCCTAAAAGACTAATTATAGATAGATGAGTTGCCAATCTTCATTGGTGGAGGGACTTTCCATACTGGGGATTTTCTACAACAAAAGAATCATAGATCCCTTCTGCTCTCCCCTCTCCCCCCCCGCCCCATAATCTTTCTAAAGGTAATGCAGTTGTTCAGTTATGTATAATTCTTTGTAACCCAGTTTTGGGTTTTCTTGGCAAAGATACTAGAGTAGTTTGCCATTTCCTTCTCCAGATCTTCTTTACAGATGAGGAAACTGAGGTAAACAGGGTACAGTTACTAAGTATCTGAGGCTAGATTTGAACTCAGGAAATCTTCCTGATTCCAAGCCCAGTGCTCTATCAACTGTGTTTCCTAGCTGCTATTAAGGGCAGAGATGTTTAATTCTCCTTTGTAACACTTTCCCTTCCCTCCCCTCCGTCCTCCACTATATTAATTGATTTATTTAACAAACACTTATTGAAAGTCTACATGCAAAGAATTAGCCATATAGAGACAGTAGTTGACACCTTTGGAATGAATGAGAACACCAAAGAAGGGTACTTAGACAAAGGAAAAGTAAGATAAAGGGAGAAAGCTAAGAACAAGGTCTTTGGGAATTGTCTTCATGTTGGCCTGGAAGAAGAAGAACCCTGGAAGGAGACTGAGAAATCCTAATCAAAGTAAGCAGGTAAAGCAAGCTAGCCTTTGGTCCCCAGGCAAGGCCAAATGAAAGAGGGCCAAAATGACCCCACAGATATCAGGGAAGTAGCTACAGGGGCCCAGTGGGAATGTTAAGGCAGGAAGAGGACAACTATCAGTGAAATCTCATTACTCCATGAGCAACCATTGTTCATTTGCTACTTCAGGCAGATTCTGCTGGGTGAGGTAAAGCAGTCTGGTCTTACTCCTTCATCCCACATCCAATGAGGCTCTAAAACCCCGGGGACCTCCCACCCAAGCAGAAACCAGGAGGAGATTTGTGTTGGGAGCTGCAGTAGAATTTAGGTATGCTACTGGAGATGGAATCAAAAAGTCCATTAAAGTCATCAAAGAAAGAGGAATAGGACCCTTGTGTGCAAAAACACTTATAGCAGCACTTTTTCAGTCATGCATATGTCAAACCTAGTTTAGCCCATGATTCTCCAGTCTTCTTTTGGACCTCTGCCCCAGTGGGAAATGTCTCCAACTCTACAGTCCCTGAACCTCCATTAGAGGAAGCATTGGCATGGTTCCTCCAAATCTGTTTTAACTCATAGCTCCTTGGACTGTTTTTTGTTGTTGTTGTTGTTTTAGTGAGGCAATGGGGGTTAAGTGACTTGCCCAGTGTCACACAGCTAGCAAGTGTTAAGTGTGTGAGGCTGGATTTGAACTCAGGTCCTCCTGACTCCAGGGCCGGTGCTCTATCCACTGCACCAGCTAGCTGCCCCACTTCTTGGACTCTTAAACCTTGACCTGTGAATTCCTCAGGAGTGAGTTGTAGCCTTTTGCCTGGGTTCAGACCTCAGTTACCATCAATGCATATCTAGGTTTGTACTTGCCTATGGCAGGTGATATGAGAGAGAGGACCAACTCCTCTACTATTTCCACCTTCCTGGGGCCCTGAGATAGGCTAGGAATAGTCAATCTGGCACTTACTATGGAAGACTAATTGATAAAGAAAAAGGGAATCTATGTTCTCTACATGATACCCCAGGAACCTCTTCACCCTACAAGATCACTTCAGCTCTGTAACTCACACCTCGTCAGTATTCTCTGATCTTGGGGTCCTTCCCTCTGATTGGAGGTTGGTGAGCTCCTTCCAGAAGCTCCGTTTTAGAAGAGTTCCCAGGTCATCCATCTCTTCATTTCCCACCCAGCTGTACTTAGGACTTCTCTATCATGCTCCACCTCCTGTGGGGTATGTTCCCCTCCTTGACTTTTCCACTTCCTCTTGTGGTTGTCTTTTCCCATTGCATTGTAGCCTCCATGAATGCAGGAACTAATCTTTGTTTTTCTTTGTATACCTAGCACATAGCATAATGACCAGCACACAGTAGATGCTTAATAAATGTTTTTTGACCAACTTCTCTTTGATAGAAAACACCTTCATTTCATGGTTTTCAACCCTTGTGCAATCTAGCTTCTAAATTCACTACTCAGCAAAAATGACCTTCTCCTAGGTTATTCAGAAATTCTCATTCACATCCTATATAGTAGTCCTGCAACACTAACTGACTGCTGGATACAATAACTGGATAGCCTATAAATATCTCAAACTCAATATCCAAACAAAATTCACAATTGTACACTCTCCCCTCTCCCAGACTCATCTCTCTCTCTCTCTCTCTCTCTCTCTCTCTCTCTCTCTCTCTTTTTGCTGGGCAATGAGGGTTAAGTGACTTGCCCAGGGTCACACAGCTAGTAAGTATCAAGTGTCTGAGGCCAGATTTGAACTCAGGTACTCCTGAATCCAGGGCCAGTGTTTTGTCCACTGCGCCACCTAGCTTCCCCCTCATCTCTCTTCTTAAGCTACCAATATTTTTCTTCCAGTCACTTAGGTGCAAAAAACTTGGAGTCATTCTAGAATCATATTCTACCAACCATATCCAATTGTTTTCCAAATTTTGTTCATTTTGTTTCCATAACATACCTCATCTTTACCACTTTTTTCCCCACTCATATGACCATAACTCTGGTTCAGATCCTCATTATTTCATGCCTGAGTTATTCCAATGGCCTTTTACTTGTTTTCCTGACTTCCAGTTTCTCTCCATCAATTCGTCATTCGTGTAGGTACCAAAATAATGTTCCTAAAGCAAGAGTCCGGGCATATTATTCCCCTGTTCAAGAATTTTCTGTAGATCCACTCTCTGGGAAAAGAAACAAAAACTTCTGACATTTAAAGTCCTTAATAAAAAAAAACAATTAAAAAAACCCAATAAAGTCTTTAATAATCTTGCTCTACTCTCCCTTTTTTTCCTCTCCAGGCTGATTTCACATGAATCCCCTTCACATACAATCTTTTCCCATGAAATTGTCCTATTTGCTGCTCCTAAAACAGCCTTCATCTCCTGCTTCCATGTTGTGAATGCAGTCTCTCCTTATGTCCATCTCTTAGTGTTCCCAGCATCCTTCAAGGCAATGAGGAAAAGCACAAACATTAAGTATTTAATATGTGCCAGAGACTGTACTGAATACTGAGGTTACAAATACAAGAAAAAAGAAAGATGGCTGCCCTCAAGGACCTTACATTCTTTTTTTTTTTTTAGTGAGGCAATTGGGATTAAGTGACTTGCCCAGGGTCACACAGCTAGTAAGTGTTAAGTGTCTGAGGCCGGATTTGAACTCAGGTACTCCTGAATCCAGGGCTGGTGCTCTATCCACTGTGCCACCTAGCTGCCCCAAGGACCTTACTTTCTAATGGGGAAGACAACAAACAAAAACAAGCTGAAGAGCTTCAAGGAGAGGAGAAGGCACCTGCATGGGAGCATGATGTCGATGAAAAAATCTGCAAAGTCAGAAGTACAGTCATGAGGTGAATGAAGAGTGGATGGCCTGGGTCTCTCCCCAAAATTGAGGCTCTGGGATCAACTCAGCAGTAAGAGAAGGGAACCGGGAAAGGCAAGGTGATATTCCAGGGTTAGATGGCTTAAGGCGCAGATGGATGTTCCAGGGTGAGGAGGTCCCAGAGGGAAGTTTCAGGGTGAAGCATGGTGGCAATCATGGCAATGTCTGGAGAGTCAGAAGCAGAGCTGAGAGGGGAATGAAGGTTGGCCAGTGTAGGCCCCTTCCCCAAATGGAGGATCATCTTACATGTCATTTCCTAAAGGAAGCTTTTTTTCCTTTTTTCTTTTTTTTTTTTTTTGCTGGGCAATGAGGGTTAAGTCACACAGCTAGTTAAGTGTCAAGTGTCTGAGGCTGGATTTGAACTCAGGTTCTCCGGAGTGCTTTATCCACTACGCCACCTAGCTGCCCCTCTAAAGGAAGCTTTCTTGATCCTCCTTTTAGTACTCTCCTTTAAACAATTACATCTATATTTACGTGTTTATATATTGTTTTCACCTAGCAGAATGGAAGAACTTTGAGGACAGAGATTGTTTTTCATTTTGTCTTAGTATCCCCAGTACCTGGCACAATGATAAAGCTCCTTGGATTGGATTAGGAGCTACTGTATAATCTACAGAAGTAACCCTTCCTACTCCATATCCATTGCCTTGATGCCCCTGGTTTTCTATCTAGTCTGCTTCCTCTCGTAACTTAGGGTCACTTACCTGACTCATCCTCTGTGCAAAAAGTCCTAATTCTAGCTCTGGATAGGTGAGCCAGGAGAGTGGAGGGTCAAGTAAAGAAGTATTATAAAAGAAAAAAATGGGGCAGCTAGGTGGCCCTGGAGTCAGAAGAGCCTGGGTTCAAATATGGCTCGATATACTTAGTAGCTGTATGACCCTGGGCAAGTCACTTAACCCTGATTGCCCCCATCCCCCCCAAAAAGAAAAAAAAGTGTTGATAAACAAGATCAAATGCCACAGAATTCAAGTAGAATGAAAACAGAGAAAAGATCATCCAATTTGGTGCTTAGGAAGCCATGGAAAGAATATTTATGTCACACTTTAAGGTGAAACATAAGTGCACAAAGTTATTTCCTTACTACAACTCTGTGAGATAGTGAGTACAAGTTTTATACTCATTTGTAGGAGAGGAAATAAAGAGGTTTAAGTGGCTGTGTTGGGATTGAAACCCAAGTTTCCTGCTTCCAATGTCAGCACCTGCCCTCTCAAAACAACTCAGTATGTTAGGAAGAGGCACCAGATTCTAAATTATTTAGATGCTAAGGAAATAGAGGCAATGAGCATTTGCCATTTATTCATTTGCTACTCAAATCATTTCAACACTACCATTCCTGAAAATGACATGACCATTGACTTTACAATGCCAATGACTATTCTCTCTGACTTTTCAGTCAAAACAATCCTTCCTGTTGTTCTCTTCTACTACAATGTTAAGTCCTTGAGCATAGGGACCACCCTGTTTGCTTGTGATTGTATTTCTTTAAAAAAATTTGTGTTTTTTTTCCCCAATTACATGTAAAAACAATTTGGGGGGGGAAGAGGAGGGGGAAGCAACCAGGGTTAAGTGACTTTGCCCAAGGTCACACAGCTAGTGTCTGTGGTCAGATTTGAACTCAGGTTCCCTAACTCCAGGGCTGATGCTCTATGCACTGTGCCCCATAAAAACAATTAAAAACATTTTTTTGAGACCCAAATTCTTTCATTCCCTCTCTCCCCTGCTCTCTCCTTGAGAAAGCAAGCAATTTGATATAGATTATACATGTGAGGTCATGCAAAACATATTTCCATATTAGCCATGTTGCAAAAGAAAACACAGACCAAAACAAAAAAAACCCCAAGAAATATAAAGTTTAAAAAGTATGTTTCAACCTGCATTCATACTCCATTAGTTGTTTCTCTGGAGGTGGATTGCATTTTTCCTCATAAGTCCTTTGGAATTGTCTTTTATCTTTGTATTGCTGACAATAGCTAAGTCATTCACAGTTGATCATTGTACAATATTAATGTTCTTGTATACAATATTCTTCTTGTTCTAATCACTTCACTTTATATCAGTTCATATAAGTCTTTCCAGGTTTTTCTGAAACCATTCTGCTCATCATTTCTTATAGCACAATAGTATTCCATCACAATCATGAACCATAACTTGTTCAGCCATTCCCCAATTGATAGGCATCCCCTCAATTTCTAATTCTTTGCTACCAAGAAAGGAGCTGCTAAAATATTTTTGTACATATAAATTCCTTTCCTTCCCCCTTCCCTTTTTTTTTTTTATTTCTTTGGGATATAGACCTAGTAGTGGTATTGCTTGGTCAAAGGTTATGTACATTTTTATAGCCCTTTTGGCATAGTTCCAAATTGCTCTCCAGAATAGTGGAATCAGGAACTAACATTTATTAAGTGCCCACTATGTGCCAGGAACAAGTATATACAATATGATTTGAATTTAATATTTTATTTTTTTTCCTGGAAGCAATATAGTTGAGAGTCAATGGATAGAGCACTGGACTTGGAGTCAGGAAGACTCATTTTCATGAGTTCAAATGTGGACTCAAACATTATCTATGGGACCCTGGGCAAGTCACTGAACCCTGTTTGCCTGAGTCTCCTCATCTGTAAAATGAGCTTGTAACAATTGGAATGACACCACCTGCTGGAAAAGCTCCACCATGAGGTGAAGGTCTCTGAGGACAAGACCATGCGGCTTTTCTTTGGCACCAGGAAGTGACGTTTGCTTGTGGGAGGAAGAAGGGGGAGGCTGGTGCTCTGACTCACTCTCTTTCCTGAGGACTCCGGTGGAGAAGGAAGCTAGAAATGTGCTCTCCCTTTAATAGATAGATGAATGTAGGCCTTTCTCTCTCTCTTTACCAAATTCTTATTCTCCTTAATAAATGCTTAAAAGTCTAACTCTTGCTAAAGCTTAAAATTTATTGGCAACCACTCATTAGATATTTTAGACAGACTAGCTGGAATTTTAGCCCCTCAAGCTGGAGAAGGAAATGGTAAACCACTCCAGTATCTCTGCCATGAAAAGTTGAACATGACTGAAACAACTCAACAACAACCATGAGGATGATAATAAAGCCTACGTTAGCTGATGAGATCTCTGCAAAAATATATAGAGAGGGGGCAGCTAGGTGGCACAGTGGATAAAACACTACTGGCCTTGGATTCAGGAGGACCTGAGTCCAAATCTGACCTCAGACATTTGACAGGTTCTAGCTGTGTGACCCTGGGCAAGTCATTTAAACCTCATTGCCCCCCTCCCCCTTAAAAAAAAAGTATATGGAGAAAAGAAGTCTAAGAACAGAACCTTGGGGTACAGAATCTAGGGGAAAATATGAATAATGATCCAGCTAGCTATGGTGGGAAAGAGTCAGACAGGTAGGAGAACTGAGAGACAGCAGTTTCATGAAAACTCAAAGAAGTGTCTAGGAGAAGAGGGTGGTCAGTGGTGTTAAATGATGTAAAGAGGTTGAAAAGATGAAGGTTGACAAGAGGACATCACATCTGGCTACAAAGCAATCATTGGTGACTTCGGTTTCATTTGAGTGATGGGACTAGAAGCCAGATTTTCATGGATTTCAAATAATAAGAGCTCATTTTTATATAGTACATGTAGATCTGATTTTTATTGGCATTTTACACATGAGGAAAGTAAGGTTTGGAGAAATTAAGTAATTTTTGGGGGGTCACACAGTCAGTAAGCGTCTGGGCAAGAGTTGAACCTAGAGCTTATTGACTTCATGTCCAATGCTAACTCGGCTTCTTTGCACAGGCTGCTACCTAATTTGATTGCAATAGTTTGTTTTTTTTTAAAGAGAATTAGCTATATTTTTAGTCTGTGCCTAGTCTAGTTAGCTGCTGCATTTATATATATATATAGTACATGTGGCTCTAATGGGGGAAAATAATTGCTTAACACTTCAATGGCCTTTTGCCTGGAAAAGCCCCACCACCCATCTAAAGCCTTATCCTGCTATTGTATGACTTCATTATTATAAAAGGGCATTTGGGACTGTAGAAGAAAAAAGTGTCTGAGTCAGCTGCTGAGTGAGTGAGCCACCACAATATACCATGTAGTCCATATAGTCCATAGTCTGTACCCTCCTGGACTGAGAGTAGAGGACTGAGGAAGTCACCTTCACCATTGTTCAGCTGTGTACAAATGCAGTAACCTGTCGAGGTTCAGTCTCTTTGTGAAGGAAGACTCTAGCTCTTGAGAGGGAATCATTCTCAATCATTCATTCTTTTTTTTTTTTTTTTGGCAGGGCAATGAGGGTTAAGTGACTTGCCCAGGGTCACACAGCTAGTAAGTGTTAAGTGTCTGAGGCCAGATTTGAGGTTCACGCTCTTAATCTTGCTATAATAAATACATATCTTTTGGTTTAAAAACACTTTTCTCTACAGCAACCTTCTCAGATAGGTAATGCTAGTGTTTTTATCCCCATTTTCCTGATGGGTAAATGGGGGCTTCAATGATGCTAAATGACTTTTCCCATAGTCACAGAGCTGGTAACTCCTTCCATTTTAGAATATATAAAAAAAAACTTTAATTCTGCTCTATTTCTGCTGAAAGGTTACATGCAGTTTTGCTGCTTCTATTGTCTAAAACTTAATAGGATTCCAGAATCTGTAGTTGGGCCAACAGATGAGAGGTATCACAGAAATATTTCTTTGTGCTAAATACATATTCACAAAAAGCTTGAATGGAATTTCCCTTAAGGCTGGACTTTGCTAATTGTCTGCACTTTATTCACAATTATAAATAAAATCCCTGAGATGTTTTGGGAAGAAACATAGTAAAGTCAATATTTTCCCTTCTTCAGCTCCTCTATTTGACAGATAATCTAATTTGCTCACATCCCTAAAGAAGGTTCAAGCCAGTGGCTTGCTGGAGTGCTAAATAAATACCTTACACTGCAGTGTTGATTTAAGCAAAGTAATAGAAATATTGTTTCCCACCTCCCCTCTTTAACAATGGAGGATTATTTACAGTAAATGAATGCCTTCTTTTACAGGAAGTCCTGGCCGATCCATTATCAGGGTTATTCTAGACTCTTTTTTCTTTGTTTCTTTCTTTTTCTTTTTTCTTTTTTTTCCATGTACCTGTGCTCTTTCAGTCACAACCAGCCAGTGTCTGAAAATTTGTGCGGAGTACTCAATGTGCCCTTCTTCTTCTCTGTGGTGCTGAAAGTGACTGAAAAATAATTAGATAGAAGTTGGTGGGGTGGAGAAGGGATTCCTACACGTGATACTGTTGAGTGGCACTGTATGCCTGGCATTTGTAAGAAAAGCAGTTTGATTGTTCTGATTTTGATTAACTATTAGCCCATGCTGTGCAGGATTCTCTTGGAACTGAAAACAGACTCTGGGCTAACAATGGGGACTTTATCCTGGCCTCACAACTGCTGCCAATACAGTCCTGGGGCTTCCAGCCTGGGCTGTTAATCAGTTAGGAAAAGGATGAGATTATCTGAACCTTGAGAACTATAACAGTAGCTTTTCTCCCAACCAGCTTGATGGGTCCACCCTTCTCCCCACCACTCCCCACAACACCACAGGTGTGGCTTTACTCTACTGAGGGCAATTGACCTCAGAGGAGTCTTGGAGACTTCCAGGGCAACAAGCAAACCCTCTAAAACCCTAAGTAGCAATTTGTGTTCCTTGTGCCCTCTAGTGGCAGAGGCGTGGGAGGAGATGATTACCATGAACAATACTGGTATATTGTAAAGACAATGATTTCACATGAGGCTTCTGTAGTCTTGTCTAGTTTTTCGTTCCTAGGAAACAACATCAAAATGAATTTCCCCCTTATACATTTTGATTTGGACTTTCAGGTTTTGTTTTTTTTTTTTACCAGAATCTTAGGCCTTGCTCCATAGCATCAAGAGAAGACCCACCTTCTTAGAAGAGGGGATGGGCCCACTGGGGCACTTTTTTTTTTTGGTGAGACAATTGGGGTTAAGTGACTTGCCTAGGGTCACACAGCTAGTAAGTGTTAAGTGTCTGAGGTCGGATTTGAACTCAGGTCCTCCTGACTCCAGGGCCGGTGCTCTATCCACTGTGCCACCTAGCTGCCCCTGGGGCACTTTTATTCCAAAAAATAACAGGTATTATTGGCTTTAGCAAGAAAATGTGGTCCATCTAAGTTGGTTGTAACCTCAGTCTTATTTTCCTATTGATTTGCATCATCAAATTGGAGGTGTGCTTCCATGTATAAAATACTCTCAGTACACCAAATTGAGGTTTGGGTAAGAAAGGGGTGAAAGGTATGTTGGGGCCTTGGGGTATGCCAACCTCTTAAGAGTTGTAGATTTTCTCTAGCATTTCCTTTGCAACATTTTTCAGAATGTTAGGGCCTTCCCAAATAGGATAATCTTTTAGTCTCGATATCTTCCCTCTGATAATCCCCACAGGATCCATAGATCATTAGTATTTCTCTCATCCTAGAGATCTCCTGGCTCCACATTTATATTGCCCTTGGTTTAAGTCATCATCTCTTTTTGCTTTGTCTTTCCAATGTATAATATCCATACTTCACACTGGATGATATTTACCCATCTCAAACTCAACATGTCCAAAACAGAATTCATTGTCTTTCATATTAATTTACCCATCTTTCAAATTTCCCTGTTTTACTTAATGGTACCAATTACTTTTCTAGTTATCCAAGTTCCGAGCCTTGAAATCATCATTTACTCTTTCTACATATATCCAATAAAGTGACAAATCATGCTGTTTCTACTTCCACAACATACCTCACATAATTCCCTTCTCTCTACTCTCATTGGCACAACCCTAGTTGAAGCCCTCAGCATTTCTCACATGAACCATTGCAACGGTCTCTTCACTGATTTCCCTACCTTCTTGCCTCCCCCCATCCTAATCTATCTTGTACTTCCTCACACAAGACATTCCATCTATTATCCGTCTGTTGTTGCACTGCGTGTCCTCCACTCCTAGAATGCACACTCTCTTCATTTCTGCTTCTTGAATTTCTCAACTGTCTTTAAGACTCACTTCAAGAGCCATCCTCTGTATGAGGCTTTTTCTGGTCTTCCCAACTGTCAGTGCCTCCCCCTCCAAGGGTACTTTATATCTACTTTTGTGTTTTATACATACCTATGTGAGTACTTCTTGTCTCCCCTGTTAGAATGTAAACTCCTTGAATTCAGGAACTGCTTCCCTTTAGTTTTTTCATTCCAAGGCTACATGGCACAGTGCCTGGCAGATAGTAGGCACTTAATAAATGCGTGCTGGATAGGAAGGGACTTTAAAGATCAAGTCCAACTTTCTTTTTAAGGGTTTAGCATTAAGATGCATTCAGCCTTAGAGATAATGGCCCTTTCACAGTTTAGTGGAGCAGAAATAAAGTATGAAATGCTAAGCAACTTGTGGCATATGCTTTTGTGTCTTCACACCCATGATCTATGATTCCTCTCTCCTGGAGTGTTAGCACTTCCAATTTTCTACATCCCTTTCGAAGTCTTCAGCTGCTACTCCCTCCTGTAGCAATACCCTTTCTCTACTTCCATGATCTCTGTCCTTGATTACCCTATAAGGCTATTGGGCAAAAAGGGCTGAAAACTGTAACTCTGGCAGCATTTGGGGCTTAGAAGAAGGTATAAAGCAGGTTCTATGGAATGTTGGAAGTTAGTTTTTCTGGGACTGAGGACTAGTATTAGGGATGAGGAAGAGATGGAAACTAATAATGCTCAAAGATGGGAATGATATGTTTATCCTAGATTAACTACTCTCAGGTGAGCCATGATTTTTTATTTTTTATTTTGTATAAGTCAAGGTTCATCAATCACCTGGTAAGTAATTCCACTTTAGTTAGACTACTTGTTAGGGAGGATTTCTTCAATTAACTGATCCCTTAGGAGGAGCCAATCCCATTTCAGATTGTAAAGATTCACTACATTTTACCATGTTAACAAGGGAGCTAAGAATCAACTTTCCTGTTAAGTCGCATGCCTGCCCTCCCGTGACCCAAAGTTCATGGTAATTGTTCATCTTGCAGCTTTCCCAGAGTATTATAGGTGGAAGAGGAAAGTTAGAATTCACCTCTGAATGAGTCAGAATGCCCAAAAGCACATCTACCAGGAAAAATCCCAATTCTCTCTCTCTTTTTTTTTTTTTAGTGAGGCAATTGGGGTTAAGTGACTTACCCAGGGTCACACAGCTAGTAAGTGTCAAGTGTCTGAGGCCGGATTTGAACTCAGGTCCTCCTGAATCCAGGGCCAGTGCTTTATCCACTGCACCACCTAGCTGCCCCCACCAATTCTCTTTTAACTGGAGGGACAGAGCATCTGCTTTTGGTTCCAGCAGAGATGCCTTTCTACCTCCTACAAAAGGCAATTACTAGATCAAAGTGGGTGATTTAATGTTGCTCTAGGAACCACTAATATGATGCATGGGTGAAAATCAAACCATGCTCCCAATAGAATTATATTCAGAGAGTTTTTAACCCATCTACCAACAGAAAAAAAGGCAGTTATGTGATGGACAATCTCTCCCCTCCATTTTATTCTTTTTTTTTTTTTTGCCTTTGAGAAGTAGCAAGTTTGCGATCTGAATTTTCAAATATCTATCTCTTTCTCTTCTGGCAGCATAAGGAGTTTAATAAAACTATTGAAGCTGCAAAGGATACTAAGTAGATAGGTGATCCAGAGCCATAATACAGTTCTTGGAAGTCAAGCACACAGTCTCAAAACAGATGATTGTGAATGTTCTCCTTCTTTATATCTACCTTTTAGATGCCCTACTTTCCTTCAAAACTCAGTTGAAGATTTTTCTTTTGTTTGTTTTTTGTTTTTTTGGTGAGGAAATTGGGGTTGTGACTCACCCAGGGTCACACAGCTAGTAAGTGTTAAGTGTCTAAGGGCTAATTTGAACTCAGGTCCTCCTGACTCCAGGGCTGGTGCTTTATCCACTGTGCCACCTAGCTGCCCCTCAGTTGAAGATTTTGAACTCATCTCCGCACCCTTCTCCCATTTCTTAATGCTTCCCTCCCCAAAAAGATGGTGTAAATTCTGTGTATGTATTGTTGTCCCCCTCCTCCCAGAATGTATGTTATTTGAGAGCTGGGACAATTTCATTTGAATCTTTCTATCCCTAGCCTCTTCTTGCCTTAGAGCATCAATTAATCAAGAAGCCTTTATTAAGTGCTACAATGTGCCACATGATGGAGATACAAAAACAAAAGTCAAACAGTCCTTGTCCTTAAGCATCTTATGTTAGAATGGGAGAGGAAACGTTTACAGGAAAAGTACTGTTCCTTTAATACACTGCCTTTTCATATGGAACAGTTTGTTGCTGAGATGTCTACTTCTGAGAAAAGCAGTTGCCGATTTAAGCTTGCTTTGACAGTTCTCTTGTATGGGGCAGAGCTTTGCTCAGAACTCTATGAAGACAGTTATACCGACTCGGTGTTCTGAGACAATTGTTATTAATTTTAAAAGCTACAAGCTATAGTATCCCAGAGAGATATGGACAGCAGAGCTGTTTTATGAATATGAGACAAACATTAATTTACCTGATTATAGGAAGGAACAAACAAGCATTTATGTGCCAACTATATATCAGGCACTGTGTTAAGCACTTTACAAATATCTCATTGGACTCCACAATCATCCTTAGAGGTAGGTGCTATGATTATTCCCACTTTACAGTTGAAATTGATAAGGAAAAAGAACATTATAGGCATGAGGCAAGCCAAGTGCAAAGGCAGGGAGATAGAATATCTTCTGTGACATGCTGAAAGTAGGCCATCATGGTAGGACCACAGATCACATGGTGGAGAGAAATTGGATAGAATACTGGAAAAGTAGGAAGGGGCAAGGCTGTGAAGAGCTTTAAGTACCCAATTTTAATAGTTCCTCCTGTGTGTACAAAGCAGAAATTAGTTTTTCCTAAAAGACAACAAAGCCGACTCCAGGACCTGACTGACTTTTGTCTCCCTGGTCACCAAAGGGCATAAAAAGTACCACTCCCATGGAGTTGAGGCTTCTCTGACTTGGTCTGAAGATCACTCAGGTAACCATTACCATACCCTATCTCACTGACTAGATGAGTTTCCATATGGAGATATGGGGGGGACACGTATTGAAGTTAAATGCCATAATATCCTTGTCCAGCATTCTTGCTATGTTAGAGCAAAGTAAACTGACTTTTATTGTTCACTTTACTGCCTTTAACTGTTTAGTAACTCATGAGTGCCTTATTTTCTATCAAATTTGAACATGAACTCACAGGGTGTTGGTGTTAGGCCCACACACATACAAAAAGATCCTGGAAATAATTTTGAGCCACTGGCCTTGATTGAGTAGGGTGGTGACATGGCCAAAGCTACCTTTTAGGAAATTACTGTGGAGGCTTGTCGAAGAGGCAGGAAGACCATTCAGGAGGCTAACTGCAATTGTCCTATGTGATACTTTCTATGTGGCGGTAAGATAGAGAATGCAATGGTCTCAAAAGAACTGAAAACTAATATCGCATAGAGGGCAATAAAAATGTCCATAGTGATTGGGGACAGACTAAAACCGATAGTCGATAAGTGTTTATTAAATGCTTATTATGTACCAAGAACTATACTCTTTCATTGAAGAACTTCAAAGAATAGCTATAATATATGATGGGAAAAGATAGGAAAAGGCTGATCAGTTGGCAAGGGTAAAGGATGGCAAGTGGACAGCTCTATTGGTATCTTCACCATGTCAGGAAAAACTGAGGAAGGCCCTAGAATATGGTTGGTCCCCCTGCTTAGTTTATGTGAAGATATGGACCAGATTTGCAAAGTATGGGTGTGTGATCTGTGTTGTTGGAGGTAACATCCAAATTGGAGAGATCATAGATCTGTTTCAGTATTGAGTACCCCACTTCATCCCCTCAGGGCCTAGCACAGTGACTGTCATGTTGTTGGCTCTTAGTCAATGAATACTGACTTGCATTTTCAGAGCTTTCCTGAGACAAAGGCCACCAACTCCCCTGATAGCCTGCTCTAGTGTCTAATGACTTAAGAAATTCTTCCTTCTAGTAAATCGGACTATCCTTTGGCATAATTCAAGTCCATTTTTTCTTGTTCATTCCTCTGGGGATTTGGAGGACAGAAGGTCAAAATCCTCTTCCTTCTTTGTATGTAGAAGACAACTTAATAAATGTCCCCTCAACTGAATTGATGTGACTAACCTTTCATATACCAGAAGATAGCTTTCAAACCTAAAATCCTGGTCCTCAGCCCACTTTAACCTTAATTTAAATTTTATCCAAAGGAATTATCTGAAAATACTTGCAAAAGGGAGGAGTAGGCCATTTTCTAACACTGAAATCACAACAGGATGATTAATAAAAGTACCTCTCTGGAGAAAAGGATTTACCTACCAGGCAAACCTTGGGTGGATTTGTAAAGTCTTTACACTAGAAGCCCATCAGGATTCAGTACAAAACACTTTAACGTCTGGTGGCTACACGGGCTTCTGGAAAACATGATTATTCCTCAAGCTCAGGGTCTATAGAGAAACCACCAAATTCTATGTACCAGCTGGGTGAAGTGACATAAAGGAGGGCAGAAGGTGTGGTGTCTTGCTGGCTGGCTGGCTGCTCAGCTCAATCTACTTTCAACAAGTAGAGCTAAGTAGTGGGATGGTTTGACCAGTTTTTGAGTCACAATTAAAGAGCTAGGTTTCTAGGGAGGAGTGGCATATAAATAGCTGCTTGCCCTGACTGGTTTGTTCACAGTGGGTCAGCCTATTCTCCTCACATAAGTCAATCATCTATCTGGTTTATCCTCTAGTGGGAGTTGTATTAAAAAAAAACAACAACAAAATGGAGAAAGAAGAATGATTACAACAGTTCCTGTGTGTTGTAAAAAAAGAAGTGGTAAATAATCCCTATCATATCCCAGTAGGGAATGTCTCCACTTGCTTTTCATCTAGGTTTGATAGGAAATAGATTCATGTCTTTTTGAAAACCCAGGTCCCAAAAGAAGCAAAGTAAAATCCTCGTTACTTTGAAAGTCATTCATTTGGAATCCATGATCAGATAGCACCTGTGATGTTTACTTTGGTGTTTAGCTTCTCCCTTCAGTGATGCAGATGGTAATCCATCCTTGCCTACCTATCCTGTCCACATCTCCCCATAAATCCACTACAAGTGGGTCCAAACAAGGGGCCAGATGTCTTCTCTCTTCCAAGTTTCCTAACATTGGAAACACCATCAGATACTAACAGAGCACTCCTGCTGGCTGTTTCTACCCAGTGTGCTTTCTATTTTTATAGTCACAGACTTCTCTGATGGCCCATTTATTTTATTGCCATACCTTTCTCTAATTTCTGCTTATCTTTTTACAGTAGCAATTAAAAAAAAAGGTTTGCCAGTTTTGCTGGTAGCAGAGACAAGTTGTCCAAGGGAAATTTACTTCCTCAAGAAAACAAACTATTTTAAAGAACTTTAGCTGATAATGTAGTAACACATTTTCATTATTGTTGCTCTTGGGAAGGCTGAGGCTGGTAGATCACTTGAGCTCCGGAATACTGAGCTGAGGTAGGGCTAAAGCCAATCAGATGTCTGCACTAAGTCTACCACCAATGTAGTGAGCTGAGGGTGAGGACCACCAGGCTGCTTAAGGAGGGGTGGACCAACCCTGGTTTTAAACTGAGCAGGTCAAAGCTTTGGTGCAGAGGAATGGTGAGATTGGTTCTATGGTGACCACTGTGTTTCTAGCCTGGCGAGACAGGGAGACCCAGTCCAAAAAAAAAAAAAGTTTAAATACATCTATCAACATACAATGTAACTAGAATACAATGTAACTAGAAGTTTAGGCTTAGGTAAGTGCTTTGCAAATTATTCTTATTCTCTTTATAGGGCCTCTAGCACAGGGCTTCTTAAACTTTTTCCACTGGAGACCCCTTTTCGCCCAAGAAGTTTTTACACGACCCCAGATATATAGGCATAAAAAAGAGGTATACATAACCTTTTGCTGTTGTCAAATTTTTCGTGACCCCCACACTCAGTTATGCCCATGTGGGCTCAAAGACCCACAGTTTAAGAATCTTTGCTCTAGCAGGTGATAATTTATTAGAGTCACTCAGTGTATTTGAAAAGAATAAAATTGCATTGAAATATATTATTTAGCTTTAAAAAACCCCCCAGATTAAACTGCCTCCTCAATTTGTCTGGTGTAGTAAAGGTTACGCCTTATTTATCAGGATAGCGTAGAGAAGCAGCAGCAGGTCTAGTTAGTTCTAGCCACCTCTATACCTACCTGAAAAAAAGAATTGCAAACCCCCCCAAACAAACATGTAAAGGAGAATAACAGTAGTATGATAGAGTTATCCCTTCCACATCCTTGGGGGGTGATGCCCCGATTCCCCTCCTTCCCCAATCTGGAATAGCCATGTAAGATTTTTTTTGCCCCTCCCCCCCATCCTACTAGAGCAGTCTGATTTTTTTCTTTCTTTTTTCTTTTTTGGGGGGTGGTGGTAGTGGTGGTGTTTACAGTACTTTATTGTAAAATTTGGGTTAAGTATTTGGTTATAGACTCGGTATCATCTGTTGGTCTTTGTGTGTCATCTGTGGCTTCCGGAAAAACTCTCCCCAAATTCCCATTTAATATTTTATACTGACCCTATATATGTGCGATATATCAACACTGCAATGGGAAAAGTCCTGTTGTGGAAGGGGAAACTGTTCTATGAATCCAATATGTAAGGAACTGAGTGATAATAAACAGAATAAAGCTCTTTGCACTTTTGAAAAGCAAAGCTCTTTAAAAAAAATTTTTTTTAGAAGCTTGGAGCTGTAATGGATAAAAGGGCAAGGCTTCAGGTGAGGAAGACCTGGGTTCAAATTTAGCCTCTGATATGAGCTAAATGACTGTCACTCCCAAGGACTGTTAAGTCGTGGTTAGGTTGCAGTCTGATATTGGTAGAGGGGGTTCCCATTCTGTGAGTTTCCCATGTAAATAAAATTATAGGACCTTTATATATCTGTGTAAAATGCTTTTATTAATAATTTTAAATTTTATTCTTTACAGTGAGGACAACTGAAAATACTAGGTGGGAATTAGTAAAAAGAGTTTTGTAGTAGGAGTTGTTTTTTTTGTGGTGTCCAAGAAGTGGGAAATAAGGCATGGTTTCAGAGAAACCTTTTATGAACTTAGGAATGCTTGTATGAACTAATGCAGAGTGAAATGAGCACAATCAGGAGAGCAATTTATACAATAATGACAACATTGTAACAGAAAACAACTTTGAAAGATTTAAGAACTCTGATGAACAAATGACCAATCATGATTCTAAAGGATTGATGATGAAGCACATTATCAAGGTGCAGTATGTGACATATTTTTTGGACATGACCAATGTGGGAATTTGTTTTGCTTGACTTTGCATATCATTTACAAGGGTTTTGTATTTTTTTTTTTTTGGAAACAGTGTGAAAAGTACAAAAGAAAACTGATTTTTGCTTATTACAAAAAAAAGATACTAGCTGAAGTAGAGTACTATTGTTGGTGCTATTATTTTAACTACAGAATAGAATAGAAAAGCGTTTATTAAGTGTTTATCGTGTACAAAATACTGTCAAGAAGTTTGAATTCTAATTAGGAGAGGATTCGTGTTCACATTTTTAGTTCATGGCAGATAGAAAAGGTCAGGTAGTATTTAGGTAGGGAAAGTAGCAGGACAGATGACAAGGTTCTGAATACCTTGGGGAGTAATGGTAGGAAAGTTTCCCTCCAAGAGGAAAATATATTTAAGATTTAGAGTGCAGCAAGGCTCATAGATACCTCCTGCAGAGACTGGGTCATGGGAGTCAGCAGCCAAGTGAGAGTAGGAATCCTGAGCCTGGTGAGAACTAGGCAAATGGGGCAATGAGGAATGGTAGGGAACAGGATCATTCTGTGTCTTCCCCTAGTGTCAGTAGGAAGCAGTGGCCAATCTTTGAGCTACTTGTAGGTGATTTGGGGCAGCAGAAGGGAAGGTCTAATCTTTTTTAGCTTTATTTCATATTCTTCTAAACCTTTCCTATGCTCAAAAATTCTTTAAAAGTTCTTTTTAAAAACTCTTGCTGCATCTCTTCCAAGAATTCTAATTGGACCTGTGTCCAAGCTATATTTTTCTTTGAAGCTTTGCCTGTAGATATTTTGGAAGTCACCCTCTTCAGAGTTTGTGTCTTGGGTTTCTCTGTCACCATAATAGGTCTTGATGATGTAAATCTTTTTTCCCCCTTATTTCCTCATTCATTTTGTCTGCCCCTTGTCTTTGGACTTTATGTTAGGGTAGGGTCTTATGTACTCCTGAAGGGAATGTCTAGGCTGAGCTTTTGTCTACTTGGGTCCTTCTGCTGCTTTCTTCAGGTATTGAGTGCAGAGTTCTTTCAGGATTTCAGGGACAGCTTAGGCTGGGGAACTGCAATATTTTAATTCTCCTAAATTTGCATGATATGGGGAAAAATTATCACTGTCCTCCTGAACTCTGAGCTCGGCAAGTTCCTGATCTAGGTTTGAGTTTGATGGGCTTTCCTCCTTTGAACTGCTGCTGAATTCAGCCACTATCAGTTATCTGGGAATCTCTACAAGTACAGAACAGTAACACTACTGGGTTTCTATTCCCCTTTGGTCTGAGATTCCTTCCCTAGTTAGTATCTGTTGGCTTCAGAATGATATAGATGGCTCCCTAACCTGGAATTCTACCATTGGTCACAGGTCCCTTCCTAACTCTGCCCTGGATCTATCCCCTATAACTGGATAGTGAGTAACAGAGTTAATTGGCATCTATTCTTCTACCTCTATATGGTCATAGTGCCTTGTATTCATAGTCATGGGCCTGAGACCTCATCTTGCCCTTGGGCAAAGTCTCCATCCTTTTTTCAGTCCCTGGGCTCTGGGTTGCCTTGCTTAGCTGATCTTGGACAGACCACATTCCCAGTATACACAGGCCTCAGCCTCCCTATGATGATCTGGGCTGGAAAAATGATTCATTGTGATTTTTTTTTTCTTGGATTTCCCGATCAGGAATTGGTCTGGTATGTTTTCAGGATCTTTCTGGAGGAAGCTTGTTGGACGAGCTGGGCTACTCTTCATGTTATTCCACCATTTTGGCTCTGCTTCTATGCTTTAAACCAAATCTAAACACATGGTCTCCTAAACATATCCAATGCCTTTCCCCCACCTCTCCCCTCTCCTACTGCATTTTATGCTCAAATGCTTTCATGAAAATTTCACTGATTCTTCCAACTTGAAATGCCCTTTTTTGATCACATGACATTCTTTAATATTTATACTTGCTTATAATCTCATTTGTAGCATATTGTTCTATGATTAACATCTTATCACCATTATAAGACTTCGGAGACTTTAAGCTCCTTTAGAAGATGTTTGCTCCTTTTATGTTTTTTTTTATCACCTCTGGTACATAACACACCGCATGGCACAAAGTAGACCTTTAATAAGATCTTTGAATAATTGAATGAATAAATCACTCAATGCAAACATGTTGGCTCTTTTTTTTCTTCTTCTGTATTTGGATAGCCTCAGACCTGTGGAAGAAGAAGGTGCTGATTGGCAGAGAAGCTGGGTCTTTTTTTTTTCTTTCTTTCCTTCCTTCCTTTCTTTCACAGGGCAATGAGGGTTAAGTGATTTGCCCAGGGTCACACAGCTAGTGTCAAGTGTATGAGGCTGGATTTGAACTCAGCTCCTCCTGAATCCAAGGCTGGTGCTTTATCCATTGTGCCACCCAACTGCCCCCGAAGCTGGGCTTTTCTTTTACAACTTGGGATCAGGAAGTATGCACAGATCTTAAATCATGATAAATATGTGTTTAATGATAAATACATCTTTAATGATGTTACTTCTTTCAACTCAGTCATCACCTCCAAGAGGTTTTTTTTTTTTTTTTTGGATCCTCTTAGCAAAGTGTTATTGACTTCCTCAAATTTGGCTAACATAGTTTGTCTGGGTCTTCTCTTTGCACCCATCATGCCATACTTTGAGTCATACAAATCTGTGTACCTGTCCTATCCCCTTGTCCAAGTAGAATTTAAATTCCTTCAAGAGAAAGATTGTCTTTTTTTTTTTTAATTTAATCTTTGTATCCCCTAGCATGGTGCCTTGCACATATACGTTTAAAAAATGCTTATTAAATTGGAACAGCTGGGTAGAACTCAGGGGGTAGATTGGATTCACTGAAAGAAGGTGGTCAGGTGAATGAGGCTATGGGGATTCTACTTGTCCTTCCTCTACTCCCCACCTACCTTTGTATAATCAAGTGGACACCTAAAGTGACCAGAATGTATATTGGTTTGACTGTAAGTCAAGAATAAATTTCTATGATTCAGTAAGACTAACCCATAAAGTTCAGCCTTGCAGCTTTCTGTGGGCTGTGGTTGCTTGACAATGACTATATACCAATGCTGTGATGGTGAGGGATAGCTATAGGGACATATTTAAGTACATTTTACTAAGTCTGACCTTGGGTGAGAGGCATAGAACACAAGTTTTCCCACATGCATTTTAATGAGCCCTGTATTTCCCTTCTGTAAACAATTATGTCAACAAGAATGCTCTTAAGTAGCATGTGTGCAAAATAAATGGAGCAGGAACATGGGGGGTGTATTTGTTTATATGTCTTTTCCCCCTGCCACTGAACCATTCTGGTAGCTATAGGAACCATGCAGTTGTAAGCACAAAAACAGAGATCTAAACATCAGGTGTTTCCTTTAAAATGTGAAAGGGAAAAGGGAAAAAAAAATCAAAGTCTAAACTTCTGTAACTGGTTTTTCATTTATTTCTGGAATCCCATGGTCTGGATTAGGGTTCACCTACTGGGGGTCTTTTACAGATGAGGGAACTTGCTTCATTTGGCTTGTTTGTCCCCAAACAATTTGAAACTGGGACTTTCTAAAGTCCACTCAGGTCTGTTCTGTTGCTAGCCAGGTAAAAGGCAGCACTGAACCAGGGAAACATTTAATCAGGACTGGAGTGAATAGTAACAACAGAAAAACAATTTCACACATATTCCTGTGTGAGTACAATCTTTCATGTTCCCTTTCTCCCCCAGAGCAACAGGAAACAAATGCTTTCAAGCATCATAGTCTGGGTGGGAAGGGGGTTGACCCTTCAGTATGATCAGCTTTGTTATTATGATTTCAAATTGCTACCACCTGGTATCTTGTTCAGCATCTCCATGTAGTTCTCAATGGCTTTTTTTTTTTTTTTTGCAGGGCAATGAGGGTTAAGTGACTTGCCCAGGGTCAAGTAAGTGCTAGTAAGTGTCAAGTGTCTGAGGCTGGATTTGAACTCAGGTCCTCCTGAATCCAGGGCCAGTGCTTTATCCACTGTGCCACCTAGCTTCCCCCAAACATTGTTGTTTCCATTAGTTTGGTTTTTTTGGGGGGCGGGTCGATGGGGGTTAAGTGACTTGCCCAGGGTCACACAGCTAGTAAGTGTCAAGGGTCTGAGACTGGATTTGAACTCAGGTACTCCTGAATCCAGGGCCGGTGCTTTATCCACTGCGCCACCTAGCCGCCCCCTTCTCCATGTAGTTCTTGGCCTAGGCTGGTCTCAGGCACTACCCAGTACCCTAGAGAGTTATCTCTGTGCTGCAGAATTGTCCTCCTGTCCTCATAGTCATGATGATTCTCCTAGTAAAGGCATCTTTCATCTTTCCTTATTCTTCCCTAACATCATCTCTGTGAAGCAAATACTCTGTCTCTCAGAGATTCAGTCTCATAGAATATATAGTTCTGGGAATGTCACCAAATGAGTGGTTACCCTCTGCCCAAAGGCATTCTGGGAAATGTAGTCCTTAAGCAGATAGGCCATTACACTTCATATTCATGAAGGGTGAATCACACATTCAAAATCTTTTAGTTTCCCTTTTCTTGTGGGTATTTAGTGTCTGCTTTTCAAATTAAAAAAATTGTTATAATCATTTAACTAAATTTTAAATAATAATCTCAGTTTATTTATAATAGCACCTGAATTAGACCTTGAAAGAATGGAACGACTTTGAGAGATAGTGATAGGGGTATGTGGCATGGGTGGGGACAGGGAAAGAGGAACAAAAAGTGGGAAACAGATCTATTTCTCCACATAGAAGTAGAATTGAGAAGATTTGGCAACTGATTGGATATGGAGAGAAAGAAGAGTCAAAGATAACTCAAGCTATTCACTTGAACTACTGAAAGGACAATACTACCTTCCACAGAGAAATTATTAAGAAGAAAAGGATTTAGAAGGAAGATGAGTTCAGGTTTAGGCATACTGTGTTTGAGGTAACATTGGAACACCCAGGTGGACATATCCATCAGGTAGTTGAAGATATTGGTCTTCAGTTATGGGAAGAGGTTGGGAGTTAAAATATGTTTTGCATTAAGGTGATAATAGAAGCCAAGGAAATGAATGAGATCACCAAGGGAGAGAGTGCATAGAGAGAAGAGAGCTTAGAATAGAATTCTGGGGGGAAACTTCTCTCCTCCCAAGTTTCCTCCTTTGGAAAAAGGGGATAATAATAGCGCTTACCTCACAGGGTTGTTGTGAGGAGAAAATAAGATATTTTAAAAGTGCTTTGAATTTTAAATTGCTATATAATTGTTGTTGTTGTTGAAGAATGGGAAGAAGATGAAGAGGTAGCAAAAATATATGTGATCAGAGAGATAGGAGGAGAATCATGACAGTGTGGGGTCACAGAAGGCAAAAGAGGAGGAACTACCAAGAAAGAAGGGGTGGCCCAGAGTGTCAAGTGCTATCGAGAAGGTAAGGAGAATAAGAACATAACACGACACTGAATTTTTTGGTAAGAAAATTTTAACAACCTTGAAAAGAGCAATTTCTACAGAATGAGAGACAGAAACTATATCAAGATGGGTTAAATGATTGGAAAGGAGTAGAGGCAGTGGATATAAATGAGTTTTTTTAGAAGCCTAAAAATAAACTTCTATATAGGAATCAACAAAAATATTATATCGACAGTTTCTTTAAAAAGTTATAAAATTGGGGCAGCTAGGTGGTACAGTGGATAGAACACCCGCCCTGGAGTCAGGAGGACCTGAGTTCAAATCTGGCCTCAGACACTTAACACTTACTAGCTGTGTGACCCTGGGCAAGTCACTTAACCCCAATTGCCTCACCAAAAAAAAGAAAAGTTATAAAATTATTATTTAAAAACTAATTGAAATCATGAAGTATATAAGTAGTCTTCATTTCCTATAGCTTAGTCCTAGTATCCTGAAAACAAAGAATTCAGTCTCTGAAGGTTAGTGCCTGGCCTAATGACATTTTGGCACTTAGAAAATGTGCCTCATTCATGGAGACACAAATGGACTGAAACTTCCATCTTGGTTTGCCTTGTGGGACAAAGTTTAAGAAGCTACAGTGAAGGGAAAGAAAGAGAACGTGTTAACTTTAAAGGGATACTAGAGTCAAAAAGCTTTTTTTTTTTTTTTTTTTTGGTGAGGCAATGGGGGTTAAGTGACTTGCCCAGGGTCACACAGCTAGTAAGTGTGTAAAGTGTCTGAGGCTGGATTTGAACTCAGGTCCTCCTGAATCCAGAGCCAGTGCTCTATCCACTGTGCAACCTAGCTGCCCCCCAAAAGCTTTTTTTTTATGATAAACAAACTTGTTTGCTTGTGGTTACTCTTCTACCAGTGAAATTAGATCTTTTTGAAGAATGGAAGTATAAATATACTTACACATTTTGCTTCATTTTATTGCACAATACTGTAGTAGTTACTGTATTTTACTGCCTTTTTACTTATTGCATAATAGTCAATGGATATATTACTTTCCCATTCTTACTTTGTCCTGCATCAGTTTATATATATTTTCCTGGGCTTCTCTGAATTTTTCATATTTATCATCTCTTACAGTGGTGCTATAGATGAATTTAGCCTATTTTACAATGTCGCCTGTGGCCAGCCTATTTGGGTCCATAGTAGCAATAATGCAGTTTAGCATGAAGGGCATAGTTAACATGTTACCATCATAAAATGACACTGTCTCTAGTAGAAACTGCATGATTGACTATCATTTGCTGATGTTTTGTGGTCTTTCTTAAACTGACATTGGGATGATCTAACTCTTTTTCTCCATCACCACTACCACTATCTCAAGATATAGTCCATTGTTTTAACCTCCACTTCATGACTCCCATCTATAGCTACTCCAGGATAAAAAACAACAACTTACAAATAGTTACTTGCAAAATCCTACCAATAGAACTTAAGTGAACTCATTCATTTCCTGAAAAACCTGTCTTCCCTGCCAGATCTTGTCTGGGTAGGGCTGCTGGAGCAATAAATGACAAGGACACATGACTAAGGCATGTCATATGTAAAGTTTTCCTTGGCCTTTAAGAGCTGGACAACACCAAACTTTCTGTTATTATACTCTTCTAAAAGCAAAAAAACCCCAAACCAAACCAAACAAACAAAATCCCAACAATAACACCCCCCACCCCAACCAAATTATTCATTCTGAGATTTCTCTAGGCATTTCTCACATGGCTATAAATTGGGAGAGCATGTTTTAGAGGAGATGAGTTTGTGCTCAAGGCCCCAAGCTCACGGATTATTAGGAAGGCCACCCAAAGCTGAACAAAAGACTGTATTTTGTAGTTCCCTGGAATTTAGCCATCTATTCCTGGTATTTTATCCCTTATTCCCAATACTTAGATTCTCATTTCATAATGTTCAATTACCAAAAATATATCTTTCTTCTCTTTTCCTACCTAGTGAGCCATTCCTTGTTGTTGTTTGTTCCTGAAGAGCACCATGCCATCGGGTGATGTCATGGGGGAGGGCTGTGCAAAATCACGAACATCACTTTAGAGTCATCTGGGTCTTGTGGCAAGATATACATTAGGACAACTGGAGATGGCCTCAGATATCTGAGGCAATTGGAGTTAAGTGACTTGCCCAGGGTCACACAGCTAGTGTCAGAAGTGAGATTTGAACTCAGATCCTCCTCATTTCATGACCAGTGCTCTAGCCACTGTGCAACCTGGCTGCCCTGAGCTATTCCTTAAAAAGAAGCTGAAAGGTTCTAGAACCATGATCTTTTTTCCTATCTATAACTTACCATGATAGAGGCTTCAGGGAATTTCTCCTTGGGTGAGATCTGAGACTGACCCTCCCTCATCCCCATAACCCCTCCTTCCACCCTGCCTCATCTCTTATGGTTGAACTGACATACCTCATTTCCAGTGGGAGAACACATTCACTCTGTATATTGTCTGGCATATTCTAACCTGTATAACTTTTCTAGGGAAGCTAGGTGGTGCAGTGGATAGAGTGTTGGGCCTGGAGTTAGGAAGACCTGAGTGCAAATCTGGATTCAGAAACTTACTGTGTGATGCTGGGCAAGCCACCCTGTTAGTCTTAGTTTTTAAAACTTTAAAATGAATTGTAGAAGGAAATGGCAAACCACTCTAGTATCTTTGTCAAGAAAACCCAAAATGGGGTCATGAAGAACTGGACATGACTGATCAATAACAACACAAATACAGAACTTGATTTATTATTTTGTTGATTGTATAGACTAAAGAAAGTGATGGAAAAAATGTTAAAGATGCAGATTAGGCTTAAAAGTGTGTTATGAATTTTTGGAGAGACAGTTCTTAAACATTTATTACTATACCATTGATTGACAGATATTTAAGGTGGACCAAAAGAACATTTATCTTGGGCATACACCATTGATGGACAATTTGCTAGACTTGGAATTGAATCAGAGTAAGAGAGCAAGTTGAATTGCTTCTGGAAAATTGTCCATAGTGTTCAACAGCCCTGAGCCCTGAAACAAAAACCCACCTTCTCCCCAACAATATCTTTCCAGTGATCTTGTGTTGCTGCAAAATATGGAATACCACAATTTCCAAAGAATCAAAAGTCCAGGTCATCCCAAGGGCAACAGAGACAGAAATATATACAGTAGGTATAGAATGTTACCAAAGACGGATTACATTAAAAAAGTATTGTAAGACAGATCATCAAAGAAATATATTATAGGGCTTAGAGAAAAAAAGAAGGCAGGTTATTCCAATAGCTAAGAGCAAGGGTTAAGAGATGTTGGTGGCCACATGATATCAAGAGAGTATTTCTAGGAGGACATGAACAAAAGCCTCACAGAATGAAATAACAGGTAGGTTGTAATCTGCACTATTGCAGAGAATATTCACATTAATTAGATCACAAATACATTGGAATATATATATGGGTGGTTATATGTGTGTATGTAACCACACATCCCCCACTATGTATAATATATAGTGATTGATAAAATATGATTAAAATGATAGCAAAAAACTGCTCTTAATTCAGTAACATTTTAAAGGGAATGTTTATTTTATTAACCAACATATACTAGATACTACTATCACATTGGGGAGGGGTGGACTTTAAAAAAAATAGCTATCATAATATTCTAGCACAAATATTCATTTTATTTACTTTTCTAATTTCTCATTTTTATACTTTTTTCCAATTACATGTTAAAACAAATTTTAACATTTAAAATAATTTCTTTCTTTTAAAAATTTTTAGTATTCTTTTCCCCCAAATTACATATAAAAATAATTTTCAACATTCATTTTAAAAATTGAATTCCAAAGTCTCCCCCTTCTTCCTCACTTCCCTCATTGAGGCTAGCGATTTTATATAGGTTATATATGTGTAGTCATGCAAAATATATTTCCATATTAGTCATGTTGTAAAAGAAAACATAGACCAAAATAAAACTCCAAGAAAAATAAAGAAAGTTAAAAAAGTATGCTTCAATCTGTATTCAGACTGCATCAATTCTTTCTCTAGGGATGGATAGCATTTTTCATCATAAGTCATTCAGGTTGTCTTAGATCATTGTATTACTGAGGACAGCTAAATCATTTATGGTTGATCATCTTACAATATTGCTGTTACTGTGTACAATGTTCTCTTGTTTCTACTCCTTTCATTTGCATCAATTCATGTAAGTTCATGTTTTTTTGAATGCATCTAAATCATCATTTCTCATAGCAAAATAGTATTCTATGATGATCTTATACCATAACTAACTTGTTTAACCATTCCCCGATTAATGGGCATCCCCATAATTTCCAATTCTTTGCCACCAGAAAAAAGCTGTGATAAATATTTGGGCATAGTTCCAAATTGCTCTACATCATGTTGAATTAACACTCTTTTTTTTTTTTTTTTTGCGGGGCAATGAGGGTGAAGTGACTTGCCTAGAGTCACACAGCTAGTAAGTGTCAAGTGTCTGAGGCTGGATTTGAACTCAGGTCCTCCTGAATTCAGGGCCAGTGCTTTATCCACTGCACCACCTAGCTGCCTCCAACATTCTTTTTTTTTTTTAAACATATTTATTTATGTATTTTTTAAGTGAGGCAATTGGGGTTAAGTGACTTGCCCAGGGTCACACAGCTAGTGTTGTGTCTGAGGGTAGATTTGAACTCAGGTCCTCCTGAATCCAGGGCCGGTGCTTTATCCACTGTGCCACCTAGCTGCCCCAACATTCTTTTTTTTTGTTTTTGATTTTTAGTGAGGCAATTGGGGTTAAGTGACTTGCCCAGGGTCACACAGCTAGTAAGTGTTAAGTGTCTGAGGCCGGATTTGAACTCAGGTACTCCTGACTCCAGGGCTGGTGCTCTATCCACTGCGCCATCTAGCTGCCCCCCAACATTCTTTTTTTAAAAAAGAAATTGAGTTTTAAATTCTCTACCTCCCTGGTCCTTCCTTGAAAAAGCAAACAATTTTATATATGTATATATATATATGTGTGTGTGTGTGTGTGTGTGTGTGTGTGTGTGTATAATAAATGTGTAATCATGTAATACATGTGAAAGAAAACAGACCAAATCAAACCAAAACAGACCGAAAAACAAGACAAAACAAACAAAAAAACGAGAAAAAGAAAACAAGCTAAAAAAAAAAAGATACGTTTTGATTTGCATTCAGAAAGTCAGTTCTTTCTCTAGAAGTGGATAGCATTTTTCATCATAACTCCTTCAGAACTGTCTTGAATAATCATATTGATCAAAATAGCTAAACCATTTACAGTTGATCATTGTACAATATTTCTGTTATTATGTACAATGTTCTACTGGTTCTACTCACTTCACTTTGCATCAGTTCATTTAAGTCTTTCCAGGTTTTTCTGAAACTATCCTTCTTATCATTTCTTATAATACAATAGTATTCCATCAAAATCATATACCACAACTTGTTTAAATATTCTCTAAATGGTGGGCATCAAGGGGTGGAATTTTTGATATTAAAAATAGAGTCATCATACTTGAAAAATGAGTATCACTGCTCTATACTATTCTTATCCTTCTTCAAATACTTCAGAAACTCTTCAATTAAATCATTGTGCACAAATCTCTATAAACCATTTGACCAAAGTCCCTCTCCCAGGAAGTTTACCTTCTATTTGGTGGAAACAATTTTTATATAGAACATTAAATGCAAAATTTATACGAAGTAGACCCAAGTTAATTTTTAGGGACAAAGGAGCATCATGGATGATTTAGAATAGTCATGGAAGTAAATGAAGGGGATTGATGGGCTAGGAGAAAACATCTGAATGAGGTTGAAGAGCAGGTTCAACATGAATAATGTAAGGATAGGACGTTGTAATTAGGAAATTCAGGATTTGAGATATTTAATATGGAGTCCTAATTGATGGCAAGTTTTAATGTGTAATATTTTTGGGGGAGGGTGTCAATATCAGGGAGGTTAAGGGCTGAAGAAATTATGAAGACAGTATTAGAAAGGTCATTACTCTGGATAATGATATTGCTAAGAAGGAATACAACATATCTATCACTAAAGTTAAGTAGTATGGAATGAGATAGAAAGGGAGGACTACAGGCCAAATGTTGATGTCATTAAGGAGGGAATTGTTTTAATATTTGGTAGATCATGGTTTTTTTGTTTGTTTGTTTTGCAGGGCAATGAGGGTTAAGTGACTTGCCCAGGGTCACACAGGTAGTAAGAGTCAAGTGTCTGAGGCTGGATTTTAACTCAGATCCCCCTGAATCCAGGGCAGGTGCTTTATCCACTGTGCCACCTAGCTGCCCCCAGATGATAGTTTTAAGATAGCAATAGATATAAAATGACATACATGTCAATTTGGGATTATATAGAAATAGACTGGTTTGGACCTCAAAGGTCATCCGGTCTTACCCCTTCATGATGATAGGGATACAGGGTCAGGGAGGTTAAATACCTTGCCTAAGGTCACATAGATTGTAAGTATCAAAGTGAGGATTTGACCACTGATCCTTGGAATGCAGGGCCAGGGCTCTTTTGATCATATTATGCTGCCGCCTTTGGACTCTTTTCCTCCCCAGTCCCAACCCCACCTTATAGTAAGCTGGCAAATGAGGTGCTGGTAAGGATCAAGGATGAGAGGTCCAGTCTTTGAGGAAAGTAAAATGGAGAATGAAGTGGAATTAAAAAGTTGAGAGACATTGAAGTAAATATAATAAATGAAACAAACATAAGGCAATAAGGTCAATAACACTAGTCCAGTCTTTTCCACTAGACCCTCCAACAGAATGATGAAATTCTTGGCTAATATGAGAGTTGTGGATAATCACCAACAAAATGTCAGCCTGAGCTGAACCTCCTTTATGACAGATGAGGAGATTATGGGCTCCAGATGCAACTTCATATGGAAATAGTTCTTTCAATCTAAGTTTGTCACTATAGTATTACTGGAAGGGGGTGGATTCTTTTAGGGGATAGTGAAGCAGATCACAGAATTTCATTGTTAGAGGAACCAGGAGCCATCTAGTTAATTTCATTTATGAAAAAGAATATTTTCTGTAACATAATGAGAAGAGGTCGTGCAATTTTTGCTTAAAAATTTTAAGTTTTTTTTTTCCCCCCAGGTCTTACAATTTTACCCCTTTACTCCATAAGCTCCAGTGGTTCCCTATGGCTTCCAAAATCAAATACAAAATCCTCTCTTTGGCATTCAAAGCCCTTCATAACTGCTTCCTGCCTTTTCAATCTTCTTACACACACTACTCTTCGATTCAGTGACACTAGCCTCTTTGCTTTCCCTCCTCATCACTACTTACTGGTTTCTTTGGCTTTCTTCAAGTGCCACCTGAAATCTCATCTTCTACAGGAAGTCTTTCTAGTAGCTTCCTTCTTTTAATTATTTCCTGTTTATTCTCTCTATAGCTTGTTTATACATATTTGTTTGCTTATTATCTCCTTCTCCCCCATTGGATTGTGAGCTCCCTGAGGGGAGAAACTATCTTTTGTCTCTTTTTTGTATCCCTAGTCCTTATCACAGTGCCTAGTATAGAGCAGGCACTAAATGTTTATTGACTGACCAGCTGACTTAATTGAAAGGGAACATGTTCCCCTTTTCCTAAGCACCTCATTTCACTTTTGGATAGCTTTAACTGTTAAGAAGTGTTTCCTTGGGGTGGCTAGGTGGCGCAGTGGATAAAGCACTGGCCCTGGATTCAGGAGTTCCTGAGTTCAAATCCAGCCTCAGACACTTGGCACTTACTAGTTGTGTGACCTTGGGCAAGTCACTTAAGCCCCATTGCCCTGCCAAAAAAAAAAAAGAAAAAAAGCAGAAGGGAGGATTTATGAATAGATCTCTGACTGGAGAAGTATTTCCTTATATCAAGCCTAACTCTGTCTCTGCAATTTCCCCCCATTACTCCTAATTTTGTTCCAAGAGGTCAAGAAGAACAAGTAGTCCTCTTCCACATTCCCTTCAAATCCTCGAAGATTACTCTTATGTCCCCCAACCCCCCACCCAAATATTCTTCAGACTAAACTTCCTCACTTATATCAATGGAACTTTGTATAGTATAAACTCAGGGTGGGGCAGCTAGGTGACGCAGTGGATAAAGCACCGGCCCTGGATTTAGGAGTACCTGAGTTCAAATCCAGCCTCAGACACTTAACACTTACTAGCTGTGTGACCCTAGGCAAGTCACTTACCCCCAATTGCCTCACTAAAAAAAAAAAAAAAACAAAACAAACAAAAAAAAAACTCAGGGTGCTTTGCTATGCTTGATACTTGAGTTTATCAACATCCTGCCTAAAATTGGCACTCAGAAAAACAATATTCCAGATGTGTCTGAACAGAGCAGTGTTTGGTAGGACTAGAATTCTTATTCCTGGATGTTACGACTCTCTTAATACAGACACTAAGGTTACATTAGTGGGGGTGGGGTAGGGTGCTGTCACATTATACTATTGATTCATCTTGAGGCTGCAGTATACAAAAATCTTTAGATTTTTTTTTTTTTTAGTGAGGCAATTGGGGTTAAGTGACTTGCCCAGGGTCACACAGCTAGTAAGTGTTAAGTGTCTGAGGCCAGATCCGAACTCAGGTACTCCTGACTCCAGGGCCAGTGCTCTATCCACTGCGCAACCTAGCTGCCCCTAGATTTTTTACCATAGGAACAGTGCTCAGTTTAGCCATGCCTTCCCCATCCTGTACTCAGCATCACATATTTTGAGTTGGAAGTGTCCTCAGAATCATTCAAATCTATTCATTTCATAAAAGGAATCCCCCAATAAAACATCCAATGAATGATTGTCCAGCCTCAGCTTAAAAACCTTGAAGTAGGAGGCAGTCCATTCCAGTATGGGACAGTGCTAATGGTTTGCCCAAACCCAAATTTGTCTCCTACAACTCCCACCAAATTGTTCCTGGTTCCACTCTGAGACCAGAGAAAGTTTAACCTCTCCTCCATATGAATGAATGAACAAAACATTTATTAAGCATTTACAATATACAAAGTACTGTGCTAAATGCTGCGGATACAAATAAAAAAGTGAGTTCCTAGTCTCAAGCTCACATTCTAATGGGGGACATGACACATATGGAAGGTTTCAGTTTTAGATCATATGGAAAAGTCCCATGGTCCTTAGGTATGCAAAGGGAAAGCAGGTGGTAATGTTTCTTTTTCAATGTACTTTCCACTGATAAAATCATATCAGTTTCTGATCTACTATTTGACATGACCAAGAACTTTAGTGACAAGAAATTTCTTTTTTGGGTCTTCAGTAGATGTGGCTATAGCATCTACAAGAGTAGTTGCCACACTGAATGTCCACAGGGGTTACTGATAGCTGAGGGTACCGGACTGGAAACATTGCTCTTACAAAAGATCTTGGATTTAGGGAGCTGGGCTACCTCCTCCAGGGTCTGAGGGAAGATGGTGGTCAAAGTGGTGATGTTGGCATAACTTACCTGACACATGTGGCCTCCTTTCTCTTTCCCAGTGTGCCTTACTGCTTCAGCTAGGCTCTGTGGGTGTCAATTGGTTAGCATTCAGTGGGCATAGCTGGTCCCTTCTCCACAGGAGTTGCCTCCATGGATGAAGGCTGTAGGGTTGGTCTGGAAGCAGGATTAGTGTCTTAGGGGACACTTCTACTCTTGTGCTTACACTGCAGTGTGCAAAAATCTTCAGATTTTTTTTTCAGATGAACAGTGCTTAGTCTAGCCATGTCTTCCCCATTCTGTGTCACAGATTTTGAGAGTTGTAAGGAACTTCAGCATCCTTCTAATCCATCCGTTACATATAAGAAATCCCCAGTATAATTTATCTAATGAGTGGTTGTCTAGCCTCAGCTTGAAAGCCTTCAAGGAAGTGGAACCTACTACTTCTAGTCCATTTATTTTACTATGAAACAGGGCTATCTATTGGTAGCAATTGGTCAGAAGTTAAGGCTGGTAGTGATGAAGATGAGACCCTTCTTCACAATGATTTCTTCCCTCAATTATGGCTGAGGAAGTTAGGCTGGAAGCAGTTTTGGTGTTTTTCCCAAGGTTTTTGGAATCAGGGTCCTAGGCTCCCTCTATCAGAGCCCAAGGATATATAGTTGTTAGATTAGTAGTGGTGCTGATGGTTTGATTTTCCTCTCATTTCTTCTTCTCTTTTTCTAACATGGATTACTTGTGCTGTGAGTGGAAGTTGCTTGGTCCCTTCTTGAAGACAGCTAACATATCCTTCTGAGTCTTCTCTCTTCCAGGCTAGACATCCTCAGTTTTTTTCAACATATGCTAATATAATATGGATTCAAGGTTCTTCACCATCCTGGTTGTCCTCACTTCACTCTGAATCAATACATACAAGTCCTCTCAGATTTTTCTGAATCTGTCCCAAGAAATTGCACCATTCCATATGATGCAATAATGTTACATTACATTCATATCATTAGTTAGTACTCCACAAGTATTCATTAAGTCCTTTCTGTGTATCAGACAGTATGCTACAGAAGGGCTAGAGATACAAAGAGAGGCACCACAAAACAACAATAACAACAACAAAAAAATCCAACACCACCAAAAGAATGCACATTCTAATGGAGGAGACAGTATAGGTATATACAAGATATATAGAGTAGACAAAGGTAATTGGAAAGCTGCATTAGCAGCTGGTAGAAGTTGGGGGGGGATCACCAAGAAAAGCATCCTGGGATTTTAGCTGAGTATTGAGGGAAGCCAGGGAATCTAAGAGGCTCTTGCAGAACTCCCAGTTTTCCAAAGGGGTGGAGTGGGGAGTGTCTTCTCATAACCTCTTCTTTGGAACCATGCTTATTCTTTGTAGTTTTTGATTGATTGATTGATTGATTGATTGTGTGTTTGTTCTTCCCATTTACATTGTTGTAGTCATTGTGTATATTGTTTTTGTGAAAATGGGTACCTTGATTTGCTTGAGCCGCCCAGTTATTCAGGTAACCAGAACAACTGTGTAAGGACTGGATTCATTAGCTAATATACCAATAATCCTTTGCATGACTAGGACCTGAGAGTGAACTTAGTTGGACATTTAGTAACTCTGAATCCAATCAAAGACTAATCTGACTGCAGGATATGTCACTATGGATATAGACCTTATCTTCAGCTATAATGTACCCACAAGCTCTCCAACTGTTCCAATCTTTTGTCATCTTTTATAATTTGCAGGAATTGAGGTAAAATCTTGGGGTTGTTTTGATTTGCATGTTGTTATTAATGATTTGGAACGTTCTTTCATATAGTTGTTAATAATTTGCAACTCTTGAAAGCTGTTCATTTTCTTTGATCACTTATATATTAGGAAATTGCTTTTGGTGTATATATTGTATATGTATATGTGTAGGTAGGTATATATATGTGTGTGTGTATCTATACATGGGTAGGTCTATATATGTATATATAGGTGTATGTATAATAGATATATATTTATGTATAGCTATAGAGACACAACTACATACACTTATACATAAAAACATACATATATACATGTATGGTCAAAGGCTATATATAAAGCCTGTGTATGTATATATTTATGTATATGTGTGTGCATATATACAAACAATATTTGTTAATTATTTATATATCTTGTGCACCAGACTCTTATCAGATAAACTTAATACAAAGATTTTCCCCATCCCTATTTGATTTCTTCCTTGCTTTTCTTAAGTACATTAATTTTGTTTGTACAGAACTTTTCAGTTTCATTTAATCAAAATTTTCTATTTTATCTCATTTAATTGCCTCTATCCCTTGTTTGATTAATAATGAGCAGAAATAAATCTTCATAGATGTGAAAGTTATATCATTCACTTTTACTCTTTTTATGTGGTATTATCTTTAATATTAATTTCACATATCTATTCAAAACACATTTATCATATAATCTTGGTATAAGGTGGTTTTAAGCCCAATTTTTGCCAGACTGCTTTCTAGTTTTCCCAGCAATTATTTATCATATAGGAAGTTTTTTCTTAAGTAATTTGTTTTCCGTGTTAATGAACAATGAGTTTTTGAGTTTCATTGTTTCTGATTTTTGTCTAGTTTGGTTCTTTTGTTTTGTTTTGTTTGCTTGTTACATTAATCCACCTCTATTTTTTAAACCAGTGCTAAATGGTTTTGATGACTCCTGATTTGTAATATAACTTAAGATCTTTGTCCCTACATCTTTTCATTATTTCCCGATAATTTAGATTTTTAATTTTTCCAAATGGATTTTGTTATTATTTTGTCAAGTTTTGTATTGCTATAGAATTAAAAATATAAATGGACTTTGCTAGTATTGTCATTTTTGTTTTATTGGCATGGCCTAGCCATGAATACTGAATATTTTTCTAAATATTTAAGTTATTCTTTGTTTCTTTAAGGACTATTTTATAATTGAATCTATACAAATATTTTGTGTGCTTTAGTAGATTGATCCCCAGATACTTTATGCATTTTACATTTATTTAAAATGAGACTTCCCTTTCTATTATTGCCTCTTGGATTTTGCTCTTATTATATAGAAATAGTGATTTTTTTTTGTGAGTTTATTTTGTAGCCTGCAGCTAGACTGGAGCTATTAATTGTCTCAGCATCTTTGCTAATTCGCTTGAATTTTCTAAGTGAAAGATCCTGTTATCATTATATAGGGAAGGGGCAGCTAGGTGGCACAGTGGATAAAGTACCGACCCTGGATTCAGGAGGACCTGAATTCAAATCTGGCCTCAGACAGTTGACACTTACTAGCTGTGTGACCCTGTCAAGTCACTTAACCCCCATTGCCCTGCAAAAAAAAAAGGGAATAATAATAATAATAATAATATAGGGATAATTTTATCTACTCTTTACTTATCTTTACCCTTTATTATTATTTTTTGGTCTTATTGCTATTGCTAGTATTCCAAAACTATATCAAATAATAATGGGGAGAGTAGGCATCCTTGCTTTATTGTTTTATTGTATTTATGTTTATAGTATATTCCCATTGCATATGATGCTTGGTTTTGGTTTTAGATATATATTTTTTATGATATTAAAAGATGATATACTTATGGTTTGTAAGTTTGTTTTTATTTTTTGTTTTTTTGGTGAGGCAATTGGGGTTAAGTAACTTGCCCAGGGTCACACAGCTAGTAAGTGTTAAGTGTCTGAGGCCGGATTTGAACTCAGGCCCTCCTGAATCCAGGGCCAGTGCTCTATCCACTGTGCCACGTAGCTGCCCCTTGTTTCTGTTTTTGTGGGACAATGCAAGTTAAGTGACTTGCCCAGGGTCACACAGCTAGCAAGTGTCAAGTGTCTGTGGCTGAATTTGAACTCAGGTCCTCCTGAATCCAGGGTCCATGCTTTATTCACTTTGCCACCTAGTTGCCCCTGTAGGGTTTTTAAAAAAAAACATAAATAGGTGTTGTACTTTGTAAAATATTTTTTCTGCATCTGTTTAGATAATCATGAAGTTTTGAATGTTGTAATTTTTAATGTGATTAATTATGTACATTGCTTTCCTAATGTTGTGTCATACTTCTATTCCTGTATTGGTTATGATGCATGAATTCTTGGAGGAATCACTGTAGTCTGTTTGATAAGATTTTATTTAAAATTTTTGACTTGATATTCACTAATGTATTGGCTTATAGTTCTTCCATGTTTATTATTCCCTAGTTTATGTCTTAGGACTATATTTGTCTTATCAGAGGAATTAGATCATTTCCCCCCTCAATTTTTGAGAATAATTTATATTGTGTTAGTATTAATCAGTTTTTAAAAGTTTAATTTAGTTTTCCTGTGAATCCATCAGGACAAGGAGGATTTTTTCCCCCTTTGGCATTTCCTTTATAGCTAGTTTTATTTCTTTTTCTGAGATTGTCTTGTTTAATATCTATATTTGGTCTTCTGTTAAAATGAGTATTTTATATATTTGAAAGTATTCCTACATTTGTTCCCAGTTATAGTAGCAGATAACTATGCATATTAAGTTTTGATGATTTTTAATTCACTCCGATTTTGTTATGATGTCACTTTATTAATTTGCTAATTTGTTGATTTGATTTTGCACACTTTTCTTTTTATTCAGACTGGCTAAATGTTTATCAATTTTGTTAGTCTTTTCAAATAACCAGTTTTTAGTTTTGTTTATCATTTCTATAGTTTTTTGTTTCAAATTTATCTATTTCTCCTCTAATTTTTAATTTAGAGGGTTTTTTTATGAATTTGTAATTTAAAAATACATATTCAGTTCATTAATACTTATTTTTTCTATTATCATAATGTATATTTGTATGAATATAATTTTCTCCTGAGGAGAAATGTTGGCATGTTTTTCATCATTATAATGTTCATTCACATAATTATTATAACTAGTTCCTGATTATTGCAAATAATGAATTCCATGAAATAGTCACAAGAATTAGAATTTGCAATATTTAAAGATATAATTATGGGAAAATGATAATTGTTTTCAGTACAATGGAAATATGCATTGGGAACTTGAATAATGTCACCACTTTGTGGGATTCATTATTTGCATTAATCTGGACCTAGTTGTAATTTTTTCTATGATTGGTTCTTTGATCCACTCATTATTTAGGATTCATTGCTAAGTCTCCATTTGGGTCCATATTTTTTGTTTGTGGTCCCTGAATTCCTTACTATCTCCATTGTATTATTGTATAACAGCTCTCTGCCCTAATACAGAGTCAATTTTTATAAAAGTTCCATGTGGTGCTAAGAAATATGTATATTATTTATTTAGATGCATAAGTTTTTTAGGTATCATTTTTCTAACAAATTGTCCAATTATCTATTTTGCCTTTTGCTCATCTTTGTATTAGATTTATCCAAATCTGAGAGAAGGACATTAAAATCTCATGGCAGGTCACAGTAGTCAGTGGGGAAGGGGGCAGTGGGTTAACTCAGAGGTTAGGATTAGCTTTCTCTGTTCATTAAATTCACCAGGTTTTTACTTTGTTAGGCTTCTTAATGTCTTAGATGATAAAGATTGCTGAAATTTATTTATCTCTTGCATATAGTTCTTATTTTTGGAGAAACCTGAGACCTCAGGAGGATTGGAGAGAGTGTTTAGTCCTCTCTATTTTGTTCCTCCTTCACATAAAGAAGTCTGTTCTGTGTGTGTGTGTGTGTGTATGCACACACACATACATCCACACATACAGGTTCTTTCTTTCTTTCTTTCTTTGGGAGTAGTATTGCAAGGTTATGGGGTATGCACAGTTGAGTGACTTTTTGGGTATAACTCTAATTGCTTCCCAGAATTGTTGGATGATTTTATAACTTAATCAATGTGGTATATTAGTGTACCTCTCCTCCTGCAACCCTTCCAACAATTGTAGTTTTCCTTTTTTGTCATCTTTATCATTGTATGGTAGAACCTCAGAATAGTTTTAACTGCATTTCTCAAATTATTAGTTATTTGGAGCAACTAAAAAACTTTTCATTGATATCTTTTGTTTTTTTATATCATCAGAGTTTTTCCTAGTATCTCTTTTTTTTTTTTTGCATCTAGTATCTCTTCTTTGCCTCTCCCACAGAGCCATCCCATATAATAAAAAAGTATTTTTAAAAGAAAAAATATAAAAAGAGGAAAAGAGGAAAAAATCCAGCAAAATTGAATAATGAATTTAAAAAGTTCCTCCCACCTCTGCAAAGGAGTGAGTTGGGAGCATCCTCTTTCATCTCTTCTTGGGGCTATGCTTGTTCTTTATAATTAGGAACATTTGCTTTTGATTTGTCTGTGTGTATATTTTCATTCACATTGTTGTAATCATTGTCATTGTGTTTTCTTGTGTATGATTATTTCACTCTGCATTAGTTCATGTAGATCTTTCCACGCTTCTCTGCCTTCATCACATTCATCATTTCTTATAGCATATAGCACAAATATTCCATTAAATTTATGTGCCATAATTTGTTCAGCCATTCCTCAACTGAATGGGTATCTACTTTGTTTTTAATTCTTTGCTACCACAAAAGTGTAGAATTTAGAATTTATAATTATTTTGGTTTCTATGGAGACTTTCTTATCAATGACTCTGGAGAATTTCTAACTTGCCTTTCTTCTGCATTTCTAGCTTGTCTTTCTTCTGCCTATCCTTTTCCTTCCATCTCTCTGTGTAGTATTTTCCCTGTCTTCAACATCTTGACAAGGGTCAAGTCTCTTCTTCACCTCAGATCGCTTTTATTCCCACTGAAGTCTTCTATTTCCCTCCCTCATACTTCATTCTCTCTAACAACTTGGAGTATGGACAGGTGTCTTCAAGTCCTTTTACCTTCTCCTTTTGGAAAGATCAAGCTACACTTGGAACACTGATAATAGTAACTCAGCTGTTATCCTCTGATGATGAGGAAATTTTGGAATTTAAGTTTAAGATTTTACATTTATCCATCAGTCTGTAAATGAGAATTTATTAAATGCCTTTGGGGCAGCTAGGTATTGCAGTGGATAGAGCACTGGCCCTGGAGTCAGGAGTACCTGAGTTCAAATCTGACCCCAGACACTTAATACTTACTAGCTGTGTGACCCTGGACAAGTCACTTAACTCAAATTGCCTCACTAAATAAAAAAAAAATGCCTTCTATGTGCCAGGCAATGTGCTAAGTACTGGGGATAAAAAGACAAAAGATAGTCCCTTACTTCAAGGAGCTAACAATTTAATGGGGGATACAACATGCAAGCAATTATGTAAAAAACAAACAAAAAACTCCCCAAACTATCAAAGACAAACTCAAACCAAGCTATTTATAGGATAAATGGGAAATAATCCACAGAGGGAAGGCACTATAATTAAAAGGGATTGGGAAAAAGTTTCTTGTACAAGGTGGGATTTTAGCTGGGACATGAAGGAGGCCAGGGGCAGATGGGGGGCACAGTGGACTGTGTTGTCTCCCCTTATTAGAATTGAAAACAGGGGAAGTCTTTGATTTTTTTATTTGCTTTCCTAGTGTTTTGTACAATTCTTGCTACATAGTAAACACTTAATAAAACACCTTTTTATTCATTCATTCATTGAAATTATGGATCTAGACAAAGCTATATTTACTGGGGGAGGGGGATTTGATTGGGAGACCTAGGATCATTTGAATGTTTCCTAACCCAATTGATAAAATTACAAAATATAAAGGTGAGGTAATGGAGGCCTTAAGGTCTTAAATGAAGTGTTACTCTTTTACAAGTGTGGACAAGTTCTCTCATCAAACTTAATGGAATTCTTAATTGAATTAGAGAGCAGTTGGCCAAAGGCTTAGCCTTGCTCTTGATGATCCTTCAAAAAAGCACTCTCTAATGAGTTAGCCGAGGCAGGAGGCAGCTCTGAAGAATGTTACCTTTATGAATCTAAAAGAGGGCAGCCCTTCAGAAGGAATTATTCCATACATCTGGGGAAGTGAGAAAGTGATTTCTCTCTCCTTTCTGCCCCAATTAGGCATGGCATCTAGTAGCAGAGCTCCTCACTGTTAAGGGCTAAAATTCTAGCTAAACTGTCTAAAATATTTAATGAGTGGTTGCCAATAAATTATAAGCTTTAGCAAGAGTTAGACTTTTAAGCATTTATTAAGGAGAATAAGAATTTGGTAGAGAGAGAAATGCCTAGATTCCCATCTATTAAAGGGAGAGCGCATTTCTAGCTGCCTTCTCCGCTGGAGTCCTCAGGAAAGAGTGCGAGAAAGAGCCCCCGGCTCTTCCTTCTTCCTCCCACAAGCAGACGTTACTTCCTGATGCCAAAGAAAAGACTCCTGGTCTTGCCCTCAAAGACCTTCGCTTCATGGGCGGAACTCTTCTACACTAAGTCTCCAGTAGGTGGCGTCATTCCAATCGTTACATCACCCAACAGGAGACCTTGAGCCCATAAAGGATCAGTCTCCAGTTAAGTGACCTGCCTGGCAGAGATGCTGCATCGAGGGGGAGGAGTTTGAGGATAATATGAGAGGGGGAAAAACATTGGGGTCCTGTAATGCTGGACATATAAGTTGCTCGGGCTACATGCGTTTCCTATGTATGTACCTCTTTGTTAATGTAGTGCCTGCTCTTCCTACTTTATGCTATGCATATTTGGGGGAGAATACATTTATTCTCATTTTCTCAGGAATGTTTCATAATTATTGTCCTTACAATGCCATCTCTGCAAATGCCTTTGCTTTAAACTAATTGTGTCTTCTGGCTGACTAAATGCGCTTGTGGGGGACATGTAAACTATAGTTTTAGGAATGTGGACCTAAAGAGTGCCTTGAGGGGGCAGCTCGTTGGAGCAGTGGATAAAGCCCTAGCGCTGGATTCAGGAGGACCTGAGTTCAAATCTGACCTCAGACACTTAACACTTACTAGCTGTGTGACCCTGGGCAAGTCACTTAACCCCAATTGCTTCACCAAAGGAAAAAAAAAGTTAATATATGACCAAATACTTAATTCAAATTTTATAATAATGCACTGTAAGCACCCCATGAAAGAAAAAAATTCAGACTTCTTCTCTAGTACTAAGGGAGGGCCAAAAAAATTTTATTTGGATTTTCCAGATGGTGGAGATACCATGCTCTTAACCCCTGCAATGTGGAAGGGATAACTGTAGTTAAGAAATGGTGGCATTTTTCTTTCTTTCTACTTACTTCCTGCCTGAATGACCTCAGCTGACATCTTGTCCTTTTCTTTTGTAGATACAGACTCCCCTTTTAAATTTTTGTTAAGATATAATGCCCTTCATTTAGTGGTTAAAGCCTTTCACAATCTATATCCAACCTAGCTTTCTAAACTTGTTAAATGTTACTCTCCTTCCTGTTACTCTCTGCCTTCTTTGGTCCAAGACAACTGGTCCCCTTGCTGTTCCTCACACTCGACACTTTATCTATCTTTTTTGTGCTGGCTGTCCCCTCTGCATGGAACATACTCCCTTGTCATCTCTGCCTCTTAGGACTCAGTTTTCTTCTAAACTGTGTTTAAGTGCTGCATTGTGATCCTGATACTCCTTAAATCCCAGCTACTAGTGTCCTGTCCCCTCCAAATTGCCATGTATTTATTTTGTGTGTAATTTATATGAGAGGCAGTATGGTATGGTTCATAGAGAAGTGATATCAAAATCAACAAGATTATAGTTCATGTCCATTTTTTAAAAAATAATTTTTTGGGAAGCAGTCAGGGTTAAGTGACTTGCCCAGAGTCACACAGCAAATAAGTGTCTGAGGCCAGAATTGAAGTTGGGTCCTCCTTACTCCAGGAACGGTGCTCTATCCACTACACCACCTAGCTAACCCTCAAAAGACTGAGGCGGTCAGAGATTAAGTGTTTTGCCTGGATCGCAAAACTAATAAGTGTCTGAGGTTGGATTTGAACTTGATGGGGGCAGGGTTGTTAATTGATCAAACTGATCATGAGACATCCCAAGACTCAGTGGCTCAGTTTCCCAAGTTTTATTGAAATACTGTGATGACCACAGGGAGAATCATCCAGAGGAGATAGATGTCTCAAATAGGGGGGAGGAAAATGGTTATATTTATAGCGAGAAAAAGTAGATTATCTCCTCAGTATCATAGTCTCCTCTTTGTGGGAGGTTTATAGGGGGTCTTATCCTAATATGGACTTCCTGGAGTCCAAAGACAGCCCACGAGGTGGGTACCTTTTTCCCTGGAGGTGTATTTTTAGGGTTTATATGTCATAAGGTGAATCCAAGGACACATTTGGTCTTTTCTGCACATCTTCATAAAGACATGCTTAAACTTGTCAGACTCCGAGGGTCTCTGTTGATGGTATCGCTTTACTTAAGAACTGGTTTCTAGGTGTCCTGTCATTTAGGAATATTAATGGCTATTAATGGTTAATAGTCCCTAGTTACTGTCTCTGTTGATGGTGAGGGTTGATAGGGACAGTCCCTCTTGGTTATTGTAAGAACACAAACCTTAGTTTCTTTGTTAACCCTTTTAGGTATTATTGATCTTAGGTTATCTGTTAACCCCTTTTAGCTACTATCGATAGGTTATCTGTTAACCTTTTTAGTCTCCTCCATCAAACTCAGGTCTTTCTAATTTTAGGTTGCGTATGCTGACTATTTGATCCTGGGCAAATTCCTTAACCTCCCATGATTTCAATTATCATCTCTATGCCGCTGATTCTCCAATCTATTTATCCAGCTCTAACCTTTCTCCTTACCCCTACACACATATTTCTAACTGCCTATTGAGATCTCTCTCTCTCTCTCTTTTTTTAATTGAGGCAATTGGGTTAAGTGACTTGCCCAGGGTCACACAGTTAGTAAGTGATAAGTGTCTGAGGCCAGCTTTGAACTCAGGTACTCCAGACTCCAGGACCGGTGCTCTATCCACTGAGCCACCTAGCTGCCCCTTGCCTATGAGCTATCTCAAATACATGTCCCATAGAAATCTTAAACTGAACTTATTTTCTTGCCACCTAAACCTTCCCCACTTCTAAACTTCTCTATTACTTTTGAGGGTACTACCATCCTCCTAATCACCCAGGTTCACAACCTAGGTGATAATATTAACTGCTCACTCTTTTTCTAACCTCCTGACCCATTTCTTTCTTTCTTTTTTTTTTAGTGAGGCAATTGGGGTTAAGTTACTTGCCCAGGGTCACTCAGCTAGTAAGTGTTAAGTGTCTGAGGCTGGATTTGAACTCAGGTACTCCTGACTCCAGGGCTGGTGCTCTATCCACTGCGCCACCTAGCTGCCCCCTGACCCATTTCTAATTTCCCCATTTCTAATTTCAAGGTCTGTCAATTTTACTTCTGTAACATCTTTCATATATTTCCTTCTCTCCTCTGAAATTGCCTGAGATGAGTGAAAAGCCAGTATTTGTGGGTAGTCATTAATTTATTAATCAGACTAGCAAATAATAAATTGATAGTCAATGGTTTCTCTCAGTAACCAAAGACAAAGATCATGGAGATCATTGGATGCTTAAATACCTTTGGAAAAGCAGTGCCTCTGACAAGAGGAGATCAACCCTGATTGGTGAACAAATGAAAAGGTGGGCTGAAAGGCTTCGGTACCTACTGTTGACAACCTGGCTTGATCATGAGACTCAATTGCCTACAGCTATCTGGAGAGAAGAATCCATCTTCACCCAGACCACTCCAGTTGAACAATGAGGCGGGGTGAGGGGGGGTGGGGGTTGGGGGGGGTGCTGGGTTCAAGGGCATGGGCCTAATGATTTTAGGGCTGGAATTCACCTAGATTAGATTGTATTTACACTTTATTTTTTCTGTTTCCACTTAAATCAGAAGTAAGCTCTCCTAGTTGAGTGGAATCCCCCCAAGATTGAGGAGAATGCTCCCTCAGGGTTCAGCCAATCTCATCATCAGCTCTGACCTTCAAAGACTGACTGACCTACAAGGACTGTCCCTGAATGAGGAAGTAAAAAGAGAACCTCCCCCCATCCTAATACTACTAATAATTGGTTATTAATAAGAGAGAAAAATAATCACTTCTCTACCTACCCACCTTGGAACAGGCTCATTATCTTATGCCTAGACCTGTCATACGTCTCTTCCCATTTTAATTCATCCTCTACAGAGCTGTCAAATTCATCTTTGTAAAGCACAGATTTGTCCATAGCACTTCCCTGTTCAATAAACTCCAATGATCCCTTATCATCTCCAAGAAGAAATATAAAATTCTCTGTTTGGCATTTTAAGGGCCCGAAGAACCTGGTCCTCTCCTATTTTTCCAGTGTCCTTACACTTTATTCTTTACCCTATATTCTGCAATCCAGTGACACTGACCTCTTTGCTGTTTGTCACATAACATACTCCATCTCCAGATGCTGAGCATTTTCTTTTCTTTTTTTATTTCAAAAAACATTTATTTTATTTTTACAGTTACATATAAGGGTAGTTTTCAGACATTCATTTTCATAAGATTTAGAGTTCCAAATTTTCCTCCCCCCTCCACAAGACCGTAAGCAGGTTATATATGTACAATCCATAAGTGCTCTTTTTATCAATTCTTTCTATGAGGGTGGATAGTAAGCTTCCTCATTAGTTCCTTGGGATTGTCTTGGATCATTGCATTGCTGAGAATAGTTAAGTCATTCACAATTGCTCATTGAACAATACTACTGTCACTATGCACAATGTACTCCCAGCTCTGCTCACTTCACAATATATTGATGTTTATTAGTCTTTCCAGGTTTTTCTGAGATCATCCTGTTTGTCATTTCCTATAGCACAAGACCATTCCACCACAATCATTTGGCACAGCTTCTTCCATCATTCCTCAATTGATGGACATTCCCTTGATGCTCAATTCTTAGCCTCCACCAAAGAGTTGCTATAAATATTTTTTTGTACAATTTCCCCCCTTTTCTCTTTTTCATGATTACTATTGTTAACTATTTCTCTTCCATCCTATTCCCTTCCCCATGAAATTTATTCTATTATCGCTCTTCTTTCATCCTATTCATCTTCAAAAAAGGATTTCCTTTTGTCTGTCCCCTCACCCACTCTGCCCTTCCTTCTTTTGTCCCTCTCTCTTTATCACCTTCTCTTCCTATTTTCCTGCAGGGTTAGAGAGATTACTCCACCCTATTGAATGTGTACATTATTCCCTCCTTGAGCCAATTCTGATGAGATTGAGGTCTTTGAGCCAATTCTGATGGGTGTTAGGCTCATTTACTGCCCAGATTAAATATATTACTCCACCCAGTTGGGTGTGTATATTAATCCCTCCTTGAGGCAACTGATGAGTTTGAGGTCTTTGAGCCTTTTCTGATGAGTGTAAAATTCATTTACTGCCCTGTTCCTCCCCCATCTCTTCCCCCATTCCACAAGCCTTTTCCTGTTTCTTTCATGTAGGATTTCACCACTGCCCTTCCCCCTCCTCAGTGCATTCCCCTCACCCCTCAGTTCAACCCCAAAGATGTCATCATGGGGCAGCAAGGTGACACAGTGGACAAAGCATCACCCCTGAACCAAGGGGGATCCCAGCCAAAACCTGGCCTCAGACACAAGACTGTCACCCACTGCATGATCCCAGGTATGTCCCCCAGCTCCAATTTTTTATGGTTCTCTATGGTCTTGTATTTGAAAGTCAAATTTGCCATTCAGTTCAGGTCTTGTGAGGGAAAAACTATCCTCTTCTCAATAATTCTCAGGAACTCAGCAGCGATGTGTAAAGGCTCTTTTATTTCCTTCTCATGAGGAGGCACCCTAGTGTGCAGCTAGTGGGTACCAAGAAAGGGGGCTCGCAGGCCCTGTTTTATACCCTAGTCCCTAACATGAATGGGCCCTCCCCTTTTTCATCATTGGTCCCATTACTCAAGGGTTACAACCTACTCGAAAAAACTAGCTAATCTGAACGCAGTATTCCCACCCCTCTTCCTTGTATGGGCATAACTCAGGAGTGGACCTTATACTTCCTTATATGGACACAACTTAGGAGTGGTCCTTATTGAGACCAGGGCTCCTTGAACCATGTGATTTTGTTAGCCTGAGGAGGTGGAGGGGATCTGAGACCTTTGTCCTGCAAACAGGTCAGGAGGAATATGATTGATTGTTATATCCTCTTTGAGAGGAGACAATTACCCATTTTCTCACAGGTCTTTTCATCACGAATACCTGAAAGTCCTATTTTTCATTAATATCCCATTTTTTCCACTGAAAGATTATGCTCAGTTTTGCTGGGTAGGTGATTCTTTGTTGTAATCCCAATTCCTTTGCCCTCTGAAATATCATATTCCATGCCCTACAGTCCTTTAATGTAGAAGCTGCTAGATCTTGTGCTATACTGACTGGGGCTCCACAGTACTTGAATTCTTTCTTTTTGCTGAGCATTTTTACTGGCTGTTCTCCATACCTGAAATTCTTTCCCTCTTCACCTCTGCCTCCTGAATTCCCTAGTTTCCTTCATGTCACAGTTAAAATCTCACCTCCTACAAGAAACCTTTCCTGATTATTTTTTTTGGGGGGGCGGGGCAACGAGGGTTAAATAACTTGCCCAGGGTCACACAGCTAGTAAGTGTCAAGGGTCTGAGGCCAGATTTGAACTTAGGTCCTCCTGAATCCAGGGCTGGTACTTTATCCACTGTACCACCTAGCTTCCCCCTCCCAATTCATCTTAATGCTAGTGCCTCTACTCTTGGATTATTTCTAATTAATTCCATATTCTATGTAGCTTTTTTTTTCCTGGAGTCTCTCCCATTAGACTGTGAAGTCCTTGAGAACAGGTACTGTTATTTACATCTCTTTGTATGCTCAACACTTAGCATAGTGCCTAGCATATAGTGGACATTTAACCTGTCAGTGTTCTAGGGAACACTTTAGATTGTAAATTGCTAAGAAGGTACTGACCTGTATCAATGAGTTTCCTCATCTAGTAATTCCCTAGACCAGTGGTTCTTAACATACTTTTTTTTTCTTTTTAGGGTGCTGAGGATTGTGACTTTCCCAGGGTCACATGGCTGGTAAGTGTTGTGCCTGAGGTCGGATTTGAACTCAGATCCTCCTGTATCCAGGGTTGGTGCTTTATCTACTGTGCCACCTAGCTGCCCCTGACCAGTGGTTCTTAAACTATGATTTGTAAATCCCTAGGGGTCTAAGAGTTCAAAATTATTTTCATATTAATCCTAAGCCATAAAAAATTTTAATATGGTAAATATTGATAGATATAACCCATATAAACAATTTTTAACCCATATAAAGTAATTTTTAAGAGTGTAAAGAAATCCTGAGATCAAAAAGTTTGAGAATTTGAAAATTGCTTCCTCCACTAATGAAATCACAGGTCCTTGAGGGAAAAGACTCTTTCATTTTTGTCTTTGTACCATCAGCCCCACATAAAATGCCTGATAAATAGTAAGTGCTTAATAAAAGCTTGTTGCTAGATGGACTGCACATCCTGGATCTACCATTTTGCCTGCTACTTTGCCTTCTTCCTCTTTGACTCTCACTGCATACTGTATTTGAACCACCAATTTTCTTTAATGCTCTTTCCTTAAATAAAAATGTAATTATTGAATTTTTCCTAAGAGATCTTAAGGGTAGGGCTCTCCCTTTGAGGTTGCAGTAGCTTCCTTTTTCAACATTTACATTCACTTAAACAGAAATCCACCAAGTGGTTTCACCGCATTTTCCTTTCCTGCTGATATATTTGTATCTTACCATTCCCTTTGAAACAAAACAGGAAGAAGTAAAGTATCATCATTAGGGATTTCATTTTTTCCCTCAAACAAAGGTGTACCTTACTGACAATAACACAGTCCTGGGTGTGCGGGCTGGGGGAGGGAGGGCAGTTACTCACATGCTGACAATGCTATTATAGATTTTGAAAAATGACCCACTGATGCCCAAGGAAGACTGCCAAGAGACTTAGATCATAGTGTATGTATTAAACCTGTGGTTTTAGTTTAGTAGACTTCAATTCAATAAACATTTTCTATGTGCCAAGTGAGAAGCTTCATGGAGCAGAAGATGAAAGGCTAGCATTGGAGGTTCAAGACCCGAGATCCTGGGCAAGTCACTTTAACTTCTCATTGTTCTAGACCCCAGCTGCTTCTTCTTCTTCTTCTTCTTCTTCTTCTTCTTCTTCTTCTTCTTCTTCTTCTTCTTCTTCTTCTTCTTCTTCTTCTTCTTCTTCTTCTTCTTCTTCTTCTTGGCAATGAGGGTTAAGTGATTTGCCCAGGGTCACACAGATAGTAAGTGTCAACTGTCTGATGCTGGATTTGAACTCAGATCTTCCTGAATCCAGGGCTGGTGCTTTATCCATAGACCCTAGCTTCCTAAACTGTAGGTTGAGACTCTATATGACATCAGGTAACTGAATGTGGAGGTTACAAAAAATTTGGCAACACTAAAAGGTTATGTATACCTATTTTATATACCTATATATGGGGGGGGGTGTCATGTAAAAATTTCTTGGGTGAAAAGGGGTTATGAATGGAAAAAGTTTAAGAAGCCTTGCCCTAGACAACTTCCCCTCTCCCCCCTTTTTTGGATGTAATCAGGGTAAGTGACTTGTCCAGGGTAAGTGGCTGAGGTTTGATTTGAACCCTGGTCCTGCTGACTCTAGGGCAGATGATGAGGTTTCCCAATGATGAAATCCCTAGGGGCATGATGGGGAAGTCAAAGGAGTTCAGCTGGGTGGGAAAAGGTTAAGTGACTTGCCCAAAATCACATGTAGTATGTTGAACCCTGGTCTTCTGGACACTGAAGTCAGCTTCATTGCATCATGCTGGCTCTCTTAGGCATTGGTGACACAAAGAGAAAAATAAAAACAATCCCTTCCCTCAAGGAGTTTACATTCTACTGGAGATTTTTGAGAACAATACCTTGTGGAAAGATAAATTACCTCACTTCATGATATAATTTTGTGGGGCTGGCAAGGGCTGTCCTCCCAAATAAACCTCTATGCTTGTTCTGATACATGAGGATTCTGTATCCTCTTGTTGTGAATGCCTGAAATTCCTTTAACTAAGGACAAAACATTTCATTCCATAATTAGGATAAGGGATAAAAACAAATCCTTGGAGGAGAGGGAATCTAGTGACTTAGATTAATGCTGTGGTGTAAATAAGAAGTCTGCGAATCTTTCCTTAGAACAGGATTAGCCAGGAAGGCGGGCACTAGGTAACTGAAGTGGGAGTGAACAGAAGACATGATCAAAATGGGGGCTTTGTAGGGGTAGGGCAATAGTGAAAAAAAGGGAGGCTGGGCACATATTTGCTGGGGACAAGCCCTGCATGAGAATCCTAATAAAACTAAAAATATCTAAGCTTTTGACTTTTTTTTTTTTTGTGGGGCAATAAGGGTTACATGACTTGCCCAGGGTCACACAGTTAGTAAATGTCAAGTGTGTGAGGCTGGATTTGAACTCAGGTCCTCCTGAATCCAGGAATGGTGCTTTATCCACTGCACCACCTAGCTGCCCCAAAACCTTCCTATAGTAATTTTTTTTTTTTTGTGGAGTAATGAGGGTCAAGTGACTTGCCCAGGGTCACACAGTTAGCAATCAGCTTCTGCCTCTTAGTGATTTCCTTGCCACTCTTGCTCTGAGAACAAATGAATAAAGTATTTATTAATTCCTTACTATGTACAAATTACTCTACTAAATGCTGGAGATAAGAAATAGAAAACTGAGAGGGTTCTCCAAGGAGCCCATATTCACATAAGGAAGGTTTCAGCTCCAAGTCAGATGGAAAGATCCCATGGTTCTTAGTGTGCAGAGGCAACCCAGATAGTAATGTCTTTTCTTTAATGTCATTTCCAATGATAAAATCAGATCAGTTTCTGATGTTGAATCATTTGACAGTGTCTAAGACTTTGATGACAACTTTTTTTTCCCCGGGTCTTTAATAGGTATGCCTGTGGCACCGTCAGGAGCAGATGCCAGACTCTTCATAGAATGATGGCAGAGGGTACTAAGGTAGAGGCACTGCTATTCCAAAAGCTCTTGGAGTAATGGTCCTTGGTGTCACCAACAGGGGGGAATAGTTGTCAAGGTTGTGGTGTTGGCCTCGCCTTCCTGGCATATGCTGCTTCTTTTTTCTCCCTTGGTGTGCCTTGCTGCTTCAGGTAGAGTCACTTGCCTGCCTTGTGGGTGGCAGGTTTTTGGCAATTGGTGGGGATAGCTGGCCTTTTCTCCATGGGAGTTACCTCCATGGATGAAGACTGTGAAGGCTGGTTTAGAAGCAGGACCAGTAGTCTGAGTGATACTTCTATACTCTCCTAGGGTATGCTTGCTGCCTGTTGGTGCCAGTTGATCGGCAATTAGTGGTGGTGGTGGTGGTGAGGAAGGCAGATTCTTTCTTCACTCAGTGAAGAAGGAAGGTGGATCACATTTCTCACATCAATGATGTCTGGTGGAGGGTGGGGAGGTGTTGGGATATGAGCAGGTCTGGTGGTTTGGGAAACAATATTATTCCTTTTTTTTTTTTTGTGGGGCAATGAAGGTTAAGTGACTTTCCCAGGGTCACACAGCTGGTAAGTGTTAAGTGTCTGAGAACAGATTTGAACTCACATCTTCCTGAATCCAGGGTTGATGTTTTACCCACTGTGCCACCTAGCTGCCCCTAATAATGATTACTTGAAAGACTTGTACCTCATTTATTTGGTTGGGTCTCTAGTCCAATCACTTGGAAGAATTCAGTTCTCACTTATATTTCTTTGCAGTTGTATAACCAATCAACAGATGCTGGAAGTTAGGAAAGCATCTTTAAGGCCTCCTTTTGGTAAAACTAAATATATTAAGAAATTCTATTTTTGAAAGGGGCAGAGCCAAGATGGCAGAGGAAAGACATTAAACACACAGAGCTCCTGATACAAGCAATCAGCAAACATTTATCAAATCCCCACAATACTCCAGTCACTGTTCTAGGGGCAGGGTTACAAAGACAAAAGTAAACCAGTCCCTACCCTTGAGGAGCTTATATTCTTTCTAGGGAGAGAATGCATACATGTACAGGTATATTCAAAATATATTCCAAATAACATTTTTTAAAAGTAAAAATAAAATAAATAAAATAAAAATAGAAAAACATGAGGGGAAAGCACCAATAATATATGAGGCTCAGGAAAGGGTTTGGGAGGCTCCTCACCAGGCTGACTCTCCTCCCAGATTTTGTCTACAATGCCCCAGAAATCTCTTCATCTTGGAAGCTCACTGGAACTTTGGATTTTACACATTTGGATTACCCTTTGCCCCTTGAACCCTTCCCTCTGATTGACTGGTTCCTCCCAGAACCTCCACTTTTAGGAGGAGACTTAGGCCACCCATGTTTTTATTCCTTTCTAGACTGTATTAACTTTCCTCCCTGACTTTCTCCATCATGTCCTTTCATGATACCTCATCACCCCCAACCTCATGTTAACTTTCTATTATGTGTTATCTTCCCCACTAGAATGTAAATTGTCTTTTTTTGTATTCCCTGTGCCTAGCATATAGTAAGTGCCTAATAATTGAATGTTGGCTTGGAGGTGATACTTAATACTTTTTAATTTTTTTGATACTTTTGATACTGATACTTGGTATTTAATACTTTATATTTTTCAAATTTATTTCTCATCCATTATTTCATCTGATCTCAACAACCCTGTGGGGTCCAAAAAACAGGTATGATTTTCCCTTTTTAAATAAAAAATATCAATTTTTATTGATATCTTGTTTTGACATCACTTATTTCACGCACCCCATTCTATCCATCTTTTAGACCTTCCCAGAAAACCAGCTCTTATGATAAATATTCCTGTTTCTGAAATGAGGCAACAGAGGCCCAGAGAAGTAAAGTGGTTTGTCTAGTTTCATTTTAGTTAAAGAATTAACCTGGTGCCTCCTTGAGGTGGCCCTTAGTTTAGTTTAGTTTTGCTTTGTTTTGTTTTGGTGAGACTATGTCTTGAATCAGAGTGGCCACTTATAAGTCTTGACAACACTGCTGATCAACAAGGAAGCTATATGACTGCCACTTGTTAAGTTCTATTGTGTTGGCTTTACTTTTGCCATAACTATTCATGACAACTCAGGAGTGAAATGGTTGCAATCTTCTCCAGTAGATGCAATAATTACCTGGAAGGAATCATTGATCTTTTCAAATATAAGAGAAGAAACTTTAGGTCTAGAGTCTGAACTAAAACAGAGTCACCTGACTCCTAGTTCAGTATCATCTACTCAAAATCATGCTAATGTTGGGGGGGGGGTATGTATATGGGTTTATATAGATCTGAGGACCTGGATCAGAGGAGGATCAGAGGAGATTTCATTTAGTTTGTACACAGTCATAAAAATAGGTTGTACAGAGCTGAACATCTGCTATTTTCCCAGCACCTTTAACAGGAAGGGATGGGCAAATATGATCTCTGTGGAAATCCTTCCACATCCCTAAGCTGTCCCTAAGAATTCTGGAAGGGGGGAAAAAAACTCACAACAAAAGTGAAGGCTGAAGACATTAAAATGAGTTGACTCTTCATGAGTTATTGTCTGGAACAACAGCAGAATTTTCCATTTGGCAGGCCTATTTATCTTTTATTATTCAGTTCCTTCACTTGCAGGTGAGCTAACAATGATTATGCTGTTATCTTGTGCAAGGGGGGAGGGGGGAGGTTAAACCTACAGCAAGTGAGGAGTCTAAATGACAGCAGTGATTGACAATAATAGGTCAGTTTTCAGAAATAAGAAAAATTAAATCTAATTCAGACGATCTGATTGGAAGAAACAATTTACTTAAAGGATTAAAGTATTTATTTCACTAAAGACAGCATGGGGTAGTCTATAGAGAGCTGGATTCAAAGTCAGGAAGGATATTTATTCAAGTCCTACTAGTTTATGACTTCCAGCAGGTCACTTCATCTCTCATTGTCCCAGGCAACTCTCTAAAAGGATAAGAAGCAGGGGACAGTTAGGTGGGGCAGTGGATAAAGCACCAGCCCTGGATTCAGGAGGACCTGAGTTCAAATCTGGTCTCAGATACTTGACACTTACTAGCTGTGTGACCCTGGGCAAGTCACTTAACCCTCATTGCCCCATCCCCCAAAAAGTATAAGGAGCTGAGAGTGTAGATCTGCATTGATGGAGAGTGTTTCCACTAATGAGAGTTCCATATTCTAATAAAATCACAGGTCCAGTTTCCTCTCTCTCCTCCACCTCCACCCCAAACCACACCTTTGTAAGTTAAGTAATTTATTTATCTTTGGAATAATTTATAGTCATATTTAGTATCCAATGAGATTTAACATTTTTTGAGTCTTATGTTGTGATCTTGAATCTAGGAATTTCTCAATTTGCTATTGACAGAAACTTATGCTCCTTTGTTCAGCCATTTTCAAAAGCATCAGACTCTTTGTGACCCCATTTGAGGTTTTCTTGGCAAAGATACTGGAGTAGTTTTTAATTTCCTTCTTAAGCTCATTTTATAGATGAGAAAACTGAGGCAAACAGAGTTAAGTGACTTGCCTAGGGTGACACAGCTACTAAGTGTCTAAGGCCAAATTTGAACTTGGGAAGATGTCTTCCTGATTCCAGGCCCGGGCACTCTATCTGCTGAGCCATGTAGCTGCTCATATTATTTTTTACTTGTGAGATCATTTAACTAGCACAACCCTTTAGAAAAGTTTTACTGATTTAAAAAAATTTTTACATTATAGCCATTTCAGGATATATATCTTTCCTACCTCACCCCCATTCTTGATGAGTCTTCCCTTTTAACCAAGCAAAAGGAAGCCAAGCCAACAAACACAGGGACACCATCTGATGGGTAGGGTGATTACCTGCCTCTTTCCCACCCCTCCAAAGAAAGGAGAGAAGTACATTTCCTCATCTCTTCTAAAGGCCAAGATTATAAAAGTACATAGTTTGGCCTCATTTTATTGTTCTTTTTATTTATGTTACTGTAGTCATTATGTGTATTGCTTACTTCATTGGAAACCTTTTAAAAACAGTGTCCCTAGGTTTTGAGAGGTTCCTTTCCTTTTGCCTTGTCACGTGTTATGAACAGGTGCAATAGGGGTGTGGGGCGAGGGGTAGGGAAGAAGGCACGCTGATGACTGGATTCTGTTTTTCTAGCCCTGCTGTTCAAAGGTCACCTCTATCTGCCAACTGTTAAGTGGGGAAGCAGTACAGGCCTGACTCTCTAGGCCTGATGGTGACAATCAGCCCAAGAGCCAACTGAAATTAGTCCATGTGCCCTCTTTGCTTGGCCTAGCTTGTCAAACTCTGGACAAACATCATATTCAGGGTTGTTTTTTTTCGTAGGCAAAGTAGATCACACTCATAAACTACATCTAGAGCTGCAAGGGATCTTAGATGTCATCTTGTCCAATCCTCTCAATTGACAAATGTGGAAACTGAGGTTCAGGGAGGGAGGTGAATGGATATGCTCAAAATCACAGTTATTAAGTGACAAAAGCTCTGAGACCGGGTTCAATGTTCTTTACAATGGACCAGTTACCTTTGTGGTGTGATCTGAGAGACTAAAAGATTTCTTTGTCTGAAAATGGCTCTCCTATCCAGGCACCATATTATCAAATTGAAGTCCTACATATTTACTTGCTATATTCTATTTACATTGCCAGAAACATAACTAGGATGGGACCACTGGGGCTTCGCTCCCTGGTGGACATTTTAAAGGACAATGATGACACTGTCCCATGGTGAGTTTCCTCCTATGCCCAACCCTGTAGTAATGAGAGCAGCAGTCATATCTTGGGCATGATTCCTTTTGATTTTTCTTCTTTTTTCTGCAGTTTAAATATCTTATGGTGTCCCAAGGAGTTTCTTCTCACTGGAACCTACACTGACAGCAGTATACACTAGTACACTTAACTTTCCTTTCCTTCTCAGAAATGGCAAGTCCTTCAGTAGTGTAGAAATCTCCCAGAGTCCCAGGATATTTACTCCCCACTGACTATTCACTCCTCAGGCAAACTTTCCACTTTCTCCATAGCTCTTTGCCCAAGGAGCAAAAAATTATTATTTTTGGCTCTAACATCAGCTTTGGATGCTTTCAAGCCATGAACAATCCTTCTCATTTGGGATGTATTGACTGACATTGATGATGAACCAGGTCCTTTCATATCTAATTCATCCTATTCCTTAGAGTTTGGTAGCAAGAAAGAGGAAGAAGAGAAAACTGGGGTTAGGATAAAGGTTCCATTCTGCTCAAATCAATCCAATAGATAAACATATATTAATCACTTTCTGAATGCAAGGGATTGTGCTAGGCTCTGGGAAGTCACCTATTCAAGTCACCCTGCTTGGTACAATTCTCATTGGATTTTATTGTGGCTTTATAAAGCTTTTATAATAATAAAAGGATATCACTCTATCATCGGCCCTCTTCAAAGAGGAGGCTTCAGCTTAAATAGGAAATTTCTACCGCTGATTCTGCACCAGCATTGGAATGCTGAGGATGCAGTTGGTCAGAAAATCCTAGAAGCCATGCAATCCATAGAAATTCACTACCAGGAGGACAAGTGTTTTTGTTCCCTCCCAAAGCCAAGCCACATAGTATCTGTGCCTGAGAGTCTCTCTCTAGATTCAGTTTCTATGTTTTATATTCATATTAATGACTTTATATTACCCAGGGGGAGAAATTACAGGGCCTCTCCAGCACAGCATGCATGACATTGACAGAGACAGGTTGTCACCCGGCTAAGTGGATAGATCCCTGGAGTTGTAATAATAGCATTATTATTATTATTATTATTATTATTATTATGTTTCTTTGCAGGGCAATGAGGGTTAAGTGACTTGCCCAGCGTCACACAGCTAATAAGTGTCAAGTGTCTGAGGCCAGATTTGAACTCAGGTCCTCCTGAATCCAGGGCCAGTACTTTATCTACTGTGCCACCTAGCTGCCCCCTAGTAATAGCATTATTGATATAAATCTAGAAAGGACCTTAGAGGCTATATAGCTCAACTCCTTCATTTTACAGATGAGGAATCTTTAGGTTATGCAGGTGCTGTCAGAAAGACCCACTTCAAATCCATTCCAGACTCTTAGTAGTTTAAGTGATCCTGGGCAAATCTCAAAACACATGTTTTTTTTTTCCCCTAAATTATTATTATTATTATTATTATTATTAGGCAGGGCAATGGGGGTTAAGTGACTTGCCCAGGGTCACACAGCTAGTAAGTGTCAAGTGTCTGAGGCCGGATTTGAACTCAGGTACTCCTGAATCCAGGGCCGGTGCTTTATCCACTGCACCACCTAGCCGCCCCCCTAAATTAATTAAAAAAAAAATTGACAAGCGTCTACCCTCTTTTTCTTCCTGCCTCTCTCTACTGAAGAAAAACACTGTAACAAATATGAATAGTTAAGTAAAACAAATTCCCACATTAACCATGTACAAAAATCTCCATCACTTCTGTCAGGAGGTGGGTAGCATTCTAAATCATCATTCCTCTGGAATCATATGTTATATCATTGCATTGATTAAAGTTCTTATGTCTTTTAAAATGGTATGCTTTTATGATGTTGTTCTAATATAAATTGTTCTGGTTCTGCTCACTTTGTAATGTAGCAATGCAAAGTGATGTTCAAATGATGCCCACTTCTTTCACCTTTTCTTCATTTGTATAAAAAAATTCTTCTTGGGCCCCTGATTATGTGAGATAATAAATCCTCCTACATTCTTCCATTTTCATTCCCTAGTGAACATTTTTGTATCTCTTGGTCTCTTGGGGCTGGAAAGATGACCTATTGTAATTTCCCCTTAAATTTTTCTATTACTATTCTATCAGGCATTCTTTGATCACTGTTGGAATAGTTGTAGGGGAAACTGAGCTGTATCGATTCCTCATACTCTTTCATCTTGCATGGTGTCCACAAGTACATATTTGACAAAAACAAACTTAAAGCAGGATTAATTAACTTAACTTATAGTGCTGTTATGATCTCCTGGGAGTCTGACATAAACCTCATCAGAACATAAAGTAGTTTGTGGATTACTAATTAGCTATTTTACATTTCACTGTGGTTCTGTACTGTCTAAATAACACATTTGCTGATAAAATGACCAGACTTAGGCCCAGTCCTCTTCTTGCTGACCATTCTCTTTGAAGCAAATGCTTCCCCTACCACCACCTGGTTCTAGTCATTGAACCCAGGTGACCTCTGGAATTCAGAAGGTTGCCTCCACACCTGAATACATCTATCTCATTCATCTAAGATCAAGAAAAAAACAAACACAAAAGCAGAAGAGGCAGTGTGAGGCCCAGGCACACTTAGTTGAACCCTGTTGCACTAACTTAAAATGGGTGAGATTGCCATGATGTTTGGATGAAAAGGGGCCAGCCTTTCCCTGAATATCCCTGGAAGTCTTGGTTACATGATGCCACCTGGATGGTCAATAAGAAGAGAGAGATAGATGGAATCTCAATCTCTCTCTCTGTCTCTCTCTCTCACTCCCTCCCTCCCTCCCTCTCTCTCTCTCACTCACACAGAAACCTGCCCCTCTTCCTACTGTCATGAAGCAGGGAAAAAAATGTAAGGACTACTCATAGTTTGCCATTTCATGCCCTAAATCCAAGTTCTTTCAGTGTTGGGGGCCCGCATAGCCAGGAGCAGCTAGGGATTTTGTTATCTCTCACTCACCTAAATACTGAGTTGTGGTGTATCTGGAGGCCTCAGAATTTTCTAAGGGAGCTCAGGTGCATGTATGCTTCCTGGGATGGTCCCATATAGTACACTTCAACCTCTACCATTCACTACTTTAGTAACACTTTTTTTTTTCTTTTTTGGTGAGGCAATTGGGGTTAAGTGACTTGCTCAGGGTCACATAGATAGTACATGTCAAGTGTCTGAGGATGGATTTGAACTTAGGTGCTCCTGAATCCAGGGCCAGTGCTTTATCTACTGCACCACCTAGCTGCTCCTTAGTAATACTTTTTTTCTTTCTTTCTTTCTTTTTTTTTTGTTTTTTTTTTGCGGGGCAATGGGGGTTAAGTGACTTGCCCAGGGTCACACAGCTAGTAAGTGTCAAGTGTCTGAGGCCGGATTTGAACTCAGGTACTCCTGAATTCAGGGCCGGTGCTTTAACCACTGTGCCATCTAGCTGCCCCTTGTGCCATCTAGCTGCCCCTCTTTCTTTTTTTTATGCAGGGAAATGGGGGTTAAGTGACTTGTCCAGGGTCACACAGCTAGTAAGTGCCAAGTGTCTGAGGCTGGATTTGAACTCAGGTACTCCTGAATCCAGGGCTAGTGCTCTCTATCCACTGCGCCACCTAGCTGCCCCAGTAATACTTTTAAAATACCACAGAGAAAGGTCCAAAATTGAGGAAATCGACCAGATACTTCTAGCTTTTTTCCCTTCTTTTTCTTAATCTTTGTGTGTATGTGTGTGTGTGTGTGTGTGTGTGTGTGTGTGTGTTTACTTGTCTTTCTCTGCTTTTCTGCCTCTCAATAGTAAGCTCCTTTAGTTACAAAGAACTAGTGGGAAGACTACTGAAGATGATGAAAGGAATTTATATTGTTTCAACTTTCTTCCCATTTGTCTCCTAAAAGAATCCTTTTATATTTTGAACAAAAGCCTGTATGCTTTCACCTCCCCCCCACCCCTCACCCCCCAGTCCCCACAGGAGTGAGGAAAAAGCATTTTTATGTGTCATTCCCATATCTAGAAGAGACTGGACACATTCTAGACCAGCAGCACATAGGGCTCCAGTGTTTTATTTTGTTTTGGTTTAATGAGGGTAAAGTGACTTGCCCGGGGTCACACAGCTAGTTAGTGTCAAGTGTCTGAGTTTAGATTTGAACTCAGGTCATGTACTGCACCACCTAGTTGCCTCTGGGTGTTTTCTTTCTGATTTGGGACTGTCTCCAGTGGAACCCAAAGAAAGGGAAGCCAGAGAGACAGGATACAGATCTGATTATTTGTACAATTTCCTGACTTACTCTTAAACCCTTGACTATGTTCTTTTTTTCCACTGAAGGAAGACCTAAAGGTTGGACTGCTGGACATACTATAATGAAATATTCACTTTTATTTTATTCTAAATTCACAATTTGTTAGTACAAAAAACTTACAACTTCCTATTTTACTTTTGGTATAATGGGAAAAGTGCTGAATCTGGAGTCATAAGACCTGAGTTTAAATCCTGCCTTACAATACTTTTGAGTCAGGTTAAACAGCAATTAACCTTTCTGTTCTTCTGTTTCTTCTGTAAAGTGGGTAGAATAAGCTGCCTAGATCACATGATTGTTGTGAGGAAAATGAAGCACCATGTAAATACAACTTATTGTTATCCATAGTTATAATATTTATCTGTTTCTCTCTAGTCACCTATTTAACCTTCCTACCTAGCATCACACACCCACAATCATATGCATACATATATATTATATATAAAAACTAGAATTTATATAGCTCTTTAAGTTTTGCAAAGCACTTAACAATTTTATACTGTTTTATTCTCACAGTAACCCTAGCTGGTATTAATATCCCCATTTTATAGCTTAGGAAACTGAGACACAGAAAGATTAAGAGACTTGCCTAGGATCACACACAGAGATTATGTATTTAATGTAGTTGCTTACCATATCGCACACAAATGACCTACTTTGATGCCTCATCATGATGTGGAGGTTGGCAGAGAAAAATATGCTGGAAAAATGGGTTTAGATTAAAGAAATGAATGGAGCTGAGAGTTTGTAGATTACTTAGAAACCTCATTCATATATGTGATGAATACTTCAAGAAGAGAATTGGAAAACATTGGGCAAGACATCACTGAATAACATCACACAGAGATATAAAATTGACTATATTTTATGGAGCAAAGACAACAAATCTCTCCTTCCTGGTGTATGGTTTTCTCTGGGGGGATTAAGCTGCTTCCTTCTAGATGTTCTGGAAAAAAGTCTCAGGTTATTCAAATAACTCAATTCAGCTCCCCTATGGGAAATAGGAGGGTTGAGGGATAAGTTGGGGTGTTTCTTCAAACCCTGGGATCCAGCAAGACATGTTAAGACAGACATACACTTTCCAGACATGAGGATAAAGGATGCTGCTGTCAGTGATTTGTCATAAACCAGGATGGGATTGGAGACAATGATTTGCTTGCATGGCACAAGTGGAAGAGGTTCCCATGATCCCTCAAGAAGAATACTATGTCATGATGTGGGGGATTGTGTATAAAAGAAATCTTGAGAATATTGGAAGCGTAGGGTTTTCTTTGAGCTGTGAAGGACACTGTCTCAGACTTCTAATATAGTTCAGGTTGGAGAGTTGCTCCCTTGGGAAATTATGTGAATACCATCTATCAGAGGAGAACTGAAATATAGAAAGCCATAAGATCAAAAACAGAGATGCCGGGGAAGCTAGGTGGCGCAGTAGATAGAACACCGGCCCTGGAGTCAGGAGTATCTGAGTTCAAATCTGGCCTCAGACACTTAACACTTACTAGCTGTGTGACTCTGGGCAAGTCACTTAACCCCAATTGCCTCACTAAAACCAAACCAAAACCAAACCCCCCAAAACAAAAAACAAAAAACTCCAAAAACCCAGAGGTGCCAAATTAGGGAGAACAGTGACCCTGACTAGGTGGAGCAGAGGTGAACTTCCATCTCCCAGCTCTGGGCATTTTCTCTGTCTGTTTCTCATGCCTAGAATTCTCTCTCTCTTCATCTCTGTCTTCCTTTAACAGGAAGCCTTGTCTGATTCCCTCTGTTGTTTAGTTCCAATTTCCCTTCCCCATTAGACTGTGAGCTACTTGAGAACAGAGACTGTCATTTGTATCTCCAGTACTTAGCCGACTGCCTGGCATATAGCTGACACTCATCAAATGGTTATTGACTGACTGACTGAGCTGAGCTGTGCAAAGTAGAAATTTGAGAGGATGGGACCATAATGAGACAACTGCCACCTACTGGAAGTTCAGGAGAACTGCAGTAAAATAGTGAAGGAGGGCCATCCTCGAAAATTGACCAGGCACATCAACTCATCAGCTGAGGGTGTAGGAGCCAAAGTAACAGTGAACAGAAAAGAAGTATTGAGGTAAGAAATAAATTCTGGTGTCCCCCAACTAAAGCTCTACCCGGGGAAGAATACCAAATCATATCCACTCACTCATTTACTCTCTAAAGGGCAAACTCCTCTGGGCTCTGATCGAAGTTCTATTTCTTTCCTATTGATTCTAAAGAATCTATGAATTCCCATCGATGCGATTCCTCTATAATTTAGTCTTTGAACCTTTTCTTCAAGGTTCTTAAGAGCCTGGTTTCAAGGGATTCATTAATTTAGATGGGAAAAGAATGACATCTTTTTTCAGTAATCTCTGACTGAAAATTAGCATTTCCTTCAATTGCCAATGTAGACAAATTAACATTATTCTGAGATGGTATCTAGGCTTTACCAGGCTGCCAAAGGGATCCATGGCACATAAAAAAGTTAAGAACCTCTGTCTTAGTAAGTTGCTTGGACCTCAGAAAGATTAAGAGGCTTTGCCAGGGTCATCTGAGTAGCTAGTTAGGGTCAGGGAGAGAATTTAAACCCAGAAACAAGAGTGAAGGCTGAACAGTCAGCAGCTCTTCAGGTTGGCATCCAAATTTGGATAATAATGGCCCATATGTGTATAGTACTTAAAGGTTTATAAAGCATCTTCCTCACCACAACTCTCTGAGGTAGGTGGCACAAGTAATATCTCCATTTAATAGATGGGTAAATTGAGGCTCAATGTGATAGAGTAAATAACTTTTCATTACCTAGTCATATAAATAGCAGAGCTGGATTTTTAACCCTAGTCTCTTCACTCCATTAAAAATTAATTTATTTTTTATTTTCAAATAACAAGCATTGATTTTCTCTTCCTCCCATCTACTTCCCAATGGAAAAAAGAAAAAAGTCCTTGTAACAAATATACAAAATTAAATAAAACACATTCCTGTGTTAGCATGTACCAAGATGTATGTCTTATTCTGTATATTCTATCCATCACATCCTACTTGAAGGTGGGCAGTATGGTTCATCTTTAGTCCACTGGAATAATGTGTGGTCATTTTATTCATCAGAGTTTTTAAGTCTTTCAAAATTTTTATGATGTTGTCATTGTATAAATTGTTCTCCCAGTTCTGTTCCAAATCTGCATCAGTTTGTATAAGTCTTCCTAGTTTTTTCTAAAGCAATCCCTTTAGTAATATCTTATGGCATAGTAGTATTCTATTATATCCATGTACCACAATTTGTTGAACCATTTTCCAGTGGATAGAAACTCCCTTATTTTCCAGTTCTTGGTCACTACAGAAAGATGTAATGAGGTTTTTTGTTTTTTGGGGGTTTTTTTGCAATGAGGTTTTGCTATGTGCCCTCATCACCTAAAAAGGTGGTACTTATGTGGGAGACAGTAGGGACTCACACGGGGCAAAGACATTCTTTGTTAGTTTACCAGGTAGTTGGAAGTAGCCTCTTTCCATTGGTTGTGTAGTTAGGACTGCCTGCATTTTAAATTCTACCTGAGGATCAGTCACTGTCTTTCCAGTGGTCTCCTGAGATGACAGACTCATTCATTCATAGCACAGGCACAATGCTGTAAGCTGGAACGGTTAAGATCCTATGGCTCTGAGAAATGGATTTTGAGTTTTGGTCTTCTTTCATTTGTCCCTTCAGTTCTAAATAGAGGGAAGGGAGTCTTGGACTAGGGGAGCTCAAGCCATGGAGACCTTGGAGATCAGGATTTTAGAGTGGATGATGCTGCCAATTCATCAGGGAAGACCTAAGAATTCAGGGTCACAGGATGAAATCCCAGGCAGTCTTAGGACTTGAGACTTGGTGAGACTAATACTATATATGAACTAAGTAAAGATGTGAATCTAATCTTCCTTCTCTGTTCAGAGACCAGAGTGTGCTAGGGCAGAAATGTCAAATTTACTGCTCAAGCACTGCAGCTGGCACAATTCCTTAGTTAGGCTTAAAACAGATTAAATTGTAATTGGGAAATCTTTAACAAAATAAATAAAAATAAAATATGACACAGATAATGTTAATTTGTGGTTTTCTAAGTCAAAATACTGGCAGCTAGGTAGCAGTGGATAAAGCATTGGTCTTGAAGCTAAGTGCATAAAATGCTGGGCCTGGGGTCAGGAAGACATCTTTCTGAGTTCAAATCTGGCCTCAGATACTTACTGGCTGTGTGACCTTGGGCAAGTCACTTAAGCCAGTTTACCTTAGTTTCCTCATCTGCAAAATGAGCCAGAGAAGGAAATGGCAAGCCACTCCGGTATCTTTGACAAGACAACCCCAAATGGAGTCATGAAAAAGTTGACATGACTGAAAAATGACTCAACAACAACAACATGTCAATATGCCACTACCATTGGTTTAATGGGGATTATGCACTTGAGGCATTAGGAGAAATGTTTATGTATTTGCTCTTCATACATCTTTGGCTTTTTAAATGAACTTTTTTGTTTTTAATTTATTTTTAACAGGTTTTTTTAATGTTGCATTATAAATACTTTTACTCCCTCTAGTACCTACCTCACTCATTGGGGAAACTAGGTGGTACAGAGGATAGAGCACTGGCCCTGAAAACATGAGGACCTGAGTTCAAATCTCACTTTGGACACTTACTAGCTGTGTTACCCTGAGCAAGTCACTTAATCCCAATTGCCTTAAAACATCTGGGACCATCTCCAGTTGTCCTGATCTATATCATGCCACTGGACCCAAATGGCTCTAGAAGAGAGAGTGAGGTTGGGACCTTGCACAGCTCTCCCTCCCTCAAATCCAATTCAGTGCAAATCATGATATCACCCCGAAGTCATGGTCCTTTTCAAGAATGAAGGACAAACAAGAACACTCATTGAGAAGGCAAGTAATACGATATCAATTATATATGTGGAATCATGAAAAATATTTCCATATTAGCCATATTGCCAAAAACTCAAGAAAAATAAAGCAAAAAAGTATATACTTCAATTTGCATTCAGAATTTGTCACTTCTCTCTGGAGGTGGGTAGCATTTTTTTTATCATGAATCCTTCAGAATTGTGTTGGATCATTGCCTTGATCAGAGCAGCTAAGTCTTTTACAGTTGAGCATCATTATAATATTGCTGTTACTACGTACAATGATTTCCTGGTCTGCTCATTTCAGTCTGCATCGATTCCCATAAATTTTCCCAGGTTTTTCTGTAACCATCCTGCTCATCATTTTAAAAATCTTAATAGAATTTTTTTTTCAATTACAAGTAAATATAGTTTTCAGCATTCATTTTTGTAAGATTTTGAGTTCCAAATTCTTTTCCCTCACTCCCTTCCCTCTTCCCAGCTGTTACTACGTACAATGATTTCCTGGTCTGCTCATTTCAGTCTGCATCGATTCCCATAAATTTTCCCAGGTTTTTCTGTAACCATCCTGCTCATCATTTTAAAAATCTTAATAGAATTTTTTTTTCAATTACAAGTAAATATAGTTTTCAGCATTCATTTTTGTAAGATTTTGAGTTCCAAATTCTTTTCCCTCACTCCCTTCCCTCTTCCCAAGCAATCTGACATAGGTCATACAGTACAATTTTGTTACACATATTTCCACTTTAGTCAAGTTGTGAAAGAAGAATCAGAACAAAAGGGAAAAACCACAAGAAAGAAAAAACAAGAAACAAAAAGCAACAACAAAAAAGTGAAAATAGTATGCTTTGATCTGCATTCAGACTCTATAGTTCTTTTCCTGGATATAGAGAGCATTTTCCATTGTAAGTCTTTTGGAATTGTCTTGGATCATTGCATTGCTGAGAAGAGCTAAATCCATCATAGTTAATCATTGTACAATGTTGCTGTCATTGTGTACAATGTTCTGGTTTTCCTCACTTTACTCAGCATCAGTTCATGTAAGTCTTTCCAGGTTCTTCTGAAATCAGTCTGCTCATCATTTTTTATAGCACAATAGTATTCTATTACATTCATATACCACAACTTTTTTTTGTTTGGTTGGTTTTTTTGTGAGGCAATTGGGGTTAAGTGGCTTGCCCAGGGTCACACAGCCAGTAAGTGTTAAGTGTCTGAGGCCAGATTTGAACTCGGGTCCTCCTGAATCCAGGGCTGGTGCTCTATCTACTGCGCCACCTAGCTGCCCCATACCACAACTTTTTAAAAAATTTCTTTTCTTTTCTTTTCTTTCTTTCTTTTTTTTTTTGTGAGGCAATTGAGGTTAAGTGCCTTGCCCAGGGTCACACAGCTAGTAAGTGTCAAGTGTCTGAGACTGGATTTGAACTCAGGTCCTCCTGAATCCAGGGCTGGTGCTCTGTCCACTGTGCCACATAGCTGCCTCATATGACAACTTTTTTAGCCGTTCCCCAATTGATGGAAATCCCCTCAGTTTCTAATTCTTGCCACCAAAAAAAAAAATGCTGCCATAAATATTTTTATACATATAGGTCCTTTTCCATTTCCTTTGATCTCTTTGGGATACAGACCTAGTATTGGTATTGCTGGGTCAAACGGTATGCATAATTTTATAGCCCTTTGGGCATCATTACAAATTGTTCTTCAGAAGGGACAGACCAGTTCACAAATCTACCAACAGTGCATTAGTAGACCTATTTTCCCACATCCTGTCCAATGTTTGTCATTTTCTTTTTCTGTCAGGTTAGTCAATCTGATAAGTGGTACCTCACAGCTGTTTGTTTCAATTTGGGTTGTTCTAATCAATAATGATTTGGAACACTTTTTCATATGACTAAAGGTAGCTGTGGTTCCTTCTTCTGAAAAATTCCTGTTCATGTCCTTTGACCATTTATCAGTTAGGTAATGACACTTATTTTTATAAATCTGACTTAGTTCCCTATGTGTTTGAGAAATGATCCCTTTATCAGATAAAATTGCTATAAAAATTTCTGATATTATTTCATCTCCAAGCTACCTTTTTTTTTTTTTTTTTTTTGGTTTGAGGCAACTGGGGTTAAGTGACTTGCCCAGGGTCACACAGCTAGTAAGTGTCAAGTGTCTGAGGATGGATTTGAACTCAGGTCCTCCTGACTCCAGGGCCAGTGTTCTATCCACTGTGCCACCTAGCTGCACCTCCAAGGTACCTTTTATCAAAATGTAGTTTCCTTGATTATCTCTTTTAATTGGGTCTATTTTTGCTTTTGCTTTGTCTGAGATTATGACTGCTACCCCTGACTTTTTTTTTAATCAACTGAAGCACAATAGATTTTGCTCCAACCCCTTACTTTAACTCTGTATTTGTCTTTCTGTTTCAAGTATGTCTCTTGTAAACAACCTATTGTTGGGTTCTGGTTTCTAATGCATTCTGCTATATGCCTCAGTTTTATGGGTGAGTTCATTCCATTCACATTCACTGTTATTATTCCTAACTCTGTATTTTCTTCTGTCCTATTTTCTTCTGTTTATCCTTCTTTTTGTCCCTGCCCTTCCTCAAAAGTCTACATTGCTTTTAATCACTGCTTCCCTTAATCCACTCTCCTTTTCATCACTTTCTCTTATTCCTCTCTCCCCTTTTACTTTCTTGTTGGGTAAGATAGATTTTTTTTTTTTTAGTGAGGCATTGGGGTTAAGTGATTTGCCTAGGGTCACACAGCTAGTAAGTGTTAAGTGTCTGAGGCCGGATTTGAACTCAGGTACTCCTGACTCCAGGGCCAGTGCTCTATCCACTGTGCCACCTAGCTGCCCCAAGATAGATTTCTATACCCAGAGAAGTGTGTACATATTCCCTCTTTGAACCAATTCTGATGAGAGTGAGTGGACTGGAAGAATGTTTTACTCTCATCTTTTGTTGGCTCTGCTGCTCCAAAATTAATTTCGAGGCATTATTTTAGTTGTTTAGAGGGGAATGTTGAGAGACTTTTGGCTGGGTTGCTGCCTCTTTCTTACTATATCTTTGAAGTAACTATTCCTTTTAAAAAACCAATTTATTTATTTTATTCTTAATTTAAGAAATAAAACAAGCATTTCATAACAAAGTGGGTGAAAACATAGAGGATTGCATCTGAAATTGCAGATTTATTACATACAACTTAGTATTCCTTTCAAATATGTAACATGTAACTTTCTTTTTTTTTCCCCTTCTCCTCCCCCAAAATCTAGATGGATACCATTAGACACATATATGTCAGTTCTTTTTCTGGATTCAAACAACATCTTTCTTCATAGGATTTTTTGTGGTAAATTTGGGTATTTATAATAGTTATTCTTAAAATAATACTGCTATTACTGTATATCATATTCTCCTAGTTCTGCTTATTTTTCTCTTCATTATTTCATGGAGGCCCTCTCCATGCTTTTTTTTTTTTTGGGGGGGGGGAGCAATAAGGGTTAAGTGACTTGCCAAAGATCACACAGCTAGTGTCAAGTGCCTGAGGCTAGATTTGAACTCAGATCCTTCTGAATCCAAAGCTTATGCTTTATCCGCTGTGTCACCTAGCTGCCCCCTACCCTGTTATCTCTATTAAAGACATTTTATTCCTCAACTCATTGCTTTGATTTATTTGGAGACTTGATAACTTGACTCCCAATCCAGTATGCTTTTTGTGCAATCAACAAGAATGTTGTTGCTGTTTGTCCTTTGTTCTCAAAGAGGATCATAGGGTGATGTCATGGCTTGCAGTAAATTGGATTTAAGTGAGGGAGGGTGGTGAAAGTCACCAACCTCACTCTCTCCTCCAGAGTCATCTAGGTTCAGTGGCTAGATATATATAAGGATGACTAGAGATAGCCCGGGATATTTGTGTGTGTGTGTGTGTATTTTTGTGGGGCAATGGGGATTAAGTGACTTGTCCAGGGTCACACAGATAGTAAGTATCAAGTGTCTGAGGTCAGATTTGAACTCAGGCCTTCCTGAATTCAGGGCTGGTGCTTTATCCACTGTACCACCTAGATGACCCTGGCCCTGAATATTTTAGGGCAATTGGGGTTAAGTGACTTGCCTAGGGTCACACGCTAGTAAGTGATTGAGGTGAGATTTGAACTCAGGTCCTCCTGACTCCAGGACCAGTGCTCTATCTACTGTGCCACCTAGCTGCCCCCATCAATCAACAAGAATAAATTTATTAAACACATATTATATGCCAGGCAATGTGATTTTGAATATCAGTGAAAAAAAACTTCAACCATATAAAGTTATTGACATAGGCTTAGAATGACATGGGCTTTGAATCAATTAGATGGGTCTTCTCCTGTGAGAAGCAAACTTAAAGATGACCAGATATCAGGACAGACATGACAAGGAAGAAAGGGGAGATAAAGATTAATAGCAGGAATGTTTTTTGGGTTTGTCTACAAACCTAGCTGGATCCAGGAGACAGAGATAACCCCGAAGGTTAGGACCATCATTTAAAAAAAATCCCCTTGGCCTTTCCCTGAGGCCCCATTCTGGAAGTGCTGCTGCAACAACTGCTCATAGCTATCTCAGTTGTGATGGCTTCAAGGTTACTGTGGGGTGCCAGGGTGGTGGTGGTCCAGGCCTTGAGGGCCTCTTGCCTGGCTCAGGCTGCTGCTCACTCCATGGCAAGCGGAGGAGGCATCCCTTCTGATGAAGAGCAGGCTATTGGTTTGGAGAGAGAAACTATGATGTCTGCAAAGAATAATTTGGATCCCTACAATATGTTAGCCCCAAAGGCAGCTCCAGGGACTAAGGAGGAGCCAAACCTGGTCCCTTCCATCACTGACAAGTGAATAGTGGGCTGTATCTGTGAAGAAGACAACAGTCATCTGGTTCTGGCTTCACAAAGGTGAGACACAATGTTGCCCTAACTGCAGAACCCATTACAAACTGGTACCCCACCAGTTGTTAACCATTTCCCTGGCTCTCCCATTAAAAAAAATCCCCCTCAACTCTCAGCAATATGACAAGTATCCAAGCTTTCCCCACCCTACCGCAAAAGGAAACTTTCCAGTTTTCAAGTGGTCCGTCCCATCTATAAAAAGCCTTGCCCTTCCCACTGTCAGGGAGGTAATTCTTTCAAACTATTTTTCCTCCCTAAGAGGCTGTTTCTGACTCTTCTCAGTCATGTTACCTAGTGCCAAATAAAGGACTACTTTAATTCTAAATGGACTGTATGTGAGAGTGTAATTCTTCTCTCCTGGATCTATTTTCCAGGTCAGCAGTTTTTCCAAGGAGATATTTCATATTGCCCTCTATTTTTTTATTCATTTGGATTTGCTTTATTGGGTCTTGGTTTTTCATAAAATCACTAGCTTCCATTTGTTCAATCCTAATTCTCAGGCAATTATTTTCATCAGAGAGCTTTTGTATCACCTTTTCCATTTGGCTTTTCAAGCTGTTGACTTTTTTCTCATGTCTTTCCTGCATCACCCTCATTTCTCTTTCCATTTTTTCCTCCACCTCTCTGACTTTATCTTCAAAGTCCTTTTTGAACACCTCTATGGCCTGAGACCAATTTGTATTTTTCTTGGAAGCTTTAGATATAGGGGCCCTGACATTGCCATCTTTCTCTGAGGGGGCATCTAGATCTTCCTTGTCACTAAAGAAACTTTCTACAATCCTCACCTTTCTCTGTCTGCTCATCTTGCCTTACTTTTAGCTCCTTAAAGTGGTGCGCTGTTTCCAGGCTGCACTGTCCCAAGCTTCAGGGGGTCCCAGGTGGTATGATTTAAGGAGGGGCAGGTTCTTCACTTGCCTGGCCTGTTCCCTTGTCCATAGTTAACCCCAGGCCAACTTGCTAATCAACTAGACAGCAAAACTTTATGTGCTGTGGTTGTCAGTTCTGACGAGCCTGTGCCCTTCCCCCACCTAGGCCACTGCTACTGAAGCCTACCTCCTGGTTCCCAGCAGGGGTGAAAAACCCAAGTTCTGTCACAGCACCAGCATAGACCCCTGTAATCTCCCCCCTGACAAGGGCTCAGCCCTCTCACCAGACTGTGAGTTTAGTTCCAGATGACACTGGCGCCTCAGCTGATTCAGAGGCTCTGAGGGTCTCTTTCTCTGGTGAGGCCTTCCTGGGACTGGATCTGTGTCAGTGTGATAATGGGGTTAGGCTCCACTCCTGTCTTGCCACAGCAGCTCCCTCCTTCTGACCTTCCAAGCCATTTTTGGTTGGAAAAAATAAGAGTGTAATTCTTTATTGAGGAATACCTAAGAACCCACCACCTTTCACCTGGGACATATTTCTGGCACCCAACATAGGGCCTGTCAAATTCTTCTTTCTTCTTGCCACAGCAACCTCCCCCTTCCCCCTGTGTCATTACCAAATAGAAAAATGGAGAAGAAAAACCAGGAGGAAGAGGAGTGGAGGAATGGGAAGCAAGAAATAGAAGAAACAACAGTAGCAGAAAAAGAAAAGAAAAAGTGGATTGTCCTCTACAAGCAGAGGAAACTGCCTTCTACCTGCTCACCCAGAGAGAGGGAAATGAGGCAGCTGTAGTCCTCCACCTGCCTGATTGGGAACTGCTATCCTAGGGGTCAGACAAATGAGCTCCCCAAGGACCAGTGTTATCATGCAAAATGTGGGAGTTCTCAGAATAAACACAACCATAATATGTAGCTAAAGAATTTGGAGTCAAGATTCCCAATAGCCCTTTTGATTTGGGGCTGCAGTTCTTATTTTAATCAGCTCTTCAGGGAATAAGATAGTATTTAAGGAGAGCTGCTTCCCAGTACTGGGGAGTAGAGAAGTAAGGTATGCCTACTGCAGCCTCTGAGTGTTCAATTGAGGAACTTAGAGTGTTTTTTCTTTTTAGTCATTTCATTCTTTTGCTATCATTTTAATAGAGAATGGAATTAGAAAGAGAAGTAATTCAAGCATAAAGAACGTTGTTTTTGAAGTTTGTTTATAGACCATTTCCCTTCCAACAGGGATAGCCCTGGGCAAATTGTGAAGGGGTAGGGCATGGTGGTAGCCCTGAGTCCCTTTTCTGAATCTCTTCCTTCTCCTTCCACGAAGATAAACATTTGGATATCCTGGGAACTAAGGTTCCCTTTCTCCCTCTCCTATCCAAACTGTTCTCCAGAAATGGTGTTAATGCCTGATAATGCTTAAGCTGTCAACCTTTCCCTGAGATATTTGTACTTTAAAGGGATCCTGAGTTTATTTTCTGAGATAGAGGAGCTCGATTAGTGTCCTAGAATAGCCAGCTAACATTATATGGAGCTTTAAGATTTTACAAAGTGCTTTACATGTATAACACTGACTCTCAGCCCCACTGCCTGAAGGCCAGGTAGGTTACATTTCACTCCTCCCCTAAATTCTCCAGTGCCCTTAAAGGGGATTGGAGAGGGTAGAGCTCTTTTCTAATGGCTCCCATTCCCACCAATGGTGTTCCCTCAATTTCATCTGGAGGTGCCCTAAACATGAGCCATATCTAAGCTTTGAGATTTTCCCAGAATTACTCTGGGGCAGACTCAATGAGCCAGTTATAGAAAAAATCCTGACTCTTTAAGATCAAGCCCCCTGGTAAACCTGCCCCAAGTGAGTCTAGAGCTGGAACCCCTTATAAGATGGGTTGTTGTTTTTGGTTGTCCTACATTCTCGAATAGGACCATGACATGGGGTGATGTCATGACTTGCAGTGAATTGGATTTATTTTTTAAAAATTTATTTATTTAAAGTTTTGAGTTCAAAATTCTATCCCTCTCTCATTCCCTCCCTCCCTGCCCTCCCCCCTCCCTAAGGTTGCAAGCAATCAGTATAGGTTATACATGTACAATTATATAAAACAATACCATATTAGTCATTTTACATAAAAAGACTCAAGTAAAAAAAAAGTCATAGATAATGAACTGAAGTTGAGAAAGATCAAATCCCCCATCTAACGTCTGAAACAAACTAGGAACCCAGGTCTTTCTGGCTCATAGTCTAGAATTCTTTTTTCTTTCTTTCTTTCTTTTTTCTTTGCTGGGCAATGAGGGTTAAGTGACTTGTCCAGGGTCACACAGCTAGTAAGTGTCAAGTGTCTGAAGTCAAATTTGAACTCAGGTACTCCTGAATCCAGGGCTGGTGCTTTATCCACTGCGCCACCTAGCTGCCACCAATAGTCCAGCATTCTTAAACCATATTTACTCTCATCCTGCTCGTTGGATAGTGTATTTTTTTTTTTAAGCAGGAAGAACGCTCTTGTAACCTCTACACCAGAGACATCAAACTCCCAGTTTGCAAAACCCCCAAGTATAGCCCCAAACAAATTAAAATGTAATTGGGAAAAGCTTGACAAAAATAAATAAAAATACAATACAACATAGATAATGTTAATTTGTGATTTTCTAAGTCAAAATGAACCTGCAAGGATCTGTTTCTATTTGAGTTTTACTCTTCTGCAGTACATAACAACTCGCATTGTTTTTCCTTACAGATCTTTGGAAACACTTATTAAATTCTCAGTCTACTTTGCAAGTAATTCTTTAAGGATAACAGTCTAAATTGTAGGCAATGTCAAAAGCCATTTGAGTTTTCTGAGTGATGTTCAATAATTTAACAGTTAAAGGCCATCCCTGATACATTCAGAGACTAGGTTCAGAATCAAAACATCAAACACAGCAAGCCCTGCTAGAATTCCTATCTAAGACTCAGAACTGGAGTCTTGTTTTGTTCTGTGTTTCTCCTGGTGTGTGGCTTTAAGAAGGGCTGAGTCTGGCTCTTTGCATTCACAAGTGGGGCTGGAGCTCTCACTGTTTCCCTAAAGTTTAGATATCCTTGTAAAATCATTCTTCATATTCTCAATAATTTTTCTATGCTTAAGGGACTATAAAGTGTGCCCTCTGGTGTCCAAGGAAGGGTGCTGCCCTGGGAAGAATGGAAAGGGGAAGGTGTTTCTTAGATGAGAGCTGGTTTTCACAATGATTGTGAGAATGACATCTAGGCCCTTTTCTTTATTGTGAGTGGGATCCCTTGATGACAGAACTATCCCAGGGTGGAAGAACACTTTTTTTTTTTTAAAAAGAAACTATCCTTGACTGGCTAGGTAAAAGGAGGTCAGAGATCTAGAGTTAGAAGGTACCTTAGAGGCCAGCTAGTCTAACATCCTTGTTTTACAATGGAAGAAGCTGAGATATAGGAAGTTAAGTGATCACAGATAGAAAGGTCATACAAGTAGAAAATATCAGTGGCAGGATATGGACCTAAGTCCTTTACTTCAAAGTGCATAAGTGGTATTTCCCCAGGAACCACACTATCTAAGCCTGCTACCTCCTAAACTGTTTCCCTGTAGCTGAGAATATTATTCTTTATTGGTCTCAAGGTTGGCTTTAGCTGGAATTAGAATAGGCAATTACTTTTATAACAAATTTCACTCTTACCCATGTAACTGGAACTTCATTTCTTTTCATTAAGCATCTTCCTCACCTGTCTTTTAAAATATATACACTCCTGGGAGGGAGACTATAGATGCAATTAAATTAAAATCAACAGTTCTGCCTCTGAAACCTATTTCTGGCCATTCCTTCCCTCTTTCCCAAAGGAGTCATTTTATTTCTTCTTTCTTCTTCTTCTAATTCTTCTTCTTCTTCTTCTTCTTCTTCTTCTTCTTCTTCTTCTTCTTCTTCTTCTTCTTCTTCTTCTCTTTTTCATTTAACTTCTCAGAGCCCCAGGTAACTCTCTAAGTGTTGCAGAACAGGTTTGGATCTGTATCAATCAATGGAGTTTTCTCAGAGAGAGTTAAGTACATCAATTATCTTCCCCACAACCAAACCAATCAAGTACATAGAACTTCCCTATATTGAGTAGTTTCCAGTCTACATTTGGGACATAACTCTGGACATGTAAGTAAATACATGATCATTTGAATCAAGTAAGAAAACCAACACCTGGGGGAGATGGAGAAGTCTTCCTTGAAGAGGGAGGTGCTGAACCTTGAAGCAAGACAAGGATTCAAGTGAGAATGATACAGGAGAAGTACATGCCAGACCTCTAGGATGACCTATTTTGGGAGATGTAATGTCAAGTTTGAAGAAGAACTATTAGTTTGAAACTCAAGAGTTCACTGAGGGGAGTAATAAAAAATAAAGCCAGAAAGGAAGAGTTTGGCTAGATTGTGGAATTTCTTAAATGTGATGCTGAGGAATTTATATTTGATTCTTCAGGTAATAGGGGGACCATGGAAGTTTTTCATGAGGGAAGTTACATGCTCAGTCCTATGCTTTAATTAAAAAAAATTTTTTTTTCTGGTGCGGGGCAATGAGGGTTAAGTGATTTAGAGTCAGAGGATCCTAATTCAAATTTCACCTTTGATAACTATGACCTATATGACCTTGAATAAGTTACTTCATCTTACTATCAACTCAATAGATCTCCTTCCTTCCCTCCCACACTCCTCTCTCTCTCTCTCTCTCTCTCTCTCTCTCTCTCTTTCTCTCTCTCTCTTTCTCTCTCTGGCTCCCCCACTCTGTCTCTTTTTCTTTTCCCCTTCCTTCCCACTAGGCCTCAGTTTCCTCATCTGTAAAGAGAGAGAGAATTGGATTAGATGGTCTCTGAGGTCCAAATAGAAGTGGGATTTCCTATAGATAAGGAGATCCTGTAAACGCTCTTGTAGATCTTATAGATATGATGCTGATTGCATCAAGTCCTTATTTAATGCAAGGGCAATTTAATATAAATCCTCAAGAAGTTCTATGATTATTCAAGAGATAGCATAGCAGTCCATATAGGAAAAACTAAATAGATGAAAATTTAATTGTCCAGGCTATGACATGAATTTTACCACTGCCTACTTCATAATTTTGCCTTGCTTGTACCCGTATATGTTGTTATAAACTGATTGCATTTCATGATATGCTTCGAGTATTTAGTCAATATCTTTTTGAGTATCAGAGGGATTTTTTCCTTTTAAATCTTTCAGAAATGTTTCCTCTAGGACACAGGATATCAAACAGTATAGTGAAAGGATGAAACTCTAAGTATCTGCCCCTTAAATTTCCATTTTTCAATCTATTATTTTTCTTCTGCAGCAGAGATAGGTAGGGCTTCTGTGAAAGAAGAATTACCATGCCCTAGGGAATTACAGACTACAGAAATCCCCTTGACTAGAAGATAATGGGATCAATTGTTCATTTACACAGAAGCAGGTGAGCATGGCTGTATTCAAAGCAGCACTAGAGAGAGAGATCTGGATCCAGTTTCACTGACTGGCCCATAGTCTTGGGATAAGATCTTCTACCTGGGCCTCAATAATGCTTATGTTCTTTGTCAGGAGATACAGAAACCGAGGGACTTGTAATACTTATCATATACCTACTCACTCTCCTATATGACCGCATGGCTAAGGAAGACAGCTACTAAAACACACCGAATTAGAGACACCACCAATATGCAAGCATGCATAGGGAAAAAAGTATTTAAAGTTACACAGGCAAAAGGGTTCCATGCCTAAATTCTCCCTCACCAAGTCAATCTCTCTCTCTCTGTCTCTGTCCTCCTCCACCACCTCCTCCTCTCTCTCTCTCTCTCTCTCTCTCTCTCTCTCTCTCTCTCTCTCTCTCTCACTTGTTTTCATTCATTTGAAATAAATTATTGTAGATACATATAATTGGACTACATATTTGTAGCACTTCTAGGATCATTCGAACCTAGGACTTCCCCTACAGTCTGTTTGTCTGAATCAGTGTGTCTTTTTTTTTTTTTTAAGTGAGGCAATTGGGGTTAAGTGACTTGCCCAGGGTCACAAAGCTACTAAGTGTTAAGTGTCTGAGGCCGGATTTGAACTCAGGTACTCCTGACTCCAGGGCCAGTGCTCTATCCACTGCGCCACCTAGCTGCCTCCTGAATCAGTGTGTCTTTCTCAGAATCTTTCCCATTTGGTTCTGGATCAAGTTTCATGGAGCAGCATGCTTTTTGCTATCTGCATTTCCTGGAAGAGTAGGGACACCTCGAAGTTTAGAAACTGGGGTCCCAAGATCCTTCACTGCACTTCCTAAAGCAAGATATGATTAGAACAATATTAATAGAAACAAACAGGGAGGTCCAGTATCCTTGTCTTACAATTCCAGATATTTGAAGGTGAGTTATGTAAATGATGTCATAGAATTACAGAAGGTAGATTCTATCATGAAATAACTAACAACTTTTATTTGATGATCAAAAATATTACATGGCTTTGAAGTAACTTTTAGGAAGGAACATCTAAAAGAAACATGTATAAACACTATATTACAGAGACAGGATGGAAGATTTTTCTTTATAATGAGACATAGTATACATTTTTCTGGTCCTGATCACTATTGTTTATATGTGTTCTCTGGAATCTTAGATTGTAGAAGAGGAAATTATAAGGAAAACAAGATTGAAATCTAAAAGGGACTTTAAAGATGATTCTTTCATTTTATAGATAAGAAAACTGACACTCAGAAAGGTTGAGACATGATAGAAAATAAGGTACTTCAGAGGAGGGACTGTTTGATTGTTTGTTTTGTTTTGTTTTTATATCCCCCACCCCCCTGGGACTAGCATAGCACCTGGCATGTGGTAGGAATTTAATAAATGTTTATTCAGAAACCACATTCATGTAACTACAGCTAGGATTCAAATGAAGATTCTCTGATTCCAAATTCTATGTGCTTTCTACTCCATTACACATCACATCATCCCTATTCTTACCATGCTGCTTTCATGTCAACTCTAGCTCAACAAACAATAATGGCTCCTCATTGCCTACTAGACCATTGCCAACTAGGCCTACTAGACTAAACTTTTACATCTGACTTAATTTTTTATTGGTAATTATTTTGAATATAACTCTACCTGACTTTCAAGACTTAATATATATACATATTTTTTAGTGAGGCAATTGGGGTTAAGTGACTTGCCCAGAGTCACACAGCTAGTAAGTGTTAAGTGTCTGAGGCCAGATTTGAACTCAGGTACTCTTGACTCCAGGGCCTGTGTTCTATCCACTGCGCCACCTAGCCGCCCCTAATATTATTTTTTTAATCATAAAAATATTTTATTATTTTCCAATTACATGTAAAGATAGTTTTCAACATTTGTTTTCATAAGATTTTTAGTTCCAAAATTTTCTTTCTCCCTCTCTTCCCTTCCCCTTCCTCAAGACAAAAAGCAATCTGATATAGGTTATATATAGGTTATATACAATCACATTAAACATATTTCTGCATTAGTCATATTGTGACTAATCAGAACAAAGAGCAAAACCTCAAAAAAAATAGTCAAAAAGTAGAAAGAGTATGGTTCAATCTGCATTCAGAAGCCATAGTCCTTTTTTTCTGGGTGTGGAGAACATTTTCTATCATGAGTTCTTTGGAATTGTTCAAGTCTTAATATTCTGAACCATGATAACTATGTAAGTTTATTTCTCATTGCTCTTCAATATGGACCCTTTATTTCAAGCAAGTTGGTATATTTATGACCGTCTCTCTCCCTACTAGGATTCCATGCCTTAGTAATTACTGGGTCTAAACCAAATTTGTAGGTTGTTTCTCTCCACATGGAATAGTATCTTCTATTTGCCCACCCATCTAACACTTTCAAATACAATTGCAATGAACACTTAACAATGCTTTGTGTTAGTCTTATTTCTTCAAGACTCTAGCTATTGTACTCTTGATTTATTCATTTAGGACGGCCAGGCTGGCTGGTCTTGAATACTGGAGTGGAGGACTCTAGGTAGGGCCAATTTGTAATGGCAATGGAGGAGAAACCTTGTAGTAAATAAAAGGAAGGGGGTAAACTGAGGGCATTATCAGATTATCCATGCTACCATATAGTCAACCTGAATTAATTGTGGCTAGGATGGATTCTGGGGGACTAGGAGATGATGCTTTGAATGCTTATTGACTGTAAGTGGCTGTTTTTTTCAACTCTGCTCCCTTTTCTGATTCTTACCTGGCACTGACAATTTGCTAGCTTGCTGATTACAAAACTAACTGCCCCCAAAGGAGGAGATTCTAACTTAAAACTATTCTTAGTAATATCCTTACTAGGTTATATAAATGCCTGGTTAAATTGCTTAGAGCTGGCCTTAATGAGCTCAGCCAGTTAATGATTTTCTATCTTCCACTTCAGAAGTCCCAAAGAAGTAAAAATTAGATTAAAAAATTTCTAGAAGTTCTGAAATTCTTGCTAATCATACTTTTATATAATTCATCATCAATTTCAGACACCAAAGTCTCTGCTAACAGGGGGATAATTTGGTATAATGGGTTGTCACTAACTAACTGAACTTCTTGGAATCATAAGATCATAGATTTAGAACTAGGAGGGACCTTAGAGGCCATCTCTCCCAAGCTCCTCATTTTATGGATGAGGAAACCGAACCTCATGGAGTTTAAGTGACTTGTGCAAGGTCATAGGTATGATCAGAGACCAAGTTTTCTGACTTGAGAATCAGTGCTCTTTCCATGTGTTACATTGCTGATTTGGGGGTAGAGGAACATCCTGCCACTTAATAATTATCATATAAGCATCGTCTCCCAGGCAAATTATGATAGTGAAGTTTGTCTTCGCCTTTCTCTATCTCCCATTCCTTTCCTACATGCAAATATCCAGAGCTTGAAGCCACACTAAATTTTTAGTGTAGTCGCTAGGGGGTGCTGCAATCAATGCCTGACCCTATTTAGTAGTAAGGATTAGGTGTGGGCAATAAAGCCTTCATCCCTACTTGTCATGCACATTGTCCCAAACCAGGGGGCACTCTGGGTAACTGCCAAGTTTTCTCTGGTTCCCAGAGAGCAGACTTTCTTCTCTTCTTAGCTTCATGCTTGTAAGTGGGATTGATTTTTCAAATCTTTGCTCTCATACTGCCATCTTTGCTGCCATCCTCCAGATTTTGCACTCCTTCCCTTTAGTGCTAACCAACAAAGACCTCTGTGGCAAAATGTCAACACTACCCTCCAAATTGCACTTCCAGAGACTATTCTTGGAAGGAGATAGACCTCTCAGCTCATTATCTGTGCTGCTGCAGTCCCATAGGTCTGCCACCCACCTTTTACTTGTCACTCTGAAAGTGGTACCAAAATCAACACTAACGTTGCCTCTGGAAAGGAGGAAGGTGTTCATTAACTGCCATATTGTTCCACTCACCATCTTTGTGACATTCCAGCCCATAAATCCCTTTCCTGGCCACCACTTTCCTATTGTCTTTCACATTAAAACGTAAGCTCCCTGAGAGCAGGAACTGCCTCACTTTTATATTTGTATCCTCAGTGCTTAGCAAAGTGCTTGGTAGGTAGGAAGCACTGAGCCCATGATGACTTCCCTACTCCAGCTCATTGATCCAAATGGTTGGGACCTTGTACTGGCAGGTGCCTATCATCATCACTACCACCACTACCATTGTCATCGTCGTCATTGTTATCATTATTATCATTGATATTATAATAATTATTATAGTTATTATTATTATTTAGATTTGATATAACACATTAAGGTTTGCAATGCATTTTACATATGTTATCTCATTTGATATTCATAACAAGTCTGTGAGTTAGTGCTATTATTATTCCCCTCTTTGTAGATGAGGAAACCAAGGCTGAGATAGGTTAAATGATTTGCCCAGAGTCACATAGCTAGCAAGTGTCTGAAGAGGGTTTTTATTTTTTATTTTTGGATTCCAAATGTTCTTTTTCACTGGAGACTTTCATTTTATTTCATTTTGTCATTTATTTATTTATATATTCACATATTCATACATTTATTTATATATTTATTCATATATTTATCTATTTTATTTACTTATCTATCTATTCATTCATTCATCTATTTATTTACCTATTTATCTATCTTTTTATTTATTTATTTATTCATTCATTCATTTATCTATCTGTCTATTCATTCATTCATTCATCTATCTATCCATCCATCCATCCATCCATCCATTCATTCATTTATTTTTGCGGGGCAATGAGGGTTAAGTGACTTTCCTAGGGTCACACAGCCAGTAAGTGTCAAGTGTCTGAGGCCATATTTGAACTCAGGTCCTCCTGAATCCAGGACCAGGGCTTTATCCACTGCGCCACCTAAGCTGCCCCCCTTAATACAGTTTTAAACCTTAATAGCTTAAAACAGTACTAAGACTTTTGGAATGTTTTGTATTGAATGTATTTGTTCCATTACATTTTGTAAATGTAAAATGTTTCACATTTGTTTTATTTGTAATAATAACAATAACTCTTTGTACTTGTATTCAAAATACTTTCACATACATGACTTCATTTGATCATCACCAACACAAGTAGGACCAGTGCTATTCTGCTTTTATAATTAGAGAAACAGAGACAGAAAAGTTAAGTAGCTTTCTTAGGGTCACACAATAAGTCATTAGCAGATCTAGAACTAAAATATGTATGAGAGAAGATGTAAAAGAACATGTGTGTATTGATGTGCTCTGTCCTGAGGTCAAGAGAAACTAGACAGGATGGTGTAGCAGAAAGAGTGCTGGGCCCGAGGTCAAATCTTGAATCTAGATTTTGCCACCTGTGTAACCTCAGGGAACTCACTTAACTGCCCTAGGTCTCTGATTCTTTATCTGGAAAATGAAGAGGTTGGACTAGACTGTGTTTGAGGCCTCCTCCAGCTCTGAATCTGTGATTATTTGTCCATCCCTCCCCCCTTGCTCCCTGACTTGTCTTTTTCTCAACATTAGTTCTTTAAAAGTTGAACACTGCTTCAGTTTCCACTTTTCTTTTTATTTTGTGATAGATCTTCATATTAATGCCTGTGTTGTCCTCAGAGTCATTTTCTAAAACATTTGTTTTAGTGATGCAGGCCCTGACAGAGAGATTGGAATTCCAGAGTGACACATTTCACATGCAAAGAAGGAAACTTACCTTTTTTTGAGGGTGGAGTGAGGGTGAGGAATGGAAAGATAGAGGGTAGAAAGAGGGGTGTTGGTTTCACCAAGAGCCCAGTAATTCTTGATATCTTTCTGGGGAACTGATTCAGCATAGATGGCAAGAGACTGTGTTTTTATACATTCTAAGAAATGACTGGCACATTGTGAATACATAATGATAATAATAATTATGATAATAATAAAAATGATGATTAAAAAATAACAGTTAGCTACCATGAGGACCTGCAAAGAGTAAAATGATTTCAAATAAAAAGTGACTTCTCCCTACTCCCTACCCCAAGAGGCAAGTTAACTTTTCAGACATTCTTTAGTATCCTCCAAAAGGCAATTTACTAAATGTTCTTGGGTACCCATGAAGTGTTTATCCTGTCTGATGAACAAGTTGTTTTCTCCCAGAATGCTTTTCTTCCTTAAGCCAGTTCTAGGATCTGGCCTGATAATCATCATAACTAATTCTGGAAGAAAAGATAATGAGAGTAGATGCTTTTCCGCTAATCAAGCCATTTTCCTTCCTGCTTGTGAAATTTAACTCAAAGTCTACTTTCTCTAAAAACCATCACAGGATTGCATGAACCAAGGTGACTATTTCCTTAGTGTCTTGCATAATGCTTGGCATCATTCATTCATTCAATAAATATTTATCAAACACCTATTACACATAAGGCTTTGTTCTAAGTGCTGAGGATAAAAAGGAAAAAAAAATGAAATGGTCCATGCCCTTAATCTATTGGGGGAAAACAACATGTATATAGAAAATAAAATATATAATGTAAAGTATATGGGGGACTGGCCAATAAAAGCTCAGTACGTGTGAGCATGTGTAGTGAGCCTCATATAACCCCCAAGGTGGACTTTATGGAACGTGTATATATTTTACCATTGCTTTCTTGTTCACTTACTGTGATGAAGGAAAAGGCTTTTGGTTGGTTGCTGAGCAGGAACTATGTATGCATTCGAAAGGGCACTAATTAGACAAATGAGCTCTTCTCTTTTTTCACATAAGGGAAGAACTGCTTCAAGTCTCAGGGTGGGAAGAGAGGTAATAGCAGTGGCATCTTGCTGACAGCTACTTACACAAAATAGTATGTGTATAGGCATGTATGCACGCATGCATGTGCACACACATGTACACACCTACAGTATGCATGGGTTTGTGCATGTATATACAAGGTAGCATATATGTTCACATGCACAGGCAAAGCAGCATATACAGTGTATATACTAATGTATGTTCACATGTACAAACACACAGGTTCATATGTACACATGTACACACAAAGGAGTATGTATGTGTGTGCTAAGTAGTATTATATATACACAAATGCGTATACAAAGTAGCATATACATATGTACATACAAAATAATATACTTATTTATCTATATACAGAGTAGTATATATGGATGTCTGTATATGTGTGTGTGTGTGTATGTGTATGTGTGTATACACACATATAAAACAGTCTGGTGCAATAGGAAGAGTACAGAATATAGGATCAGAGGGCCTGGGTTTGAATTAAAGCTCTCTCAAAATCTGTGATCTTGGGCAAGTCAGTTACCCTGGTGGGGGGTGGGACTCAGTCCTTCATATGTAAAATGAAGGGACTACACTTGGTGGTATCTTAGGTGCCTTCCAGCTCTAGAGTTATAATTATTTGACCAAAACACCTGCCAGAGAAAGAACGTTAGTACCTGGCAGGATCAAGGAATGTTTCCCATAGGAGACTGCACTTGAGCTGGAATTTGAAGGAAGTCAGGGAGGGACTCTAGGACATAAAAGTGAGGGGAGGAGGAGAGCAGTGCATTCTGGCCATGGAGAACAATCTACAAAAATATAGAGATGTGGTGGAATGTGGTATTTAGGGAAGAAAAAGCAAATCATTTGATTGGAAGGTAGAGCACAAGAAGGAGATTTTTGTATAACAAACCTGGAAGAGTAGCCCGGAGTCAGACTCTTAAGGGCTTTGAAAATCAAACAGAAGTGTTTGAATTTTATCATAGAGACAAGTGGGAAGCATCAAAGTTTCTTGAAAAAGATTAACACAGTAGGATCTGTGCTTTGAAAATATTAGTTTGGGATCTGCGTGAATGAGGGATTGAAAAAAGAGACTGGAGGCTAGGAAGTCAAAGAGGAGACCACTGCACTGTCCAGGCAGAGGTGCTGAAGGCCTGCATAAGGCTGGTGGTTGTGTAAATGGAGAGAAAGGGGTAGACATAAGATGTACCATGGAGTTAGAACTGATAAGACTTGGCCAAAGGTTGTGAGGGCTGAGGAAGCAGAGTTGAGGATTCATACATGGCTGTGAGTCTGTGTCATTGGAATGTTTGTGGTTCTGAACAGAAAGAGAGAAGTTAGGAAAAAGGGGAAGAGGGAAGAGAGGGGAAGAGGGGAAAAATGAGTTCTATTTTGGACAGTTGAGTTTAAGATGCCTATGTAACATGCAGCTGGAGATATCCAGAGCCAGAGTTCTGGAGAGGTAGTGCAGGTAGATGCAGTGATCTGGAAGTCACGTGCAGAGAGATGTGAATTGGATTCCTGGAAGCTAATGAGATTACCAATCAATCAGTAAGTATTTATGAAGTGCCTACTTTGTGCCAGATAGTGCACAAGGCACTAGGGATACAAATATAAAAGCAAAACAATCCCTGACCTCAAGGAATTTAGATCTAAGAAAGAAGTAAAGAGAGAAGAGAACCAAAGTCAAAACTGGTGGATGGGGTGAGAATGAGGATTCAGCCAAGGAGACTGAAACAGAGAGTGGTAGAAAGGTAGGAAGAGAACCAGAAGAGAGTAGTGCCATGAAAAGCCAGGGATATGGAAATGAAAATCCAGGAAGAGGAAGTGGTTAACAGTGTTATATGTTGCATAGAGGTCAAGAAGGATAAGGTTTGAGAAGAGGCCATTGGATTTGGCAGTTAATAGATCATTAGTAATCTTGGAGAGAATGGTGTTATTGAGTAGTGGGGTTTCTTTTTTAGTTTGATTTTTAAAATAAATTTTAATTGATATCTTTTAAGATCGCCTATATTTCCCAAAAATGTCCCTGCCATTTTCCCCTCTCATAGAGCAGCCCCATGCAGCTAGGCCCATAAGGAATCCCCTGAAGTGGTCGTATATATTCAGATTTATACTGTTTGAGGTTATAATTATGTAAACTATAGTGACCTGGTCCAGACCAATCGAAATATGTAGTGAATGTGAATAATGCAAAGACTTCAGGGAGATTAATTATTTTCACTAATCAGGACCTAGCTGTAATAAAGAATAAAAAAGAAGTGGGCAAAAGAGTTCAGCAAAACAGGTAACAACAACAAAAACAATAACAACAACATCTTCTATCATATACAGTGTTCCACATCCATAGGTCTCTACTTCCACAAAGAAACAGGGTGAAGTGCCTTTTCATATTGTTTCTTTAGGGCCAAATTTGGTTATTACAACTTTGATTCATTCAGAGTTCTGAGCCAATGTTTTGAGCGAGACTTTGTTAGATACAGTTCACCTCTCTTCAGGAATCTTTTAACCTTATATTTTAAGCCATGATCTAAAAGTTTAAATCTCATTTTCAGATGCCACCTTAGTCAACCTTCCATCCTACAGAGCTTTTATTTTATTTTAGAAAATATCTGTTTTTGTTTCTTCTATGTACTTATGTGTTCTGTGTGGAAATTGCATTTTTACCCCATTTAAGTCTCTGCTTACCATTGTTTTTTATTTTTATTTTGGGAGGCTCTCTAAATGCACAATCATTTTTAATACTGGTCATTGTTTTCTTTGATTTACTCATCTCTGCATCATTAATTCCTAAACTGGAGCTTTTTTGCTAGGGCCAGGCTCCATTCTGTACATTTTTAGGTGGGGTGGTTACCCTGCTTAGTCTATACTTCTAGAACCCCTGGATTCCGGCATTGATCTCCACCCATCATAGTTAGCCACTTCCTCCTGGATCTTTGAGTTTCAGAGCACTGGATCTTCAGGGCCCTCATTATGATCTTAGGGCAGACTTGTTAGGGGTCTCAGAACCCCTGGGCTTGGGATGTGCCAGTTTGTGTTGTGGTCCAGCAGTGGTGAGTCACTGGTTACTGTTGCTCCCCAGGGTCTCTGAGGTTTCCTCCCTGGAGTTTTTGGATACCCTATGGTTTTCCTAAGGCAACTCTCTTCTCTTGTTGCCTCCAGACACAGAGCCTTGGAGGCTACTCATGATCCCACCCCATCTCTGGTTGCTCTGGGATGTTACCCTGCTCTGGAGCTGATTTGTTGACTTATCCCCCTTCCTATTGATTTCTGTTTGACATTTTCTGTTGTTCTGGGGTGGAAGAAGTAGTTTTCTGTAATTTGTCATTTGATTTATTGATCCTTATTGATTCTAGTGCAAATTTAAGGGTTTTAGTAGAATAGGTATGTGTGAACTAGGTAGTCTGTCTCCTGTTCAGATAGCCATTTTAGGTGGAAATTTATCTTCCTAATCTTCCTAGATCCTATTTTTCTTTCAACTTTGAAGTAGAATCTGATCTAGTATCTGGGCTTGAAGATTGTTCTTTAAATTCTCTTCATTTTCATTCACATTTATCCAAATTTCTCCTCCCTCAATTCAACCTCAGGCCTAATCCAAACACCCCCAAATCACCTACATACGCAATTTCCTTCTCTTTCTTGTTTGGATTAAACAAACTCCTTATCTCTTCTGCAGTTCCTTTTCTTATATCCTCTTTCCATAGACAATAAAAGAGACAAATTCTCTGGGTTTCCTTGGTTTCCAGGCCTCTACCACAACTGCCTCAACTGTAGAAAGTATTTTGGAATAATTTATAAAAATGCAAGCCTACCTTAGTCCTTGGATGAATGTTTTGAATAGTATATTTTTGAACTATTTTTAATGTGAAATTTCTACTAAATAAAGCATGGGCGGCTAGGTGGTGCAGTGTATAAAGCACTGGCCCTGGATTCAGGAGGACCTGAGTTCACATCTGGCCTCAGATGACCCTGGGCAAGTCACTTAACCCTCATTGCCCTGCAAAAACAAAAAAAGAAAAGAAAAGAAAAGAAAGAAAAAGAAAGAAAGAAAGAAAGAAAGAAAGAAAGAAAGAAAGAAAGAAAGAAAGAAAGAAAGAAAGAAAGAAAGAAAGAAAAGAAAGCATTTCCCTTTCCCCCAAACAAACAAAATCATGGCATATACCAGGAAGAGATTTATGAAAAATAATTAAGTCAAAGGAAATCAAACAAAACACATCTATCAGATACCTCTTATGTCCCTCGTTTCCTGCTAGGTGCAATGGGAAATGATGAATGTAAAGTCAGTTTTATTTGGAAGGAGATTAACACATATGAAAGAATTCAAAAATAATTCAAGACATTATGCAATTAGGTACTCTATTGTGTGGTAGAGAATGTGAGAGTTGTCAGAATTCATAGGAGATTGGAAGTACTAATTAGGAAAAAACGCCCCAGACTTTGAAAAAGGAGATGCAGGGGAAAGAAACCCAGACTAAGAACAAGAAGACTCCAGTTACAATCTTGGCTTCTGTCACTATGGCCTTGAGCAAGTCACTTTACTTCTGTGGCCTCAGTTTTTTCATCTGTGGAATGGAGGGATCTATAAGGACCTGTGGGAATTCAATCTGTAACTTGAGAACCAATAGAAATAAAATCATCCTTTAATAAATGGTATCAGACAGTTCTTTAACAATAGCAAAAAGGCAGGGAAAGAACTCAAACATTATATGCTTCAGTTTGTTGCAGTACAGTGCGTGATTATGTTAAATTCTTTCATCTTTAAGATGAGAGGGTTAGACTGACTCAGCTCTAAGACCCCTTTCGCTCTAAATGCTATTATCCTTCTAGAGGATGAGTTCAAAGTATCTTGTTGATTCTTACGTTATTAAAGATCACAGATTCTTTTAAAAAAAATTTTTTTTTTTGGTAAGGCAATTGGGGTTAAGTGACTTGCCCAGGATCACACAGCTAGTAAGTGTCAAGTGTCCGAGTCCAGATTTGAACTCAGATCCTCCTGAATCCAGGGCCAGTGCTCTATCCACTGTGCCACCCAGCTGCCCCAAGATCATAGATTTTTGGGAGTTGTGATGGAACTCAGAGGCCTTTAGTCCAATTGGAAACTAAAAGGTAATTCTCTCTATAATAACCCCAGCAAGATGTCACTCCTAACTCAGCTCAGGCCAGACGACTTGTTGACCTCTGGTCAAATGGCCTTTTCATATTGATAATGTCTCTACCTCTATGGCTTTCTCCTCTGATTGGTGAGTTTGTTCCCCAAAGCTCCATTTGAGGAAGTACCCATGTCAGTTATCCTCACTCCAAATCTGCTTTAGCTCATAACTCCTTCACACTATTTCTTGACCTTAGTTCCTGCTCTAATGGCTGTTCTGACAACCCCATTCCCATAATCCAATCCATCCCCATTGTCAGCTTTTTAGACCTATTGAGGCATCTAGGTAACTCAGTGGATAGAACAGTGCAAGTCAGGAAGACCTGAGTTCAAGCCTCACCTCAGATACTTGCTACTTGTGTGAATCTGAGCAAGTCATTTAACCGCTGTAAGCCTCAGTTTCCTCAACTGCAAAATGAGAAGAGTAATAGCAAACTACCTCCCAGGATTGTTGTGAAGATCAAACAGGCTGATATTAACAAAACGCTTACCAGTGTTTGGTTCAGAGTAGCCCTTAACAAATCCTTGTTTCCTTCCTGCCTGCCTTCCCTCCCTTTTATGTGTTGTCTTCCTCCATCAGAATGAAAACTCCCTGAAGGCAGGGATTTCTTATGCTTCCCATGGTGTGGGGCACATAGTATGCACAGTAATACTTTACTTATCTATCTTATCATTTGAGAAATCTTTAATGAGTGTATGCAAATGTATGACTCAATTGTAGAGCTGCAGATGGTCATAAAGATGACATAATTGGGATGACTAACGCATAAATCATATCAGCTTCCCTTTGCAAACCCTATTTGGCTTTGAATGTTACTGATACTCTATACATAGTTTCACACAGTCACTAGGAAAGAGAAATATGGAACATTAACTATGAAAAACAGACTGTGAACTTCATACCGTATTTCCAGGGTTATGTCTTGTTCCAAGTTTACTGAACAGGACAAAATTAAGATGCTCTAAAAATCTTTTAGGAATTCAAACATATATTGACTACCCATGTGAGAAGGAATTGATTATACAGAAAGATGACTTACAGATCTCTCTTTTAGCTCAAAATGTAAAAATCTCCCATTAATTGAGACAAATAAAACCCCGAGAGACAGAGTTTTTGGGTAATTAATAATCAACTTATTAATTAGGCTAGGCAGAAGTCAATAAATTGATGGTCAGTAATTTCTCTTGGTTACCTAAGACATCAAGGGAGATCCTGAGATTCCTTAAATCCCTCCTGAAAGGGAACTTCCTTGACAAGTGAAGATCAATCCTGATTGGTGGGCATTTAATGAAGAGATGGGCTGAAAGTCTTCAGTTCCTTCTCCTGAGAATGTGACTTGATCATGAGACTCAACAGCTTCAAGGCACTGGGAAAGAGGAAACCATCTCCATCCAGATGTCTCTAGCTGGTTTTCTCCTTGATGAACTGACTTGCCCTAATGGAAGAGACCAAGAACAGGGGTTCCTCCTCCAGGCAAAGGCTTACCCAGACTAGATTCTGTTTATACCCTAAACAGAATTTAGTTCTGCCAGCTGGGTGGCTTCCTGGCCAAAGTCAATTAGCATGTCCCTTGAGGGCTAGGAGCAATGGTATCACTCTTCAAAGACTAACTGATCTCATCTTAGACATTACCAGCTATGCGACCCTGTGCAAGTGACTTAACTCCAATTACCTTAAACATCTGGGCCATCTCCAGTTGTCCTGGTGTAAAGCTTGCACTGGACCTAGGTGGCTCTGGAGGAGAGAGTGAAGTTGGTGACTTTTCACAGCCCTCCTTCACTTAAAATCCAATTCACTGCAAGTCATGACATCACCCCAATGTCACGGTCCTCTATGAAAATGAAGGACAAACAAAAATAACAAGATGTTTTCAGGAGTTGGGCCTTCACAGGAAATAGAAGGGAAAAGAGTGGATCACAAATTAATAATTATTTATTAATATAATAGTATAATATTAATTCCCCTTATAATGTTACAGGAGGTGAGGATACTCAAGATTTACCTGAAAGAATTGCTTTTTAACCTCCCTCACCCAGCAAATTTAACTCTTCTGATGAAACTTGTGTCCCAGCATTCCAAGCTCTGCATTTGCAAGAACCACATTCAGTCTCGAGGCTTATGACAGCTCTTTCATTCCTTTTTACTCCATTCCAGGATTTCTTCCAGAAGCCTCAGAGTATATAGCTCCTGCTTAGGTCTCTACTGTTGTGAGTAAAAGATCTTCTGTGCAAACACTTTAGACAACAAAGTATATCAGGTAGTGCTCGATTTAAATCCTGTCTCTCCAAAAACTCACAACATACTTTAAAATTTAATATGCTGTATTAACATTTTCTCTATCATGTTCTTAAGTTCAGACAATTAAAAAACAATAAATCAAGCCCAGATGTGTAGTGACTGCTAATTTCTGAGGCATAAATGTTCACACTGAAAATTTAACAATCAGTTTTCATAAACTGTTATTAGTTGGCTCCAGTACCAGTGGGCAAATGATAGTCTTTAGTTTACCCCACAGAAAATGCCAAATAAGACAGAAGAATGGCAATATTTCATCAACCATTGCTTTTCTGTGAGTCCTGTCTTCTACCCTGGAGAACCTATACAATCCTCAGGTCTGAGTATTACCGGAAAGGTTTGGGTTAGTAGCAACCTAAAAGAAACGAAACTTTGTTAAAGAATAACACCCCCAACATCCTAAATGAAGTATGTGCAAATATTTAGACCAATGAGTCATCTCTAACCCTTTCAGGTGTTAATGGGTCTGTTCTTAATCTTTTTAGATATTATGGTATAGTAATAGTACCAAGCTAAGGTTAACCTCCCTACACAATCTTACAAATGGATCTGGATACCCTGAGCAACCTTCAACAAAAAGAAAAGGAGATGAATTGGGACTACTAAAATTTTTATATGTTTTGTATTTTATTTAACACGTATAATTTTCCCCTAATTGAATGTAAGTGTCTTGAGGGCAGGGTCCAATTTTTTTTCTTTATATTCCTAGCATCTAGCGTAGAGTCTTGCTCATAGTATATGCTTTAATAATTGTTTATTGAATCAAATCAGTCTTGTTTAACCACATTCCTTCTTTTAGATTCGAGTTGGAATGTAGGCTTGCAGGGGCAACTAGATGGCGCAGTGGATAGAGCACTGGCTCTGGATTCAGGAGGACCTGAGTTAAAATCCAGCCTCAGACACTTGAGTCTTACTAGCTGTGTGACCCTAGGCAAGTCACTTAACCCCAATTGCCTCACACACACACAAAAAAAAAAAGAAAAGAAAAGAAAAAAAGGAATGTAGGCTTGCCCTTATTGCTTTAATGTTGTAACATAAATAGTGAGATGAGGTTAAAAAGAGATTCTTTATGATTATAGAATACAGATTATGAGGGAAGTTTATACTAATCCATTGGATTAGGTATAATGGGAATCAGCTTTTGAGTAATTTCGTGGGTTTTTTTTGTCACCCCATTTTTTGGGTTTTCTTGGCAAAGATACTGGAGTGGTTTACTATTTCTTTCTTCGGCCCATTTTACAAGTGGGGAACAAAGGCAACCAGGATTAAGTGACTTGCCCAGGGTCACACAGCTAGTAAGCATCAGAGGCTAGATTTGAATTTATGAAATTGTCTTGACTCTAGGCCTAGCCACTCTATCCACTGCACCACCTAGCTGCTCTGTAGTGTGAATAAGTATGTTTTTTGTTGTTTTTTGTTGCTTTTTGTTTTTTGTTTTTGTGGAGCAATGAGGGTTAAGTGACTTGCCCAGGGTCACACAGCTAGTGTCAAGTGTCTGAGGCCGGATCTGAACTCAGGTCCTCCTGAATCCAGGGCCAGCGCTTTATCCACTGTGCCACCTAACTGCCCCCAATTCCATTTTGTTTTAAGCCTCCATTTTGTGACAAATTGTTATATAAATTGTTTTTCTGTTTCAAAATAAGAACCTGAGGGATATGGTTAGGCAATGACAATTGTGTACCCTTCAATTTGGTAATCAACCATGAATGATGTATGTGTTCTCTCATTTTGGCAAACAACTACTAACATGTGTGTCCTAATTTATTAAACAACTACTACTGATATGTGTGTTTCTCAGATTTGGTAAACAACTATTAATGATGTGTATGATGTGTATTTAGTAAATGCCTGCTAATGGTGTGTGTTTGTTTATGTTTTTGCCCCAAACCTGGTAAACGACTGATTAAACCTTTCTGATAACATAAATTTTGATTGATAGTTTATTTTCTCTTCCCTCGGTTATATTTTTAAAAATTTATATCTTCTGTTTATTACATCTTCATTATTCCAAGTATCCTTTCTTCTCCTTCTCTCAGAGAGCCATCTTATATAACAAATAGTATTCTTTAGAGAGGGAAAAAAATCAACATAACTTATTAATACATTGAAAAAGTTCAAAAACATATGCAATATGTAACACTTGTGGACTTCCTACCTCAATGAATGATTGGGTTAGGGATGTCCTTTCATATCTCTTTAATCTAGGCCTGCTTGATCTTTATACTTTTGTTTCATTTACTTTAGACTTTTTTGGTGTACAGTTGTTCTATTTATATTGTCATAGTTACTGTGTATATTGTTTTATTAGCTCTTACTTGATTCCGCATCAGTTCATATAGATCTCTTCATGCTTCTCTATATTCATAATATACATAAGTTCTTACAGAACAGTAACATTTCAAAACATGAATGTACCACAATTTGCTTAGCCATTTCCCAACCGATAAGTATCTAGGGGCAGTTGGGTGGTGCAGTGGATAGAGCACTGACTTTGAAGTTGGGAGGATCTGAGATAAGATCTAACCTCACACACTTACTAGCTGTGTAACTCTGGGTAAAGTCACTTAACCCCAATTGCCTGAAACATGTGGGGCCATGTCCAGTCATCCTGATGTATATCTTGACACTGGATGCAGATGGCTTTGGAGGAGAGAGTGAAGTTGGTGACTGTATAGCCCTCCCTCACTTAAGTCCAGTTCACAGCAAGTCATGACGTCACAACAAATAATAACAACAGGCATCCACTTGTTTCTAATTCTTAGCTATGACAAAAAGTGCCACTGAATAGTTTGGTTTCTATAGGGATTTTCTTCTTATCGTGGCTTCCTTAGGGTATAATTCCAATAATAGATGGTTCAAAGGGTATGGACATTTTAGTCCCTTAATTTGCATGGTTATTACCATTTCACAGCTCCACCAACAATGTATTAGCATCCCTATCATTCCACAACCCATTCAATATCGACTGTCACCATTCTTTCTCATTTATGCCAATTTACTGGTGTGAGGTGTCTAGTAATACCAGATTGTTTCAATGAACTGCTGCATTATAATATAGTTTGAAGTCTAGAAGTGCTATTCTCTATTTGTCCCCACTTCTTTTCATCATTACTCTTTATAATTTAGATTTTTTGTTTTTCGAAATGAATTTTATTATTATTTTGTCAGGTTCTATAAAATACTCCCTCAGTAATTTGATTGGTTTAGCATTAAAATAATAAATTGATTTTGGTAAATGTTTCCATTTTTATTATATCCGTATGGCTTAGCTGTGAGCACTGAACATTCCTGTGGATATTTAAGTTGTTCTTTTATTTATTTATTTGTTTGTTTGTTTGTTTGTTTGTTTAAATTAATAAAGTATTTAATTTTTTCCCGTTACATGTAAAGATAGTTCTCAGCTTTTGTTTATACAAGCTTTCCAATTTGAGATTTTTCTCCCTCCCTCCCCTCCCTCCCCCTTCCCCTAGACAGCAGGTAATCTGATATATATACACACACAGAATAACATTAAACATATTTCTGCATTAGTCATGTTATAAGAGAAAAATCAGAGCAATGACGAAAAACCTCAAAATAGAAAAACATCAGCACCAAAACCAAAAGAAATAGTATGGTTCATTCAGCATCTACTCCACAGTTCTTTTTTTTTTTTTCCTGGATTTGGAGATCCTCTTCTATCATGAGTTCCCTGGAACTCTTCTGTACCATTGCATTGGTGAGAAGAATATAGTCCATCACAGTAGATCAACACTCAATGTTGATGATACTGTGTACAATGTTCTTCTGGTTCTGCTCATCTCACTCATCATCAGCCCATGCAAAATCCTCCAGGTTTCTCTGAATTCCTCCTGCTCATCATTTCTTACAGTACAATAGTATTCCATTGTATTCATATGCCACAACTTGTCCAGCCATTCTCCAACTGATGGGCATCCCCTCAACTTCCAATTCCTTGCCACCACATAAAAAGCAGCTATAAATATTTTTGTACATGTGAGTCCCTTTCCCCTTTCCATGATTTCTTTGGGAAAAAGACCCAAAAGTGGTATTGCTGGGTCAAAGGGTATGCACAGCTTCACAGCCATTTGGGCATAATTCCAAATTGCTCTCCAGAATGGTTGGATCAGTTCACAGCTCCACCAACAATGCATTAGTGTTCCAATTTTTTCACAGCTTCTCCAACATCTATTATTTTCCTTTTTTTGTAATTTTAGCCAATCTGATAAGTGTCAGGTGGTACCTCAGAGTTGTTTTAATTTTTATCTCTCTAATCATTAGAGATTTAGAGCATTTTTCATATGGGAATTGATAGATTTGGTTTCTTCATCAGAAAACTGCCTGTTCATATCCTTTGACCATTTCTCAATTGGGAAATGACTTGGATTCTTATAAATTTGATTTAGTTCCCTATATATTTTAGAAATGAGGCCTTTATCAGAAGTACTGGCCATAAAAATTGTTTCCCAGCTTTCTGCCTCCCTTCTAATTTTGAATGCATTGTTTCTGTTTGTACAAAAATTTTTTAATTTAATGTAATCAAAATCATCCATTTTGCATTTTATAATATACTCTATCTCTTGTTTGGTCATAAACTGTTTTCCTTTCCAAAGATCTGATAGGTAGACTATTCCTTTCTCTCCTAATTTACCTATGGTATCACCTCTTATGTCTAAATCATGTATCCATTTTGACCTTATTTTAGTATAAGGTGTAAGATGTTGGTCTATGCCTAATTTCTGACATGCTATCTTCCAGTTTTCCTAGCCGTTTTTGTCAAATACTGAGTTCCTATCCCAGAAACTGGGGTCTTTGGGTTTATTAAACACTACATTACTAGTGTCATTTACTACTGCATTTCCTGTGCCTAGCCTATTCCATTGATCCTCCACTCTATTGTTTAGCCAGTACCAGATAGTTTTGATGACTGCCGCTTTATAGTAAAGCTCCAGGTTTGGTACCACTAACCCACCTTCCTGTGAATTTTTTTTCATTATTTCCCTGGATATTCTTGATTTTTTGTTTTTCCAGATGAATTTTGTTATTATTCTTTCTAGCTGTATAAAATAATTTTTAGGTAGTCTGATTGGTATGGCACTGAATAAGTAAATTAATTTAGGTAGTATTGTCATTTTTGCTATATTAGCTCTGCCTATCCATGAGCAATTGATATCTTTCCAATTATTTAGATCTGATTTGATTTGTGTGAAGAGTGTTTGGTAGTTGTGTTCATAGAGTTCCTGGGTTTGTCTTGGCATGTAGACTCCCAAGTATTTTATATTATCTACCATTACTTTAAATGGAATTTCTCTTTCTATCTCTTGCTGTTGGACTTTGTTGGTCATGTATAGAAATGCTGATGATTTATGTGGATTTATTTTATATCCTGCTACTTTGCTAAAGTTGTTAATTGTTGCAAGTAATTTTTGAGTTGATTCTCTAGGATTCTTTAAGTATACCATCATATCATCTGCAAAGAGTGATAGTTTTGTTTCCTCCTTGCGTATTCTAATTCCTTTAATTACTTTTTCTTTTCTGATTGCTAAAGCTAACATTTCTAGTACAATACTAAATAATAGGGGGGATAATGGACATCCCTGTTTCACCCTTGATCTTATTGGGAAGGCCTCTAATTTATCTCCATTGCACCTAATACTTGCTGATGGTTTTAGGTAGATACTGTTTATTATTTTAAGGAAAGCTCCACCTATTCCTAAACTCTCTAGTGTTTTTATTAGGAATGGGTGCTGTATTTTGTCAAAAGCTTTCTCTGCATCTATTGAGATAATCATATGATTTTGGTTGGTTTTCTTATTGATGTGGTTGATTATGTTAATAGTTTTCCTAATGTTGAACCAGCCCTGCATTCCTGGTATAAATCCCACCTGGTCATAGTGTATTATCCTGGTGATCACTTGCTGTAATCTCCTTGCTAATATCTTATTTAAGATTTTAGCATCAATGTTCATTAGGAAAATTGGTCTATAATTTTCTTTCTCTGTTTTTGCTTTGCCTGGTTTTGGTATCACCACCATATTTGTGTCACAAAACGAATTTGGTAGAACTCCTTCTTCACCTATTTTTCCAAATAATTTGTATAATATTGGAATTAATTGTTCTTTAAATGTTTGGTAAAATTCACCTGTAAACCCATCTGGCCCTGGGGATTTTTTCTTAGGGAGTTCATTAATGGCTTGTTCAATTTCTTTTTCTAATATGTTTTTTTTTAAGGATTTTATTTCGTCTTCAGTTAACCTGGGCAGTTTGTATTTTTGTAAATATTCATCCATTTCATTTAGATTGTCAGATTTATTGGCATACAGTTGGGCAAAATAATTCCTAATTATTGATTTAATTTCCACTTCATTGGTGGTAACATCACCTTTTTCTTTCTTTCTTTCTTTTTTTTTTTTCAGGGCAATGGGGTTTAAGTGACTTGCCCAGGGTCACACAGCTAGTAAGTGTCTGAGGCTGGGTTTGAACTCAGGTCCTCCTGAATCCAAGGCTAGTGCCTTATCCATTGCGCCACCTAGCTGCCCCCACCCTTTTCACTTTTGATACTGGTTATTTGGTTTTCTTCTTTCTTTTTTTAAATCAAATTAACCAATATTTTATTGTTTTTTTCATAAAACCAGCTCTTAGTTTTATTGATTAATTCTATAGTTTTTTTGCTTTCAATCTTATTAATTTCTCCTTTAATTTTCAGGATCTCTAGTTTAGTATCTAATTGGGGATTTCTAATTTGTTCTTTTTCTAGCTTTTTAAGTTGCATACCCAATTCATTAATCTCCTCTTTCTCTTTTTTATTCATGTAAGCATTTAGAGCTATAAAATTTCCCCTAACACTGCTTTGGCTGCATCCCATAGATTTTAGTATGTTGTCTCATTATTGTCATTCTCTTGGATATAGTTATTGATTGTTTCTATGATTTGTTGTTTGGCCCATTCATTCTTTAGAATGATATTATTTAGTTTCCAATTGATTTTCATTCTACTTTTCCCTGGCTCTTTCTTACATGTAATTTTTATTGCATCATGATCTGAGAAGGATGCATTTACTATTTCTACCTTTCTACATTTGACTATGATGTTTTTGTGCCCTAATACATGGTCAATTTTTGAAAATGTGCCACGCACTGCTGAGAAAAAGATATATTCCTTTCTATCCCCATTCAATTTTCTCCAGACATCTATCATGTCTAACTTTTCTAGTAATTTATTCACCTCTTTCACTTCTTTCTTATTTATTTTTTGGCTAGATTTATCTAATTCTGAGAGGGGGAGATTCAGATCCCCCACTAGTATAGTATTATTGTCTAATTCCTCTTGTAACTCATTTAACTTCTCCTCTAAGAACTTGGATGCTATACCACTTGGCGCATACATATTTAATTTTGATATTACTTCATTATCTATAGTACCTTTTAGCAAGATGTAATTTGCCTTCCTTATCTCTTTTAATGAGATCTATTTTTTTTTTTTAGTGAAGCAATTGGGGTTAAGTGACTTGCCCAGGGTCACATAGCTAGTAAGTGTTATGTGTCTGAGGCTGGATTTGAACTTAGGTACTCCTGACTCCAGGGCCAGTGCTCTATCCACTGCGCCACCTAGCTGCCCCAATGAGATCTATTTTTGCCTGTGCTTTGTCTGAGACAAGGATTGCTACCCCTGCTTTTTTTACTTTAGCTGAAGCATAATATATTCTGCTCCAGCCTTTTACCTTTACTCTGTGTGTATCTCTCTGCTTCAAATGTGTTTCTTGTAAACAGCATATTGTAGGATTCTGGTTTTTAATCCACTCTGCAATTTGCTTCCATTTTATAGCAGAGTTCATCCCATTCACATTCACAGTTATTATTACTGACTGTCTATTCCCCTCCATTCTATTTACCCCCTTTGTACTTTACCCCCCTTCTTTCACCCTATTCCTCCTACCAACGTTTTACTTCTTACCCCTGCCTCCCCATCTGCCCTCCCTTTTTATCACTCCCCTCTCTTTTCTTTACCCTTTTCTCCCTTGCTTTTGTCCTCCCTTCTACCAGTCTCCCCCTTTCCTTTCCCCTTTTGCTTCTCTAAAGAATGAGCTAAATTTCTTTATCCCAATGAACGTATATGTTATTCCCGCTTTGAATCAAATCTAATGAGAGTAGGGTTGAAACAATGTTCACTCCTCCTTTCTTTCCCTCTATTGTAATAGGGTTTTTTTTTTCACCTCTTCATATGATATAATTCATCCCATTCCACCTCCCCTTTCCTCTCCTCCCCGTAGACTCCCCTTTTAACCCCTTAATTTTTTTTTTGTATCATCACATCAGAGACAATTTATATTTATATCCTCTGTGTAAAGTCCTTCTCTCTGCCCAGATACATTTACAGTTCTTAAGAGTTATGAGTATTATCTTCCCGTGTAGGGATATAAACAATTTAACCTAATTGAGTAACCTTTTTTTTCCCTCTCTGTTTACCTTTTTAAACTTCTCTTGCGTCTTGTATGTTAAGATTGAATTTTCTATTCAGTTTTGGTCTTTTCAGCAGGAAAGATTGAAAGTCCCCAATGTCATTAAATGTCTATCTTTTCCCCTGAAAGAGAATGCACATTTTTGCAGGGTAATAGATTCCTGGCTGCAATCCAAGCTCCTTTGCCTTCCAGAATATCATATTCCAAGCCTTGTGGTCCTTTAATGTTGAAGCTACCAGGTCCTGAGCAATCCTGACTGTGGCTCCATGATATTTAAATTGCTTCTTTCTGGCTGCTTGGAGTATTTTCTCCTTCACCTGATAATTCTGGAATTTGGCTACAATATTCCTTGGAGTTTTCCTTTTGGGGTCTCTTTCAGGAGGTGATCAGTGGATTCCTTCAATGATGATTTTATCCTCTGATTCTATGATATCAGGGCAGTTCTCCTTAATAATTTCCTGGAATATGGTGTCTAGATTCTTTTTCTGGTCATAACTTTCAGGCAGTCCAATGATTCTCAGATTGTCTCTCCTGGATCTGTTTTCCAGATCAGTTGTCTTTCCAATGAGGTATTTCACATGTTCTTCTATTTTTTCATTCTTTTGATTCTGCTTGACTGATTCCTGGTGTCTCATGGATTCCTTATCTTCCAACTGTCCAATTTTAATTTTTAAGGCATTGTTTTCTTCACTGAGATTATGCACCTTTTTTCCAATTTGGCCAGATGAATTTTTTAAGGCATTGTTTTCTTCAATGAAATAATGCACCTTTTTTTCCATTTGGCCAAATGAATTTTTTAAGGCATTGTTTTCTTCAGTGAAATTATGCACTTTTTTTCCCATTTGGCCAGTCAATTTTTGTGCTTCCTTTTCCAAGCTGCTGATTCTTTTTTCATAGTTTTCTTGTTTTGCTTTCATTTCTCTCCCCATTTTTTCTTCTACCTCTCTCAATTGATTTTTAAAATCCTTTTTGAGCTCTTCCAGGAAGGCTTTTTGTTCTTGAGACCAATTTACCTTCCCTCATGAGGCTTCACATGTAGGCAATTTGAGGGTACTGTCCTCATCTGAGTTTGTGTTGGCTTCTTCCCTATTGATACAGAAACTCCCAATGGAGAGGGCTCTTTTTTGCTTCTTACTTATTATTGCAGCTTATTTATTTATTTTTTAAGTTGAGGTCTGCTCTGGGGGCACCAGGGTCCCTGTTTTGGGCTTCTTGTGCAGAGGTATAGGTGCTGTGTGACCACGCTTTTTACTCTGAGGCCTTTATAGTGTGTGCAGTTCGCCCCCCTGCACTTCCTGTCTGAGCGCGCTCGGCCAGGCGCCTGATCCCAGCAGTCCCGTTCTTGGCCCTACAGCTGGCAACCTGCCCTCCCAGCCGTTGCAGGTAGGTTTTTCCACTGTCCTTCTTGGCCACCAGATTTTTGAGCCAGGTTTCAGGGGCCTCAGTTGTTCAGCTGTGGCCCACAGCTCCTGCTGACTTTCCCCGTCCCCCTCTGCACTGGGCTGCTGCCCTGCACTGGGCCTCCCTTTTGCCTGAGTCAGACCAACCTTTTCCTGAAGTCTTCTAAATTATTTCTGGTTGGAATACTGTGCCTCTCTGTCTCTTTGCAGGTTCTGTAGTTTCAGAATCTGTCCAGAGGCTTGATTTAATGTTCTTTTTGAGGGAACAGAAGGAGAGCTCAGGCAGCTTGCTGCTTCCTCTCCGCCATCTTAGCTGTGCGCCCTGTTCTTTTATTTTTTAAAGAAGCACTTTGTGATATACATGTCTCTTGTGTGATTTGGCAGGTTGATCCCCTGATATTTTATGTATTTAATAGGTTTTTTAAAATGGGATTTCCCTTTATATTATTTCTCCTTGCCTTTTGTTGTTGTTATATAGAAATGCTGTCAATTTTTGATTATTTGTTATATTTATTTGTCATGTTATATTTATTACATTATTATGTTATTGTAATTTATTACTTGTAGTTATTATATAGAAATGTAGCCAGTTTATTTTGTAACCTGCCACCTTATTGAAGCTATTGTATTATCTTAGTATCTGCTGATTCTCTATGATTTTCTTAGTAAACCATTATATCATCAGCAAATAGGGATAGTTTTCTCTCCTTTTTACCTATCTTTATGTCTTTGATTTTCTTTGGGCTCATTGCTGTTGCTAGCCTTTCCACAACTATATGAAATAATAGTGGGGAGAGTGGGTATCCATGTTTCACTCTCATTTTTATTGGAAAAGGTTCTAGTGTTTCCATTGCATAGGATGCTTGCTTTTGGTTTTAGATAGATGTTTTTTGTGATTACAAAAGGTCCCTTTATGCCTATACTTTGTAGAGTTTTTATCATAAAAGAGAGTTTTATTCATTCATTCATTCATTTATCTGTTTATCTATTTTTAGATCTATCTATCTGTTTATCTATTTTTTAGCATTTTATTTTTTTTAATGTATTTTGTCAAAAAGCTCTTTCTGCATTTATTGAGGTAATTATGAGGTTTTGGGTGTTGTGGTTTTTAATGATTAATTATGGTGATTGTTTTCTTAATGTTAAGCCATCCTTACATTCCTAATACAAATCTCACTTGATCATAATTGCTGGATAAATTGCTGTATTCTATCTGGCAGGATTTTCTCAAAAATTTTGAGTCAATTATTCATTAATGATATTGGCCAATAGTTTTCCTTCTGTGTTTTAGTTTTTCTTGGTTTAGGTATTGGTTTTATATTTGCTTCATAAGAGGACTCTGGTAGAGTGCTTTTTTTCTCAATTTTTGAGAATAACTTGTGAAATATAGGTACTAACTGTTCTCTAAAAGTTTGATAGAATTCTCCTGTGAATCCATCAGGGCCAGGAATTGTTTTCTTTTTCTTTCTTTCTTTCTTTTTTTTTTTTTTAAAGGCAATTGGGGTTAAGTGACTTGCCCAGGGTCACACAGCTAGTAAGTGTCAAGTGTCGGAGGCCGGATTTGAACTCAGGTCCTCCTGACTCCAGGGCTGGTGCTCTATCCACTGTGTGCCACCTAGCTGCCCCCAGGAGTTGTTTTCTTTGGTAGTTCCTTTACAACTTGATCTTTTTCCTTTTCTCAAGTTATGTTACATAAGATCTCTACCTGGTCTTCTGATTGTCTGGGTATTTGATATATTTTAAAGGTATTCCTCTATTTCTTTTGTGATCTCAGTTTTGTTAGCATGTAACTGTGTATAATATATTCTGATAATTAAAAAAAAATTCTTTTGGTTTTGCTGTGCTTTCATCTTGCTCATTTTCTATTTTATTGATTTGATTTTCTGTTCTCTTTTAAAAAATCAGATTAGCTAAGGGTTTAATCCATTTTATTGGTCTTCTCAAAGAACCAGCTTTTAGTCTTATTCCATATTTCTATGGGATTTTTTTGTTTCCCATTTATTTATTATTTCCTTTCTAATTTTGAATCTCTCTCCCCTCTAATTTTAAATATATCTTCTTTTGTGCTTATTTTATATTTATTTGTTCACTTTCTAATTTTTAAAAATGTATGTTAAGCTTATTAATCCTCTCTTTTTGTATTTTGTTCATATATATTTGTAAGGATATGGTTCCCTCTCTCCTGAGAACTGCTTTAGCCATAGTCTACAAATTTTGGTGTGCCATTTCATTATTTTCATTTTCTTTTACATAGCTATTACTTATTTCTATGATTTCTTCTTTAACTCACTCATTATTTAGAATGTCATTGTTTTTGTTTTTGTTTTTTTTTTGCTGGGAAATTGGGGTTAAGTGACTTGCCCAGGGTCACACAGCTAGTAAGTGTTAAGTGTCTGAGGTCAGATTTGAACTCAGGTACTCCTGAATCCAGGGCCAGTGCTCTATCCACTGCGCCACCTAGCTGCCCCTTAGAATGTCATTGTTAAGTCTCCATTTGGGTCTATATGTTTTGTTTGTGATCCGAACTAAACTGCATTTTTAAAAAAAATGCATTATGGTCTAAAAAGGATGTATTAACTTTTTCTGCCTTTTTACATTTGTCTGCAATAGCTTTTTGCCCTAACATATAGTGTATTTTTGTAAAAGTTCCATATGCTATGAAGAAATATGTATATTCTTTTGCTATCCTGTTTAGAAGATTCCATAAGTCTTTTAACTATTTTCTCCAGAACTTGGTTCAGTTCCATATTTTCCATTTTGTTTATATTTCTGTTAGACTTATCCAAAACTGAAAGAGATGTTGAAGTTTTGTCACTGTGGTATTACTGTCTATGTCTTCTTCTTCTTCTTTTTTTTTTTAAAGTGAGGCAATTGGGGTTAAGTGACTTGCTCAGGGTCACACAGCTAGTAAGTGTTAAGTATCTGAGGCTGGATTTGAACTCAGGTACTCCGGACTCCAGGGCCGGTGCTCTATCCATTGCACCACCTAGCTGCCCCTGTCTATGTCTTCTTATAGCTCAGATAATGGTTTTGTTTTGTTTTTAATGAATTTGGTTGGTAAGGCATTCCATAGCATATATGTTTATTACTGATATTGGTTTGTTTTCTATGGTTCATTTCAGCATAAGAGAGTTTCCTTGCTTATCCCTTTTTAAATTTTTTGAATATTTGTTTTTGATTTGTCAAAATGATGGAAACTCCTGCTTTTTTGGATTTACTTGATGCTTAGTAAAATTTCCCATCCCCATAGGTTTATTTTTGGTATGACTGTTTTTTAAAATATGTTTCTTGTGAGCATCAGATTGTAGATTTTTGTTTTCTTCTCCAATCTGTCACTCTTTTTCATTTTATTAGATTGTTTAATCCATTCACATTTAAATTATGAGAGTTTATATTTTCCTTGATCTGTCTCCAATATTTTTTTACAAGTTATGATTCCCAACCCCCCTTTTTTTGCTATAAGTACAGCACTATATTCCTTCAGTTACTTTACCTTAATATTTTTAAGGTGTTCTCACTGTTACCACTGCCTTTCTTCCCCTCACTCTTGATCTCCTCCTCTCATTTGTTATCTTTTTCTTTTGGGGATTTTGTTTATTATTTCCCTTTTCTCTTCTGATTTTACCTAGCTAACCCGTAGGCCACACTCAGTGTAAAGTTCCCATCTTCCTTCACAGACCATCTTTCTTTCCATCACCAAAGCAATGTGTCTCCCCCCCACCCCTTTACAATCCTTCCCCTTTCCTATTCAACCACCCCTTTGTAGGCTCTTTTCTTTATGAAATCACAGGGAATCTACTCCACAATACCAGTCCTAGATTTTACCCCAGGACATTGTACCTTCCTCTCTAATTCTCTGTTCCCCTTTAATCATTTGTTTCCCTATGTTTCAATGTAACCTCACAAAAATTTTTAACCATAGGTAAGATGTCACTAGGTTCTGTCCATAGTGCCTCAGGCTTATCTCTTCACTATTACCCACTAAGAAAACAATTAAACATATATAATAAAACTCACTACAAACATGGATAGTCAAGCAAAACTAATTCCTGAATTGACGATATGAAATAGAAATGTCTCAATCGTTATCATTTTGGCTATTAATAGCTGGGATTTCTTCCTTGGAATAAGACCTTTTTATATGCTTTGACCATTATCAATTGGGGAATGGCTCTTATTCTTATACATTTGAATCAATATCCTATATATCTTAGAATGACATCTTTACCAGAGAAATATTCTACAAGGTTTTTCCCCTATTAACTTGTTTCTCTTCCAATTTTATCTGAATTGGTTTTGTTAGTGCAAAACCCTTTTTAATTTTGTGTAATTAAAATTGCCCATTTTAATTCCTCTGAGCCCATTTCTTGTCTGGTCATTCACTCCTGCCCTATCTATAGTTCTGACAGGCGATTTATTCCATGCTTTTCTCATTTGTTTATAATGTCATCTTTATGTGTAAATCATGTTCTTATTTGGAATTTGCCTTGATATATACAGTGGGGGATTTTGGTCTATTCTTCCTTTCTGCTGGACTCTTTTCCAGTCTTCCTGTCAGTTTGTGTTGAATAGTGAATTCTTACCCCAATAGCTGGGATCTTTGAGTTTATCAAATACTAGGCTACTGTGCTCATTTGTTTCTTTATGTTATGTACATAATCTGCTTCACTTCTCAGTTTCACCAAAATGATTTGATGGTTGCAACTTTGGAATATAGTTTGGGATCTGATACTATTAGGTTTCTTTCTATTCTCCTTTCCTTGTTGCCATTAGTTCCCTTGATATCTTGACCCTTTATTCCTCCAGATTAATTTTGTTATTTTTTTTCTGGTTCTTTAAAATAATCCTTTGGTAATTTGATTGGTATGGCACTGAATAAGTTAATCAATTTAGGTAGGATTGTCTTTTTTTATTATATTGTCTTGGTTTACCCATAAGCAATTAATATTTCTCCAATTATTTAGATTATTCTTTATTCATGTAAAGAGTGTTTTGTAACTGTGTTCATACAGTTCCTGTGTACATTTTGGCAGGTAGACTTCCAATTATTTTATACCCTGTATAGTTGGGAGTTTTTTTGCAACAAATATTTATTTTATTTTCCAGTTACATGTAAGGGTAGTCTTCAACATTCATTTCCATAAGATTTAGAGTTCCAAATTTTTCTCCCTCCCTCCCTTTCCTCCCCCCTCCACAAGATCCCAATCAGGTTATATATGTACAATCCACAAGTGTTCTTTTTTTTTATCAATTCTTTCTATAGGGGTGCATAGTAAGCTTCCTCATTAGTTCCTTGAGATTGTCTTGGATCATTGCACTGCTGAGAGTACTTAAGTCATTCACAATTGCTCATTGAATAATACTGCTGTCACTATGCACAATGTCCTCCCAGGTCTGCTCACTTGTATAGTTATTTTAAATGGAATTTGACTTCTTTCTTCATGCTGAATTTTATTGGTGGTATACAGAAATGCTGATGATTCATGGGAGTTTATTTCATATCTCGCAGATTTCTTGAAGCTAATTGTTTCAATCAGTTTTTTTTTTTAATTGACTCTCTAGGATTCCTTAAGTAAATCATAATATCAAGTCCAAAAACTGATAATGTTGTTTCTTTCCCTCAATTGCTTTTTTGTTTGTTTTATTGCTATAGCTAGCATTAGCACTATATTGAACAGTAATAGTGAAAATGGTCATACTTGCTTTACCCTTGATTGTACTGGAAAGATGTCTAGTTTATTACCATAATACTTAATGTTGGGTCTTGGTTATTGATAGATACTACCTATCAATAAAGAAAGGTCTATTTATTCCTATGCTTTCTAATTAAAAGATTAATGGGTATTATATCTTGTTAAGAGCTTCTTTTTGCATCTATTGATATAACCATATGTTTGTTGTTGTTGTTCTTGGTATTAATATGGTCAGTTATGTTCATGGTTTTCCTCATATCAAACTGCATTTCTAGTGTAAATCTAGCCTGTTCATACATAGCATACAACCTTTGTAATCTTGCTAATATTTTATTTAAGATTTTTGTATCAATATTCATCAAAGGCAGCTAGGTGGTACAGTGGATAGAGCTTTGGACCTGGAGTCAGGAAGTCTTGAGTTCAAATTTGGCCTTAGACACTTACAAGTTTTTCCATCCTTGGGCAAGTCACAACCTCTAGTTGCTTCAGTTTCTTCCTCTGTAAAATGGATATAATAATATCTCTTATTTCACAGGGCTGCTGTGAGGATCAAATATGAATATATTTGTAAGGTGATTTTCAAAGCCTAAAGCATTATTTAAATGCTTGCTATTATTGTTGTTGTTAATCATTATTGATATTGGCAGGGGTATTGTGTGACTCAACTGAGATAATGAATTTGCAAGCCTTAAAGTGCTGTCTAAACAATGGGGTCATCATCACCACTACCACCACCACCATCAGACCATCATCATCATCATGATCATGGCTTACTGCATTCCCTGAGGCTCTTACTTCATGCCTGCTGAGCTCCAGCAATGTTTGGAGAGCAATACATGGGCATGCTGGTAAATGTTCAGACTCTGGCTTCTCCAGGAAAATATTCACTCATACTTTTAAATTTAATCTGCATCATTAATATTTTCTTAGTCTGGATAATCAACAAAACAATCAAGCTCTGATTTGTAGTAATTGCTGATTTTGAGGGTGTAAATGCTCATACTGAAAATTTAACAATTCACACTTGCAAGCTAGTTGCAGCTGGTTCCAGGACACCCCTAGATATTGGCAAATAATTTTCTTTCTCTGCTTTGACTCTTCTTGGTTTAGGTATCAAAAAACACATTTATTTGTATGATAGAAAGAATTTAATAGCACTTTTTTTTCTATTTTTTTCCAACAGTTGATATGGTATTGGAATAAATTGTTCTTTAAATGCTCTATAGAATGTGCTTGAGCAGCTAGATAACACAGTCAATAAAGTGCTGGGCACAGAGTCAGGAAGACTCATCTTCCCGAGTTCAAATCTGGCCTCAAACACTTACTAGCTGTACAATCCTGTGCAAGTCACTTAAACCTGTTTAATTCATTTTTCCTCATCTGTAAAATGAGCTAGAGAAGGAAATGGTAAACCATTCTAGTATCCATCCCAAGATAACCCCAAATGGGGTCACATAGAATTGACATGACTAAAAAAACAATTGAACAACAAAAAGAATGTCTATTTAATTAAAGTTTTAATATTTGCTTCAAAGGCCCTTTATTGCACATATTTTTGTTGCATTATGGTACACAAAAGATGTTTTTAATATTTCTACTTTTCTGAATTTGTTTACAAGGTTTTTGTTCCCTAACAGATCAATTTTTAAGAAGGTGACACATCTAAGAAATATGTGAAACCTTTCTATTCCTATTCAATATTCCCCAGAGGGTTATCATATCTAATGTTTCTAAAATTCTATTTGGGTTTTAAATTTCTTTTAAAATAATTTTTTGGTTAGTTTTTCTATGGTTGAGAGGGGTAAATTGAAGTGCCCCACTATTACAGTTTTACAGTCTATTTCTCCCTGCAAATCATTTAACTTTTCCTTTAAGAATTTAGATGTAATGCCAATTGATGAATATATGTTTAGTATCACTATTACTTGCTTGTTTATGTCAGGGCTTCTTAAACTTTTTCAACTTATGACCCCTTTTCATTCAAGAAATTTTTATATGACCTTGGATATATAAGTATATAAAATACATATACATAACCTTTTACTGTTGCCAAATGTTTCATGACCCCCACATTCAGTTATGCAACCCTATGTAGGGTCACAAACCACAGTTTAGGAAGTTAGGGTTTATTGTACCTTTTGGCAGAATGTAAACTCTCTGTTTCTCTCATTTAATTAGGTCTGATTTGTCTAAAATCAAAATTACTACCCTTGCCTTTTTACTTTTTGCTTAAACATAATAGATTCTATTCCAGTCCCTTATTTTAACTCTGTAGGTATCTTTCTGTTTCAAATCGTGTTGCTTATAAACAACAACATATTGTTGTATTTTGGTCTCCAACCTATTCTTTTTTGTTTTCTGGATGAGCTCATCTCATTTGTATGCACAGTTATAATTTTTAATTGTGTATTTCCCTCTATCTGATTCTCTTATTACCTTCTCTTTATTTCCTTTCCTCTTTTTAAACTTTACTTTGATTCTAGCTAATCCCTTTCTTAATATACCCTTCCTCATACTCCCTCTTTCTCATAACTACTTCCCTTCCCATTTCCCTTTTGAGTGAAATGTATTTCTGTACCCAATTCTGTGTTTGTGTATCTATATCTATATCTCTGTATATGTGTGTAAGAGTGTTTTATCCCTTGTAGGATTATAATCACTTTTTCTGGGTAAGTTATTCTTGGCTGTAAACATAGATATTTTGCCATCTGGGTTATTGTATTCCTAGTCTTCCACTACTTTAAAGTGGTGGTTGCTAAATCTTGTGTGATATTGATTATGGTTCCTGATTAGTTGAATTTATTGGTTTTGGCTATTTGCATTATTTTGTGTTTGACCTGGAAATTCTAGATTTTGGCTATAATATTCCTGGAAAATTTAATTTTGGAGTTTTCTTTGTGAGAAAATAATTATTAATAATTGATTTCTTGGGGCAGCTAGGTGGCACAGTGGATAGAGCACCGGCCCTGGAGTCAGGAGAACCTGAGTTCAAATATGGCCTCAGACACTTAACACTTACTAGCTGTGTGACCCTGGGCAAGTCACTTAACCCCAATTGCCTCACTAAAAAAAAAAATTGATTTCTTGGGGGGAACCCAGAGATCAGTCCTTTCTCCCCCTCACTCCAGAATGTCCAGTGTCCTTGAGAGTTTGTCATCAAATGTCATCTGGGACAAGCCCAAGCTCACAAAAGAAGCTTTAAGTGGAAACAGATTCTTTTGTCTAGACAGCCTAAGGATTTACTGATGAGATTAAACCACACCTAGATTAAGGAATTTTGCTCTGACCAGTTTGAGTGGGGGTCTTGCATTCCTTTCTCTGATATCATCTCTGGATTTCATTTAGTAAAACCCACTTTTAAGTCACATCAACCAATTAGATTTGTTTGATGTATAATGACCCAATTATCTTTGATTAATGTATAATGACCTACCTCTATAAAAAAAAAAGATAAAAACCCTTGGGAAATGCCACAAGGAGCTTTTGGGGGGCTTTTCTTCTGCTCATTCTAACCGGCATGCTGAAGTTTTCTCTCTTGTCTCTCTGGGGTGCCATGATGCTCTCAGGATTACATGCTTGCTCTGGGGGACCACATATGCTGTCTGGGGAACATTAAAAGTTAAGGAGAAAAAAAAAAGTTAAGGAGATGTGTGGTCAATCACTTACTGGTAGAAATTGATAAATTGATAAAATGTTTATCCAAAACTTGTGTCTATAGCAATTATTTTCAACATCACACTTTCAAGACATGACTGGCAGATCTTTTCTACTTCTGCATTGCCCTCTAGTTTTAATAGACCTGGTCAGTTTTCTTTTATGATTTCTTGAAATTTGTTGTCTAGGCTTTTTTTGTTGGGGGGGGAGGGGTCATGCCTTTTAAGTAGTCTGATGATCCTTAAATTTTTTTCTCCCTGATCTTTTTTTTTTTTTTTTTGCAGGGCAATGGGGGTTAAGTGACTTGTCCAGGGTCACACAGCTAGTAAGTGTCAAGTGTCCGAGGCCGGATTTGAACTCAGGTACTCCTGAATCCAGGGCCAGTGCTTTATCCACTGCACCACCTAGCAGCCCCCCCATCTGTCTTATAGGTCATTTGTTTTTGCTATAAGATTCTTTCCATTTTTCCTTTTTTTTTTTCCTTTTCAGTCTTTTGACTTTGTTTTAGTATCTCTTATTTGTCTCATGAAATCATTAGCTTCTATTTAGTCAATCCTAATTTGGGGGGAGTTTTTTTCTTGGATAAGGTTTTGTATGTCTTATTCTAAACCATTTATTCTCTTTTTATGTATTCTATAGCTCTCATTTCCTTTTTTTTTCTTCTAGCACTCTCATTTGGATTTAGAAAACCTTTTTAACCATTAGAAATAAAAAACCAAACCAACCTCTAGCTTTATTTTTTCCAGGAATTCAGGCTGCATTTGTGCCTAAGCCACATTTTCCTTTGATATTTTGCTTGTAAATGCTTTGGAGTCACTCTCTTCTGGGTTTGTGTCTTGAGCTTCTCTCTCACCATAAAAGCTCTTTATGGTGGAATTCCTTTTCTATTTCTTATTCCAACCTATTTCATGACTTTAGATTTTATGTTAGTGTTAGACTCTGTGTACTGCTTGGGGAAATGTCTAGGTTTAGCTTTTTTTTTTCTCTAGTTTTTTTTTTCTTTTTCTTTTTCCTGCTGCTTTATTGGGGTATTATTGAGTATCATATTTTTCTAGGATTTCAGGGACAGCTTAGGTTGGCAACCTGCAAGCTTTCAGTGCTCTCAAAGTTTTACCAACTGGGGCAAAGGTTGTTCATTGCCTCCTAGTCTGAACTCTCTAAATTTTTGAATTGGGTTTGGATCTGAGTAACATGTCTGTAGGTTTGTCTCTGCTTAGAGGTTCCAATAGACAGTTGCTGGATTCAGCCACTGTCAACCACCTGGGAAATGTTGTCATTAACTCCAGCTTCCTGCTCCACCCCCATAGTATGGAAGTTTGTTTGAGACTAGACTTTCTCTCTAAGAGAGGAAATAGGTTTTTTTTCCCCCTTTCCTTTTCTTTATTTTTTCATTTTTGTTAATTTGTTTTATTTTTATTTTGCTTTCATAATTGCTCTGAATTGGCTGACATGCAAAAAAAAAAAACTAGGCAGGTAGTAACCTATTCAAAATTTTGAATTAATTGTCCATTTTTCCCTTGTAGGATTATATTCAGTTTTACTGGGGAGATTCTTCTTGGTTGTAATCCTGGTTCCTTTGACTACTGGAATATCATATTCTAAGTTTTCCATTCCTTTATGGTAGTAGCTATTAAATGTTGTGTGATCCTTCTGTGGCTCCATGGCACTTGAACTATTTCTTTCTAACTCTTTGTAGTAATTTTTCCTTGAGATAGGAGTTCTAAATTTTGTGTAAAATATTCCAGGAGTTTTGGTTTTGAGATTTGTTTCAGGAGGTGACTGGCAGATCCTTTCAATTTTTATTTTGCCCCATGGTTCTAAGACTTCTGGGTGTTTTTCTTTAGAATTTCTTGAAATATGATATTTAGGCTCTTTGTTCATGGCTTTTAGGCATTCCAATATTCTTAAGTTATCTCTATTCAAAATATTTTTCAGGTCAGCAGTTTTTTTCCTGTGGGATTTTTCTTGTTTTCTTTTCTTTTTTAAAATCATTCTTTTTTTTTTTTTTTGGATGTTTCATGAAACCATTAGAGTCCATGTGGCCAATTCTAATTTTTAAGGAGTTATTTTGTTCAGTATTGTTTTTTACCTCTTTTTTCAAAGCTTTTAATTTTCTTCATCATTTTCTTTTCATTTCTTTTTCCATTTTTTTCTCTTTTGCTCTTATTTGATCAACAACTTTTTTTTTTGCTCCTTTTTAGTTTTTTTAACTCTTCTGGGAATTCTTGCTGTGCTTGTGTTCAGTCTGCATTTCTTCCTTGAGGCTTTGCTTTTAAATGCTTTCAAGTCATTATTTTCTGTATTTGTGTCTTGAACTTTTGTGTCACAGTAGCTTTTTTAATGGTTCTGTTCTTCTTTTGGTGGTTATTTGCTCATTTTTCCAGTTTACTTTTTGACTTGAGATTTTATGTTAGTATTGGTCTCTGATCACTTCTTGAAGGGGGATGTCTGCCCTCAGTATTTGTATTTTATGTCCTTCTGCTACTTTCACATCTCATTTTGGGGACCTTCAAGTTTTCAGTTCTTCCAATGTAGTATGATTTCAGGAGAGATCTGTTCACTATCCTCCTGTACTCTTTGCTCTGCAAGTTCCTGAACAAGGTTTGGATCTGTTAGTTTGTATGTGCTTGAGTTTCCATAGACTATTGGACTTAGTGTTAGGCAGTTAGAGGGTTTTGCATGTTCAGGATAACTGAACTTCTGGCTCTCCTTTGATTTTGTTCTCTTGCCCCGTTTTATTCCACTTCAGGCTTTTATGTTCTGGGCAAAATGTTAGAACTGAGTGCCTGTTCTGCTCTTGGATTGGAAGCCACACAGCTATGTTTCTGGAATTTATTCCTTGTTCTGTCCACAAATTGGGCTTCTGTTCCCTTGAGGCCACTCCTCTCTGCTCTGTAACTGTGACCTAGGACTAGGAAATGAGTGACAGAGCTACCATATGGCACCTGTTATTGCTCTCAGTGCTAGTGCAGGGATCCCTTGGGATCTTTTTCTGCCCAAGTGTTTCCTACCCTGATGTTTGGTCCCCTTACAATACCTGGGCACTGAAATGCTCTCTGTTTTCTACTGCTGCTGCCACTACATTGTGATCCTAGCTAGCCCAGACAGCAGCAAACTGAAGCAGATAATAGTTAAGTTACTTGCTCAGAATCACATAGTTAGTAACTGTGACAATTGAAAATATGAGAGACATAGTTTCTGGGTGATTTTATCATTTTTATTAATAAGGCTGACAGGTTATTAATAAAAGGATGGTCAATGGAAGTCTCTCTCTGACCAAAGATCAAAATGGCAGTGGACTCACAGTTTATATATCCTTTTAACTGTAGGTGGTCCATCAAATAGCAATCAAATCTAATTGGTTAACAGCAATCAAATCAAATTGGTTGACATGTTTGAAGGTGGGTTATATTAAAATGAGGCCTTGGGATGCATGACTTAGACCACTCAAATCTTATTCAAAAAGACACCAGAGAAAGAATGTAGACCCCATCAAAGCTTGAGTAGAATACAATGGTTAGATTAAGTTCCTCGAATTGTTAGATGGGCCTGACCAAGATGAAGAGATTTAATATAATCTGATTTTCAAAGAGAACTGGACCTTGGAGTGAGAGGGAAGAAAGGACTAAGAAAGAAGGGAAGAGCACTGAATTTCCCCAAGATATCAGTTTTTAAAAATTATTTCTCACATAAGTGTCTGAGGCTGGATTTGAACTTAGGTCTTTCTGATTCCAGGCCCAGTGTACAGCTGGCTGCCTAGAGCATAGAGGTGTTTGACTAGAGCCCTCCCCACATAGCCAGTTGAGTGCTCTGGTTACTTGCTAAAGCATGTGTGTAACAGGGTCTTATATATTTGGTGATGTGTATTTATGAGTCTTTTGTATTGAAAGAATTTCCTTTATGGTAACTAAGCTTATTAGATACTCTATCAGCTGTGAATAGAGTTCCGGCCCTGGAGTCAAAAAGAACTGAGTTCAAATTCAGCCTCAGATATTTACTATCTGTGTCACCCTGAGCAAGTCACTTAACTTCTGTTTGCCTTAGTTATCTCATCTCCAAAATGGGGATAATATCAATCTATCTCTAAGGATTGTTATAAGGATTAAGTGGGATAATAAATGCATGTGTGAGTAGCTAGATGTATGTGTGGATAGAACACTGGGCCTGAAGTCAGGAAGACTCATCTTCCTGAGAACAAATCGGGCCTCAGACACTTACTAGGTATGTGACCCTGGGCAAATAATTTAATCCTATTTGCCTCAGTTTCCTCATCTGTAAAATAAGATGGAGAAGGAAATGGCAAGCACCTCCAGCATCTTTGCCAAGAAAACCCCAAAGGATGTTACAGAGAGTCAAATACAACTGAAACTGAACAACAACAACAAAATATATGCACAAGAGCACAATATATAATAATAAATATACAATCAATTGCTTCATATGTGCTATATAAATGTTAGCCAAAACAACAATAATAATAAATATCGGTTTGACATCTGATAGCTACTTTATCCATTTATATTGTGAGATTTAAAATTGGATATATGAACATTAAACTCCCCCTTTAACTTTTTCCTTATATATCTCCCAGATCAGTAAGAAAAGAAGCCTCTGAGCTTTAATCAGTGAGGGATTAGTTTTTATTGTTTGGGGATTAATTAGATAACAAAAAGGAGATACCAATTAGAGAAATAGGAAAGTAGAAATACAAATGAATAATCTTAGATCTAAGCTTAGTCTATATTCTTTTATAAAACTCACAGAATCCCAAAACTGCCTGCCAGGCCGAGAACCAGAGTCAAACGTGTGTTCTGCCACTGCTAAGCTGAGAAGCCAGAGTCAGTGAGACAGAGAGCGAACTTCTGATCTACTCTCAGTTTTAAGTTGGCATCCTGGAAGTATGGTGTGCTTGGCCATGCTCTCTGGGAAGCAGCAGGCGCACAGCCGTTCATTGCGGTCTCCTCCCCAAAAGGGTGGTCCTTCAAAAGCCACTTCAGTTGCATGAGCTCAACTCTCAAATGATTCAGCTAAAACTTCCGTTTTTTACCACTATATATATATTTGTTTGTTTGTTTGTTTGTTTTTGTTTTTGTTTTTGTTTTTTGCAGGGCAATGAGGGTTAAGTGTATATGTATATATTTTTAAGAGAGACCCTAGACATCAATCATACCTAAGCTTTGTTACAGATTTACTCCCCTCTACACTCCCAACTTTGAGGTATAATGTTATAAGAGTAGTCTGACTTTCCTTCTTTTAGGGGTCGGACTCCTTCAGGAATGAACCAGATCCTTGGAGTGTCACAGCAGAGTTCCTTTTCTGGAAGGCTTCCCTCACCCTCACCTCTACTCCAAGGGGGGGTAACAATTAAAAAGTAAAAAACAAAAAGAAAAACCCTCTTGCATTTTGTGCATTCTCATGAGGTTTAATTGCTTAGAATTGCTCTACTTTGAAAACCTAGTTTCAGATAGTAGAAAATGCAGAATAACTTTAGATGTTTCTGTTGTTCAGTTCTTTCTCCTGTGTTTGACTTTTTGTTACCTCATTCGGGGTTTCCTTGGCAAAGATACTGGAGTGGTCTGACCTTTCCTTCTCCAGCTCATTTTACAGATGAGGAAACTGAGGCAAACAGAGTTAAGTGACTTGCCCAGGGTCACACACCTCATAAGAATGTATTTGAATTCAGGTCTTCCTGACTCCAGGCCTGGATCATTATCCACTGTGCCATCTAGGTGTAATTAAAAAAACAACAACAACATAACAACAACAAAAACACATACTTTGATTTAAAAAATCATTTTAAAAGGGTCTTATTTTTAAAAATGGCAGCAGATACAATATAGCGGAGTCAAGATGACAGAGGAAAGGCATTGAGCTCCTGAACTCACGACACGATCACTCCAAAAAACATCCAAATAGGAAAATCCCTGGAGCAGCAAAACTCACAGAAGAATGTGCTGACATCATCTTCTAACCAAGAATGGCTTGGAAGGTCAGAAGGAGGGAGCTGCTGTGCTAATACAGGAGTGGAGCCTAACCACACAGTCACCCTGACACAGATCCAGTCCCAGGAAGGCATCACCAGAGAAGCAGAACCCCAGAGCCTCTGAATCAACTGAAGCACCAGTGTCATCTGGAACTAAGCTCACAGTCTGATGAGAGGGCTGAGCCCTGGGCAGAGGGGAGACTACAGGGGTTTACACTGGTGCTGAGGCAGAACTTGGATTTTACACCCCTGCTGAGAACCAGGAAGCAGGCTTGAGTAGCAGTGGCCCAGGTTGGGGAGGGGCACAGGCTCATCAGAGCTAACAACCACAACACACAAAGCTGGTTGATTAGCAAGTTGGTCTGGGGCCATCTAAGGACCAGGGAACAGGCCAGGTGAGTGAAGAACCTGATTCTCCTTAAATCATACCACCTGGGACTTCTTTTTTTTTTTAGTGAGGCAATTGGGGTTAAGTGACTTGCCCAGAGTCACACAGCCAGTAAGTATCAAGTGTCTGAGGCCACATTTGAACTCAGGTTCTCCTGACTCCAGGGCCAGTGCTCTATCCACTGCACCACCTAGCTGCCCCAAACTGGGACTTCTTAAGCTTGGGATATTGCAGCCTGGAAACAGTGCCCCACTTTAAGGAGCTAAAAGTCATGTAAAAGAAAGGCAAGATGAGCAGACAGAGAAAGGTGAGGACCATAGAAAGTTTCTTCAGTAACAAGGAAGACCAAGGGGTACCCTCAGAGGAAGATGTCAACATCAGGGCCCCTATGTCTAAAGCTTCCAAGAAAAATATGAATTGGTCTCAGGCCATAGAGGTGCTCAAAAAGTACTTTGAAGATAAAGTTAGATAGGTAGAGGAAAAAATGGAAAGAGAAATGGGGGTGATGCAGGAAAGAAATGAGAAAAAAGTCAACAGCTTGAAAAGTCAAAGTGGCCAAATGGAAAAGGAGGTACAAAAGCTGTCTGATGAAAATAATTGCCTAAGAATTAGGATTGAACAAATGGAAGCCAGTGACTTTATGAGAAACCAAAACACAATCAAGCAAATCCAAATGAATAAAAAAATAGAGAGCAATGTGAAATATCTTCTGGGAAAAACTGCTGACCTGGAAAATAGGTCCAGGAAAGATAATTTGAAAATTATTGGTCTACCTGAAAACCATGATCAAGGAAAGAGCTTAGACACCATCTTCCAAGATATTCTCAGAGAAAATTGCCCTGAAATTCTAGAAGAAGCTAAAATAGAAATTGAAAGAATCCACCGATCACCTCCAGAAAGAGATGCCAAAAGGAAAACTCCGAGGATTATTATAGCCAAATTCCAGAGCTCTCAGGTCAAGGAGAAAATATTATAAGCTGCCAAAAAGAAAGAATTCAAGTACCATGGAGCCCCAGTCGGGATAGCACAAGATCTAGCAGCTTCTACATTAAAGGATTGGAGGGCATGGAATATGATATTCCAAAGGGCAAAGGAAATGGGATTACAACCAAGAATCACCTACCCAGCAAAACTCAGCATGATCTTTCAGTGGAAAAAATGGGACTTTAATGAAAAAGAAGACTTTCAGATATTTGTGATGAAAAGACCTGAACTGAATGATAAATTTGACTTTCAAATACAAGACCCTAGAGAACCATAAAAAATTGGAGCTGGGGGGACACACCTGGGGTCATACAGTGGGCAACTGTCTTGTGTCTGAGGCTGGGTTTTGGCTGGGATCCCCCTGGGTCCAGGGGTGATGCTTTGTCCACTGGGTCACTTAGCTAGGTGATGACATCTTTGGGGTTGGATTGAGGGGTGAGGGGAATTCGCTGGGGGGAGGGGCAGAGTTGAAGTCCTACAAGAAAGAAGCCAGAAGGGGTTTATGGAGTGGGGGAAGAGATGGGAGAGGAGCAGGGCAGTAAATGAATTTTACACTCATCAGAAAAGGCTCAAAGACCTTAAATTCATTAGAGCTCCCTCAAGGAGGGACTAACAGACACACTCAACTGGGTGGAGTAATCTGTTTAATCTGGGCAGTAAATGAGCCTAACACTCATCAGAATTGCCTCAAAGACCTCAATCTCATTAGAATTGGTTCAAGGGGGGAATAATGTACAGACTCAATTGGGTGGAGTAATCTCTCTAACCCTGCAGGAAAATAGGAGGGGAAGGGGATAAAGAGAGAGGGGCAAAAGAAGGCAGGGCAGAGTGGGGGAGAGGAGAGACAGAAGCAAGTCCCTTTTGAAGAGGGATAGGATGAAAGAAGATGGATAATAGAATAAATATCATGGGGAAGGGAATAAGATGGAAGGGAAACAGTTAACAATAGTAATCATGAAAAAGAGAAAAGGGGGAAAAATTATACAAAAAATATTTATAGCAACTCTTGGTGGAGGCTAAGAATTGAGAATCAAGGGAATGTCCATCAATTGAGGAATGATGGAAGAAGCTGTGCTATATGATTGTGGTGGAATGGTCTTGTGCTATAGGAAATGACAAACAGGATGATCCCAGAAAAACCTGGAAAGACTAATAAACATCAATATATTGTGAAGTGAGCAGAGCTGGGAGTACATTGTGCATAGTGACAGAAGTATTGTTCAATGAGCAATTGTGAATGACTTAACTATTCTCAGCAATGCAATGATCCAAGACAATCCCAAGGAACTAATGAGGAAGCTTACTATCCACCCTCATAGAAAGAATTGATAAAAAGAGCACTTATGGATTGTACATATATAACCTGCTTACGGTCTTGTGGAGGGAGGAGGAAAATTTGGAACTCTAAATCTTATGAAAATGAATGTTGAAAACTACCCTTATATGTAACTGGAAAATAAAATAAATGTTTGTTGCTAAGAAAAATAAATAAATAAATAAATAAATGAACAAACAAACAAATAAATAAATAAAATAAAATAAATAAATAAAATAAATAAATAAATAAAATAAATAAATGAATGAATGAATGAATGTTTTTTGAAAATAGAAGCCAAGTCATAGACACATGAGTAGAAATAGTAATGATAGTAAGTGTAATGTTAGATTATATTTGTATAGCATTTTATATACATTACCTCATTTGATTCTCATAAAAATTCTTTTAGATAATGCCTATAATATTAACAGACTCAGATATGTTTAATGATTTTACCCTAACTTACATAGCCAATAAGTACAGAGGTATGATTCCAAATTGAACCTTCTAATTCCATTTCTTCTTTCTTTTTTTCTTTTCTTTCTCTCTTTCTCTCTCTCTTTCTTTCTTTCTTTCTTTCTTTCTTTCTTTCTTTCTTTCTTTCTTTCTTTCTTTCTTTCTTTCTTCCTTCCTTCCTTCCTTCCTTCCTTTCTTTCTTTTTTTTTTTTTTTGAGGCAATTGGTGTTAAGTGACTTGCCCAGAGTCACATAGCTAGTAAATGTCAAGTGTCTGATGTCATATTTGAACTCAGGTCCTCCTGACTCCAGGGCTGGTGCTCTATCCACTGCACCACCTTGCTGCCCCCCATTTCTTCTTTCCAATGTCCTATGCTGGTTGAGTGTTCACTACCCATAGAGCATGGTGTTAGACACTGCAGAGGGATAAAGCAGAAACATACTACTTGGTTTTCATTTCTCTTTCTGATTTTTTTCCTGTGTATTTTCCTCCAACCCTTTCATTTTACAGAGTATTCTGAAAAGTCCTCATGAAAGAGTTGCTACTTGAGCCATATATTAAAGGGAGAAAACAAGATTTGGAAAAGCCAGAGGGGAGGTGGGGATACATTCAGTGTGTAGGGAGAGGTGATGGAAAATAGATAATTTTTGAAGAATGACAAGAGAGGACTAGAAGATAGGATGGAGTATAAAAAGGGCAGCTGAGGTGTTGTGTGTGTGTGTGTGTGTGTGTGTGTGTATGTGTGTGTGTGCCCATTCCCATGCCCACACACCCACCTGTGCCAGATTGTTCATGCAAACTAGAGTATCTCTGACTAACTAAGGGGCAAATTGGATGAATATCCTGAGAGCACTAGGGGCTGGAGAAGAGAAAAATTGGATAGACCTAAAGATAAGATTTAAATTTTTCCCCCTAGAGCCTGCTGTCTTATTATTCTACCTGAAAACTTAGGAGCCACTATAGAATATGCAATGTCCTATATCCATAACAGGACTTTAGCCAACTGTGTGTGGGTGTATATCTTCTTTTCCAAGAAGAGATATGGAAGGCTGTACCCATAAACATGCTGTTACATCTTTCTGATGCTATGTGGAAAATGGCAACAAAAAGCATATCTCAAAATTTCTCCCCAGTGTTGAAAGGACAGTCCTCTAAGTAGTATTATGTGATGTTTAAAATTTAAATGGGATGTCTTAAAAATCTAATGTGTGGTCACCTTAATTTAGAAGCTTTAGCACGAGTCTTTGGGCATTAAGCATTTATTGTGTATTTTTTTTTTTGGTGAGGCAGTTGGGGTTAAGTGACTTGCCCAGGGTCACACAGCTAATAAGTGTCAAGTGTCTGAGGCTGGATTTGAACTCAGATACTCCTGATTCCAGGGCTGGTGCTCTATTCACTGCACTACCTAGCTGCCCCTCATTAAGCATTTATTAAAGTATACCAGGTATTCATGTGGAGTTCAGAAAGTTAATAAAAAGGCCTGTCTAGCCTAAAGTTCCAGCCTGATTGGGTCCTTCCTCAAGCCCTCCACCACGAGTCTGCTTCAACCACGAATTCCCCCAAACTGAGTGTGGAAGCTTTTTTTATAGGTCAAAGCAGAGGCAGTCCTTACACACTGCTTCAAGATGGATTGGTTAGCATCATCTAAATCCATTGGTTCACTGGACCTGAAGGTGGTCTCGAGTTAAGGGCTAGTCAGGTGTTCTTACAATCTAGTTAATTTGAAGTAGGCTATCAGCAGTCAATCACTCTCATTTAATTCAATCAGTTTAGATTAATCTCCAGGTGGGCCTTTGAGTATCTGCTAACTCCCATTATTTTATCACAGTCAGGAACTGAGAAAAGCTTTTAGTCTGATTATAGTTTATTATGTCCATTATATTACCATGTTCTTATGTACTTACTGTCTACAACAATCCATTCATTTATTTACTTAGACTTACAGTGAAATCTTTTTTTTTTTTTTTGGTGAGGCAATTGGGGTTAAGTGACTTGCCCAGGGTCACACAGCTAGTAAGTGTCAAGTGTCTGAGGCTGGATTTGAACTCAGGTACTCCTGAATCCAGGGCCAGTGTTCTATCCACTGTGCCAACTAGCTGCCCCACTTACAGTGAAATCTTAATTGTCTTTCTTTTATTTTTACATTATCTTCATTTCCAAATGTGAGGAGGGGTGGGGTGGGGAGGGAGGGAGGGAGGGAGGGAGAGAGAGAGAGAGAGAGAGAGAGAGAGAGAGAGAGAGAGAGAGAGAGAGAAAACAACACATCAGCCAGGTTTGAAAGTATATACAACATTCATCAGTCATAGTCTCCCAGTTGTACAAAGAAAGGAAGAAAGAACATTTTCTCTTTTGGGGGGGGGGGCAAGTTTGGTCTTTATAATTATACTATATTAATTTTTTTTTGGTGGGGCAATGAGGGTTAAATGACTTGCCCAGGGTCACACAGCTAGTAGGCCTCAAGGGTCTGCAGCGCATATTTGAACTCAGGTCCTCCTGAATCCAGGGTCAGTGCTTTATCTACTGGGCCACCTAGCTGCCCCCACTATATTAATTTTTTTGTTTGTTTTTGGTAAGGCCATTGGGGTTAAGTGACTTGCCTAGGGTCACACAGCTAGTAAGTGTTAAGTGTCTGAGGCTGGATTTGAACTCAGGTCCTCCTGACTCCAGGGTTGGAGCTCTATCCACTGTGCCACCTAGCTGCCCCCACTATATTAATTTTCAAAAAGCTGTTTCTGTGTATTAGTGTGAATGCTCTGGTCAGATTATTCTTCCTGAAATTTTTCTCTTTTTTTTTTTTTAGGGGGGCAGCTAGGTGGCACAATGGATAAACCACTGGCCCTGGATTCAGGAGGACCCGAGTTCAAATCCGACCTCCAGACCCTTGACATGTACTAGCTGTGTGACCCTGGGCAAGTCAATTAACCCTCATTGCCCTGCAAAAAAAATAGAAAAAAAGAAATTTCTCCTTTTTGTGTACTGGTTGGGGGAAGGGTCCAGATGTGATTTTACTGGTATAGGAAAGCTCTAGTAGGGAAACTCATTCCATCCACAAATAGTGGTGAATCATTTGAAAAATATATTTTTAGAGAATTATTTGGGGCTTCTGAGAGTTCAAATGACTTGGCTTGTATGTGTGAAAGTTAAATTTGAACCCTGGAATCTTTCTGACTCCAGGGCCAGCTCTCTATGAACTACACCAATAGTTCTCAAACATTTGGCCTTAGGACTGACCCCTTTATACTCCCCCAAATTATTGAAGATCCCAAAGAGCTTTTGCTTATGTGGATTATAGCTACTGATAGTAACATATTTGGAGGAAAACTGATAGATTTAAAAAATATTTACTTATTACTTCATTTAAAATAATAATAAGCCCATTACATGTTAACATTACTAATGTTTTAAATAAAAAAATAACTATTTTCTAAAATGAGAAAAATTAGTGAGAAGTGGCATTGTCACATATTTTTGCAAATCTCTTTAATGTCTGGCTTAATGGAAAATGGTTGGATTCTCATATACTTTTCTGAATTTAATCTGTTGCTATGTTTCTTTTTTTGAAATATATGAAGAAAATTTGGCCTCATACAGATTTGTAGTTGGAAAAGGGAAGAGTATTTTAATAGTATAATGTCTTCATATTATTATGAAAATAGTTTTGATCCTGAGAACCCCTTGAAATGATGTCAGGGACCCCTAAGGTTCTTTGGACCTCACTTTGAGAACTGCTAGACTACATTATAATATATTTTACTTAATGTGGAAACCACTCATAATGAATTGGCAGGAGGTGTCATAGATTCTTTTGAAAGAACTTTTAACCTAAGGAAAAAACTTGGTGGCATAGTGACAGAGTATTGGAGTCAGGAAGACTTGAGTTCACAATCCTGCCTCGGGCATTTAACTTCTATCTCCCTCAGTTTTCTCATCTGTAAAGTGGGGATAATAATAGCACCTGCCCCTCAGCGTTGTGAGGATAGAATGAGACAATATTTGTAATAGCAAATAGTAGAGACACCTAGGAGATGTTATAGAGTGCTAGACCCTGAGTCAGGAAGATCTGAGTCCAAATTCAGCTTCAGACACTAGCAGCTGGACCCTGGGCAAGTCACTTCACCTCTGTTTCTCATCTGTAAAAAGGGGATAAGAACAGCACTTTTGCTCCTCTGGTTGTTGTGAGGATCAAATAAAATAATTGTAAAATGTTCTGTAAACCTTAAAGTGCTCTATAAACACCAGCAGTTTTTATTGTTAAACTTATTTAGTGGTTATCAAGATTCTTTCCTGGAAGTGTGAGCAAAATTATTTGTGATGTAACCAGTGTTTCTGATAAAGCCCTCATTTCTAAAATGTATAGGGAACTAAACCAAATTTTTAAGAATGCAAGTCATTCCCCAATTGAGAAATGGTCAAAGGATATGAATAGGCAGTTTTCTGATGAAGTCAAAGCTATTGTCATATGAAAAAATGCTCTAAATCACTATTGATCAGAGAAATGCAAATTAAAATAACTCTGAGGTACCACCTCACACCTATCAAATTGGCCAATATGATGAAAAATAAAATAATAAATGTTGGAGAAGCTGTGGAAAAATTGGAACACCAATGCATTGTTGGTGGAATTGTGAATTGATCCAACCATTTGGGAGAGCAATTTGGTACTATGTCCAAAGGGCTATGGGACTGTGCATATCCTTTGACCCAGTAATACCACTACTGTGTCTGTATCCCAAAGAGATCATAGAAAAGGGAAAAGGGCCCACATATACAAAAATATTTATAGCAAATTGGTGGCAAAGAATTGGAAATAGAGGGAATACCTATCAATTGGGGTAATGGCTGAACAAGTTGTGGTCTATGAATGTAATGGGATATCATTGTGCTATGAGAAATGATGAGCAGGCAGATTTCAGAAAAACCTGGAAAGTGGACTGATGCCGAGTGAAGTGAGCAGAACCAGGAGAACACTGTACACAATAACATTGTGTGATGATCAACTGTGATAGACTCAGCTCTTCTCAGCAGTGAAATGATCCAAGACAATCCCAAAAAACTCATGATGGAAATGTTCTCCACATCTAGGAAAAAGAACTGTGGATTCTGAAAGCAGATTGAACCATACTCTTTCTACTTTTTGTTTTTTTTTTCTTTTTTGAGGTTTTCCCTTGTGTTCTGATTCTTCTTTCACAATATGACTAATGCAGAAATATGTTTAATGTTGATTGTACATATATAACCTATATCGGATTGCTTTCTGTCTTGGGGAGGGGAGAGGGAAGGGAAGGAGGGAGAAAAATTTGGAACTAAAAATCTTATGAAAACAAATGTTGAAAACTATCTTTACATGTAACTGGAAAATAATAAAATCCTTTTAGGATAAAAAAAATTATTTGTGATGTACAAACAACTAGGACAAAAAATGTTATGGAAATCTTCAGACCAGATGATAAAGACCCATTTCCAATATTTGTCTGTTGCTTTTTATAGCCTTTCTCATGAATTTTAGATGTAAAGGATTTATACTTTTTAAAGAAATTGCAACATTTTAGCAAGAAGCATTAACCAGGAATTGTATTACCTTCCAACTAGCTATAAAAAGTAGGTAGGTCAAATCTTAGGCAATTGACCTGACCCACACCTTTTTATCATTTTCTCTCCCACTGAGCTCTTTCCCCCAGATGGTTATTCCACCTCCTCTCCACTGGGGCTGTAAACAGGCTAGAATAGAAATGCCCTACAAATCACATTACAGAGCTCTGAAAAGATCAAAGATGAACACTGTACTGGAAAGATCAAAGTGGTGGTGTCTTCCATATGTATAGGAGGCATTAAAATTCTCACACTCTGGAGAAAAAGATTGTAAATGAAGATCTAAAATGGCACAACATGAATCCATTCTTTTGACCAAAATTTCAATGAGAATAGGAAACAGGGCATACTTAACCCATTCTGGTGACAATTTCAAATATATAATCTTTTTCCCAGCTGCTCTAGCCAAGAAAATGAGTAACAGAGGAGCCTTAAACAGGGCCTTAGTCTCCATTCCAGCAGTATATTTCTTTAGAAGTTTGTTTGATTCACAACATCAGACATCATTTGAATATATTCCTTGTTTCAATTATACTGTGTATAGTCTCTCTCTCTGGTTTTTTTCCTCTTTCTTTACTGGGCTTTTGGGAACAAAAATGACAGAAGATTATAGCCCTCAAGGGGATAACTATAACTACTATACCTTCACTCTAATGTTTCAATGGATTCATCTTATTGGAATGCATTAGTCTGTTCTTAATTACTTTTATTGGCCAGGGTTATTTTTGATTAACATTTTTATTCAAAGACTATATGTCAGGCCCCTTATTTAAGACAGGCTTCATTCCCTGCCCTCACGCTCACCCTGGGAGATTCAGATGCTAAATTCATAATGGCTTCTTGCACCTTTTATCTGGAGAGCTAGCTAATAGTGCTTTGCAAGTAGAAATCAGTGCAGCCATATTGCTCTCCATTTTTTGAAGAAAAAAATAATGTAGAAATTGATTTCTATAATCTCCTTCCCAACACACAAACAGCAATGCCAGAATCCAGGTCTTGATTCCTAGATCTCAAGTATTCTTACTTGAACATAGACTATCTTTAAAAAAAAACACCATATAAGTAGTATTTTATTTTTTCTAATTACACATAAAGATAGTTTTCAACATTCATTTTTTTGTAAGATTTTGAGTTCCAAATTTCCCTCCCTTCCTTATCCCCTTCTCTCCTCCCCAAGACACCAAGCAATCTGATATAGGCTATACATGTACGGTCATGTTAAACATTTCCACAATAGTCATTTTGTGAAACAGAACAAAAGGGAAAATCACGGAGAAAAAAAAAGTAAAAATAGTATGCTTCAATCTGTATTCAGATGCCATAGTTCTTTCTCTGGATGTGGATAGCATTTTCCATTATGAACCTTTTGGAATTGTCTTAAATCATTGTATTGGACTTGAGTCTATCATATTGATTATTGCACAGTGTTGCTGTTACTGTATATAATGTTCTCCTGGTTCTGCTTATTTCACTCAACATCAGTTTATGTAAGTTGTTCCAGTTTCTTTCTGAAATTTACCTGCTCATCATTTCTTTTTTTTTAGACTCTTATTTTCCAAATTACATGTAAAAGCAAATTTTGACATCAATTTTTTAAAAAACTTTGTGTTCCAACTTATCTTCCTCCCTCCTCTCCCACCCCCACCCATAGAATTCAAACAATTCAACATAAATTATACATGGGTAGTCATGGCAAACAATTCTACATTGTCTAGGTTGTGAGGGAAAACAGATAAAAACAAAACTTCAGATTAAGGAATTGTCAAAAAAAAAATGTGTTTCAGTCTGTTTTCAGATACCATCAGATCTTTCTCTGTGGAAGGACTGCAATTTTCCTAAGTTCTTCAGAGTTATATTGGATCATTGCCTTGCTGAAAATAACCACGTGTTTCCCAGCAGATCATCTTACACTAATGCTGTTATTTTGAATACAGTACATTTCTCTCTGCTTCAGTTCATGTGGGTCTTTCCAGGTTTTTCTGATAGCATCCTGTTCATCATAATTTTTACATAGTACCTTGACCTTGACAGCTGCTCATCATTTCTTATAACAAAATAGTATTCCATTACATTCATATACTACACCTTGTTCAGGCATTCCCTAAATGATGGACATTGCCTCAATTTTCAATTCTTTGCAACCACAAAAAGAACTGTAGTAAATATTTTTGTACATGTAGGTCCTTTTCCTTTTTTTAATGATCTCTTCAGGATAAAGACCTAGTAGTAGTATTGTTGTATCAAAAGGCATGCACAGTTTGATTGTCCTTTTGGCATATTCCAAATTGTTCTTCAGAGTGGTTAGATCAATTCACATTGATTTTTTTTTTTTGGTGAGGCAATTGGGGTTAAATGACTTGCCCAGGGTCACACAGCTAGTAAGTGTCAAGTGTCTGAGGCTGGATTTGAACTCAGGTACTCCTGAATCCACTGAGCCACCTAGCTGCCCCAATTCACATTGATTTTAAATTATTTGGGGGTAGACTGGCACAGTGTCAAGCGTTTGAGGTCAGATTTGAACTCAGGTCCTCCTGAATGCAGGGCCAGTGCTTTATCCACTGCACTACCTAGCTGCTCTCCTCCCCCTCCCCCCCCAGACTATCTCAATAGAAACCTCTATACCCTAGAAATTGGAATTCACCACCAATACAGTAAAATCCAACATTTTCTTTCCCTGCTTCTTCTCTATTTGTAGTTAGCTTCCTGGCCATTTATCAATAATGCATAGATCACATTTTAAGGCTTTTCCTTATCCCAATGCAGTCCCTTTAAAAAATGTGCATGGTCACCATGTTTCAAAGCAAATAGAAGCAGATTTTTTTCTATTGTTGTTGGTCAAGGGAATTAATTTTATAAAATTAATTTTATCAATAACTTTTGTTTTGACACAATAGATATTTCTCCCAAAACAAATCAATAGACTCAAGCCACTACAAAGTACAACTACTGGCTGAACAAATTGTGACATATGGATGTAATAGAATACAATGCTATATGAAATGAGGTGAATTGACACAAAGTGAAAGGGGCAGAACTGGGAGAACAATTTATAGGAGGACAGTAACAATGCAAAGAAAAACAACTATGAAAGATTTAAGAACTTTAATCAATTCAATGACCAGCTATATTTTCAGAGGATCTATGATGGCATATATTACTCATCTATTGACAAAGAAGTGATGGACACAAGGTGCAGAAAGAGAATTTTATTTTAAAATAAGGCTATCATAATGATTTGTTTTGCTTGAGTAGTCTTATTTGTTACAAGGGTTTCTTCCCCCCCCCTTCTTTCTCTTAGTTTTTAATTGGGGAGGATGTATCATGAAGAAGGAGGTTAGAAACAGTGATATTCTCCAAAAAGAGGGGCACTGGGAGGCACCTGGGTGGCACAGTGGATAAAGCACCAGCCCTGGATTCAGGAGAACCTGAGTTCAAATCTGGTCTCAGACACTTGACACTTACTAGCTTTGTGACCCTGGGCAAGTCACTTCACCCTCATTGCCCTGCAAAAGAACAAAAAAAAGGAAGAAAGAAAAAAGAAAAGAGGGACACTGAAACAGTTTTTTAAATGCGTAGAACAGAAGAAAGCATAGATAAGCAATACAGTTTTGAAAGTAGCATGTAGAATGTATTCCATAATCCTAAAAAAAGCAATAATATATAATGGAGATCCATGGCTTCATAAAGAATACTCTTTTGTATTCTGCTGTGTGTATGGAAATGATCTTTATTTTGGCGTTTAAATTCAAACTTTTAAAAAGGAAAAATAGTCCATCACTGAAAACAGTTTATCAATTGTGAGCAGAAAGGAAAGATAATTGTGAGCAGAAAGAGTTATATTCAAGCTTTCCTCTGAGAGTTCAACTCCCATCAGAGCAAATGGGACTCTGGCACAAAGATCAAAACTGTGATACAGTTTAAATTATAGCCCAGGTTTTTTCCATTTTTATTCATTGGAGGGTTAAATGAGACCATCAGCAATGTCACCACATTGTATGAAAACACTGTACCCTATTAAGTAGTTCAAATTGTCAAAATGTTTGAAAATTTCATAGCTTCTTTACATCTATGTATACATTTTTAAAAAGAAGCTCTCTTTGTTTCTATATCGCAGTCATTTCCGGGTATAGCATTCCTCCCCCTCACTCCCTCAGCCTTGAACTCTCTCTTGTAAAAGTTAAGCACAACCAACAGATACAAAGAGGGAGTCTGACAGTATTTGCCACATTCTGATGGGAAAATGGAAGGAGGCATGCTTCATTATCTGTTTTCCCAGGAGAAGATTGGTTATTACAGTAACTTAGACTTTGCCTTCCTTTTAGAGTTCTTTAAAAAAATTTTTTTTGGGCAGGGCAATGAAGGTTAAGTGACTTTCCCAGTCACACAGCTAGTAAGTGTCAAGTGTCTGAGGCCAAATTTGAACTCAGGTCCTCCTGAATCCAGGGCCTGTGCTTTATCCACTGCATTACCTAGCTACCCCTAGGGTTCTTTTTATTAATATTACTGTAGACTTGTATATTGTTCTTTTGGTTCTGCTTACTTTGCTCTAGATCAGTTTATACAAATCTTCCTATATTTCTCCAAATTTGTTATCTACCTGATTTTTGTACTGTACAATAATATTCCTTTATATTTATAGAGCATTTTGTTCAGCTATTCCTCAAATGCTGGGAATCCAGTTTGTTCCTAATTTTTATAGGCTTTATGAGAAGCAGCTTTTCATAGATTGACAGTCAGTTTTGGACAAGTTAGGAAGAATTAGGTTCAGTTTCTGCTCTTGATACATACTTGATCCTGGGTCCAAGATTCTAAGCTGTAGTCAGTCAGTCAACGAGAAGTTATTAAGCACTTACTATGTGCCAAGCACTGTGCTGGGAATAGAGATAAAGCAAAGAGAAAGACAATTTTTGCCTTTTAACAGAGCTTACATTCTAATGGGAGGGGGTGGGGAAAGATAGTAGATAAGTGAGCATAAAGGATGATTTCTGATTGCAGCCTGGTGAGAAGTGAAGAGATGGCTAGCCTGGGCACTCTCCTTAAATGTGGGTTCTGGGAAGAGTCATCTGATCAGAGGGAGGGGCCCCAGGGACTGAGGGTACTTGTTTCAGAGTAGGTGCTGAACTACACTGGTAAATGGAGTTTTTATGCCAATGAAAGAAGAGGCCTGAATTTTTAAAAAACTGATTTTACATTTAAAAAAATGCAGGGGCAGCTAGGTGGCGCAGTGGATAGGGCACTGGCCCTGGATTCAGGAGGACCTGAGTTCAAATCCAGCCTCAGACACTTGACACTAGCTGTGTGACCCTGGGTGAGTCACTTAACCCCCATTGTTCCCCCCCCAAAAAAAATGCAGAATTCTGATCCAACAGTTTAGTTATACAGTTATCCCTTTTACGTCTCTGGGGTTAGGGCTGTAGTGCCCCTGTGATCTGGAAAATCCATGTAAAATTTTTTGGCCCTCCCTTCGTACTAGAGTAGGTCTGATTTTTTTTTCTTTTTCTTTTATGGGGTGTTTACAGTACATTACTGTAAAATTTGGGTTAAGTATTTGGTCATAGTCTCTGTGTAGTCTGCTGGCCTTCAAGTGTTATCTACAGCTGCCATAAAACTCCAACCAAATTCCCATTTAATTTCTTATGCTAACCTATGATATATCGAAACCACAATGGGGAAAGTCACGATGTAGAAGAAAGAATTGTAATGATACAGATTTTAAGTGTCTGCTTGAGGGTAGCTACAGGGCAGAACAAGAGGTGCTCACTAGAGAATCCCAAGTGTAGTTCATGTAGAAAGGGGGCATGTAGTTACCTGGCATCATGAACAAGATATCAGAAACCCCAGATAGTAATCAGATTGGAGGACATCAACAACATTTGGAATGATTTTGGAACCTGAGTAGGTTGCTCAGGCAGCTAGGTAGCACAGTGGATAGAGTGGTAGACTTGGAGCCAGGGAGATCTAAGTTTAAATACTTCCTCAGACACTTACTTGCTGGGTGAACCTGGTCGAATCACTTAACTCCTTTTTATCTCAGTTTCCGCATCTGTAAAATAGGGATAATAATATCACCTTTCTCTCCCCTCCCCCCCCCCCCACTTTGTGGAGATAATCAAATGAGATAATTATAAAGTGCTTAGCATAGTGCTCCTCCTCCTCCTCCTCCCTGTTTTATTTAGAAATTCAAAGTGGCCAGCAGGGCTCAGGTGAAAGTGGAGGTCCAGGGAGCAGGTAGGTGGTGCAGTGGATAAAGTACCAGCCCTGGATTCAGCAGAACCTGAGTTCAAATCTGGCCTCAGACACTTGACACTTACTAACTGTGTGACCCTGGGCAAGTCACTTAACCCTCATTGCCCCACCCTCCCCCCAAAAAAGTGCAGAACCAGAATATTGGGATAGGACAGGGTCCAAGTCATCAAAAAGACAACAGTCTTCAAATTAAATTTGGGTAGGGAATTCAGGTACAACATCTCCAAAGCTGAAACAAGTGGGCAGCTCTTTATTACAACACAAGCAGAAACTGTCTGCTCTTTCCTTTAGTTTTTTACATCATACTCTTTCCCCAATATTCTCCATCTTCCCTTCCCTTCCCCTGCCCTTAAGCCATCACTATTGAACTGTCCCTTGTAAGAAGGAAAAATGATTTTTTAAAACTGGCTGATGAAACCTCTACACTCCTGGCTTGGTGAGGCATTATAGGTGTGGGTAGATGAGGGCTGCTAGGTATGAGACTGGTGCCCAAAGTGAAGCAAGGCTCTTTAGTTGCTAGTAATTATAGCAAAGGAATATTCTATAGCAGGGACAAATTGATATTGATTTGTAGGTAATGGTCCACACTGGGGTAAGTACGAGGGAGTGATCATCTGAAATACCCCACATGACATTGCACTGACCAATATAATTTCAAGCCATTAATTCATTTTAATTATTCCTGCCTTAATATCTTAAAATTCTGCTATAACCACCTTCCCATTTAGAATATTATTCCCAGTTATCCCTATGACACCTCACATCTTGTCTTATAGAGTATGCCTCTAATAGATTATATTTGTATAGCATTCTGCAGGCTATAAATCCCTGTCCTCAGGGTGATCCTTTTATGGTCAGGCAGTTAGATGGCTCAGTGAATAGTGTTAGAATTGGAGTTAGGGAGGACTTCAAATTCTGCCTCAGATACTTACCAGCTGTATGGGCAAGTCCCTTAACCTATGTAGGCCTCAGTTTCCTCATCTATAAAATGAGGATAATAATAGCATCTGCCTTGGTTGAGGGATACTTTTAGGGGTATCATGAGATTCAGCTGAAATAATGAATGTAAAGCACTTTATAAACATTAAAGTGCTACATAATACAAGTTATTATTAGTAATAATAAGGTAGGTGTGAGGACCCAGTGAGATAATAAAGTGCTTGAAAACCTAAAATCACTTTAACTCATTAAATGTAAATATACATAACAGCTATTCTTATCAATCCTATGAGATAAATAGAGCAAATATTAATATCCCCATTGTATAGAGGAATTTATACCATTATAAAATGGGTATAGTAATATTTCTGGTAACTTACTATATCTGATTGTTGGAAGAAAAAACTTCGTGAATTGTAAAGTATAGAGTGAAAATAAAGTTTGGGCAGCTAGGTGATATAGTGGATGAGTGCCAGGTCTGAAGTCAAGAAGACTCAGCTTCATGAGTTCAAATCTGACTCCAGACACTTACTAGCTTTGTGACCTATGACAAGTCCCTTAACCCTGTTTGCCTCAGTTTCCTCATCTGTAAAATGAGCTAGAGGAGGAATCAGTATCTTTGCCAAGAAAGCCAGAAATGGGGTTATGAGGAGTTGGGTACAACTGAAATGACCGAACAACACCACCACATAGAGTTCATAGGCTGTATAGTAAGAAGGCTTCAGAGATCACCTAGGTCAACTTATTTGTTTCACAAATGAGGGAAATGAGGCACAGAGAAGTTGTTACTTGTGTAAAATCCCTTAACTGGCAAATGGCAGGATTGGAACCAGGACTTCTGACTTCAAATCCAGTGTTCCTTCCACTGGACAAGAATGTCTTTATCACTAATGTTCAAGGGAGAGAAAAAGTACCTTAAAAGAAATATTTTAACCAAAGTTAGGCAAAGCAGAGCTGAGTTCAAGGAAGTGGGGAAGTGGAAGGGTACATGTTTTTCTTGTGTTTATGAGAGATTAAGCTTTAAATATTTTAATTTCTAAACTTGAAATTGTAAATCTTGTAAAATCAAATACTATGCAAACTAAAATTTCCCTAATTGATTGGAATGGTTTTCAGGATGTTAATTTGAAGCCTAAGTGACTTGGAAATGTTTTGGTAAATTTAAGCAATTAATTGTAACAAGCTTGTCCCATAAGACTTTGAATTTGGTTTTTTGTTTTTCCTTTTAATAAGGAGCAACATTTCAAAAAATATGATAGCTACTTAAACTTCACATTTAAATTTAGCAGTACATGTAAAAATAAACTTCTAAGAGTTCTCACAATTGTATTCAAAGTATATTTGCAGAAACTCTATGTACATTTATAAACTTGGACTTTTCAAACATTTTATTGGTACACTTGTTTGCTTCTCTTCTTTGTTTATAATTGGGATAATGTATCCATTTTAAAGAATGCTAACAGAGAAATGTAGGGGCCAAAATTTAATATATGAAGCATTAATTGGGTGACTCACCAAAATATTGGCATCCCAGAAATAATGAGGGACCTCTAGGTTCAAAGTTCCCTCCCCTCCAAACTGCCCTTTTAGATATTTTTCCCAGGTCAATAAGAAAGGAGCCTTACAGCTTCTTTTCCACAAAAGGATCAGATTTTATTACTTGGAATTAATTAAACAACAAGGGTGAAATTAATTAAAAATCAAAGATAAGGAAATAGGTAAGAAGAAATACAGATAAATCCTCCTAACTCTAACCTAAGTCTATACAATCCCCAGATCGTTTCCAATTAAGCTAATTCAAAGGAATGCAGGTTTATTGTGTTCACTCACTACACTTGGAAAGTCTGCTAGTTTTCTTGCATCACCAGGAAACTGAGGAGAGAGAGAGAGAGCATTCTCGAAGCGACTACTAGCCTTCCCCTCAATGAGCTTTCAATCTCCCTCCCCACAAAGGGGAGGCCCTTCAAAAACTGCCAATGGAGAGTTCTCCTTCTGACCTCAGTAGCATATGTAACTTCAGAGTGGGCCAGGTGTGGCCCCTTCCAAATGAGTCAGCTAAATTCCAATAATTTTTACCACAAATAATTTTTACCACAGAAATTAATAACTTAATGAGATAAATGGTTAAAGGATTCTTTTAGGGATGTTATGAGATTCAGCTGAAATAATGGATGTAAAGCACTTTGCAAACATTAAACTGTTACATAATGCAAGTTATTATTTGTAATAATAATGGTCATTATTAGTTTCTAGGTACCAGACCTCTGGTCTAGTGATGACTTCATTCCCTGAGCCTTTTACTCTACTCCTGTCCAACTCAAGAAATTTCTAAAAAGCAATTTAAGGGTATGCTAGTGTGTCAAGATAATGGAATGTGATAGATGAAATTTAGCAGATACTGAGGGACCTGCTTGGAGACTGATTTAAAGTGGTTGAATTGGATAAGGCGACTGACTGCTGACTGGATTACTGGTTTACTTCCATTTAACTAGATTGTAAGCACATCTGGTGGTACTTAAGGGTACTTATTAAAGTAATTCTTCTCAGAAGCTAAAAACTGAACTTTACATTGAGACCACCTTCCGGTCCAGTGAACCAATGAATTTGAATGACACTAGCCAATCAGCTTGAAGAACTTCCCATTTCTGGAAGAGGAACAGGAAGGAGGAAGCAGACTCAGGAGAGAGAGCTCAGCCTCTTTTTTGGTGCCAGAGATCGGTGTGGTGGCAGAGGACTTCAGAAGTGGGAGCTTAGGAAAGTTAGGATTGCCAGGTTATAGGAAATCTGTTCTCAATCTTTCTCTTTCTTTTATTATCTCTCAATAAATCCTTAAAAAACCTAAACTCATTTATCAGTGATTTTAGTCAGTTTCCCCCCAAAACTTGGGGGACAGATTAGAACCCACATTTAGAATTTTAAATTACACACTAGTAAATGTTTAACAACCAGGTTTTCCAGGGGGGAAAATTGTACACATACCTTTAAGTACATTATTCACATTATTATGCATTATTCACATTTTCTTTTTTCTTCTTTTTTTTTTTTTTTTGGTGGGGCAATGAGGGTTAAGTGACTTGTCCAGGGTCACACAGCTAGTAAATGTAAGTGTCTGAGGCCAGATTTGAACTCAGGTCCTCCTGAATCTAGGGCCGGTGCTTTATCCACTGCGCCACCTAGCTTCCCCCCCGACATTTTCTTAAGTCTACACAACTGACAAAACAATAAATTAAGCCCTGGTTTGATTTCCAATGTGTATATGCTGGCAGTTAACATTTAACAATGCCTTTCCAAGTCAGTTAGAGCTGGCTTCAGTACACCCCTCCATTGTAGTTGAGTCCTGAATCCTCCAATTTGCTATGGATTCTTTCATCTTTAAAGGACATTAGAGATCATGTAGTCCAACTAACCTATTTGGGGAACGGGTTTGAAGCCCAGCAAGGTAAATTAATTACTCTAAGCCTATAGTTTGGAGGTAGAAATGGATTACTCCAAGCCTATAGAACTCACTGGCCTTTCCATCTGGTCAAATGTTCTTTTCAAATGTGCCAACCCCATAAAGTTAGACGTGGGCATGTGGCTCTCAGGTGGGACAGACATAGAGATGGATGTAGGGATAGGTGATATAGGTTATCACTTACAGTTCAGTATATGAGGAGATATAACAAAGAAAACTTTAAAATATTACATTTTTATGACTTTAAATATTCAAATGGCACTTATTTATTCTGTGAAAAGTTGAGTATGGTATAATTGAAAGAAAATTGGATTTGAAGTTAGAGGACCTTGGGTTTAATTCTTTCCTCTCCTATACTTGTGACTTTGGGCAAATCATTTCACGTTTCTGAAGCTCAGTTTCTTTATCTGTAAAATGGTGAGACTGGACTAGACAATCTCTGAGGTCCCTTCCAACTCATATATATATATATATATATATATATATATATATATATATTGTAAATATAATACATATACCACAGAATCATAAACTGAATGTGAAATGTATCTTTTTTTTTTTTGTGAGGCAGTTGGGGTTAAGTGACTTGCCCAGGGTCACACAGCTAGTAAGTATTAAGTGTCTGAGGCAGGATTTGAACTTAGGTACTCCTGAATCCAGGGCCAGTGCTCTATCCACTGCGCCATCTAGCTGCCCCATGAAATGTATCTTTTTAAAAATTATAGATTTTTATATCACCTGCATTTCCAAATATACCTTTCCTTCTTCCCTTTGTTAAAAAGAATAAATAGGGCAGCTAGGTGGCTAAGTAGATAAAGCACCAGTCCTGAATTCAGGAGGACCTGAGTTCAAATCCAGCCTCAGACACTTGACACTTACTAGCTGTGTGACCCCGGCCAAGTCACTTAACCCTCATTGTCATGCAAAAAAAGGAAAAAAGAGAAAAGAATAAATAAAAGAGAAAAAAATGTTGTTCAGTGAAATCAACCAATTAATCATCCAAGTCTGACCTATGTATATAGTGTTCTGCATTCATATTCCTCACCTCTGCCAAGAAGGGAAGGGACACATGATTTCCTATCTTCTGTTTGTAGACAAACTTGGTTAATGCAATGACAGGACATTCAATTTCTTTTTGTTGCCACCATTATGTGTATTGTTTTCCTGGTTCTTCTTGCTTTCTTCTGCATTTGTTCATATATTTCTTCTCATGCTTCTCTCTATTTGTTAAATATAAAGTTTTATTTATTTTTAAACCTTTATTTATTTTTTAACATTCTTTTAAAAATTGTGAGTCCCAAATTTTCTCCCTATTTTCCATCCCTCCCTCACCCACTGAGAAGGCAAGCAATGTGATATCAATTTTATGTGTGTATGTGAAATCATGTAAAACATTTTCATATTAGCCATATTTCCAAAAAAGCAAGAAAAATAAAGAAAGCGAGAAAATTATACTTCAATTTGCACTCAGAATTCAGTTCTCTCTCTAGAGGTGGTGATCATTTCTTCATCATCACTTTTTTGGAATTGTCTTGGATCATTGTATTGCTCAGAGTAGCCAAGTCTTTCATAGAAATCATTATTACAACATTGGTGTTATTGTACTCAATGATTTGCCAGTTTTCACTTCATTTTGCATCAGTTCATATAGGTCTTGCCATGTTTTTTCTGAAATTATCCCCCCATTATTTCTTTCTTTTTTAAAAAATATTTATTCTTTTTGTGTGTGTGTCGGGGGAGGGGGGGCGGCAATGAAGGTTAAATGACTTGCCCAGGGTCATACAGCTAGTAAGTGTCAAGTGTCTGAGGTCAGATTTGAACTCAGGGCCTCCTGAATCCAGGGCCGGTGTTTTATCCACTATGCCACCTAGCTGCCCCTCCCCCCATTATTTCTTATAGCACAATAGCACTCATCACAATCATATGCCATAACTTTATCAGCCATTCCCCAAATGAGGAACATTCCTTTAATTTCTAGTTTTTGCTACCACAAAAAGAGCTGCTATAAATATTTTTGTGCATATGTGTCCTTTCCCTTTTTCTTCAATATCTTTGTGATACAGACCAAATAGTGGTATTGCTAGATCAGAGTATGAACAGTTTTATGACCCTTTGGGCTTATCTCCAAATTGTTTTCCAGAATGGTTGCACCAACTCACTATTTCACCAGCAGTTCCTTAGTGTACTTATTTTTCCCTCATTCCCTCCAGCATTTGTCATTTCTGATAGGTGTGAGGTGGTTCCTCAGAGTTGATTTAATTTGCATTTCTCTATTCTATAGTGATTTAGAACATTTTTTCACATGACTATAGATAGGTTTGATTTCTTCTTTTAAAAACACCCAATTTATATTCTTTGGTCATTTATCAATTGGGGAAGGGTTCTTATTTTTATAAACTTGACTCAGTTTTATATTCAGTATATATTTGAGAAATGAGGCCTTTATCAGAGAAACTTGCTGTAAAACTTTTTGATATTACTGCATTGTCTATGGTATCTTTTATCAAAATGTAGTTTCCCATGTTATCCCTTTTAATAAGGTCTACTTTTGCTTTGTCTGAGATCATGATTGCTTCCCTTGATGTTTTACAGTTATTTGAAGCATATTAGATTCTTCTCTTGTCCTTTATTTTAACTCTATTTGCGTCTTTCTATTTCAAGTGTGTCTCTTGTAAACAACATATTATTGGGTTCTGGTTTCTAATCCATTCTCCTATCTGCTTCTGTTTTATGGATCAGCTCATGCCATTCACATTCACAGCGATGATTACTGTGTATTTCCCTCCATCCCATGATCTTCTGTTTCTTCCTCTGTTTCTTTTTATTCTGTTGCTCCTCAAAAGTCTACTTTGCTTCTGACCATCACTTTCCTTAATCCAACCTCCCCTTTGTCATCCCCTACCTTTCTTTTATACCTTTCCACTCCGATTTTCTTATTCAATAATTATAATTTTATATACAACTGTGTGTGTATATATGCATGTATGTATGCATGCATATATGTATGTATGCATGCCCAGGTATTACAGACTTCTGTTGCCTGCCTCTTAGGTTTTTTTTTGGCTGGAAAAATATTTTATCCCAACTTTTTGTTGTCTCAGCTGCTCCAAAATTTGATTTGAGGCATTTTTTAAAAGTTGTTTGGAGGGGAATGTTGGGAGGATTCAGCTGGCTGCTTACCTTTAATCTGCCATCTTGGCTATTGGTTCTGCCTCTTAGGAAGCCAAATATAATGTTTTAAAGTATTTGTTAGGTTCTTATAAGTACAGCTGGAAGGAACTTCAGAGTACATCCAATCCAAGGTAATGTTATATATCTTTTTTTTTTTTACATTTCCTTCCTATTCCAATATTTTTCCCCTCCACCACACCCATAGAACTATCCCTTATAACAAAGAATAACTCCCAACGAGGGGAAAAAGCAATTAAGCAAAACTAACCATCATACAACCAAGTCCAATAGTAAATGCAATAATGAGGTATAGTCTTAAAGCTATGTTTCATAGTGTGTAATTTAAGATTCTAAATGTGGATTCTAATGTGTTCCCCCAGTTTGGGGGAAACTGACTAAAAATCACTGATAAAACGAGTTTAGGTTTTTAAGGGTTTATTGGAAAATAGAAAGAAAAAGATTGAGAACAGAATTCTAACAGCCTGGCATTCCTATCTTTCCTCAAATTTCCTGTGAAGTCCTCTGCCGCCACCACCATCAAGTCCGGAAGCCAAAAAAGCCAGCGCTCTCTGCCCAGGCTCCCTTTCCTCCTTCCTGTCTCCTCCCAGACCATAGGAGGCTCCTCCAGTTGATTGGCTGGTAGACTTGATAGACAGCATCCATGAGCAAACGTCATTTCCTGACGCCAAGGAAAAGCCACAATGCCTCTGAGGCATTTTCCTCATGGTGGAGCTCTCCACAGCAAGTCTCCAGTAGGTGGCGTCATTCCAATCATTACAATAGCCCCAGGGGCCTGCAAGGAGTCTCAGAGATCATTTAGGCTCATTCTCTCATTCTTACAAATGAGGACACTTTTAATCCACAGAAAGGAAGTGACTTGGCTGATGGCTCAGAACTAGTAAATCTGATACTCCTTGCCAGAACCCAGATCTCCTGATTCCCATACTGTTGAGATTTTTTACACCACATCATCCTGTTGACTATCTCTTGATACTCTTAATGATCTTTAGGTCAGTGTTTTTTAAAAATCTGAGTTCAAGGACAACATAAAGATACTTTTGTTGGCAATTGCAGCTTTACAAAAGGGGCCCTCCTATTCTCACCCTTCATGAGCGAATGTTCTTGAGTCAACTGGATAGCCTGAAAAGGGCTGTTTTATTTCTGCCTCCCACACTGTATCCATATCTGTCTGTCCATTGCACAAAGATATTTTTTTAAACAATTTGCAAAGTTTCCAAGGCCCATCTAGTTCATGAAGCATATTTATCCTGCAGAATAATATGATGTGCTCAACTCATCTATCCTGTTTAACATTTTAAAGAAATAATTAAACTATTTCTCATAGTGTGATGCAGTGAATCACAGGTACTCTCTGATCCTTCATGTACTATGCTTCTGAAATGTCGATAATGTTCTCTGGTCTTTTAGCCGATGAAATTACTCAGGACTGAACAAGAAAACAAAAACATGATGATCAGTCTATTCATTTAATACATGTTCATAGTTACAATTCTTCATTGTTTTCACTTCACAGATCATCCCCTTCTGCATATTATTCACATGAAATACATGAGACAGGGAGGGGACTGGTATTATTATCTCCATTTTTTAGATGGGGAATGAAAGGTTAAGTAACTTGAACAATGTATATTGGCTAAACCAGGATGAGAGCCCAGAATCTTGCTTACTACTCTTTCACAGTGGTGCCCAACTTTTGGGCTGTTAGAGTTTCATGAGAGGTATCTAATGCATTAAATGATTCAATATAGTAAATCATCTTACATTCTATGGACCCAATGAACATGCCTCACACATACATTAATATCTTTTAGTGATTAGAGATGCTGTGGTGATTACTAAAATGTAGGTTCATTTTAAAAGTTACTGAACTGATAATATTCAATAAAATTCAGTAAGCACTTACTAAATATGTACTATGTGGAAGGTGTCATACTAGGCAAAAATTAAATAGTTCCTGCCCTCAAGGAGATTACATTCTGTTGGAAGGATGCAATATATATATTCAGATAGGTAACTACAAAGTAACTTGAGGAGTGAGAGAGCAGTAGCAGCTAGGGAAATCAGGAAAAGTTTTTCTTAGGAAGTAGCATCTGAGCTGAGCCTTAAACAACAATAAGGTTTCTTTTAAAAAAGGGAAGTGGGGAGAGAATGTATCCTACTTATTATGGGCAGACAGCTTATGCAATGACATAGAGGTAAGAAATGGAATTCTAGGGTTGGGGAGCAGCTTTTCAGATGCCATTCCAGTTCATGATGTGAAGGACTGAAGGGGAGTTTTACTAAATGGGTCTGGAAAAAAGGTAGTTTGGAGGCAGATTGGGGAGGACTTTAAATGAAGAATAAAAGAGTTTGTATTTTATTCTAAAGGTAATAGGAAGCCATTAAAGAATTCTGAGCAGTGATAGACCTGGGAGATTCATTCATTTATTTCTTTTGTTAGCTAAATAAAGTATGGATTTGAAAGGAGTAAATACTGAAAGCAGAGATCCAAATTAAGAGCCTACCACCATGATCCTAGAATGAAGTGATGAGAGCCTGAACAACAGTGGCTGTGAGTAAACTAATCAAAGTGGGCAAGTCAAATATTGGCAGCTGAGTGGATAGTCGGGGGAAGTGAAGTAAAAAGAAAGTCAGGGTGATCCTGAGGTTGGCAATTTAAAGTGGAATTCAGATTAAAGGGGAAGAGAATGAGTTTTGTTTAGAATGTGTTGAGTTGGAGATGCCAATGGGCCAGTTAACTAGAGATATCCAGCATGCAATTTGCAATGCAGGACTAAAGTTGGGGTGAGATTGGAGCTAGATATATAGTTTTAGGAGTTATCTGCATAGAAATGATAATGAGTCCATGGAGCAAATGAGATCCTCAAGGGAGAGAGTATATAGAGATAAGGACGAAATCTTAGGGGATACTCATGCTTAGAGAGTGAAAGATTATGAGTGGTCAGGTGGACAGACAGAATCAGGAGAGCAGTGTCATAGAAGCCCAGGCAGAAGATAAGATCCAGGAAGAGGGGGTAAAGCCATAAAGCTGCAAGGAAATCAAATAGGATGAAGAATGAGAAAATGCTGTAGGATTTAACAGTTAAGAGATCATTGCTAACTTGGGAGAGAGCAATTTCATGTGAGTGGTGAGTTCAACAGCTAAGTTGTAAGGGACTAAAGGGCAAATGGGAAGTAAAGAAGTGGAAACAATGACTGTAGACACCTTTTTCTAGGATTTTGGCTACAAAAGAGAGAGGAGCTGAGCTATATGACTGATTTTAAAGGATTGGCAGGGGCAAGTGAAGGGGTTTTTTGTTTGGTTTGGTTTGGTTTATTTGAAGGGGAGATCTGTCCACTGAGAGTAGGGAAAGATCTAGTAGATAGGAGAAATCAAATTATTGAGAGAAAGTGAATATTTTGTTTGTTTTGTTTTTTTTTTGTTTTTGCAGGGCAATGGAGGTTAAGTGACTTGCCCAGGGTCACACAGCTAGTAAGTGTCAAGTGTCTGAGGCCGGATTTGAACTCAGGTACTCCTGAATCCAGGGCCGATGCCTTATCCACTGTGCCACCTAGCTGCCCCCGAGAAAGTGAATATTGAAGGAGAAAACTGAAGGAAATCAGATGGGATGAGATGGAAGAAAACACACAGATAAAAGGCTTTGGCCTTGACAAAAGTAAGGGCACCTTTTCCTCAGAGACTGGAGTATAGGAAGAGATAAAATATGTTGATAACATAGAATAAACTTGAGCTTGGAATAGGTTTGAAGAAAGCTGAACAGATGGTAAGGCAGGCAAATAAAGTAGGAAGCTAAGTCCTCTGCTGAGAGGGAGGGGACTGGGGGTAGTGGAGGAGACTTGGGAGAAGAGAAGATATGGAAAAGTCGTTGTGGGTACTATGGTTGAGCTTTGATCAAGGAAGAATGAAGGCATCATCATGTAGGAGCAAGGCCCCAAGTAAGACTGATTAACATAAATTTGTATTGGATCCAGTTGGCATGATTTTGTAACTTCCTTCCACAACTTTAAGGAGTTTGGGAATAAGAGCAGAGAAGTTGTTGGGGGTTATGCTGATTTGGAATTTGATAAAGTCTGACAAGACAGAGTCAGGGGATTTAAGGAAAGAGGAAAGGGAACAGTGGAAATGGTCACTTGCAAGGTCAAGACAGTGAAGAGAGAAAAGTGAGGCAAGAGCAGGGGTGATAGAAAACTGGGAGAGGTGGAGGAACTGTTGTTCTTCATCCTTCATTCTCAAGGAGGACCAATGACATCACAAAGCTGATGTCTTGACTTGCAAGAGAATTGGATGTAAGTGAGGCAGAGCTGTGCAAAGTCATCAGCCTAACCCTCTCTTCCTGAGCCATAGGAGTCCAATGGCAAGAAAAACTCAGAAGAACTGGTGATTATAGTGAAAATGAAGGACAGGTTGAGGAGGAATGAAACAGAAAAGCTGGAAAGTTAGCCAATTGTGATTAGAGAAGGGAATTTCAGAGTTCAGACAGTTAACGTTATTTTAATCATTCCTCCTGGCTGACTTCTGAGGTAGAGTGAAGATCATGAGAGTTGAAGAGGTTCATGAATAGGAAAGTCAAAGAGTTTGAGGGGGAGTAAACATATAATGAACAAAGTCACCAGCTGTGTTTACTCTATTGCCCAGTGATACCACTATTGGGCTTATACTCCAAAGAGATCAAAGAAAGAAGAAAAAACCCATATATACAAACATATTTTTAGGAGCTTCTTTGTGGTATCAGAGAATTGAAAACTAAAGGGGTGCCTATCATTTGGAGACTAGCTTAACAAAATATGATATGTAATGGGATATTATTGTGCCAAAAGAAATGACAAACAGGATGGCTTCAGAGAAACTTGGGAAAATTTATATGAACTGAGGCAGAGTGAAGTGAGCAAAATCAAGAAACCAATTTCTATAATAAAGCCACTATGACAAAACCAGATACTTTTGAAAGACTTAAGAACTCTGATTAATGCAATGACAAACCATGATCCCAGATACCTGATGATGAAGCATGTTACTCACTTGCATATTGAATCAGACATATATTTTTAGAAATGGCCAATGTGGTCATTTGTTTTCTTGACTATACATACATATTAAAAGGATTTCCACCCCCTCTTTGGGAGTATAGTGAGAGGGAGAGAAAAGAAAAGAAAAAGCTTGTTAGTTGAAAAAAATGAAATTATACATTAAGATCCTTAAGCATTAGGGCAGATGTTGGGCTGGAGAGGAAGACCATGAGTCAGAAATTGATCTTAAGAAAGAAGGAAGGGGCAGCTAGGTGGCACAGTGGATAGAGCACTGGCCCTGGAGTCAGGAGTACCTGAGTTCAGATCTGGCCTCAGACACTTAACACTTACTAGCTGTGTGACCCTGAGCAAATCACTTAACCCCAAATGCCTCACTAAAAAAAAAAAAAAAAGAAGGAAGAGTAATCTGGAGTTCTATAGATTACTGGTTATAGTAGCTTTTTGTCATAAATCTTTTCAATTAATGATTACTAATTATTGCCAGATGGGGTCTGTGAATTTTTTAAATGTTAAAAAAGATACTCCCCAAAGTTGAGCCACTGGTAAATCATACTGTTCATGAAACTGTAGTCTGATGGTGTACCAGAAGCACTGTCAATCATTGGGCATTGCAAAACACCATCAGTCAATCAACAGGCTTGCATTAGGTATTTAACTTTGTACCTGGCATTGTGCTAAGTGCTCCAAAATACAAAGAAAAATAAAAAACAGACCCTGTTCTTAAGAAACTTATGTTCTAGTGGGGGTAGATTGTAATCTTCTTGTGGGAAGGGACTGTCTTTTTATTAATTGTATCCCCAGTGATTAGCACAGTGCCTGGCACATAGTAAGGGCTTAATAAAAGTTTATTGGATTAGAAATAACACGTATAAATAAAAATGCACAAGATAAATACTGAGTAGGTGGAAGATAACCTTAGAAGCCTTGGTACTAGCAGCTGGGAAGGAAGTGGGGAACCACTTGAAAAGTCTCCTGGAGGAGGTGGCACTTGAGCTGAATTTTAAAAAGCAGTCAGGAATTCTAAGAGTCAGAGATTAGGAGGGAGAGCATCTCAGGCCGGGCTGAGCAGCCAGGGTAAAGACACAGAGATGGGAGATAAAAAACCTTTGTGTAAATCTCCAAAGGGTAGCAAGTACCGCATGGTAGAGTGTTTGGAGGGAAGTAGAATGTAAGAAGATTAGAAAGATAGGAAAGGCCCAAGTTGTCGAGAGCTTTAAATGCACAATGAAGAACTTTATGTTTGTCTTAGAGGCAAAAGGGGAGCCATTAAAATTTTTTGAGGGGGCAGGGTGTGACCTAGTCAGACTTAAGCTTTAGGAAAATCACTAGCAGCTGAATAGAAGATAGGTTGGAAGGGGCAGAGAACTGAGGCAAGGAGACTTTCTCATACAAAATATGGTTTTATCTTCTCAAGAACCCTGTGCTATTGGGCAGGTAGGTGGCACAGTGGATAAAGCACTGGCCCTGGATTCAGGAGGACCTGAGTTCAAATCCAGTCTCAGACACTTGACACTTACTAGCTGTGTGACCCTGGGCAAGTCACTTAACCCTCATTGACCCGCCAAAAAACCACCAAAAAACAAACAAACAAACAAACAAAAGAACCATGTGCTATTATCCACATCTTCCAGTTGAGGAAACAGAGGCTCAAAGAACTAGTTTAATGGTAGACTGAACATTAGAACCTAGGTCTCCTGTTTCCTGGTTTGGTAGACAAGGCATATGCAGGAACTTTATAACAAAGTATCTGGGGCCCCAGAGAAGATTAGTTATAGGATGCAAAAAGAATCCATGTAGCTGGAAGAGGAGGCAAGTGGGAGGCCTAGCTTCAGCAAATGGAGAGATGCCATTTACCCCAACCCACTCCTAATGCTTCGGTAGGATCTCAGCTATTTCTTGAACTGAGATCCCGAATTGGATAGGTGAATGGATGATCCTTAGTAAAAACAGGCAGCCACAGGTTTTGTTTTGTTTTGTTTTTAAATCAAAAAGGAGGGTCAAGAGAAATAACTATTTAAAATGTGATAGAGAAGGCTGAGAGCAAGAGGGTTTAAAGAGAATAAGAAAAGCAAAAACAGCAGAAAGAGCATTAACTCTGAGATGAAAGCCACGTGACTAACAAGTACATTAAGAAAAAAAACCCTGATATAATTTTTAAAAGCTGATCAGTTTCTGCAATTCAGTATTAGGAAGTAATTACATTACTTAGATGGGCCAAGGGGGAGGGGGAGGAAGCAGGAAGGGAGATCTATTTCCTTTATATTTTTTTGTTTTAATCCAGAGGCACAGTGCCTGGCACATATCAGGGGCTGATTGCTTGCTTAATTTGTTGCAAATAGATGTTTTTAATTGTCAGTTGTAAAGAAGAGCTTAGAATGTTAAACTATAGTTTGGTTTTGTTTGTTTGTTTGTTTTTGCTGGATTCCATAAGGCAGCACTTGTTGAATTTGGTCCATGAAATTCCTCCATTCCTCTCTAAGCTAAATCAGAATGGACAGGTTAGGTGTGAGTCAATGGAAAGAAATGCAGAATGGCTGATTCACCAGGAGCTAATGTCTGTTTCCTTACCTAAAGGATGAATCATTACTTTTATCAATTGTTTTGTTTTGTTTTGCTTTGTTTTGTTTTTAATACTTAGCTCTCACGTCAAGATAATAGTGCCAAACCAGGAAGGAAATCTCTCTGTATCAGGAGACTGGCCTTTAAAAACCTTCCCAGCCATCCACCAGCTCACCTTTAGGGGGAGCTCTAATGCGAAACATGGAAGCCACCCTTTAGCTTCCATTCTGAGTGCCCTGGCAAAAGATTTCCATTAAGGAAGAAATTAAACGAAAATGATTTAGGCTTTGGGGTTTAACTTTACTAAGGAAACTATCAGGAATAGTACTCTGAAATTCTTCTCCAGCCTTTCAGTTCAGTTGTTTTTTTGTTTGTCTGGGTAATTGGGGTTAAGTGACTTGGCCAGGGACACACAGGTAGTAAGTGTCAAGTGTAGGAGGTCAGATTTGAACTCAGGTCCTCCTGACTCCAGGGCCATTGCTCTATGCACTGCACCACCTAGCTGCCCCTTTCAGTTCAGTCTTGAAACTCCTTTTGCAATTATGGCAAGGCAGGGATTTTCAAAAACCTGACCCAGTAGTTTCAGAAGATCTGAGAGTAGACAGTGAGGGCAGTTGACACTGCCATAATAGGCTGTACAGAATTCATATATAATGAACACTTGAGAGACAATTCTACGACAGAAAATAAGATTAGAGGAAGGAGGTAGTTTGGATGATCTGGCATGTTGTTTAGTTGTGTCTGACTCTTCATGACCCCATTTGGAGTTTTCTTGTCAAAGATAATTGTGTGCTTTGCCATTTCCTTCTCCAGCTCATTTTATATATGAGGAAACTGAAGCAAACAGGGTTAAGTGACTTGCCCGGAGTCAGGTAATTAGAAAGTATCTGAGGCTGAATTTGAACTCAGAGCTTGGTGACTCCAGGCCTGAAATTTTATCCACTGCACCACCTGGCTGCCTACATCTAGAATATTAAGTACTTACTACCAGACTTGCTAAAATTTTTAGGGGAAAGTGCTCTCTGGAAGCCTTGAAAAACTATATAAATGTGGGCAGTTATTGTTCTATTATTAATTTTTATTTTTTAACATTCTATTTTATTTTCTTTTCCATTCTGAATTCTCTTCTACCTTTTCACCACCCCCAAACCATTGAGAAGGCATGAAAAAAAAGACCCTATTTTAAAATGTATATAGTCAAACAAAACAAAATCCTACATTAGTTATGTCCAAAACAGGGAAAAAAGGAAAATATATTTCAATCTGTACTCTGAGTCCATTGGTTCTCTGACTGGAATTAGACAGCATGCTTCATTGTGAGTTCTTTGGAAATGTGGTTGGTCTTTATGTTGACCAGGGTTCCTAGGTCTTTCAAAGTTCTTTTGTCTTTACAATATTGTTATTATTGTATAAATTGTTCTCCTGGTTCTGTTCACTTCACTTTGCATCAGTTTACACATATTTTCCCAGTTTTTCTGAAACCAACTGTTTCATGATTTTTTTTTACAGCACAGTAATATTTCATCATATTAATATACTTTCATACATTCATCTTCTGTGTATTTTTTTTTTTTTGGTGAGGCAATTGGGGTTAAGTGACTTGCCCAGGGTCAAACAGCTAGTAAGTGTTAAGTGTCTGAGGCCAAATTTGAACTCAGGTCCTTCTGAATCCAGGGCCAGCGCTCTATTCACTGTACCACCTAGCTGCCCCTACTTTCAGACATTCATATATCTTGTTCAACCATTCACCAATTGATGAGTACCATTTCATTTTCTAGTTCTTTGCCACCATAAAAAAGCTGCTATAAATATTTTGGTACCTGTGGAACCTTTTCCTCTTTGATCTTGTTGGAGTATTATTGTTCTATTACTATTGTCAATGTGATAAGAAGCTATGATTTCCTGGGGGAATTGATGCAAACATCCATAACTTATAGTCATAGAGAACTACTTAAGGCTCAGACAGATTACTTGAATTGTCCATATCACACAATTAGAAATTTTCAAAGGAGGATTTGGACCTAGTTCTTCCTGAAGCCAAGGGTACCATTCTATCCACAATGCTAGGACATCTCTTTATCTTAATATTCCTTTAAAATTATTATTATTTTGGTCTAGAAAGACTTGTGAATTCATTAGTGTGGGGAAAACTCTTAGTACAGAAATTCCTTTCAAAGTACAGGTTGCCAAATTCGATGTAATTTATAGTTTAGAGAGTTACCTGGGGCCATGAAAGGCTAAGCAACTTAACTTTGCTTAGACATCTAGTGTCAGAAGTAGGATTTGTATCCAGGTCATCCTGCTTCTACCATTTCTGCACTATCTTACCCTGCCTCTTAAAAGTATTCCCAGATTATTCTCTGCCTCCGCCTTTGAGGATATATATATATATATACGTGTGTGTGTGTATTATATCAGAATATAAATCTCCTTGTAGATTTAAATGTTTTCTATTAAACCAAGTTACCTCTATACAGCTGTGAAACAGAATGATCTTCAAATAAACAGATTCCAGGTCAATGAATCAAAAAACATATGGGAATGCACTGAGCATACAAATAGAAAAACTGAACCAGTCCTTGCTTTCAAGGAGATACTCATGTGAGTTTCAGTTGCAAGTCAGATGGAAATGTCCCATGGTTTTTAGGATGTAGCAATAAAGCAAATAGAAATGCATCATCTTTAATGCCGTTTCCATTGATTAAAACAAAGCCTTTCCTCATGCTGAACCATTTGGCAGTGCCAAGCAATTTAGTGGTAAGAATTTTCTTTTCCAGAGTCTCCAGTAGTTATGGCCAGGGATGAGGCAGAGTCTCAGCAATAGTGTCAACCTCAAATAGAAATGGTGGTCCTAGACTGTACATAGGGATCCTTGTGGGCCATATATTAACTTAGAAAACCATATGTGAACGTTATCTGTAGCCTACCATTTTGCTGTCGAGTCCTTTCAGTCACGTCTGACACAATTTTGGAGTTTTATTGGCAAATATACTAGTTTGCCATTTCCTTCTCCAGTTCATTTTACAGATGAGGAAACTGAGGCAAACAGAGTTAAGTGACTTGCCCAGGGTTATATAGCTAGAAAGTGTCTGAGGCTGGATTTGAACTCATAAAGATGACTTCCTGATTCCCAGCCCAGTTATTGATTTATATTTATAGCTTTATTAACAACAAATTATTAATATTAATGAATATAAACCATGATTAATAATTTATTAGTGTATGTTTTAGTATTATTTTCCAATTATACTTTGATGTGTTGCCGCTGCATTTGGGAATGCTGTCCAACACCTCTGATCTATAGCACTTGCAGAAACAGTTGGTAGGCTGAAGTTTTCATTAAGAGAGAACACATATAGGGAAGTGGTAGTAGTAGGACAGAAGGGTAGAGTGGGTATTGTGGTTTCTAAAATCACAGAGATGATGATTGGTGGCATAAGAGTAGATCAATGCTAAGGACTCTAACATTGTGCCTTTCTTCATGCTGAACTTTTTTTTTCTTTCTCTTGAGACTAGATCTGTGATTCTACTGATACAGGGAACTCCCTCTACTAGTTCTGCAACTTAAGGTCTCAGAGAGTTTCATTTGAAATTTATCAGACTCTCTCTTTGTGCCAGTTATTCTTATATGCTTCATTTTCCTCACTAGATTCTAAGTTATTTAAGAGAAGGGCCTGTGTCATATCTACATTTTCTTCGAAGACACACTTATCACTATAGTATCTGGAGTTAATAAGTGCTTAATTAATATTTGTTAAATTGACTTGCTAAGTTTCGTAAGTGGGAGCAACAGGACTTGTCCACCAATTAAAGAGGGATATGGGATAGGGAGAGAGAAAAGTCCAAAATGACTCCTGTTGTGAGCTTAGGTGTCATCAAAGGAAATAGAAGGGGACATCTAGGTGGTACAGTGGATAAAGCACCAGCCCTGTATTCAGGAGGACCTGAGTTCAAATCTGGCCTCAGACACTTGACACTAGCTGTGTGACCTTGAGGAAGTCACTTAACCCCAATTGCCTCACTTTAAAAAAAAAGGAAAAAAAAAGAAATAGAGAAGTTGGTGAGAGGATCAGGTTTTGGGGGAAGATATTAAGAAATCTGTTTTGTACATGCTGGTCTCAAATTCAGCCCCTTCCCTACACTCATGGTCACTATTACTCTGGTTTAGGGCCTCATTACCTCTTGCTTGGTCTACTGTAATGATCTCCTAATGGGCTCTAGTCTCTCCCTTCACTAATCTAACTTCCACAAACTAATGTAATCTGATCTACAATTTAACCTTTTCATTTCCTTGTTTACAAAGCTTCTGTGCCTCCATCTTGTTACTACATGAAATATAAACTTTGTTAGACTTACAATCTGACCTTAACCTACCTTTCCAGACTTATCGTACATTGCTTTCTTTCACTTATTCTATATTCCAGCCAAACTGGTCTGCTTACTGTTCCCCAATGCAAAACATTCCATGTCTTTTTTCCATGCCTCTCCACAGACTTTCCCCCATTCCATCTTCATAGAACACGTCTTCCTTCAAGGTTCAGTTAAGGTGTCACCTTAAATAGGAAGTCCCTAGTTGCTAGCGCCTTTCCTCTATGCCCCCTCCCCAAATTATTTTATGTATTTTAATTTTCTTTCTTTAAAATTATTTTTGAAATGTGTGTTACTATCTTATATTTTGAGGGCATCTTCATTTCTTATTATGCCTCTCCCTAATCCCTATCTCATGAGCCATCTCTTGTGACAAAGAATTTTTAAAAATCAGTTAAGCAAAGCCAATGCATCAAGTAAGTTTAGCAGTCTATGCCAGGGCTTCTTAAATTTTTTCCACTTGCAACCCTGTATATAGGTATATAAAATAGGTATATGTAACCTTTTACTGTTGCCAATTTTTTTGCAACCGCCACATTCAGTTACACGACCCCATGTAGGGTTGCAAACCACAGTTTAAGAAGCTTTGGTTTATGCAGTGTTTCCCATTCATAGTATCCCTCCTCTGAAAAGAAGGGAATGAGGTGGATTTTCTTATTTCTTATTTTTTTTTTCTGGGGCCATGCTTCATCATCATAATTTTTGCATTTCATTTTCTGTGTACATATTATCTCTACTCCTCCAAGAGAATTTAAACTTGAGGATGGAACAATTCTATTTTTATCCTGTATCCCTAGCATAATATCTGGTACATTATAAGTATTTATGTTGTTGTTGTTATTATTTGTCCTTTGTTCTCTCTTTTTTTTTTTGATGAGGCAATTGGGGTTAAGTGACTTGCCCAGGGTCACACAGCTAATAATTGTTAAGTGTCTGAGGCTGGATTTGAACTCAGGTCCTCCTGAATCCAGGGCCATTGCTCTATCCACTGTGCCACCTAGCTGCCCCTATCTTTTGTTCTCAAAGAGGACCATGACATTGGGGTGATGTCATGACATTGCACCAAATTGGATTTAAGTGAGGGAGGGCTGTGCAAGGTCACCAACCTCACTCTCTGCTCCAGAGGCATCTCGATCCAGTGGCAAGTTATACATCAGGATGACTGGAGATGGCCCCAGATGTTTTTAAGACAATTGGAGTCAAGTGACTTGCCTAAAGTCACACAGCTGGTAAGTGTCTGAGGTGAGATTTGAACTCAGGTCTTGTTGACTTCAGGGCCAGTGCTTTATCCACTGCACTACTTAGCTGCCCCTAGGTGGTTATGAAATGCTAGCTGAATTAATAAATTAAAGGTGACAGATAAAGATACCCAGGAAACAAATGGAAGTGTGGAATTGGAGTTATTGGGAGAGGTAGATAGATATATAAGATCAGAGTATCAAGAGCTAGAAGGGTCCTTAGAGATTATCTAATTCAAACTCCCCATTTTACAGGTGAGGAAACTGAGATGGAGAAAAACTAAATACCTTGAAAGTCCCGTATTTGTTCAGCATGGAAGTGAGTATGAATTCCTGGAAATGCATCATAGTACCAAGGGAGAGAATATAGAGAGAGAAGAGGCCCAAGGAGAAAACTTTGGGGACACCCATCTTTAAGGTTCCTAGATAACATGCAGAGGAAGTGTCAGTTTCCTCAACTTTAAATACAAGTAACAAAACCTCCTTTACTTCACAGGATCGTTATAAAAATAAAATGAGATGTGTCTGAAAGCATTTTGGTTTTCTTTCAAATTTATTTTATTTTTCATTTAATTGAGCTGAGAAGCTGGGAAACTTACATCTGTCTCCTTTAAACTTTTCTTAGCACTTTCACATTTTTTGTTTTGTTTTGTTTTTGCAGGGCAATGAGGGTTAAGTGACTTGCCCAGGGTCACACAGCTAGTTAAGTGTCAAGTGTCTGAGGCTGGATTTGAACCCAGGTCCTCCTGAATCCAAGGCCAGTGCTTTATCCACTGTGTCACCTAGCTGCCCCCGCACTTTCACATTTACTAATTCTTTTATTTCTACAACAACCTTGTGAAGCAAAGAGGAAGTGTGGATTTATCTTCATTTCAGAGAAAGAGAATTGAACAATGTTGAAAAATTCAGAGATCATGGTGTGATTTTTAGGGTTGAACGGCTGCTATTAAAATCTTAGCTCTACTTTTACTAGATATGTGATTTGGGGCAAGCCAATAAATGTATTCCTTTGTAAATTGAGGGGATTAGATTAGATTTTTATTCCAGACAGCTCAATTTGTGATACTGGGAAATGTTATTCTGGAAAATTTCCTCAAAGGAAGAATAGTAAATTGAATAATGTATCTTACAAGTATTTTTTGTTCCATAAAGAAAGTTATTCTTTGTATTTTTTTTTTGGTTCAAAGCTTTTAAACAAACGTTAATTATCTCTTTGTTTAAATAAATAAAACTCCTCAAATTTAAGGGAGGCCTGGCCAATGAGCCTAGTCCTTATGAGCATGTGCAGAGTGTTTGGCTGATGCAATCCCCCTGTGAACTTTGGAGCATGGACAGCCATTCTGTAATTGATTGTGGTCTGCTGGCCATGTGATAAAGAAAATCCTTTTTGATTGGCTATATAGCTAGAACTGAGAGTACATTCAAAAGGCATTAGTTGATCCGAACCTCTTCCTTCTCTTGTTCTGGCCAGTGATGTTTCTAGGGTCTTTGGAATGTACAATGAAGTCATTGACCAGAACCTCATTTGACAAATTTTAAAAGCATTTATTAAGTGCAAGTAGTGTATGTGATAGGAGACAGGTCCTTGCCTTCAGTTTAGTACTAGGAGAGATGAGCTATGTATTAAAATGAGGAGTATGCAAAAGAGGGATAAGTTAAATCATTGAGAATGGAAGAGGGGCCGAAGAACTAGATATAAGTGAAAGTTAGCACTACTTTTAGAAATGGGAAGATGAACTCGTCAAGCTGTAGGCTAAATATGGGCTTGCTTTCAATTCCTGGCAAAACTGTACAATATATGATTTTGTTTTAAAAAATGTTATTAATATCTTTTGTTTTTATATCACCTTCATTTGCAAATATATCCATTCACTCTACTAGCTTCCAATGCATTCTTTGTAACAAAGAGTTTAAAAAAGAGAGAAAACCCCCCAAACTATTTCAACAAAATTAAGCAATACATCAATGAGTTTTGCCAATCTATGCAATGTTCTGCAGCCATAGTTCCCCATCCCTGCCTAGAAGGGAGAGCAGTGCATGTAGAATGCTGTTAGAGGGAAAGCTTGTAAGTGCTTACAATGGGAAGCATTGATTACTAAGAACCAGTATGGGCTCATTATGAGCAGGTTATGTCAGAATAACCTCATTTCCTCTTTTGACAGGGTTACTAGATTGATATATCAGGGAAATGCCATATATGTGGTAGAACTCCATTTTGGTTAGGCATCTGAAAATGTCTTTCACCATTATGGACAACATAGTATAAGGGGCTAAAATTCGAGCTATACTATCTAAAATGTAATGAGTGGTCACCAATAAATTATAAGCTTTAGCAAGAGTATTTAAGTGTTTTAGTATTTATTAAAGAGCATTGGGATCAGAGAGAAAGGTAAAAATCTAACTATTTCTAAGAGACCCCATCATCTGACCAGCCATGGTAAGGTCAGAAACCAAAAGAGGAAGAAGCCCTCTCTCAGCGTCTGCTTCCTACTTCGTGTCCTCCTCCCAGAAATGGGAGGCTCCTCAAGTTGATTGGCTGGTAGCTTTGATAGGCAGTACCCATGAGCAAACGTCACTTCCTGATGCCAAGGAACTGACCACATGGCTTGCCCTCAGACACCTTCTCCTCATGGTGGAGCTTTCCTACAGTAGTCTCCAGCAGGTGGCATCATTTCAATCATTACAATAGAAAGATAAAGGCTTAATGATAAACTAGCTATGTTGATTTAGAATTGGCCAAAGGAACAAATCCAAAGAATTTTGACTAATGGACCACTATGTAAATTCTACCTGTTATATTCTCAGCATTAAAAAGCCTTTATTGAAAATAAATCATACGATCCTCTTTAGAAACAAACACAAGTACTGTTAGGAAACCACTGGAAATTCATAGAATCTTTGCCTGAAGAGACCTTAAAAATGTGGTAAAATATGAAAGTTTTTAACAGTCGGTTAGGATAACTGAAAGACGCCAGTTTTTCAAGGACCACCCTTTTGGGGAGGAGATGAACAGTCCGCCTGCTGCGCATGTCAGACTGCCTGCCGGGTACAGTCCGCCTGCTGCGCATGTCAGACTGCCTGCCAGGTACAGTGCGCCTGCTGCGCATGTCAGACTGCCTGCCGGGTTTTTTTTTGACTTCCGGGGTGGAGAAAAAGAGAGAGGCCTTTTTGCCTGCTTGGCGGGACTCCTGACGGCGCGGCACGGACTCTCTCTCTCCAAAGGAGGCCTTGTCGGTTGGTGGCCTTGTCGGTTGGTGGCCTTGTCGGTTTGGTGAGTTGTTATAAGGAATATAGACTAAGCTTAGACTTAAGACGATTTGTATTGTGTTTCTACTTTCCTATCCTTCTAACCAACATCACCTTGTGACTATCATAACTATAAATAAAAAGGTCTATCTAGAAAACCAAAACCTGCTTCCATTTACTAGTTTGGGAGATAAATTAAGGGAAAGGTTAAGTAGGGGAGATTTATGATCTAATATCCAATTTTAAATCTCACAGTTTTGGCGACCCAGATGGGACCTTAAGGACCCTCCCACCCTCCCTAGTTTGGCCATAAGCCGGCCAATTCGGTGGATTTTCCAAATTACCCCCCCCCCCCCACGGACTTTCCCTTTGTCTAATCTCCCTTAAAGACTTTAAGCCTCTAAGAGTCTTGCTTTAAACAGAAAAGCCAGCCCAGTTTAAAGGGCAAGATGCTCGAATATTCTACTATCCCTTTGATTTTTCTCATCGGAATGTATTGGGACAGCATAACATCCCGACTTAGAGGAATAGTTTACTCAATGGTCCTTCATAACATTATTGGTTTTTTCCTCATTCAGGCAGCAAAAAGTTTTTTGTATAATAGTATACGTGAGAATCTTTGGGAAAATACGTTTAATATAAGTAGAAATTTTATGCCTGCAATTGAAATACCTTTTAATACCACATCCATAGTTCATACGACTAAGGATTTTATTTTTTTTTGGTTTTTTTTTTGTTTTTGTTATTATCATTGTTTTTGTTATTATCATTGTTATGATATGGGGGAAATTCTCACATATGGAGAGAGACCTCGAAATGAAATTCTCACATATGGAGAGAGACCTCAAAATGGCTGTTTCTACTAGAGATGATCCAAGTTCAGAATCAGATCAGCAGAAACTACTCCCTCTGCAGGAAGCTATAGAACATAGTAAGAAGGGAGTGCCAATTCAAGTCAGAAAATATAGCCCCTTTAGACCAAGTGACTTGAGCGCATGGAAATCAATCATCCCTAGTTTTGAGAAAAATCCTAACACTGTAATTTCACAGTTAAGGACTATATTTAATGCATATCAACCCAGTTGGGCTGATGTTACTTGCCTTTTGGAAACTTTACTGTCCCCAACTGAGATTACAGATGTTATCTCAGCAGGAAATGCCCTTGTTGCGAAAGGTAAGGCCGATGTGGAATGGCCTCTAAAGGATCCAGAGTGGAATTATAATGATGATAGGGATTTCCAAAGATTAAAAGATGCTAGAGAAACACTTCTGAAGGGAATGGAATCTTGCTCTAGAAAACCAGAAAACTGGCAGAAATTTTTAAGCCTACCTCAGGAGGCTAATGAAAGACCAAACAGATTTTATGATAGACTTTGTGAGGCCGCTAGACAGTACACCAGATTGGATCCAGTAGATTTAAGAGATTCCTGTATCATTCTCAACACATTTGTTTATAATTCACTGCCAGAAATACGCAGATACTTTCTGAAACAATGTCCAGACTGGAGAAATCTCTCAGTAGATAGAATTAAGGAACTTGCAAATTATGTCTTTGACTCACGTGAGGAAGATCCAGATCACCCTAAACAGAGCATTCTGGCACCAGCGATTACTAGTCAGCCATGTGGATACCGGAGCAAGGACACTAAGGTGTGTTGTTACTGTCGTAAGGAGGGGCATGAATTGAGAGAATGTAGGACTTGGAGAAGAAATTCTAATTCTAATTACAGGCGAAATCAAAATAGAAATAGATCTTTTTGGAGGAATACAGAAAGGCAGTACCAGAATAATGGTAACCAAGACCCCCCTCAGAAGAGGACACAGGAATGATGGTGTCTTGGGGAGGAATGGAACATAGATAATGAAAGCCATATATTCCCAGATCCGGATTTTTTGAATGCACTTGTGCCAGTCCATTCACCTCCCCAGAGTAATGAACCACATGTCACCTTAAAAGTGGGGGAGACTTATTATGATTGTCTGCTAGACACAGGAGCCTCTAAATCAGTATTAGTAAGCAAACCAGATGCTGGGTGTAGACCTGTAGGATATTTGAATGTAGTGGGAGTCTCAGGAAAGAGCCAGAGAGTGGCAAAATTGAATCCTCGCATGGTATCTATGGGGCCCTTAACAGTAGAACATTCATTTTTACTCATGCCTGATGCCCCTGTAAATTTATTAGGTCGTGATCTCCTTTGCAAGCTTAGAGCAACCATATCTTGTGCTCCAGATGGGGCTGTCTCCTTACAATTGCCAGAGGATACTGTTCATTTATTACCAATTTTACTTACAGAAGCTCAAGGAACAGCAGGGAGGTATCCAAAATCCCCTCTGACATTCCTGAGTCTTTATGGGCCTCATCCCCTAATGAGGTGGGGCTCCTTAAGTCTGCCATGCCTGTTACCTTTAAAGTTAAGGGGGGACCACCCCCCTCCATTCCACAGTATCCATTGTCTAGGGAAGCAATAGAAGGGATCACCCCTATAATTGAGGCTTTGAAAAACCAGGGTATTATTATTCCATGTCATCACTCTCCATGCAATACTCCCATTTTGCCAGTTAAAAAACCCAAGCCTGGGCCAGATGGTAAACCTGTTTATCGCTTTGTGCAAGATCTTAGAGCGATTAATAATTATGTTATTCCTAGACATTCTATAGTCGCAAATCCGGCTATGATAATTTCCTCAATTCCCTATGAATCTACATGTTTCACAGTGGTAGACCTTTGCTCTGCCTTTTTCTCCATACCAGTACATGAGGACTTCCAATATTTATTTGCTTTTACCTGGAAAAATAGACAGTGGACCTGGACTAGACTCCCACAGGGATTTGTAGACAGTCCCACATTATTTTCCCAAATTTTACAGCAGGATCTGGCCTCTATTACCTTTAAAGCCTCCACACTAGTACAATATGTTGATGACTTACTTTTGGCCTCTCCTAATGCTGAAATTTGTCAGGAAGATAGCCGTCACTTACTGCTGGAGCTGCACAAGAGAGGACACAAGGTTTCTAAGACAAAGGTACAATGGTGTTTGCCCCAGGTAGAATATTTAGGATTTATTTTGGCTGCTGGAACTCGCTCTGTCTCTTCTAAGCGAGTCCAGGCCATTCAACAACTCTCTGCCCCCACTACTAAGAGGCAGTTGAGAGCCATTCTGGGAGCAGCTGGGTACTGTAGACAATGGATACCCTCTTTTGGTGAAATTACTAAACCCCTCATAGCTCTTACAAAAAGTTCTGTTCCAGACATTTTACAGTTGGATCCCCAGCATCTCTCAGCCATAAAAGAATTAAAACGGGCCTTGTTATCAGCACCTGCCCTAGGACTGCCAGATTATAGTAAGCCTTTCACTCTCTTTGTGCATGAACAAAGGGGGGTGGCTTCTGGAGTCCTGACTCAGTCACTGGGGCCTAACCAGCGTCCTATAGCCTACTATTCAATTCAGCTGGACCCTGTAGCGGCTGGAGTGCCACCTTGCCTTAGAGCAGTGGCGGCCACAGCGCTTTTGGTAGAAAAAGCCTCTGATTTGGTCCTAGGTAACCCTCTAACTGTGCAATGCCCTCACGAAGTGGAGGCTCTCTTACTACGTCACAGGACACAAGCCTTTTCAGATCAAAGGCTGGCTAAGTATGAAATAACCCTGTTAGGTAATGAGAATATCACTTTAAAACGCTGCACAGTTCTTAATCCAGCAACACTACTCCCTAATTTACCATTCTCGGGGGAACCGTTGCATGACTGTGCTTCTTTAGTTGATATGGCTGAAAAACCCCGTGATGATCTTTTTGATACACCTTTAGAAAATCCTGATCTTGTCCTCTATACAGATGGTTCCTCATTTATGAGAGAGGGAACCCGTTTTACTGGAGCTGCTGTAGTTTCTGATTATGACACCCTCTGGGCAGCTTCTCTGCCTTCCCATTTTAGTGCACAGGCTGCTGAACTTGTGGCTCTTACACAGGCCTGTAATATAGCTAAAGATAAGAGTGCCACCATTTTTACTGACTCGAAATATGGCTTTGGCATATGCCACTTTATTGGTATGATTTGGCGTCAACGAGGCTTTCTAACATCCTCGGGCAAGGCTATTGCCAATGGGGACCTTATCAAGGACCTCTTAGATGCCCTAAAACTGCCTTCTTCCCTAGCCGTTGTACATTGCCCTGCCCACACAGGGAATAGTGACCCTGTTTCAAAGGGAAATGCACGAGCCGATTCTGCAGCCAAGCTTGCTGCATTAGAAGCTCCTGAACATGTATTTAACCTTTCACCTTCTGAGGATATTCCTTCCAACCTAACCTATGACGATTCTGAAGTAGAAAAGTGGAAAAAGAAATTTAAGGCGAAACAGATCAATGGCATCTGGGTGTCTCCGGAAGGTAAGCCATTTCTTCCCCGGAAATTCTACCACCAGGTATGCCTCTCTGTTCACAGAAAAGGCCATTTTGGTACACAAGGCATTGTAGACTCTATTAAGAGAACCTGGATAGCACCAGGTGTGACTAATACAGCATCTCGAATCTGCTCGGGCTGCTCCACATGTCAGTCTTATAATCAGTATGCTTTTAAGGCCAAAGCTTATGGAGGGCGTCCTCTAGCATATACACCTTTTGAGCACTTACAAATTGATTATATTACTATGCCAAAAGCAGGACATTATAAATTTTGCCTTGTTATAGTTGATCAGCTCACTCGGTGGGTGGAGGCCTTTCCCAGCCCCCGAGCCACAGCTGCCTTTGTTGCCAAAATTCTTCTTAAAGAGATAGTACCTCGTTTTGGCCCACCAGCCCGCATCGATTCTGACAAAGGCACACATTTCACTGATTCGATTTTATCCCAAATCTACTCTTTCTTGGGAGTGACTCCAAAATTCCACACGCCCTACCATCCACAAAGTTCAGGCCAAGTCGAACGTATGAATAAAGAGCTTAAGAGTATGATTGGCAAATTATGTACTGAAACCCATTTGAAATGGCCTGATGTTCTACCATTGGCATTATTCTATCTACGAAGTAGACCAAGAGGAGAACTTCATATATCTCCTTATGAAATGCTTTTTGGTCACCCTCCTATCCAAGCTAAAACTTTTTCCCCAGTTTATACATCACTGGTGGGAGGTGATACTTCTGTTGCTTCCTATATACAGGAATTACAGACCAGGCTACGTGAACTCCATGAGGCAGGAGCTGTGGTCCAGGCAGGACCATTAGACTTTTCATTGCATAACTTCAACCCAGGAGATAAAATATATGTAAAGAATTTTCAGAGAACCAGTGGAACTCAACCTGCCTGGGAAGGACCTTTTCAGGTATTATTGACAACTCCTACCGCCATTAAAATTGGTGAAAAAGACTCATGGATTCATTGCTCTCATATAAAGCCTGCACCATTCATAGGTGAAGAGATTTCAGATAGACCTGAGGTAGACGCTAAAGAGGTAAAAACCCTAACGATAGCAACTGTTAAAGAGCAAAGAAAGTTCAGAGGAAACAGGAAGTTCCCATTTAAGAATCCCACTGATCAGTTAAATGCTTTGGGACTCAGTCTTCGTAAAGTATCAGGAGACGGAAATTGCCTTTTTAGGGCTTTAGCAGACCAGCTAGAAGGTCACTGTAGAAATCATCTCAGACACAGACAAGAAGCTGCTTCTTATATGATTAACCATAGACAAGAGTTTGAGTCTTTTATAGTAAATGACTCCCCTTTTGAAGAATATGTTGATGAATTAAAGAAATTTGGAAAGTGGGGAGGAAATGATACAATTGTAGCATTTGCTAAGCAGCATCAGCTGAATGTTGTGGTTCATCAATTAAATCAGCCTTTATTGAAAATCAGTGGCACAGACAAAACTGATGCTACAGAACTCCACATTTTCTACCATAAAGAACATTATGACAGCATTAGAAAGATCAATGACAATTCAGAAACCCCTGCCACTTTGGCATGCAGAGAATTGGGGAACCAGTTAAAACAATGTGGCATACCCCAAACTCTAGCAGCTTAAATACCTTATAATTTAACAAGCATTTCCTTCTACAGGCAAAAGCACTGAAGTACATGGCCTAGTTTTCTGGCCTACCTCAACTATTTTTTTTTTAAATTAATTTTTGGGTTTTTTTGTTTTTGTTTTGACTTTTGAAAGGCACTGAAAAGACCTGGAATTGACTGCACCTTTAAGTTCTTTAAGAGCACAAAAGGGTGCTTAGCGAATCTTTTGCTTTTTATTTTTTATTTTTGGTTTTGCTTTGGTTTTTTTTTACTTTTGTTTCTTTTGCTTTTCTTTAAAACTAAATTTTGTAAACTAAGTGATTATTCAAAGACATTTTAAGTATATGCTGTGGGTGAGGCTATCGGGCCTCAGAAGCTACCAGAATTCTTCTTTTTTTTTATTTACTCTTTCTTTTTGAGAGAACCATGAGTTCTAATGAGTTTTGTTTTATTTATTTATTTTTCTCCTTTCTCTTGTATGTTGTTCTGTTTAACTAAAAAGTACCAGAAATTGCTTGATACCTCACTGAAAACATTGAATATTGAATCTTGCTAATTGAAGTCTTATTTCTTTTTGATGAATTAATCACCACTTTAAGTATCTGCTACTGTTATACCAGAGAATTCATGTATAAGATGATGTGGTCTACTTGCTAAAAGAAGATTATGTAATAATGTCTAAAAGAAGATTATGTAACAATGTCTAATATAATCAGCTATTTACATTCGTTTATTATTTATATGTCATTATACTCTGGGTATGGTTTGGAATTATTGTATATATCACTAATATATTCTCAGTTATGCAGCATAGCACACATTTTTACCATCATATTGTCTTTGGTGAAATTAATGAGATTTCAGAAATATGGAAACTTATCATTTCAGAGACTAACTTGCTGTGAACTCTGACGCAGGCCCTGGAGAGAATATATGTGCAACAAAAGGAGAGACAGGTATACGTAAGTCCATGGTTTGCTTATGATGGTGACTATGTAGAGCACAATTACTAGGCACAGTCCAGTATTCATCCTCTCTCCCTCCTAATTTAACCTAATTTAACTGAACTTATTTATCTTTTTATCTCACTCAGTTGAATTCACCTGTGGCCTAGCACAATCACTGGCTGTCTCAGAACCATGAGATATGGTATGATAACCTTTCCATAACATTTTCAGGTGTCATGAACACATACTAAATTTGGCTTTGATCCAGACACATGGTGGTAAAAAGTGTTACACATTGCATAACTACCTCAACCCTCTATTACAAGTCTAACCATATAAAGGAGGGAATGTAATGGAATTTATTAATTTGATCATTGACAATGCTATGCTAAGGTTTTAAAAATACAGCAATTCAAACAGTTAAAGAAGATAATCCAGCTTTCCAGACCAGAGTCCAGAATCCAGTTTTCCAGACCAGAATCCAGTTTCCTCCTGATGACATCTTACCACTTCAAGAAGACAAGAGAACTCAGAGACTTTATATGAACTGTTTTGCTTTATTAGCTTTTACTATCTCCTTTCTGTTATATACTATCTGTAACATGTACTCTCTGCAGAGGCTCTCCCTTTGCAAGACTAATGTCAAAGCGTCGGTTCATGAGGAAAAAAAAAAAAATCGCCCCTCTGGACAAAACTTTCCTCTCTTCCTTTTCTGTATTGTTGTTCGCATATTATTAGTCAGCAAAAGTTATTATATTCTTTTTACTGTTCCATCAAGGAAACATTCCGTTTCTTGAGGAAGCAAAGGGGGGAAATGTGGTAAAATATGAAAGTTTTTAACAGTCGGTTAGGATAACTGAAAGACGCCAGTTTTTCAAGGACCACCCTTTTGGGGAGGAGATGAACAGTCCGCCTGCTGCGCATGTCAGACTGCCTGCCGGGTACAGTCCGCCTGCTGCGCATGTCAGACTGCCTGCCAGGTACAGTGCGCCTGCTGCGCATGTCAGACTGCCTGCCGGGTTTTTTTTTGACTTCCGGGGTGGAGAAAAAGAGAGAGGCCTTTTTGCCTGCTTGGCGGGACTCCTGACGGCGCGGCACGGACTCTCTCTCTCCAAAGGAGGCCTTGTCGGTTGGTGGCCTTGTCGGTTGGTGGCCTTGTCGGTTTGGTGAGTTGTTATAAGGAATATAGACTAAGCTTAGACTTAAGACGATTTGTATTGTGTTTCTACTTTCCTATCCTTCTAACCAACATCACCTTGTGACTATCATAACTATAAATAAAAAGGTCTATCTAGAAAACCAAAACCTGCTTCCATTTACTAGTTTGGGAGATAAATTAAGGGAAAGGTTAAGTAGGGGAGATTTATGATCTAATATCCAATTTTAAATCTCACAAAAATATAGGCTGATCTCCATTTGATATCTGAAGAAATAGATGCCCAGGGTGAGTGACTTGGTGGACATCACTCAAATAGTTGATAACTGAGCTAGAACAAGAACCTGGAGTCAGGACAAGCCAAGTTCAAATCCTGCCTCAGACACTTACTAGTGTGACCTTGGGAATGTCACTTAAGCTCATGTTGCCTCAGTTTCTTCATCTGTAAAATTGAGATAATAACATCTATCTCCTAGGGTTGGTTTGATCAAATGGGATATTATAAAGTCCTTTGCAAACCTTAAAGTGCTATATAAATGTTAGTTATTGTTGTTATTACTAATATTATTATTGATAATAATCTTGAACTTCTAGTTCAAAGCTATAGTTCACTGTATGCTTGCTTACCTCCCATAGTTTATGTTCTTAAATATAGAGATCCATTGGGTAGTATGTCCAAAATAATTTATAATACTTTATTTCAATATCATTTCAGTATGCAGGCAGTGAAGTTATAAAAAATATTGGATACTCCAGTAATAGGGCAGCTAGGGGGTGTGGTGGATAGAACACCAGACCTGGAGTCAGGAAGACCTGAGTTGTAATCCAGCCCCAGACACTTAGCTAGCTGTGTTACCCTGGGCACTTAGGAATTGAATGTGAGACATGGGAAACACTGGCAAAGTACCACCCAGCATGGCATGCTCATATCAAAAAAGGTGCTGTGCTCTATAAGAGGAGCAGACTTGCAGTAACACAAAAGAAACATGAGATGCTCAAATTTAGAGACATCTCCACTTCAAATATTGGTATAGACCATGCCCGATTTGTGGTAGAGTTTTCTGGGTTCATATTGGTCTGATTAGCCACAGCTGGATACACTGTACTTTGACTCCAACATAATGATGTCATCTTGGTCCTTTTTGAGAATAAAGATAATAAGGGACAGCTAGGTGGCAAGGTGGATAAAGCACCAGCTCTGGATTCAGGAGGACCTGATTTCAAATATGACCTCAGTCACTTGATACTTACTAGTTGTGTGACCCTGGGCAAATCACTTAACTCTCATTGCCCCCCCACCCCCCCCCACCCCCACAAAAAGAATAAGGACAATAACTAACCAACTCTGGGCAAGTGACAACTCTATTTGCCTCAGTTTCCTTATCTGGAGAATGAGCTGGAGAAAGAAATGGCAAACCACTCCAGTATGAAATTTATATAGAAGAAATTTAAGTCCTCTAACACTAGAGATAGAAGCCCTAGACCACATGATCTAGTTTTCCATTAATGACAAATCACATTCAAAAAAAGGGAAAGGCAATTCATTTGCAAAATGGTAAAAATAGTGTAAGACAATGGAAAGAGCACTTGTTCTAGAGTCAGAAGATGTGAGTTCAAATCCTCTGTGACCTTAATTTGAACTCTCCAGCCATCAGTTTTGTCCAAGTACTTACATCACAGACATCAAGCTTCTAGAACAGAGGGAACAATGATGTTACTGAAGATAATAGCAGATAATAGGAAACTCATATTTTTCTTTCTATCCATAATTTGGACTCTTCAGCTGTGATTCAAACCCAGGATTTCTGTCTCTAAATCCTGTACTCTTTCCACTGTACCATACTGCCTTCTAAAATGGGAGATAGAAAGAAGGAAGAAACAAGTATTAAATCTTCTTTCCTTTCCTTTATCCTATTCCAATTTTGCCAAGAGATTTGAAAGTCTGTTAATCCGAATTAATTGAAAATTATATTGTATTTTGCCTCTGGATTAAAATCTTTCAAGTAAAAAGTTTTGCATATTGTTCTGATACTTTAAAAAATGCTATGAGCTCTTAGGATCAGATTATTCCTTTCACTCCCTTCTCCAATAGGGTGCCTCTTTTCCCAGAACTGAGACCTGCGGTCCATCTGGGTTCAATCCTACCAGATTCCAGAATCTTCTGTAATGAGAAGAGGAATTCAATCTTTGCCTCATTAAATCCTTACTCTGATGCCCTAAGGACAAATTATTTCAAGCTTCCTCAAAGCTTCCTTTAAGGCTTCCTCAAAATGGGATATTAAAAAGGCACTGAACATGAATGAGGTATAGGACGGGTATTTATTTCCTATACACAAAAGAAGTGCTAAACATAGAACATTCATACAGGTGATCTAGAACTATAGCCTAAGTTGGAAGCAATGTCTTCTTTTAATAAGTACACTGAGTCATTCACTCTTCTGACTCTGACACACCCAAAAACTGAATCACCATGTCCCTAGAGTCCCTCTAAGTTTACAGGGGGAACTGGAAACTTCAGGGGCATGGTCCCAGGATTGGCCCCCATAAGCAAATTCAACCTCAGATACACTAGTATGGAATGTTCTAGGGAAAAAAAAGATCCCATAAATGGTGAAGGGTACCAAGCAGGACAAAGGGGCATACATGAAGCAGAGAGAGAGTTATAAAGAAAGACTAGGCATAGAGGACCAGAGAGGTTTTCTGGACCAACATGGGTCTGGAAAGTGTCCTTGCCTGGAATTTGCTTCCTGATAAAATATTAAGGCTCATCAATTGAATTATGACATTTGGGAAATGTCCTTTGACTTTGCCTTTAAAAAGGAGACAGACTTTTTTGAAGAAAAGACAGGCACCAGAATTTAAAGGTACATGGGAGAGGGGATATACACAAAGGAGTCAACTCTTTGTTCCCAACATTCTTTAGGGAGCTTCAACCACAGGAGGACTGTTCCCCTCCCACTCCCTTTCACAGCATAAAAACCTCAAACTCCTTACCACTCAGGGTACAATTCACCCATGCAGCTGTTGCTGAATGTAGGAATTTTCTTTAAGTGAATTGGTTTATGAAGTAGCCTGCCTAGAAGGGGAATGCCTGATAATTTCAATTTTCTTTTCCTTCATTTTTATTTTATTTTATTTTATTTTATTTTTTAAGTGAGGCAATTGGGGTTAAGTGACTTGCCCAGGGTCACACAGCTAGTAAGTGTTAAGTGTCTGAGGCTGGATTTGAACTCAGGTACTCCTGACCCCAGGGCCGGTGCTCTATCCACTGCACCACCTAGCTGCCCCCCAAGTTTCTTTGGAATGATGTATAATTGCTATTCCCTTTTGATCATGGTGACTCCACTGATCAACTGGATTTGGGGTAGGTCATTTAAAACACTTTGATCTGTATTTCCCCACCTGTCAAAATGGGATAATAATATCTGCTTTGCATACTTCACAAGTTGTGAGGAATAAGAGCAAAACCACATTTTCCCCACAACAGCTTGTTATTCCCATTTTACAGATAAGAGAACTGAGACTGAGAGATTGAGTCCAAGGTCATATAGACAGCAAATGACAGAATCTGAGATCACACTTGGGTCTTCTGATTTCAAGCCCAGGAATCTTTCTACTACCACATTACCATTATCAAAGGATATGGGAAAATGCCTTTGAAAACTCTGAAGCATTATACTAATATAACTAATAATGATAGAAAGCATTTATATAGTGCTTTAAGGTTTGCAAAGAACTTTGTGCATGTTTTTTCATTTGATCCTCACTGTGATCTGAGGTTGGTGGTATTATTATTCCCATTTTACAGATTAGGAAATTGAGACTGAGAGAAGAGTTTATTTTTAATTATTTTACATTTTAAAAATGTTTAGTTTTAAATTATTATTTTTTAAGGGGCTAAGAACTAGATGTCAACTCAAAAACTACTCCTACAATTTTTTTCCAAAGTTGTTTCTATAGTTGCCTCTAACTTTATTTGTCCACTCATGATTTTACAGGGTATGGTTGAATCAGGTTCATTATCTTTATTACTGTCTCTCAGCTGCAAGAAAAAAGGTGGCTTTGGGCCAAGGTTTGAAAACATCTGTATTGTGAAAACCCAAGTTAAAGGACTGATGCATTGGCTCTTCTTTAGAATGTATATTTTAATTAATGTTTGATTAAGTCACCTGTGGGGGAAGGCCTATTTCATAATGAAGGAAAATGGCTCCAATTTTCCTTTTTGAACAATGTCAAAGGTATGATATATGCAATTAGACAAGGAAGAAAGAAGGGTTAGTGGTTAGAGCAACATACTAAGAATAGGATTCCTGATTTCTATTCTTATCCTGGCCACTAATTTATCATATGGTCCAAACATGCCACCTGCTACTCATTTCCTGCTTCTCATTTTTTGTCTGTCACATCTAAGAACATTGTTTTTATAGTCAGAAAATGGGACCTTTTCTTTTAAATATTGAATTCCCTTGATTAGCACTGTAGCAGGTCTGGGATTCAGGAGACAATCATGTCAGTCTCCAGTTGGATGCATCCCTTGATTCACTTAGACTTTATGACTATCATTTTAATGTTTGACCTTCTTTGCCTCATTGACATTAATTTTTTTTTACATGGCAATGAGGGTTAAGTTACTTTCCCAGAGTCACACAGTAAGTGTCAAGTGTCTGAGCCCAGATTTGAATTCAGGTCCTCCTGAATCCAGGGTGGGTGCTTTATCCACTTCACCACCTAACTGTCCCTGCCCGATAGACTCATGAAAAGCATTGCTAACTTTTAAAAAATCCCTTAATTTCCTTACAGGTTTAGTGTTTGATTACACTAAGGAACATTAAAGTTGTTCTGATTACTTACTTATTTGAACTTCCCTCCTCCCCCAATGCTTCTATGCTTTAGTCATCAATTAAAAAAAATAACTTTATTATGACAATACACATAACTTCCTTGTTTGCCCCAAAACAAAATCAATTTAAGTTACTGAAGTTTATTTTGCTTTGTCTGCTTAATAAAATAAATATCTGGGTTTTTGTTTATTTTTTCCATGAAACTTTACCCTCAAACATTGCTAATTTCTTCAATATACAACTATAGTGAAATCTGCAATCTTTTAATCAGCTGTGAAGAATATTTAAAATCTGTTCTTCCATTTGATTATGTACAGATGCACTTAAATGTAAATTCCTTGCTATTGGTCCAAAGCTACTTTTTGTTTTTTGCCTATGAAACTATACTTGCTGGGGCATAATTAATATCAATCTATAGTCTTTGTATCTACACATATATTCCATTCTCCTTACATAGATAGTAAGTCCTCACTTAATCCTGAATGGCTCACAAAATCATGAACGACTGGTGTGCTGTCCAAAGCTCAGTGGTGTTTTTTTGCATTCAGAGAGCACTGTTTTCCTTTCAAAGGAGATCAAATAAAGGTCCCATTGTGAATTTTCAATTTACCAAGGGAACGAAGATATGCAGGGAATTTGTTACATGCCAAACATTACTACCTACCAAAACTATGGAATTGCCCACTGTATTCTTAGGGGTCAGTGGATACAGAGACAAACCATTTTGGGCAAAGGCTTATGGGAAGGCTGTCCAACAATTGAGGACAACTTCTTCTCATTATTACATCATTGTGACCTGGAGGTGAACCTGTATTCTTTTTTTTTTTTTAGTGAGGCAATTGGGGTTAAGTAACTTGCCCAGGGTCACACAGCTAGTAAGTGTTAAGTGTCTGAGGCCGGATTTGAACTCAGATACTCCTGACTCCAGGGCCGGTGCTCTATCCACTGCGCCACCTAGCTGCCCCGACCCTGTATTCTTTTTTTTTTTTTTTTGCGGGACAATGGGGGTTAAGTGACTTGCCCAGGGTCACACAGCTAGTAAGTGTCTGAGGCCAGATTTGAACTCAGGTACTCCTGAATCCAGGGCCGGTGCTTTATCCACTACGCCACCTAGCCACCCCCCGACCCTGTATTCTTAAAGGCTATGCCAGTGGAACACATCCTCTGGTAGGTCTTACCAAGCTGGAAAGGCCCTGTGATAGATTATGAAACTTTATTATTATTATTATTATTATTATTTCTTTTTTTTGGTGGGGCAATGTGGGTTAAGTGACTTGCCCAGGGTCACACAGCTAGTAAGTGTCAAGTGTCTGAGGCTGGATTTGAACTCAGGTCTTCCTGAATCCAGAGCCAGTGCTTTATCCACTGCACCACCTAGCTGCCCCACCCTGTGATAGATTATGAACTGAAGATGAGCATAGCTAGGGACAAAGGGGTTTCATCACTAGGAAACTAGCTTCCAGGTGATAAAAATTTTTCCCCCAAAGCAATTTAGGAAACTATCCACTAAAGTGGGGGAATGTTATCTTCCTTAGTGGGGAAATCATAAATATTTTGATGCTTAGTCAATTTCAATAGGCCCTCCCCAGGTACCTTTATGCAACACACTATCATGGAAAGAGAACTGAATTTGTTGTCAAAAGACCTGGGTTTAAGTCCTAGTTTTATCACTTTTAGCCCTGTGATCCTGACTAACTCACTTCTTTCTTAGCCTCAGTTTCCTCACCTGTAAAATGGGAAGAAAGGAAATAAGCACTTAAGTGTCTACTTTGAGCTAGGTATTGTGCTAAGTGCTTTACAAATATTATCTTATTTGATCCTCATAAGAAGTCTGGGAGACAGGTGCTGTGGAGGGTCATGCAGCCCATCTGAAGCTGGATTTGAATTTAGGGCTTCCTAACCCAGTGTGTTATCCATATAGATGATAATAATAGCAAAACCTACTTCATCCTGGGAGGGAGGTGAGGCTAAAATTACATAATGACTGTATTTTGTAACTTGATAGCACAATATGAATCTGAACTATTATTATTGTTATTCCCCCCTAATTATATCTACCTATTACCTTTTCCCTCTTAACTGAAGTTGAAATGTTGTGCTTGTACAAATAGTTCTCTGGTGAAATGATTGAAAAACTATCTTCCCTTTTACGTGTTCATGTACCTAGAATGGGCGGATGAATGGGCAACTCCTTCCTTGATCATTTACCTTCTTTTTCAGGTTCTTCCTATTCAGCCCAGACTAGATTTATTTCAGTCTTCCTAGTTGAGAGCTGCCTAAGGAGCTGTTTGGGGTTTTTTGTTTGTTTTGTTTCATTTTTAGGAACATAGTTCAAATTCCATCATAGTGAACTTCTGGGGACTGTCCATATGCTTTTGTCTGTTGTTCTGGAATTCTCTTAAAAAGTGGGATGGGGGAGAGAGAGAGCATGTGGTAGAGCAGACAGATCACTTAGGAGTTGGGAAGACCTGAGCTCAAGTTCTTCTATTGATACATATTGACTTTGTGACTTCTAAGACATTAAGTTATTATTATTATTATTATTAATTTGTTCATTAAACAATGAAATGTTAAAGAAGAAATAAGTCAATAGTATTTATTTATTTATGGTAATAAACATTTTTTTTATCATTTTGAATTCCAAATTCTATCCCTCTCTCCCTCTCTCCCCAACTCCCTCCCTGAGGCAGTAAGCAATCAGATATAGGTTATACATATAAAATTATGTAAAACATTACCATATTAGTCATTTTGTACAGGGAAACATGAATATAAGAAAAAATGAAAGAAATAAAGTGAAAAATTGCATGATTCATTCTGTGTTCAATCAATATCAGTTCTTTCTTTGGAGGTGAACAGTATACTTCATCATTAGTCCTTTGGGATTTTCTTAGATCATTGTATTGCTGAGAATAGTTAAGTCATTCACAGTTCTTCATCAAACAATATTGCTGCACACAATGTTCTCCTGGTTCTGCTTATTGCACTATACATCAGTTCATATAAGTTTTCCCAGGCCTTTCTGAAATCATCCTACATGTCATGTCACAATAATATTTCATTACAATCATATACCACAGCTTGTTTGGCCATTCCCCAAATGATGGGCATTCATTTGATTCCCAATTCTTAGCCATTACAATAAAAGCTGCTATAAATATTTTTGTATAAATAGGGCTTTTTCTCTTTTGGGGGGATATCTTTGGGAGATAAACCTAGCAATGTATTGTCAGCTTAAAGGGTATGCATAGTTTTATAGCCCTTTGGGCATAGTTCCAAACTGTTCTCCCGAGTAGGTGGATAAGTTCACAACTCCACCAATAGTGGATTAGCTAAGAAATTAAGTTATAAAGCTGTTACCTACCTGTACTGGTAGAGAGGGAGTTTCTTCAGTGGGAGTTCCTTGCACTCCATGCACTGGTCCAGATGAAAAAAGAGGGTGGGGGGGAAAGGAATTTGGAAATGTATTTTTTATAATAGGATTGTGCCAGAAAACCATTGCCTGTTAAGGTGTGCCTCAATTTGAGGAAAATTAATACATGCAAATCCAAATTTACAAAGCCAAGAAAATTAGTGGTGATTAGTTATATTACAAACACATTCTTCATTTATGTTAGGATTGCTTTAAACAAAAGTTCTCATTGCTTTCAAAATGTAATTTGGTTTTCAGAACCGCATCTTTTAAGGAGTTACTGACTACAGAGCAGAATTGCTTTTCTGTCCAATTTTTGAGCATCAAGTGGAGGTGGTAGATATTATTAGACAACTAATACATATTCAAGTTAGATAATATGGATGCTTTGTGGATCTATACAAGTCTTTTTGTGGGGTGACAACAGAGGATGTGTCATGTTTGTACTAACTATGGAGTTGATATGACTTGCAAAGTGTCAATGTGAAGATTGCTTCTAAGTTGTTCACAGTTGAGGTGCCCACCTTTTGGAAGGAATCTCTCTCTCTCTCTCTCTCTCTCTCTCTCTCTCTCTCTCTCTCTCTCTCTCCATCATCATCTATCTATCTACCTACCTACTTACCTACTTACATACCTACCTACCTACCTGCTGTGAGAAAATAATGGGCTTCAGGATGCTCAGAGGCCCCCTCTTGAGGAGATTATATTAAGATTTATTGGATTGACTGTGCTGATTAACTTACTTGAAGTTGACTTGATTGAAACCACACCTATCTGAGAGCCCGGCTCTCAGGGGGGTGTGTTCTCTGAACTCTGACCTTAGCACATTCTGCTCATGGACCGCCCTCAAGTCCAGTGAACCAATGGATTTGGGTAATGCTAGCCAATTAGCTTGAAGCGGTGTGGAGGGGTCACCTCTTGTCTGGACCCAGAGGTAGCTTCCACTCTCACAGGCACAGGAACTTCCTCTTTTTGTCCTGAGACTCAGGTGGAGGCACCTTTTTCTCTCTGCTCCCCTAGATCCTCGCTAAGCTTTCCTAACTTTCAGGGAAATGTGCTCTATCTTTACTAATATCTAATATACTTTATTATTTTTATGTATTTATGTATTTATTTTTTTGGTAAAGCAATTGAGGTTAAGTGACTTGCCCAGGGTCACACAGCTAGTAAGTGTTAAGTGCATGAGGCCAGATTTGAACTCAGGTCCTCCTGAATCCAGGGCCAGTGCTCTATCCACTGTGCAACCTAGCTGCCCCTCTAATATTCTTTAATAAATGTTTAATGCCCCCAAACTGGTACTAAAGCCTCTAATTTTTAAGTAACAACTATATTAGGAACCCCAGCTAATTTTCCCTAAACTTGGGACAGAAATAAGGTGACCACACATATAGTTTTACTTGTGACACTACCCACTTACTTACCTACCTGAACCTTGGTGGTGGTGGTAGAGAACCCAACCATAATGCTACTCTTAGTGATGGAAGCGGAACTATGGACAATCAAGTCCCTAGCAAATTAAGGAAGGGGCCATTATTATAGTCCTCTCTTCCCAGCTCAGAATCTTGATGAGCTTCAGAGAGATAGGATTGTCTGTGAATAGAGAGAGTTGTAAGATATCTACTAAGGTAAAACTTTGGGATATCTAGGACAATCCTGTTCAACTGGGTGGGGACCCATGAAGCAAAGGATGTATTTCTCATTTACATTCCGGAATGAAAAAGGATAATCCTTAAACAAGATTTTATACCTGTGTTAACTAAAAAGTGCTTAACTACATAGTACCCTCCTTCACAATCTATATACCAGCCAAAGTAGCTACTAGCTACTAGCTGTTTCCCTCCATTCTCATTCCATTTCCTGCCTTCTAGCTTTGGTACAGGCTGTTCCCCATGTCTGGACTGCTCCTCCCACTTCTTGTTGTCTTCTTTAAGAGGCCTTTTCTCATACTCTCAACCCCTTCAGTTGTTACTGTCCCTTCTATCATGGTGTTTTTATTTTCTATATATGTTACGTTGAATAGGAGCTGCCTCACTTACAAATGTGAGACAGACTAGCAAAAGGCCCACTCTTGATTGATTGATTTAGGGATAAAGTGTTAGGAAGAGAGATAAGTAACAATACAGATACATACTTTTAATTAATCCAGGTTCGGTGCTACATCTATTTTTTTTTGTGGGGCAGTGAGGGTTAAGTGACTTGCCCAGGGTCATACAACTAGTAAGTGTCAAGTGTCTGGGGCCAAATTTGAATTCAGGTCCTCCTGAATCCAGGGCTTGTGTTTTATCCACCGTACCACCTAGCTGCCCCCTATTTTTTTTTCCTTAATAGTATTTAATTTTTTTCCACTTACATGTAAGGATAATTTTCAACATTTATTTTTATAAGATTTTGAGTTCCAAATTTTTCTCTCTCCCTTCCTTTCCTCCCTCCTCCCCAAGACAACAAGCAATCTGATATAGGTTATATAGCTACATCTATTTTTCATTCATTCATTCATTCATTTGTCTTAGCAGTATTTATTTTTTCCAATTGCATGTAAAGATAGTTTTCAATATTCATTTTTATAAGACTTTGAGTTCCAAATTTTTCTCTCTCCCTCCTCCCCAAGATAACAAGTAATCTAATCTAAGTCGTATATGTACAATCACATTAGACATACTTCCACGTTAGTCATGTTGTGAAAGAAGAATCAGAACACAAGGGAAAACCTCAGGAAAGAAAAAAAAATAAAAATAAGAAATAAAAATAGTCTGCTTTGGGGGCAGCTAGATGGCGCAGTGGATAAAGCACTGGCCCTGGATTCAGGAGGACCTGAGTTCAAATCCGAACTTTGACACTTACCAGCTATGTGACCTGGGCAAGTCACTTAACCCTCACTGGCCTGCAAAAACCAAAAAAGAACAACAAAAAAAATAGTCTGTTTCTATCTGCATTAAGATTCCACAGTTCTGTTTCTGGATGTGGAGAGCATTTCCCATCAAGAGTCTTTTAGAAATGTCTTGGATCATTGTATTGTTGAGAAAAGCAAAGTCTATCACAGTTGATCATCACACAATGTTACTGTAACTATGTACAATGTTCTCCTGGTTTTGCTCACTTCACTCGGCATCAGTCCATTTAAGTCTTTCCAGGTTTTTCTGAAATCTACCTGCTCATCATTTCTTATGGCACAATAGTATTCCATTACATTCATATACACAACTTGTTCAACCATGCCCCAATTGATGGGCATACCTTCAATTTCCAATTCTTTGCCACCGCAAAGAGAGCTGCTAGAAATATCTTTGTGCATGTGGGTCCTTTTCCCTTTTTTATGATCTCTTTGGGATACAGACCTAATAGTGGTATTGCTGGGTCAAAGGATATACATAGCCCCATAGCCCTTTGGGCATAGTTCCAAATAGCTCTCCAGAATGGTTGGATCAGTTTACAACTCCATCAACAATACATTAGTGCTCTAATTTTTCCACAGCATCTCCAACATTTATTATTTTCTTTTTTTTTCATATTAGCCAATCTGATAGGCCTGAGGTGGTACCTCAGAGTTGATTTAATTTGCATTTCTCTAATCAATAGTGATTTAGAACATTTGTTTTTCATATGGCAATATATAACTTTGATTTCTTCATCAGAAAACTGCCTGTTCATATCCTTTGACCATTTCTCAATTGGGGAATGACTTGGATTCTTATAAATTTGATTTAGTTCCTGATACATTTTAGAAATGAGGCCTTTATCAGAAGTACTGGCTATAAAAATTGTTTCTAGGTTTCTGTTTCCCTTCTAATTTTGGATGCATTGCTTCTGTTTGTGCAGAAACTTTTAAATTTAATGTAGGAATGACTTGTAATCTTATAAATTTGATTCAGTACTCTATATATTTTAGAAATGAGGCCTTTATCAGAAACACTGGCTATAAAATTTGTTTCCTAGCTTTCTGTTTTCCTTCTAATCTTGGCTGCATTGCCTCTGTTTGTATAAAAGTTTTTTTAAAAATTTAATGTAATCAAAATGATCCATTTGGCATTTCATAATATTCTCTATCTCTTGTTTGGTCATAAATTCTCTCCATAGTTCTGAGAGCTAAACTATTCCTTTTCCTCCTAATTTGCCAATGGTATCACCCTTTATGTCTAAATCATGAACCCATTTTGACCTTATTTTGCTATACTGTATGAGATGTTGGCCTCTACCTAGTTTCTACCATAATATCTTCCAGTTTTTCCAGCAATTTTTGTCAAATAGTGAGTTCTTATCCTGGAAGCTGGAGTCTTTGGGTTTATCAAACAGTAGATTATTATAGTCATTTACTACTGTCTCTTGTGCCTAACCTATTCCATTGATCTATCACTTTATTTCTTAGCCTGTACCAAATAGTTTTGATGACTGCTGCTTTATGGTATGGTTTTAGATTTGGTAGGGCTAGCCCACCTTCCTGTACATTTTTTTCCCTATTACTTCCCTTGATGTTCTTGACCTTTTGTTTTTCAAGATGAATTTTTAAATTATTTTTTCTAGCTCTAAAAAATAATTTTTAGGTAGTTTGGTAAAGCACTGAATAAATAAATTAATTTATGTAGCTACATCTATTTTATTTTATTTTATTTTGGTGGGGCAATGAAGGTTAAGTTACTTGCCCAGGGTCACTCAGCTAAAACATGTCGAGTGTTTGAGGCCAGATTTGAACTCAGGTCCTCCTGAATCCAGGGCCAGTGCTTTATCCAGATACATCTATTTTAATAAATGAAAACAAAGCCTATAATCTGTGTATCCTAAGCATTTGCTTTATGTGATATTGGCTACTTGGATCAGAGGATCATAGATCTGGTTCTGAGGTGTGGGTTGATTCTATAAGTCATTGACTCCAGTCTCCTCATTTTATTTTTTTTTATTTTATTTTTTTAGTGAAGCAATTGGCGTTAAGTGACTTGCCCAGGGTCACACAGCTAGTAAGTGTTAAGTGTCTGAGGCCGGATTTGAACTCAGGTACTCCTGACTCCAGGGCCGTTGCTCTATCCACTGCGCCACCTACCTGCCCCTAGTCTCCTCATTTTATAGGTCAGGAAAACTGAGGCACAAAGAATTTAAGTAATTTTCTTAGGGCCACACATCTAGTAATTGTCTGATACAGGATTTGAATGAGTATTTTAAATGTGTTAATCTAGTTCTGTATCCTGGGATTTATGGTGTTTATATAAAGTTTCTCAAATGGTTGAAATGCATTTTATTTAAAAAAAGAATAATAGTTTATGCTCATCTTTTTTTTTTTTTTTTTGGTTAGAGCACAGAACTGGGAGTCAGTGTCACAAGGTTTAGCTTTAACACTATCATTGGGATAGATATCACTGAACCTCTCTAGGGTAGAGGTAAGTAATTTCATAACATGTCAGTGAAAAATTCCCAGTCACAGAATATTAGAGTGTGAAGGGACCTTAGTTGAAACTCCTCATTTTACAAATAAGGAATCTGAAGCCTCAGGAAGTAAAGTAACTTGACCAAGGTTACACAGTGAATAGACAGTACGCAAAACAAATGTACATCCAAGCTTAGCCAGTCTGAGCAAATCATGGACAGCTACCAGATTAGTTAGGAGAGGACATAAAACATGGTATGACCAAGTACAAGAAATGCTGCATAGTTTAGGTAATTTAAATTTAATTTTCAAACAATTCTTGACATTGCCTGGTCAACACCACTTATTTTGTATAATTGAATAAATTTGGGAAATGTGAGTCCTTCAAACTTCTTTCTGTTAATGTGTGTTTGCTAAAAAGGGAGGAAAAGATTGACAAGTTTCTTGTGAGAATAATCAGATTATGGAACAACTCAGTGACCAAGTCCTAAAAATGTAGTAAGCTAGACCCTAACACTGTCATTTCAGTATGCTGGGCATAGAAATAAAATTGTTCAGACAGGGATAATATCATTTTAATTTTATTTTAATGTCTGGCATCTCCAAATAGAAAAGGTCAGCCTTGTTTATAATACTACCTAAAGAGAAGACTCCTTTTTACAATATGGAATTCTCAGAAGAATAGAAAAACCCTTCAAAATATTTGAACTCTGAGTCTTGGAGAATTTAGAATAATGTACCTCAGTGTTCAGGGGACATTCATTGCATAGAAGCATTGTAAAGAGGGCCACCCCAGTGAAAATGCAAAACATATGAAGGATTTTCAGGAACCCCAAATAGTACAGACAACTTTATTTCCCTCTTAGGTGAGACCTACCTTTCCCCTAGGGCCTTATAAATGACTCTAGATTTATAAGGCTACCTCAAGTTTGAGTAGGAGACTCATTCAGGTCACCAAGCATTTATTAAGTGTTTACTAGGTGCTTAGGCACTGTGCCTAAGCACTGTGGATGTAAAGAAAGGCAAAAACATTGTTGCTGTCCTTAAGGAGTATAATGGGAGAGAAAGTATTCCAATAACTAAGTATATACAGTGTATACATACATGCTGTATACATTGTAAATGGAAGATCATCTCAGAGGGAAGGCAGTAGTTAGTAGTAGCAAAGGGTATTGGAAAAGGCTTTTTGCAAAAAAAATTACGTTTGAACTAAGTTATGAAGAAAGCCAAGGAAGCTAGGAGATTGGGGGGGGGTGAGAAGGGAGGAAATTCCATGTGTGGGAGGCAGCCGGTGAAAGACATGGAGTCAGGAGATGGAGGGTCATGTATGAGGAATAACAAGGAAGTGTTCAGATAACTTCCTACTGTTATATCAGTCTGTATAAATCCGGGTAGTAGTGATCTTGGCATCACTTGTTAGGGACCTAAGAGGTCTTTAGTCCAACCCTCTCATTTTATAGATGAAGAAGCTGAGACCCAGAGAAATATTCTGATTTCCCCAAGGGCACACAGCTAGTCAATGTAAGATCCCAGATTTCAACCCAGTTTCTCAAACTCTAGATCCTCTATCCTATAATCTAAATCAGAACTCTAGGAGAACAAAACCATAGAGTCTACCACTCAGGAAAGATTGTAGACAGGCTTACTAAAATGTATTTGCATATGATTCACTTTCCAGACTGCAGTCACGATTAAATAGCAAAGTTATATCCTATATGTTGCCGAAAAGCAAGTAGCAACTTGTAGTCAAAGTTACAGTGTATATTTACTGAGGGTGTAGCAAATGCGGGTATGAGTACAGCATTTCCTTAAAACAGAAGGAAGCCTTCACTGTAATGGAATTAGCTACTGAAATGAATGGTAGCTGAAGACAAAAACTGGGTTATCATTGTGACAACTCAGAAAGAAACTACTTATCCCCAGACTCAAAGGGCAATTTTCCAACTTTTCTTCCTTCATTTATAATATCATAGGCAAGATAGAACTTAGGATATAAATCTAGAGGTAGATGGGAACCTCTAGCTCACACCCCTCTATGCACCCCCCCCCCCATTTTTTTGTATGAGGAAACAGCTTCATAGAGTTAGTGACCTACCTGCTCAAAGTAACACAAGTAGAAAGTATTCATAGGATCATAAATCTAGAGTTGGAAGGGGCCTTAAAAACTAGCTTGTTCAACTCTCATTTTTCCCTTTCTTCTTACTTTTCTCCCTCCTCTCTCTCCCATTTTTTTTTCTATTCTACTTCTTACACCCCAGGAGAAAACAATTCTTGTAACAAATATGCACAGTCAACCAAGTACAAAAAATAGATTTCAATCTATCCCCTCTCTGCAAAGAGGTGGTTAGCATGCTTCATCACCAATCATCTAGACTCATCCAATCCTTTCATTTTTATAGATAAGTAAACTGAAGGAGATTAAATAACTTGCTCAAGATTATACTAGTATTAGGTGTCAAAGGCAGGATTGGAACCCAGGTCCTTAGACATCTAGAACTAGAAATTACCTCAAAGAACATCTCATAGATTCCTTTACCTATTTCAAACCTCCTTTGCTGCCTGGTGAAGCCCCTGAATAATGTTGTTAACTGTATATTATAACATTCATAGGAATACAAGTGAAATCAAATATATTGAAATAAAAAAGTATTTTCTCCCTATCCAATAACGTTTCCTCATACCATTAAAAATATAGAATATCGGGACAGCTAGGTGGTGCAGTGGATAGAGCACCGGCCCTGGAGTCAGGAGGACCTGAGTTCAAATCTGGTCTCAGACACTTAACACTTACTAGCTGTGTGACCCTGGGCAAGTCACTTAACCCCAATTGTCTCAACCCTCCCAAATATATATATATATACATATATAAATATAAAATATCTAATGGTGTTTCAAGTATTTTGAGGATGCAGAGATAAGCAAAGACGTGTATTATAGGCCCGCCCGAAGGAAATTACTTAATGTCAATGCATTTGGAATGTCTATTAGTTATAATTATTTTATTTTCTGTCTAAATAATGACAATTCCAATGAAGTGTCTCATAAAGAAGAATCCTCAATCTTCTGTATTCCATTTAAAGTTGAATATTTTAATTTATACATGGTTTTTATTTAGTTAAGATACCAGTTGTTCAATCATGTTTCTCTCAGAGTTATCATTGGCTCTTATCTTTTCTTAAACCCCTATTTTCAATTAATTACTCTCTCTCTCTCTCTCTCTCTCTCTCTCTCTCTCTCTCTCTCATGGGGCAGTGGGGGTTAAGTGACTTGCCCAGGGTCACACAGCTAGTAAGTGTCAAGTGTCAAGTGTCTGAGGTCAAATTTGAACTCAGGTTCTCCTGAATCTATCCACTGTGCTACTATGTCTCTCTCTCTTTTTTTTTTAAAGTGAGGCAATTGGGGTTAAGTGACTTGCCCAGGGTCACACAGCTAGTAAGTGTTAAGTGTCTGAGGCTGGATTTGAACTCAGGTACTCCAGACTCCAGGGCTGGTGCTCTATCCATTGCGCCACCTAGCTGCCCCCACTACTATGTCTCTTAATTCTACCTCCACAACATCCTTCACATCAATTCCTTCTCTTCATTCACTCTGTATCTATCCTAGATCATGCCCACAGATGTAAGATGTTAGTTAATGCCAGTTAGTACTATCTTTCTTCTGCCCTTATTCTATACTTTTATTGCATTGTTTAATTACATTATATTTAGTTATACCTGTACAAGTTGTATCCTTCTATAATGTAAGCTCCTTAAGGGTAGGCATTATTTTCCTTTCATGTTTTTATCCTCAGTACCTAGGACAGTGCTTTGTGTTTTTATACACACACACACACATACATACACACACATGTATGTATATATGTGTGTGTATTTTAATTTTTTTTTAATTAAAAAATTTTTTTTGGTGGGGGGGAGGCAAGGGTGGTGGAAATCCAAACTTATGTATTGCAGATGTGATTGGGAACTCCCAATCTGAAAATTCTTTCCAGTGATTTAGTTCAACAGTTAATCTTAGGAAGCTTTCTAAAGAACTGACAAGCTAAGTGATTCGCCATGGTAATAGAGCTAGTATGAATGGGAGGCAGGATCTGAACCCTGGCCTTTCTGACATCAAGGCCAGTCTGGTATCTCCTGACTCTCTGTTACATAATAGGTCATTTAATATAAGTTTGTTAAAAATAATCCAACTCAATCCAATTAAACAAACATGTCTTTTTTGTTTGTTTGTTTGTTTTTTGCGGGGCAATGAGGGTTAAGTGACTTGCCCAGGGTCACACAACTAGTAAATGTCAAAAGTGTCTGAGGTCGAATTTGAACTCAGGTCCTCCTGAATCCAGGGCCAGTGCTCTATCCACTGCGCCACCTAGCTCCCTTCAACAAACATGTCTTAATTGTATTTTATTTTCAAGGCAATGTGTTAGTATTAGGGTAATATGAAAACAAAAATGAAATAATCTTGCCATCATTGTGTTCACATTAAACTGGGTGATATGACGTGTATGGACATCTAACTAGAATAAATCAACAAGCTTTTATTAAGTGACCTACTATGTGGCAGGTACTGTCCTAGGGACTAACTAGATTCTAGAAGATACAAATTAGTGCTGACTATGGAGAATTAGAGTAGACTTCACAGAAGAGGTGGTAGGTACCTGAGCTAAAACTTGTTGGTAGATAAGGATTCTGAAAGTTGGAGATGAATAAAGAGTACATTCCAGGCACAGGGGATAGCCTTGCAAAAGTAAAAAGATTGGAGGTGGAATGTTGAACTCCAAGATTAGAGGTCAGTTCATTCAATTCAACCAGCATTGATTGAATAACCTACTATGTCCCCAAAACTAAAAATAGACCCTGCCCTAAAGAAACTTAGATTCTATTGGGGAGGAGGAAATGGGTAGTAGTCTTCACACAGATGAGTACTTATATGATCTTTTGACAATGATTTATAATTTGATGCATTGAGCAGGGTGAGGCTACTAAGAGCTGGAAGTCAGATTGTGGAAAGTCTCAAATCCCTGGTAGAGAATTTTAAATTCTATTCTGAAAGCAATATGGAGCCACTGGTGATTTATGCGGAGGGGAATGATAGAGTCAGATCTATGACTTTGGAAGATTATTTTGGTAGCTGTGTAGAGAATCAGTTTCTAACAAGAGAGACTGAAACTCAGGAAATCAATTAAAAGGCTATTACCATAGGAGCAAAGGCAGCTAGCTGGAAGGAAAGAGCAGTGGACTTGAAGTCAGGAAACCTGAGTTCAAATACTAGCAGAGGCACTTACTAGCTTTATAAAACAGGGACAAGTCACTTTAACCTCTACATGTCAGTTTTCTCATCTATAAAATGGGAATAATAAGACTTGTATCAGCCTGCCTCATAGAGTAGTATTATAAAAGGCAGGGACTGTCTTTTACCTTTCCTAGTATCCCTAGCACTTAGTATAGTATTTAGCTCATAGTTAGCACTTAAATGTTTATTGAAACACTGATTAATAGTACAGGTGAATCTTGATTAACTGGTAAGGGTGAAAACTTAGGGTGTTAGACATATGGGTAGAGGGAAGAGTATGATGAGAGATATTGTAGAAGCAGAATCAATAAGACAGGTGCAGAATTGGATATGGGACCATATAGAAACCACATGGGTCTTTAGAAGAAAGAAGTAGGAGGGAAAAGAGTCTTTTTAAAAGGTGATTAATGAGCAAAACTTTGGTTATATTCATGGAGAAGAGAATAAACTTTATTGATGTCACTGTCTTTGGTGCAGCAAACTTTATCCTCAGATTTCTGAAAATGGTTTGTAGCTACTTGAGATTTCCTAAAGAGTTTTCTTTAGGTGAAATGGGGAATGGGGACTTCAATGATGGCTCATTCTCACAGTAGACACAACCTGATGGAAAGTAATCTAGCAGGTAGGTGGCACAGTGGCCCTGGATTCAGGAGGACCTCAGTTCAAATCCAGCCTCAGACACTTGACACTTATTAGCTGTGTGACCCTGGGCAAGTCACTTAACTCTCATCGCCCCACCAAAAAAACCCAAAAAAAACAAAAACAAAAAAACAAAACCCCAAACAAGTAATCTAACTGAATCAGTTGGGGAAAGATAAGTGAACACTCAACCCTATAGCGTAAGTAGACTTTATAAGCCTTTAGACTACTGTTAGGTTTTTTTGTTGTTGTTGTTTTTTGTTTTTTTAGCAGGGCAATGAGGGTTAAGTGACTTGCCCAGGGTCACACAGCTACTAAGTGTCAAGTGTCTGAGGCCAGATTTGAACTGAGGTACTCCTGAATCCAGGGCCGGTGCTTTATCCACTGCGCCACCTAGCTGCCCCCTAGACTACTGTTTGTACAATGTCTTACATATTTTGGGAAACTAATATATTGAGCTCCAAGGATCAAATGAGTTTTCTCTTGAGAAAAAACACACTTACTTTAAAATGTCTTATTCATTTGTATATTGTTTATTTGTTTGTTGGGAGATAGCATGGCATAGTGGATAGAGAGCTAGCCTCAAATATAGGAAGATCTGGGTTCAAGTCTCACCCTGGGCAAGTTTTTTGACCTCTCAGTGTTTTACTCACTACTCTAAGACTATAAGTGGTTCCCTATACCAATGAAATCACAAGTCCAGTGTCTATCCTTTTTCATCTGTTACATTACTATTACATCCCAACAACTCCTCAGCTCTATAACACTCTTTTCTAAGGGTGTCTGATAGTATTTTTTTGTTCTTCATTTTCAAATGAGGTGATCATGGAAGTATGTCTTGACTTGCTGTGAATTGGGTTTAAATGAGGCAGAATTGCACAAATTACTCAGCCTCACTCTACCTTCCAGAGTCATGGAAGTCTAGTGGCAAGACAAAAGTCAGGATGACTGGCAATGGCTCAGGATACAATGGATGATGACCTTGGTGTCTTTGATGTTTGACCAAGTTCTAAGTGCTCCACGGTGCCTGTTTCAGCCACCTTCAAGGTTGTTAGAACAAATTGCTCTCATCTGCTTATTCTACTGGGGAAAATCTTCACATGCTTGGGGTAAACATACCCCCTAATTCACTGATGGGTTTGACGTTTGACAGTATATGTATAAATGCATCATTCTCTCCATAGAAGGGAGGTATGTTTTATAAATCTTTTGGAACCAAGACTGTACACTGCATTTACTTTTCTTTCATTCTTTCTTCCATAGATCTAGAACTGGAAGAAGATTCAGGGGCCGTTTAGTGCAACCACCTCATTTTACAGATGAAAAAACTGAGGCCTAGGAGGGTAAATGATTTGCCAAAAAATCACACAGGTAGGTAGATCACACAAGATCACACTCCCATCAGAGACAGGATTTGAATCCAGGTCCTTGGACACCACATCAATGCTGTGATCTCCCTAATAAAACCCCTAATGTTTTTAAGATATGATGTTTTTTTGAGTACATTTGAGCATGATGAACACCTGAATGGAGATATTATAAAGAGCATATGATTGTTAGGCAGGGAGTTTGGATTAGGGATGGGTGGCCTTCAATTAGACCTGAAAAGCAGATCTGTGAAGAATCAGAGAATGTCTGAGCTAGAAGGAACCACAGAATCCACCAAGTCTAAAGCCCTCTATTCTACAGATAAGAAAATTAGTTTTAGATTACAGATTAGTTAAATGACTTGTTGAGGTAACTTAGATGGCAAGTGGAAATGCTGAGTTTCCAATTCAGGTTTTTTGACTCTCAGTTTAGTAATATGTACCACATCACACAAGGAGAATACTAGGGAAATGGAGAACAGGGGCAGGAGAATGCTAGGGGATACACCCTACCTTAACCCTATTTAAGCACACATAGCTTATTCTATCATCTTGAGACAGAGCTTTCCAGATGAATGACTTATGATTGCTTCTCAATGAATGGAGATCCCATTGGGCCTTACCTTAAGCCTCTACCAAAGCTCTCTAAAAACATACAAAAAAGCTAACATTTATATAGTGCTTTTAAAGATTTACAAAGTGTTTTACATATATTATCTTGCTTCATCCTCACAACAATCTTGAAGGGGTTTTAATCTTAGATTTAGACTAAACATTGAAATTTCCAAGAAGGAAAAAAAAATAAACCATGAAAAAAACCCCAATAAAATCTTACTACTACAAAGAATTGCATCTCACCTTGCTAACAACCCCTTTACTCCTCTGTGTAGGGGATGCAGGGAGGGGGAAGAAGAACCTGTTTGCCTGGTGAAGGTAAGACTTACAGAGGGGTCATAATAATTGTATTTAATTTCTGGAGAGGCTATCTTATGGAAGAATTAGACTTACTCATAAATCTGCTCCTAATTCCCATCTGTCATATTTTCCTATCTACTCTCTCCTTCTTGGTTGTCTATAAATATAAAAAAAGGGAATAAATATGTTCAGGCCCCGCCCCCCATCCTTAAAAAAATCTTCTTGTGACCCTGCTATCTACTTGATACTGACCTGTATCTTCTCATTTACCACTAAGTTCTTAGAAAGAGCAGTCTCCATTTACTCTTGTTTTTTGGGTTTTTTTTGGTTTTTTGTGGGGCAATGGGGGTTAAGTGACTTGCCCAGAGTCACACAGTCACGTGTCTGAGGCCAGATTTGAACTCAGGAACTCCTGAATCCAGGGCCGGTGCTCTATCCACTTCGCCACCTAGCTGCCCCCTCCATTTACTCATTCCACCTCCTTACCCCTTAATCCTTTATATTCTGGTCATATCCTTCCCCTTCTCTCCATTCATACTAACATGAATCTAGTTCAGGTCTTCAGCTCTTGTTCAGACTAATGTAATAACCCAGCAATTGATTTCCTTGCTTCCAGTCTTTCCTCTCCACCTCCTTCACAAGAGGTGCCAAAATAATCTTCCTAATGCACAGGTCTAACCCCATTACTTCTCTGCTCAAAAGTCCTTAGTGGTTCTATATTATCTCTATAACAGGGGTTCTTAATCTGGGGTCCATGGACCTAGGGGAGAATGTCTGTAAATTTGGACAGGAAAAATAGTTACACAATTATTTTCACTAGTTCCTTTTTAATCCTATGTATTTTATTTTATGCATTTAAAAACAATCTAAGAAAAAAAGAGAGAAGAAAAAAAAAACAATCTAAGAGCTCCATAAACTTCACCAGATTCTGCCAAAGGGATTTGTGACACACAAAAAGGTAAAAAACCAAAACAAAAGAAAACAAAAAACCCGCCTCTAAAATAAAGTATAAACTCTTCAATCTTGCATTTAAGGTCTTCACATCTTATGTCAATTTATCTTTCCAGCCTTATTTGACATGTCTTCCTGTCACACATACAACATTCGAGCCAACCTATTCTTGACTCGTCATTTCCCACCTCCATAGCATTCTTATAGGCTATCCCCCACGCCCGGAATGCATTCCCTCATCTCCACCTTCAGGTGGAAACCCTTATCTTCAGAACAGTTCAGGCATCACCTCTTCTGTGAATCATTCTTGGTTCTCCACTCCCTCCCTTACCCCCACCTCCCAAATGTTTTCTTCTTTCTCAAATATTTGGAAAACCTGTTATGTGGATCTTTCCTTTGTATAAATTCCATCCCTAAAGCAAGGCTCTTTGAATTTTTAGAAGTATTCTGTGCTTTTTGAAGACACCGACGGTAGCATTTTTTTTATCTTCAATGCCTAACCATTGAATGCCTTGGACATTAAGCGCTTAATAAATGTTAAATTAAATTTTGCTTGGCCCTAGAGGGCAGAAATAGGATCAATGGATGGAACTTACTGGGAGCTAGATCTTTGCGCAACAACAACAACAACAACAAACTTTTAAAAACAATTACAGCTGTCTGTCAATTCCGCGAAGCTGAGGTGGCGTGGGGGTGCGTGATTAAACAGGGATGCCCGTAGAATGGGTTGTCTTGCACCTGCGTGGGACATCACATTTACATAATCCTTCAATTCCTTTCCAATTCTTTAAGATTCTATGCTTTCATTAACACACATGTTCAGTGATTCATTATCAGACTGTGATTCCCCCAAGGATATTCACGGATGCACGTTCATTTTACTGGGCTATAGTGGGCTGTGGCGGATGTTGCTTGTGTTAGTGTTGGGTAGGTGGAATAAATAATGATGCACGAAAAGGGGTATGTGATGTAACCTGGGACCCATGGGTAGAAATGGGTTTGCGCCTAGGGAGCCGGTGATACGGAATAAAACCGGTCCTCCTCTAAAGGAGGTCCCAGCCGGGCGCGGCTCTTGCACCGAAACACGTGACTCCTCAGCTCAAGCCCCACAGCTAAGGGTAAGAGACCGCTGCCAGCCTGCTTAGGGCAAACGACAAGGACGCATGCGCACCCAGCACTTTTTTTTTTTTTTTTTTTTTTTTTTGCGGATGCAACCACTCTTGGCTCCTCCTTCTGCTTCTTCACCCTCTTCCCCCCACTCCCTCCTGCGCTCTTCACCCTTTATGACATTCCCTCTCCGCCACCCTCCTCCCCTCTCCCAAGCTCGTGTACGTCACGACGGACACTCTGATGCACCAATCATCTCTAGGGATCGGGTGGGCCGGGGCGCGGAATGAGGCCAGGCTAGCCAATGGGGGCCGCGGAGCGGGTGGGACCCGGAGAAGGGGAGGGGGGAGAGGTGGGCGGCACCTTCTCCTGTCAGCATGTGGGCGGGGGAGGGGGGCGCGGGGCGGGGGGAGGAAGGAGACGAGGGGAAGCGAAGCGGCCGTCGCCGCCGCCGCCGCGTTCCTCAGTTCTCAGTGTGGGCTCCGTGGCGCAGGCAGGGACTGTGAGCGAGGGGCGTGGGGGAGCCGGCGGAGAGCGGCGGCGGCGGCTCCGAGGCGGCCGCAGCGCCATGGGGGGGCGGTAGGAGCGGGCCCGGCGGGCCGTGTGGGGGAGACAGAGGCAGCGGCAGTTGTAGGGCTCATCTCCCCGGCGGCGGCCCGAGCGCGGCGGCGGTTGGCGGGCAGCGGCCCGGCCCTCCGGCGGGCCAAGCTGGGGCTGAGGGGGTGGGGTGTGTGGTGAGCTCGGGGCCTGGGGGGTGGGGAGGTGAAGGAGGCCCCGGGGTGGAGGGGAGAGAGAGCAGCCGGCCGCTTGGCCCCGCCGCCAGCTCGCCAGACGACGAGGACGACGAGGAGGAAGAAGAAGCGGAGAGGCAGGAGGATGGAGGATAAGAAGGAGGAAGGCGAATCCGAGATCCAGGAGCACGGGCCCGAGCATTGGTTCACCAAGTGGGAGCGGCAGTGCCTGGCCGAGGCCGAGCAGGAGGAGCAGCTGCCCCCGGAGCTGCAGGAGGAGGCGGCTGCCGCGCAGCCCGAGCACAAGCAGCAGAAGCTGTGGCACCTCTTCCAGAACTCGGCCACCGCCGTGGCCCAGCTCTACAAAGGTGAGGGGCCGCGGGGGAGGGGGCGCCCCGGGACTCGAAGGACCTCCCTCCTCACTCCCCCCCCCCAAAAAAAAGCAGACGGGAGACACAAAATGGCGGAAGGTGGCGCCTCGGCTCCGGGACCGGCCCCGGGGCCCGGGCGGCGGGGCGGAGTCGCCCCCGGCTCCCCCCTCTGACCCCGACCTCCCTGGGAGTAGGGGGAGTGGGGGAGGGGGAGCTCCCGGCGGGGGTGGGTGGGGGAGGGAGGTCTGTCGGGTCTCCGCCCCGTTTCAGGTGGGGGCTCGAGGGGTGGGGCTGGGGTGGGGAAGCCCTGCCTTCCGGGGACGGGACCGGCGGGTCTCCCTGGCCGAGAGCTCCCCCCTCCCTTTCCCAAGATGGCGAAGCTGGGCCCTGGGCTGGGGGGGGGGGCGACCGGGAAGGGGTCCCGGCCGCCGGGGAGGTGCGGCACCCTGGACCGCGAGCCCCTCGGGGGGTCCTTCCCAGGGCTCCCCGTGGGCTGCACGCTCTGGGTTGTTTGCTCTCGCTGGTGCGGCGTGAAAGGCTGTTGGGCTGGCCGGGTGGGTGTGGGCTGGGGCGGAGTAGGACGGTGGGCGCCGGGTTATCCCGAGCCGGGCCCGGAAGCACGGGTCCTCCCCAGCTTTGCCTGGGTCAGACACCGCCACCGAGGCCGCTGCCAAATCCTGGGAAAAGGGAGGAGGAGGCGGCGGCGACGGTATTAACAAAATGGCGAAGGAAGGGCCGGCTCTATTGTGCCCGGGGATCCCGGAGCTGAGGCCAAGGGAGGGGCCCCTGCCTGGGGTCGAGCTCCGGCGTTTACTCTGGGGCGGCCTGGCGGCCTGTAACGCGGCCCCGAGGGCTTGGGATGGGGGGTGGGGGGGTCGGCGACCGGCCCTCCCATGGTGTGTGAGGCTCTAAAACCCCAGAACAAAATGGCGAAACCTAACATGGCCGTTCTGAGTGACTGACTCCCAAATCCTATTTTTCTGTGTCTGTGTGCCTCTTTAGATCGAGTGTGTCAACAGCAAGGACTTTCCCTCTGGGTTCCCTTCCAAAATGCAGCCACTGCCGTTACCAACCTCTACAAAGGTAAAGATGACTTGTACCCCCCTCCAGGGGAAAGGATAGGAATCTGACAGTGCGGTGGATTTTCAAAGTTGGTGGCAGGGAGCCTCTTTTTACCTCTTCCATGTGCAAGAGATTGTTTACAGCTTCAAGAGTAATTGATTACGTGACTAACTCTGGAGGTCACATCTCAAAATATTCTTGTAGAGTTCTAATTAAATGTTGTGAGGTGTTCTGCAATCTAGATGAGGAATACAGGAAGGAAAACAAAACAGTTTTTTGCCCAATGGTCATAATGGGAACAGCACTTGTAGCTGTCTTATCTGAAAACATCAGATGATTGATTGTTTAGGTATATGCAAGTTTAGGTATCACCGTTTTATAGTTTAGTGCTTTAAAACACCTCAGGAGCATATGGATATTTAGTAGCAGATGGTAATATTCACTAATAAGTCGAAATTTACTTCTTCAGTCTACTTCATACCTGATAGCAAAGTTTTGTAGGCTGTCAGCCCTTACCACTGATTATAAACATTTTGATATGTGGTTTTCAATAATGAAGTTTTCTTTGATGACATTAAAGCCTGTCCACTGGTCATTTAATACTATTGCTGAGCTTCATTAGCAACAAAGTATTGCATTTTGTACCACACTGATTTTGAAAATAAGGAAGATGTTCTTTGGTTGAGAAGGTTTGCTGAGCCAAGTGATTAGACATATTCCAAAGAAGGTTTCAGAAATCAATTACTTGATGATTTTAAAAGACAAAATAATTGACTGCACTAATGGGGTTTCTTTGCATACATAGCAACGTCTAGGTAGGTTGCTGTGCAGAAATGAGATGGAAGTTACAAGTGTTTTCCACATTGATTTCTTGTTTTCAAAGTTTAGAATTATATGGATGATATATGAAGGTATAGTTAACAGTAATATTCTTTAGTAAAAGCTTGTTATTGTCTCTTTGAATTGCTTGTCTAGTTTCCTTTTCTATCACTAATTCTGAAACGTTGATCTTGGATACAAATGTTTTTAGGTAGGAAGGCCATGTTTAACCTAACCTGTGCTGAAGCTTTGGTTTCCATTTGGCTATCAATATGGTCATTTGAAAGACTATAGAAACAGTTAAGAATGGCGTCGTTTATAGTAGAAGAAGTTGGTAATAAAAACACTATGTCACTCTTTAGGAAAAAGACCTGCCAGAGTTTGTGCATGGTCTGAATTATAAAGTATATTAGAAGTGCAGTTGTATTACTTAAATACATCTTCCAAACTGAAATATTGGTACTAAAAAGAAAGATGTGAAGGTAATGAAAAGGTACTTCATATATGAATGTATCTGAAATTCTAGACCATAAACATTGATTGTTGGATGCAGAAATTGAGGCATATTGAAATAATCATAATTTCTTGAATGTTCTTACAAGTGGTCTCCCTACCCATAAAAAAATGGAAAATTGGCAAAGGAAGTTGTTTTTTGGTTCAAAAGCATCACATTTTCAGTACTTTTTATAACTATAAATTTTGAAGTAGTGGAGTCTGAATGAGGTTTTACCTTAATATGGATTCTGTTTGTGAATATGGTTAAACATTTGCCTTTATTAATGTAAAGATGCCAATGTAGATATTTATGAAATTTGCTTTTAGTGACCCTCAATTGTAATCCTTTTTTAAACAGTTATAATGTATGATGTTCTTTAAAAAAAATTTTTGAACAACCTTTAATAAGGCAGTGATTTTTTTTTTCCCTTTTAAAAAAATCTTGAAATAAAATCTTGAAATCTTCTGTTCTTGAAAATAGAAAAGATCATAGATTTAAAGATGGAATTGATCCTCAAGTTCTAGTGAAACCTCATTTTATGTTGAGACTGAGGCCCCAGGAGGTTGTGACTTGGCTTATTGTCATTGCCATACTGGTGGTAAGTGGCAGAACATGGGTTTGAATTCATGTCCTCTGACTTAAGATGCAGCATTCTTTCCACTGTGCCATTTCTCATCCCTAAGATTATTATTTAAGTAAAATAGTAAATAACTTAGTAGGTTGTTGATTTCTGGCTTAGTATCAGTGGAGAGCTGGAAAGAACCTTAGAGGTTATTTAATCAATGAGGAATCAAGCCTACAGAGACTTAACAGAGATTTTCCTAAAATCACAGTTAGGATTTGAACCTAGGCCTCTTGATTTTAAACCTGATTTTTTTTCCACTATACTGTAGTATTATTAAATAGACAATCATTGTAAACAAATTGTTTTTGATATTGAAGTATGTTGTTCTGTCGTGTTGACTCTTTGGTGATCCCACTTGGAGTTTTATTAGCGATGCTGGAGGTTTGCCTTTGCTTTTCCAGTTCATTTTACAGATGAGGAAACTGAGGCATGCAGAGTTAAGTGACTTGCCCAGGGTCACACACCTCATAAGTGTCTGAGGCTAAATTTGAACTCTTGAAGCTCTATTTTCACTATGCCACCTGAATTATAGATACCAAATAAAAGAAGTAATCTACAATCCTTTGATATAGTGGTTTTCAGACTTTTTGGTCTCAGGATCCCTTTATACTCTAAAGATTTTGTATATGTGGATTATATCTATCTAAATACTATATAAGAAATTAAAACATCCTAGTATCATTATGAAAATAGTTTTGACTTTGAGGACTCCCAGACAACACCTTGAAAAGCTATTGCTTTAATATTAGGAACTGTTAAGCTGTATGATTATATTCAGTAAACTAAAAATGTTACATTTTGGGTACTTTGGGCGCTTTTATTGGCTATTTACCATTTTGTAAAATAAACTCAGAACAGTCAAGATGGAGGTAAACGAGGGGCTGGCAAGCCTGTTGGTTGCAAGTTCAACCAGCTGATTTGACAGTGAATGTGTATGCAAAGAGTTTAGAGCTTCTGCTCCAAGAAGAATCCTGACTTCTGGCTTTTAACTAAATTCAGTATCTGAATAGCTATTGATAGTTAAGTTTTCATTTCGTGACATTTAGCAAATAATTTACCAGGTTTTCTTATGTTTGTGAAAGATAAGATCCTAGTACATTGCTGGGGATTAGTACTTGGGAAGAACATAGAAATGAATATAGTTTGCTTCTTTCCCCGGCAGGATAGGGCTTTTTTTGTTTGTTTTTTTGTTTAGCTATAAATGTATCTGGATCTTGGTTAATATTTTCTTGTTTTCCCCAAATCTTTTGTGACATCTTCATCTTTCAAGTTTTGGTGGCATTAGGAATTTATTGCCTTTTTCTGTCTTAAATCCTTCCTACTTTTTGAGCCTACTTTATCAGTTGAGATAATGAGCTGATTTTTCTCTCTGGCTGGGGTTCTCCCATCCATTACTACTCTTGTTAATCCTCAGCCTAATTGTTGGAGAGTTCGCAGGGTTATAAGTAGTCACCTAAGTGCTCTATTAAAGACTCCCTTCAAGCCCCCTTCATAAAATTTTGGGGAATATCAAAAGTAGATAAAACAAGGTCTGGGGGATTCCTTCATTCCTTGCCCACACTCTGGTGTGGGGGCTAGTTTGTTAGCAAGCTGACTTTGGGTTTGAAAGTGGTTTTTGGAAGGGGATTATGTGTCAAAGATAAATGACCTAAATTGCTAATTTTTGATCCAGAGTAACTTCTCATTTAAATTTAATCTGCAGTTCTTCTGAATGTGAGTTTTGGTGTATTGTGTGTTGTGTGTGTGTTTCCTAGTTTTCCATATTTAAAACTGGGTCTGATCTTTTTTTTTTTCTTTTTTTCTTTCTTTTTTTTTTTTTTTGGTGAGGCAGTTGGTGTTAAGTGACTTGCCCAGGGTCACACAGCTAGTGTCAAGTGTTTGAGGTCGGATTGAACTCAGGTCCTCCTGACTCCAGGGCCTGTGCTCTATCCACTGTGCAAACTAGCTGTCTCTGGGTCTGATATTTTAGTGAATCTTGGCTACTAAGTACTTTGAGAGAATTACCTCCTTGTGAAACTGTTAGATGTGCTTCTAGGTTTATGGGATCCTAGAGATGGCCAGAGAGAGCCTTGGTATGGTGGAAAGAACACTAGCTTCAATCAGGAGACTTGGGTTAAAATCCAGCCTCTGAGACAATTACTGCCTTGGGCCTCAGTTTCCGTAATTGTAAAATAAGGGAGTTGGACTAGGGTCTCTGAGGTCTTTTTTTTTTTTTTTTAGTGAGGCAATTGGGGTTGTGACTTGCCCAGCGTCACACAGCTAGTGTTAAGTGTCTGAGGCCGGATTTGAACTCAGGTACTCCTGACTCCAGGGCTGGTGCTCTATCCACTGTGCCACCTAGCTGCCCCTCTGAGGTCCTTTTGAGCCCACATTTGTGATCCTGAGTGCTCAGGACCACATATTTAGCAGAGCTTGGATTTGAACTCAGTTTGTTTCCCTTTCTATACTTATACTTCATCAGACTTCTCTCTTCATTGTACCTTATTAGCATTTATCTAGCCCAAACTATTTAAAAATAGTGTAGTTAGTATCAATAGTCAAGTTAGTGCTTGCATCTTGGTTAAGGTTTGTTTGCGATTCTTTCTTTGACTAGGCTTTTAGGTGAAGAGTATTAGTATTCTTATACTCCATTTGTAAGCATTAGTTTTGTGAGTGAATTCCCTCTTCTACCCTCAAATAAACTCTGTTTCTTTTCTTTCTGTACTTCATTCTATATCCTCTTTATCTTCTTTTCAAAGCTTCCTTTTTTTCAAAGCTCTAAACTTTCCGTTTGTGCAATTATTAGAAAGCATTTTTAGGACTGGTGGTTAGGAACCATTCTTGGGGACTGTTTTTTCTTCCAAGTCATGTATTTTTTGTTACTTTCCATTTTGTGGCCTTTATATGGAGAAGCCAACTAAAGATCATTAAGATTCTGAAGGTCAGAGGGGAAAGTATGCATGCTTAATTGACATTAGGTCAGGGAAACTTTTTGAATGCTAGGTAGTTATTAAAATCTACCATCCCTCTTAAAAATGGTTTTCTAGAGCTAGATTAATAAACCATTATCATTCATGCGATACTGCTAGTTAACTTTAAGAATTTAAAAAACAGCTTTTAACACAGTATCATGAAAATCTTAAAATAGATTTGTGTTTTCCTTAGATCATGTGTGTATAAAATTGGGGGAAAAGACTCATTCATCCATAGTTTTGTGGAGTCAGTTTTTAATTGGATATTTTAATTAAAGTTAATATTGTTTTGTAGCAGTTTTTCCTCCCCCTTTCTTGGGCCTTATCTCTTGTACTTGATGAGAACATAGTCTGATGTTCTAAACTCTTAAGTCGTTCTGCACAATGCAGGATATTTAATATGCATGTTTTATTTACCACTCCCATAGTAACACTTTATGTTTTTATTGAGAGGCAACAAGGTAGGAGACTTGGAATCGAACTGATGTTGAATCCTGGCTATGACACTTATAATAACTCTGGCTTTTTGTTTTCTTATTGCTATAAGGAAAGAGCTCATTGCTGCTATTGAGACATGTTATTATTAAGGCATTAGTGAAAGGAATTGGTAGACCTGGGCTTTACTATTTATGCCCATGTAAAAAGTCACAACTTTTGATTCTCATCTGTGTGTGTGTGTGTGTGTGTGTGTGTGTGTGTATGTAAAATGGGAATACTACCTGATGAGGTGGTTGTGTGACTCAAAAAACCCTTGTAACCGAACCATACATATCGTCAGAAAAATTGAGAAACTTTTTGCCCTGAATCAGATTTTCAAATGTTTGCTATTATAAGTTCACCTTTTCATTGGAGCATTTAGCTGTTTACTTTGTTTCTTTTATAATCAGAATTTGTGGATTTTTAATTCTTATCATTTACATTGCTTTTAAAGTGATACCATTTGCTATGTTGTTGAATTTTTGAGTATATCAGAATGTGAGAACATTTTTTTTTTTCGGGGCAATGGAGGTTAAGTGACTTGCCCAGGGTCACACAGCTAGTAAGTGTCAAGTGTCTGAGGCGGGATTTGAACTCAGGTACTCCTGAATCCCAGGCTGGTGCTTTATCCACTGAGCCACCTAGCCACCCCCTATGTGAGAACATTTTAGGAGCCTTAGTTTTGTTAGTATAATCTAGAAGTGCTAATTCAGCTCTTGGAGTATTTCTAGAACTCCCAAGGAAGGTGGCAGATGAACTGTATTCTTTGATAAGTAGGAAAGTTATACACACACTATATATATCTACACAACATACATGTATATATGTAACTATATGTATATGAATTCATGAATGAAAATTTAATATCTGAAGAATATAAATTTATTTTGGTGGGCTGGTTTGGACTTCTAATTTAGTCTGTGCAGGGGCTTCCCTTTTCTGATGCATATATGCAGACCTGGCTGTCCCTTTTTATTCTTTTTTTTTTTTTAAGTGAGGCAATTGGGGTTAAGTGACTTGCCCAGGGTCACACAGCTAGTAAGTGTCAAGTGTCTACGGCCGGATTTGAACTCGGTACTCCTGAATCTAGGGCCAGTGCTTTATCCACTGCGCCACCTAGCTGCTCCTGGCTGTCCCTTTTTATTATGGTTTTAGATTAGCCCGATGACACTGAGAGGTTAAGTGACTTCTCCATCATTACACATATATTTTTATAGGAGACAGGGCTTAATTGTAGAGTTTGATTTCCTTGGCCTTCTATGCACTATTCCCAATCATTTCGGGGTTTACAAATAGATGTCTAATAATATACATTTTTTTCTTTTTTAGGCAATGGGGGTTAAGTGACTTGCCCAGGGTCACACAGCTAGTAAGTGTCAAGTGTCTGAGGCTGGATTTGAACTCAGGTACTCCTGAATCCAGGGTCAGTGCTCTATCCACTGTGCCACCTAGCTGCCCTAAAAATATAATTTAACATGCGAGGTAGTATTTGAAAACATTCATCATATTCCATTGACTTCAGTGATTGTTACCTTGAAAGAACTTAAAGACATTTTTCCTTAGTTTTTATTTCTTTATGGCTATTTCATACTCAGAACAGGATGGATAGGAAACACTTGTAAAATCTTAAATTTTCAATTGGGGTGAATTTGAAAAAAAGGTTTTTCTCCTTTGTGGACAACTCGATTGATAATTGCGATTGATTTTGTTTGGCCTTGGGGCTCTGGTTCTTTGCAGTCTAGTATTGTTGAACTTGGAAGATTGTCCTCTGATCAAGCTAAAAAATTCTGAGATGCTAGCTAACTTTTAGCTTTAAATAGTATCTTGTGGGGGCAGCTAGGTGGAACAGTGGATAGAGCACTGGCCCTGGATTCAGGAGGACCTGAGTTCAAATCCAGCCTCAGACACTTGACACTTACTAGCTGTGTGACCCTAGGCAAGACACTTAACCCTCATTGCCCCACCAAAAAGAAAATCAAATAAATAGTATCTTGTTCTCAGATGTCAATGGAACTACCTACATAAACACTGTTGTATTGAAATGTAGACTATAGCTGATCTGAAATGACTGTTTTTTTGAATCCATTTATTTTTAAGAAGAAAGTTCTGATTATATGAAGATAAATGGTACTGTTGGGGTTATGCCCAATTTTCATCTTTATGACACTTGGGCTTTGGCCTCAGGAAAGCAGTTTTTGATAACCGGCAATAGTATGTTGGTAAATGTTTAACAATTGGCTCTTTGGGGGAAAATAGACCTATGTTTAATCTGCATTGTTATCATTTTTTTCATGACTTAAGTCTAGGCAATCAACAAAACAATAAACCAAATCTTGATTTGTAGCATTTGTTCAATTCTGAGGTGTTAATGCTCACTCTGAAAATGTAACAACAGTAGCCTCTTCCAGCTGGCTCCATCATACCCTTAGATACTTAATTCCCCCTGAAGCTCCATGGATGTATTTGATTATTGGTGGGAGCCTGTAGCATCCTCATAGATTTAGAGATTAGGAGTTAAAATTTGTTTATGGCATTCGAGTTGGAGTAGGATTTAGCTATTGAAGTTGATCCTTTAGTCCCAGAGTTCATTCTCTTTTTGGACCCTGAATTTTTATAAAAACATCTGATCCAAAAAAAAAAAAAAGATTGAACTTAGAACTTAGAGACCTATGTTCAAATTCTGCCTCTGACACGTTAGGGGAGTGCCCTTCAAAGTCAGTTACATAACTAACGAATCTTAGTTTCCTCTTCTGTAAAATGGTGGTAATAATTCTTTATGTATCTCACAGGGTTATTGTGAGAGAAATGCTTGGTTAAATCTTACTGTACAATATAAATGTGAGTTACTACTATTACTGCTTTTCATGTTGATTTCATACTAAGGAGATAATGCATTTGTTTTAGTCCATCTTAAGTCACAAATAAACATTACCATGTTATCCAAATGGATCGGATAAGAAAGAATATATTATTTTAACATGGTACAGAATTAAAGTTTATAATTTTTAAGTTTTATTACTTCCCTCACATGCATTAGACTTCCTTGCTGCTTAGGGATATGACTGAAGTTGGAGACTCTGGAATTAGATTGTCTTAGCAAACTACTGTGCATTGATTTAATGGTATGTAGCTTAGTAGTTTAGTTATCCTGGAACTATAAAAGCATACAGCTGAATATCTTAGACATAGCTGACTTTCCGAAGTCATAGACATATGTATTTCTGAAACTTTGTTTAGAAAACATAGGACTCAATCTTTTGTAAAGGCTCTCTCTAGCTTCATGTTGAGGATAGGCTTAAAACAAATTTCTGAGCTGAAGTGACCGAACTGCATAATACATAAGTGTTCTAGCAAAAGTTCAAAAATAATACATAGCTACAACCAGTGAAACATTTTTTAAATCATGCCTTAAATCTGCAAGATTTGGACTATGATCTTTGTTTTTTTGAAAATTTTACTTTTTACGTGTTAAAATCAAAATAAAATTCCTTTGCCTAGAATCAGCAAGGTTATCTTTTTAATCGCTTTCTTGGAATGAAATTTCCTATTTTATTTTGTTCTCTGTGGTTTGTAGATATATATTTCCTTGCCTGCTTAATCTTATATTTTGGACTGTCCAATCCTGTTGCATATTTGTTCTGCATCTTTGTTGCTAAAATTTGTGTTTCTGTCCTGACTTTTATTCCTGCAATGTTGTAATCTGGCTGGAGTCTTATCCCATTCAGTCCCTTTTAAAATATATCCCTTTTAAACTATCTTTTGCCTTTACACATTGAGGAATGCTTAGTGGGAGAGAGTAAGGAGTGAAGGTGGGGATGGACTACTCTATGAAGTTGGTTGAAAAGGTTTTTTCAGTGTAGGCTTGAGCATCTTGACTGTTTTGGGTTAATGGATTTCCCTTTTCTCCTTTAATATGCTAGAAGCCAAACAAGAAGAATGGGGTGCAATGAGCCACCTTAGATTTGTAGCATGATTTCACTTTCTTGTCTTTTTAATGACTACTACCCCTTCCTCTAATCGTAGGGCTAAAAGTAATTCCCTGTGTCTACTATGGGGAAAGTGTACACTATGCAACACTTCTTGCTAACTGCTATGATTTAAATGTTTTCTTTTGTGTTCTTAGTGGAAGCATAGTTGAGCATTATGTTCATTTTTATGGTGTATCTTTAGGTGTAATTAACTTGTTTAAATTATTTTTTTGGAGGGAAGAAACTTGTTTTAATGTTCTCTTTTGTACAGCAAAACCCCCCCACCTTTTTTGAAGTAAAATTTTATTTATTATGAGTAAATTCAATGAATAAAAAACAAAATAAGGATTAAAATAATACAATTGAAATATTAATTTAAAAATATAAACTTTCTCTTGATCTAGCTATGAACTTATAATTTTTTGCATATATTTATGTTTTTTCTAATTCTGTTTTTTATATTTTTGTTACTTTGATTCCCTTTGTATTTATCACTTATTTCCATACACACCCACTGCTCCCCTTCTCCCCCCACACCCCCAATATGATCTCTATCTGTAGCAAAACCGTCACATAGTGACGTTGGCCTCATAGTATATGGGATAATGCTGCATTTTGTTTAATGTATTTAATGGGAATCTAACTTATAATGGGGAGGATTTGTTGTTGTTGTCATCAAATGATATATGTACCAGTTTCAGTTTTCACATGCTGCCAAATTTCCATTTTTGTTCAGTTTGGAATCTGCTGTGATGATGGAATCACTTTTCTACTTTTTGACACTATTTACTGTTAGTCATTATCTTTTCCTTCCAAAAATGTACCTAGATTAAAAACACATTTAGGATCTGAATCTGCAATGGAAGAATACAATAAATTAAGGATTTTGTTGTTGTTGTTGTTTTACGAAAGAATTCTTTACAAAAAGGCCAGGAATAAGGAATATGCTTTATTTACAAAAGATTAGAAATGCATCATTAATTTACTGCTAAGACTTAGAAACAAAGTAAAATGACTTTTAAGATATTTCCTAATATTTAGAGACACTGACCAAGGGGCTGTTTGATTAAGAGGGATCATTTTCCTAAATCAGAGTGAAGTACAAAAGTGGACAGATGTGATAAGTGAGGAGAATGGATGGTGTGGCAAATTTTAGGACAAGGTTCTAGAGACTGGAGCTGCTGGCATAACTAACTGCAGGGTGCCTAGGATCCAAGAAAGATGTAAAATGGGTCATTTCATCCTGAAATTTAATATTTTATAATCATAAACCTTAAGGCTTGCTGTGTGTTATGTTTTATTAGATCTGTTAAATCTCTGTGGGAATGCATCTCTGAAATTGCATTGTAAATTAACATGTACTTATGATCCGATTTCAAACAAGTTTTTTTTTTTAAACTACATATTTATTTTCTGAATCATTTTCAACAACTTCATTGAATTGGGCTGTTAGGTAGGAATTAAAACTTTAAAACAAAACTATGTGCCTGGTTTAAAAATTAAGGAAAAAACCAACTTTGAGATAAATTTCATAAGAAGAAACAGAATTGACCTCAAAAATAACTTGATTTAAAACTTTTTTTATATTTTATATTCTATTGCTTAAGGAGATAATAGTACAATATTTTAGTCATTCAGAAAATGACAGTTTGGTAAAAGTTAAAATTTGATGGAATAATTTTTTAAGTCAGGCAGTCTTTAATAAAAGGGTAAGATTTGGATCTAATTGCTTTTAGCATGAAGCTCTAAAATTTGGAGTTAGGTAAAATGTTATGTATAATATTTCCAAGTCAGTTTAACAACAGCTTTAAAAAACATTCATGCTTTGATTATGTTGAAACTGGTCTCAGTTTCTTAGATCTGAGTCATTTAGGAAATTTCTACTTTGGAACCTTATAAAAAATATAACTGATGAGTATGTTTTTTTTTTTTTTTTAAACAGAAAGCGTGGATGCCCATCAACGAAGTTTTGATCTAGGAATTCAAATTGGCTACCAGCGTCGCAATAAGGATGTGTTAGCATGGGTTAAAAAACGCAGAAGAACTATTCGTAGAGAAGACTTGATCAGCTTCCTCTGTGGAAAAGTCCCTCCTCCACGAAACTCTAGAGCTCCCCCAAGACTAACTGTAGTATCCCCTAATCGAGCTACTTCAACAGAAACTAGCTCATCTGTAGAGACTGATTTGCAACCCTTCCGTGAAGCCATAGCTCTGCATGGTAAAGCTTTTTAAAAACATTTCTCTGCTAAAAATGATTAATGACTTGTTTGGACTTTTTTCATGCTCAAGAAATGAATTTAGGCTTGTCTATTTTTCTCTTACAGTTAAAGTGTATTGACATTTTTAGGTATTATTAGGACTTTATAAATGGGATGTTAACCAATATCTTAGGTAAACAGATTCTATTGCCATTTGGACCTAATTTTCTAATGTCCCAAATGCTGTTTTGAGCTAAATATTCTGTGCCAAGTATGTATTAGCAGGCAATGAAAACACTGCCTGAATTTGCAGTGTCCTTACAGTTGACTAGATTTTCTTACCTCATGTGCTGATTAATCTTTATTGCTAAGGACATTTCTTAGATGTTTTAAGATGTAATAGTTATAATTATCATGACCTACCTAATTGCAGCTAAGTTTAAGGATTCAGTGAAGCTATGGCATGTGAATAATTTTTTTATTTTAGAAGTCACTATAAAAGCATACCCATTTTTCTAATGGTTCTGTGGTGGTGATGAGCTAATGACCAACCAGAGGTGGGAATAACGAATTGAATTGTTACTTTATTTATTCTCCTTAGTTCTTATTAGTTGATATCATCTGGAATATCAGGGGTCCTACAAACTTTTTTTTTTCCTTTTCCCAGTTCTAGTTCTATCATGTTACCTCCATTGTTTGAGTCATCTCTAATTTTGATTTTTTGGAGATTGTGTTCTGTCATTTCACAAGTATCACTGGGAGGACAATACTGTAAAAGAAAGACTTCTGCATCAGTCAGGAAGCATACTTGCTCTATGTGTCAGGCACTGTGCCCTCAATGTTATCTCACGTTCTACTGGGGGAAGAAAGTGTGTAAATAACTAGGTACACTATATAGAAGATGGAAGATAATAAAGGTGAGGATCGGGAAGGGACTAGCAATTGGGAGGGGTCTTTATGGTGAATAGGGAAAAACTTAGTCTACATAATGTGATTTGAGCTGAATCTTGAAGGAAACTAACTGATCTGGGGATCAGGAAGCAGCATATTCTTGGCATGGGGGGTGGTGGGTGGGGGACAGCTAGCTTAAAGACAGATGGGGTGTCATGTGAAGAACAGCAAGTAGGCAAGTTTATCTGGACTATAGAGTCTGTAGAGGGCAGTGAAGTGTAGAGGCTTGAGTCTAGGTTGAAATTGTTGAAAGTACTACTCATTTTCTTAAATGCAATCCAGTCTACTTGCTTATTTTATTTAAATCTGGATTCATCTCGTCCATCTAAAGTAACTATCCTTAAATACATATACTGATGGACTAATTAATGGACTGCTTATCCATCTGTATATTTATACCCTGGAAAAGAGGAATTTTCCATACATTTGATTGTTCTTGCATGGATTGTTAGGCTGCTCTTTTTAGTGACCTGGTTTCTCAGTGAGGATGCCCTGTAGGATTTGGGGGCTTGATACATTTATCATAATGTCTTCTGAAAACAAAAACCATCCAGAAGAACTCACCTTCAAGAGGGGATTCCTTTTCCCTTTTTACTCTGGGCAGGTCTATTCAGTGGTGAAAACACCTTTGGCAGGCATATTTAAACCTTGTTTTAATACTTGCCTGATACTGATTAAGAGCTTCATTGAGCAGTTTTGTGAGGTTGTATAATGCTTAAGTTAACTGACTAAAAACTGGAGAGATTTTTCTTATTTTAAGAAATAAGTTGAAAGAGAAGTCAGTAATTTTGCTTATGATATATATGTAAGGCAGGCTGACTTAAAACATAAGGACTGAAACATCAAATAAATGACCAAGCACATAAATAAGATGCATTGTAGGTAGATTATCTATAATCTTGTCATAGGTGTTATTTATTGCACTTCAGTATTTGAAAAATGTGTCCTGACACCAAAACTTAAGTATAAATGATTCCTATAATACTATAGCTGATGCTTGTCATGGTAGCACATGAAGACAAAAACTTGATAAAGAACATAAGGTTTTCTTTCCTTTTTTTTTTTTTTTATAATGAGGCAATTGGGGTTAAGTGACTTGCCCAGGGTCACACAGCTAGTAAGTGTTAAGTGTCTGAGGCAGGATTCGAACTCAGGTACTCCTTACCCCACAGCCGGTGCTCTATCCACTGTGCCACCTAGCTGCCCCAGAACATAAGGTTTTAAAATAAGTTTAAAAAACCCGTGGCTTTCAAGTATTTACATTAAAAATGTTACAGAGAAGCAGGTGGGTAGGGCAGTGGATAAAACACCAGCCCTGGATTCAGGAGGACCTGAGTTCAAATCCAGCCTCAGACACTTGACACTAGCTGTGTGACCCTGGGCAAGTTACTTAACTCCCTCATTGCCCTGCCCAAAACAAAACAAACCCAGACTCAGTTCTGCAATATACTTTACAAGATCCTTTGCTTTGAAGATTTTTAATAAAAAGGAATTTATATTCTGAGGAGTTTTTGCTCTTTCCTGACTAAGCCATGTCATTCTTTTTTTTTTTTTTTCAAAATCACTTAAATTACCCATGGAACTTAAAAAGTTTCAGTCATTGGCTTTGTGGTTTATGCCATCCCTATTTCTCCCATAGTTCTAAGTACCCTGACTTTCTTCTAGGATATTGTTAAAAAGTGTGATTAAAAAAACAGATTTGAAACAATTCAGTTTAACGGGTTAGACACCTACTTGCTATGTGCAAAAACACTAAGTCCTTCTCTTAAGTTCCCCCTCCCCATCCCCCCAGTATGGTCATAAGACAATTATATTCTCTTCAACTTGATTTCTTTCAAATCAGTGTTAAAATTGTATAAATAAGTTCTACTATTAACTCAAATTGTTTCAATATTAGTGTCTCTTGCCTTAGATTCCTAAAGGGTTTAGGTTTCTAAAGGATTTAGAGCTGGAAGGGATCTTAGAGGCCATCTACTTCAGCCTCCTTGTTTTACAGATGAGGAAACTGATTTGTAAAGGTGATAGTTTTGATGAGAACTTTTAAGTATTTTCTGTCACATTTATATTTAGGACTTTAACATTTATTATAAGTGTCTGATACATGCCAGGCATTGTTGTCAGTAAGGATACCAAAAAACCAACTTTACTGGAGGACTTGACATTTACCTTCACCACCTCCCAAATTAGTTTGTAAAGCTTTGCACAACAGCACTTGACCTGAACAATACAGTCAGTCATTAAGCATTTATTAATTGCCTGCTTTGTGTCAGGCATTGTGCTGAACCCTGGAGATACAAAAAAAAATAAAATTCTTCAAGGAGTCTACATTTTAATGGAGGAAAGAGAGAGTGAGAATGAGAGAATGTGTAGGAGTCTACATTCTAATGGAGAGGAGGGAAAGGTTATGTGGGTGTATGTGTGTACACAGAATAAATATAAGGTATTTTGGAGAAGGTCACTAGTAGCTGACTGGATCAGTAAAGGCTTCATTCAGAAGATGATGCTTGAGCTAAAGAAAATCAGAGATTCCCCAAAGTTGAACCAAGGGATGACTTTTCAGCACTGCCAGTGGAAAGAACTAAATTAGTTTTTTCTTTTTTGGTGGGGCAGTGAGTTTGGAGGGTTAAGTGACTTGCCCACGGTCACACAGCTAGCAAGTGTCAAGTGGCTGAGGCTGGATTTGAACTCAAGTCCTCCTGAATCCAGGGCCAGTGCTTTATCCACAGTTCCACCTAGCTGCCCCCAAATTAGCTTTATTTATTTATTTATATTTGTTTGTTTGTTTATTTATTTATTTATTTATTTATTTTTTATTTATTTTTTTTTTAGTGAGGCAATTGGGGTTAAGTGACTTGCCCAGGGTTACACAGCTAGTAAGTGTTAAGCGTCTGAGGTTGGATTTGAACTCAGGTACTCCTGACTCCAGGGCCAGTGCTCTATCCACTGCCCCACCTAGCTGTCCCCCCTAGCTGCCCCCCCCCAATTAGTTTTAATGGGATTTGACTCCCTGTTTTTTCCCCACTTGTTACAGGTTCACAGTTTTTCCAGCTTCCTTACTGACAGTAAAATAAAGTCCTTTGGATAGTATGCATCATTCAAATATTAATATGAATTTGTTTACTAAAAAGTTAATGTTAGGGAAGACTTCAGGATAATGGGGGGGAATAATTACAGAACAGTTTTTAAAGTTACTTTATTTGTGTATATGTTTATATTAACTCTAATAGCTGAGTGTTATCACTTGGATTTTATTTGTTCCCCTTTAATGAACCAGTTAATTTGTAAATAGTACATTGTATAAAAATGGTTTGGATAAAATGGTTTAAAATTTGCAAAGTTAATTCCATAAGTAGGTTAAACCTTCTGGCTTAAATCCTGTTTGTACTTAATTTGCCTAGCCAAACTTATTTTTTTCACATGTTTAATGTCTGAAGTTTATTTTACTTTAGCTAATGTCTAAATTGATACTCAATTTAAAGTTAGGTGGGTTGAAGGTAATGAGTTTGTAAATATTTCTAAGAGCTAAAAGGATATGATGTTGATTTGTGCTTTGGGATGGTTTCTACAAACTAAAATCACCCTATAATCAATGTTTTAAGGTTTTCCTTTGTGTCTTGATTTAATTAGTATTAAGCTCATGTTTTGAGGGAGTGTACTGTGAAGTACTGTAAGGCATTCTTTACCCTCACCTCTTTCCTATTTGAGAAGAAATAATAAAAAGTTTTCCTCTCATCTCTTTTCCCTATCCCATTGAATTAACAAGCATACTGCCAGCTGAAATTTCTTCAAGGTATAATGCTTTATCTTTGTCTAGAATGGACCAGTGATTTCCAAAGTGGGGTGGTCCTGTCAAGAACTCTGAGTGGATAATCTTTTAGTCTGAAGGTGGGAAGTGGGAAGGGGGATTATATCTCGTCTACCCCACTCAAACCAACACAACTACCACACCTTCTTTATCAGTTATCATTCAGCATCTTGCTCCAACCTCTTCCTATCATTCTTTGTTACAACCCAGGTAGATGGTAAGGATGAGGGAGCAGCAAGCAGTGAGGTAAAATTTCTCACTCACCTTCAGGCCCCACATCATAACTGGCAGGTTGCCTTTTAGCCTGTCAATGAATAAAATTCCTGTCCTCCCTTCCCCCTCCTTACCCCTTGTTTATTTTGGGTTTGATAGAGTAAATCATACAGGATGAGCAGACCTGGATAAGCGGTCATTTGCATTGCAACCTTTATTACTTTTATTTCCCTGCCCAAGTCTATCCCTCTCTTCTAAATTCTCTTGGTTCTGTGAGATCACCACCATCTTTGTTCTATTCATCCAGGTTTACAATCTTGCTGTCATTCTTGACTCCTAACTCTCACTCCACATATCCAATCAATTAAAAAATCTTGGTGTTTTCTTCCTCCTCATTTCTTCAGTCTATCACTTTCTCTCCACCCATAAATCTAAGTGATAGCCTAGACCTCCTGATTGGTCTCCTGTATCAAATTTCTTCCCACTTAAATTCATCTTCACAACAGCGAAATTAATATTCCTAAAGAACGAGTCTTACATGGCAGTCCCTACTCCAGAGACCCTTGTTGGCTCTAGTATCAAATAATAATTTGATCTTTATTTCACACTTTTAAAGTTTCTGTGCTATGTTTAGTATAATGTTCATAGTTACTATTAATACAGTAGTACATTATAATTTATAAATATGTATCTTGGGTCCATGTACTGATGGGGGACAAGGTCAAAAAAAAGTTTGGAGACCACCAGAATAGACAAATGAGCCAGTTTTCCACTCTACTACCCTAAAACTTCAGCTTTATATCTCTTCTTTGGACTGTAATCCTGGTCTCCTATACTTCTAATTTTGATTCAGTGGCACTGTTTTGAACTGGAGCTGTAGTAGGAATTTTAATTCATGTAGAAAAAGGTCATGCCGTGGATAGAGCATTGAACCTGGAGTCAGTCCTGGGTATCCTACCTCATACTAGTTATGTGGCCCTGGGCAAGTCATTTAACTTCTGCCTCAGTTTCCTCATCTGTAAAGTGAGGATAATAATAATACCTGCCTCTTAGATTTGTGGAGATCAAATGGGGTATTTGTGAAGTCCTTTGCAAATCTTAAAGCAGTACATAAATGCTATCATCATTATTAATCAAAGAGATGGAATATTAGTTAGATGTAAATATTGCCTTCCAATCACTTATTTGCAAATGGTTTCCCTCAAAATTAAGCATCCTTTTCCTCCAAGGAAGAATGAATTGCTGAAGGAATAAAGGGATTAGATCTAGATTCCAGTTAACTGAATCTGCAGGTCTGGGTGAGTCATTTTTCTTTAGTAATTGGGCATACAGGTGTGGGGTCGGGGAGAAGGGTGTTATAGTTTTAGATTAATGAAAACTGCTATCTATAGGTCTTACTGCATCAGGAACTAGATGCTTGCATTAGTCACCATCACCTCTTCCCTTTCCCTCAAAAGACTACAAGACTATTTTGAAGGAGGGAAGGGAAGAGAATAAGTATAGTTATTTTTCTAAAGTTTTTTCACACACAGGACTAATAATTCTGCAGTTTGATAGGAGCACGTCAATATAAAAGTTTCACCAGAGCTTTTATAGGACAGTCTTTTCTATACTAGGGAAACGTAAGGGATTTTTTCTTTGTAGAATAAAGATGTGTTGCTTATGATGGTCCATTCTTGGATTATGTATGTTTATTATCCATGTGTTTAGAGATCAGTCTACCACTTGATTTGGCATTGGCAAATCCATACTTGGGCATATATCTCTCATTTCCTGGGTCAAGATTTCCAACTGTCTTGAAGGGAATGGTGTTGTGGTCCCTTTGGTTATAACTTTGTCCTTTGTGATAAATATTTGTCTTCTGAGTAGTAGGGTCATATTCCTATCTGACTACATTGTTTATGAATTTGTACTTTGCAAAATGATTTGCAACATAGTAAGTACTCAGTAATAAATATATCTCAAATTATTCAGACCAATGTTTCTCATCACTGATGCAGAAAATAGTTGTTATTTCTGTGGTTATTAGGCATCCACTAAGCTTCCCTGCTATGTTACTTATTTTGGGAATATAGTTTTGTAGTTTACTGTAAAGTTTATTACCAGCTATTAGGTTTTCTAAAGCAATAATGTTAATTATAATAACTGAGAATCAGAAGGCTAGAAAATTTTTTTTGATATGTAAAGTACTCAAAACCTGTGTACTAAATACAAAGTTCACAGGGGTTGTCCTTTCAGACCCTTGGTTGAACCCTTTTTTTTTTAAAACTGATTTTTATAGAATTCTAACAGGTTTATTAGATTGTCTTTTGAGATTAGATACCTCTTCTCCAGCCATGTTGCCTTAGTACAGTGTCTATAAATGCTTAAGAACTGTTTGAAGGGGCTGGGTGTCACAGTGGCTAGAGCACTGGCCCCCCAACACTTTCACTTAAAGAGAAGATGGAAGAACATAGTCTTGGGTAAAAGCTGTTATAAGGTTTGTAGTCCTTCAATCTTAAGTGGTTTTGGGGCAGTAGAAATGAGGAAAACTCTGGGTAATCAGACCCATCCTAGAAACAAGAAGTTATATTGGATTTATTCTTAAACTTGAGTCATTACTGAAGGACCTGTGAAATTTAGTCTGTGGGGATGTCTGTGGTACATAGATAGAACTTAGTAATTTAGCTTTTATGAATTAACTTAAGCATTTGTATTTGTGTGTGTATATATACATCTATTTCTAATAATAGGCTCATTAAAATTGTGAAGACTTAATGACAAGTTCAATGTACCTGAAAAATCAAGGATTAAAGGAATTTTTCTTACATTGTTCATTTTAATTGAAAATACAGTTCTTAGCAATATTTGCAACTTCTCTTTTTAACAGTATTTAAATATAGACTAGGTAATTACCTTACATTAGAATGGTTCTCTTGTAATAGGAGCAGGTATATAGTTTTTAGGGATTTTTAAAATGTAAAAATGTTGTTGAAGACCTTCTGATTTCTTTATTTTAGAGTAGAATAATTCTGCAGTTATATCTTGTGGAAATTGTGTTGTAATTACACAACATATTTTGCTTCTTAGTAGGGTTAATTGGGAGTCAGATGACCAGCTACCATAGTGAACCCAGAAGTGAAAACCTAGGCTACCTGCAGTCTGAGGTGTTTGTAAAAACTGTTTGCAACTTTGAAATGACACTATCCACGTTACATTGTCAGACTTTTACATATGGAAATCAAACTTAACTACAGGGCAACTCAACTATTACTAATTTCAGTAGTCTCGTTTGAATTTTCATTCTCAACAAGTATATTTTGTTTTCACTGTCCTTAGGTACTGTAAGAGATACTTGGAGCTTATAGTATGGTAGGGGTGATAAGACATGTACAGCTACAATATAAAGCACTATGATAAGAACATATTAAGTGGTACCAATGAAGTACTGCTATAGGAATTCAGAGAGAGAGAGAAATTGCTTCTGTGTGGGCTAATCTGTTAGTATAGAAAGGTTAGCATTTGTACTTATTAGCAAATACCTTTCCATGAAATTTTAGGGAAATGTTTTTATTTCTAGGGTTATTCCATTTTAGTTAAGGTAATTTGAGAGCATTTAAATTTTATGTTTCTGAGTCTTCTTTTAAAGCATTATGGCATTATTTCTCCATTAAAGTCTCACTTCATTGTTTCATTATGGAGGGGAAGTGACCTTGTCAAAGATCCTCAGTGGCATACAAGCTCTCCAGTAAGTTGTATCAATACTGTCCTCTAAATTATGGAGAGTTTGCCATCTAACATTTGGGATTACCTACACAAATGAAACTATGACTCTTTTGGAGTATTGAAGAAGCTGACATCCTGCAGTCTGGTTACTCGTTGAAGATAGCTAGCTCTAGATATTTAGATATATCTATAGATATAGATATCTTTAGACATAGATATCTATAGACATCTATCTTCAATGAGTAACCAGACTGCAGGATGTCAGCTGCTAAGTGTGGGGGAGGGGATGGGAGGGGGGTTGTCAGTCAAGCACTGTATTTCTTCATTTTTTATTTTGTTTTTAATTTAAATTTTATTTTCAGTTACCAGGCATTTTTTTCTTTATCCAAGCCTTTAAAAACCAAAATCCCTTAGTAACAAATATGTGTAGTCAAGCAAAATAAATTCTTGTATTGGCCATTTAAAAAAATGTAAGTCTCATTGTGTGTATTTAGTTCATCACCTGTCCTGTCAAGAGGTGAGACAATATTCTTCATCATTAGTTCTCCAGAATCATGGTTGGTCATTGCATTGATCAGAGTTCTTAAGGCTTCTGCAGTTGTTTTTATGTTGTTATAGTGTTAATTGTTGTGGTTCTGCTTAATCTGCAGCAGTCCATAAACCATCCCAGGTTTCTGTCAAACTTTTTACAGCACAATAGTATTCCATCATATTTATGTGCCATAATTTGTTTAGCTGTTTCCCAGTTAATTGGGCATACTTTTGGTTTCCAGTTCTTTGCTCCACTATAAAAGAACTATAAGTATTACTGTGCCTGTAGGTCCTTCTCATTTTTCTTTATCTTGTTGGAGCCTAGGCACAGTAGGGTTATTATCGAGTCAAAGGTTTGTACAATTTTAGTAACTTTGGAACATAGTTGGAAATTCTTTTCCAGAATGACTGAGCCGTTCATAGCTGACCAAGTCAGTGCATCAAATATACCTTTTCTCCCCTGTAGCTCCTTTGACATATGTCCTTTTTTGTCAACTTTGCTAATCTGATAGTTGAGGTAAAACCTCAAAATTGCCTTAATTTGCACTTCTGATTATTAGTGATTTATTCAAATGCAAAACTTGAAAGGGATATAATCGTGTAACTGAAAAAGCAGTTTGAAGGTAGATTTGAATATCATACAGTACCTTCCTCAATAAGTAACAAACTTAAGACCAGGTCATATCAGCTAATACCTTAATTATAAATTTAGAGTGGAAGCACGGTTAACGAAAAACAAGCAAAAATGAGTACATAGGATAGAGAGGGCACAACAGATTTGCAGGAAGGAAAAAAGAAACAGAAGATGGCTAAAGGACAAACTTTCATAATTTTACCTGGGGCTGCCCTTAATTATCCTTGGTCATCTCAATTATAACTTTTTTAGGTTGCTAGGCTCTATTTGTAAGTAGTTCCTGTTCTCAATATGATCTGTGACAGATTTAAGAGCAGTTTTAGGAGATAATTTTTCAGAGGAACATTTGGACCTGTTGAGCTTTTAGTTTTCTAAAGAGAAAAATAAAGTTCTCAGAATGATAAGAAATTTAAAAAGTTGTAAGGAGTATGTATTAAGGTTTCAGCTGCACTCTGTGAACACTGACTTGCGGCTGGAAACTTTTCATGTGTTAGTATTCCCTTCAGGTGTGTGAGCTTGAGAGCAGGGACTCCTTATTTGAATCCCTAGCATTTACCACAGTGTTTTACATAAAGTAAATGCTTAAATGTTTCATTCTTTCAAGGTATATTAAATGAGAGTATACTTAGAGAAAAATTACTTCCCAATATTTTAGTTTTCCATTTTTTACCAGCTGATGAGATCAAAGTTCTTTCCCTACTGTGCCATTCTTTTCCTTTCTCATAAATTCTTCATAGAAGATGCATTCAATACATTAGAGGTCTTTCTCTGAATAATGTTGTGGGTACCATTGTAGTTTTTAGGCTGTCTACTTTTTTTGTTCATTTTTGCTACACTTATATATGGTTGGAAGTCTATGCCTATTCTCTTTGGTTGCTCTTTGGATAGTAACCCCAAAATTCTTTTCATTCTTAGAGGATCATAATGATCCATGACTTAACAGCTAAGTAGTGTCACCCTATAGTGTTATGATTGAAAGTGCTGCAATTCTGCCCAGTTTTTCCTCTTTTCTGGGTCTCCTTGTAACACCTCTCGGTAAAAAGTAATGCTGGGGGCGGCTAGGTGGCGCAGTGGATAAAGCAGAGGCCCTGGATTCAGAAGTACCTGAGTTCAAATCCAGCCTCAGACACTTGACACTTACTAGCTGTGTGACCCTGGGCAAGTCACTTAACCCCCATTGCCCCGCAAAAAAACCCCAAAAAAACCCAAATCCAGAAAACAAAACAAAACAAAAAAAGTAACGTTGACTTTGTAGTTGGGACTTCGATTGGAGTCCTTGAAGGACTCCTTGAGGAAGTTACTTTTTCCTCTCTGTGCCTCAGCATCTATTTATAAAATGAAGGTATATAGACTAGATGATAGCTTGTCCCTTCTAGATCTAGATCCTGTAATTCAAGAGTTGCCCATCCAGGTTCTTATATAGTATAAGTGATATGAAATTTTTTATCCACATTGTTTTTAGTTAGACTACTCTTGTTTTTCTGTGGGTTCTAATTGGGAAGCTTTTGTAATGTTTAGTAAATACCTTCCAACAATAAGGCTTATTTGGACAGTGTGCAGGATACTTTGCCAGGCAAAGGTGAACACCTTATGTGACTGTTCAAAGGATCTTAGGACTAGAACTAGAAAAGGACGTGAGAGTCCAATTATTCCAATCTTTTTATTTCTTCCTCTTTTATATCTTGCTTGGAGAGCAGAATTGAAAGCTATATTTTGTTGTCTTAACTAATGATCTTCAAAAAATCTGCCAGCAGTAATGGTAGGATCTTATATTTTCACACTTCTCAGTTTTATGACGTTTAAGATGTCTGCTCTAGAAAGCCATTTATGAAAGTGTATCTATTCTCCTTTCATGTTTTAACCAAACATGACATCTGTCGTTGTACATGATTTTCATAGTTTTATTTGTAAAGAAAGACATTTTGGTATTAACTGTTTTCTTGGTCCTTTTTTGGGGAGTGAGGGGTTATTTGAACTGTGATAATCTCTTCTGTAATTATGAAATTTCCCCTTTTTGACATATTTTTTTTTGAGATGAGACTGCTTTAGAAACTTGTCTCCAATTTGAATTTGTTTTGATTACATCTAGATCTACAAAATACAAAATTATATTTTGGAACAAAATTTTGCTTATTTGATCTTTTTAGTGACATTTCCTCAGAGATGACATTGACTACTGAAGTGGTATAATGCAATTGTAGTGTTTCCATTCTCAATGCTAATGAAATTAGGTCAAGATAAAAATGACAACAGATTTATTTCTCAACTGTTGACATTTTATCTACAAATGCTCTAGGGAGGATCTCTTAAGTTCTTCAGTCTGATTTTCTTAAATGCTTTCTGCTGTTTTGTATGAAAAATTCTTTTCATTATAGTTTTTAATACTATCATTATTATACTCTGAACCAGTATAAAATTCTTAACCTTTTTTGTGTAATTTGGTGAAGCTTAAGGACACTTTTTCAGAGTAATTTTTAAGTGAATAAAATCAAATACCTAGGATTACAAAGGAAACCAATTATATTGAAATGCAGTCCTCAATATTTTTTTTTAATTCATGAACTCTAGGTCAGGAACCATTGCTCTAAACTTCTGCCTTTGACAACCAAGTCTCTTTGCATGGAGTTTGTTTTGGTTAAAGCTGTTTCTGACCTCTTGTTGTGGCAACCATAACATTCTTTCAAAATGGTGATAGTCAATGTCTTTGTCCATTTCCAGTTTATCAGAATTAATTAATTTTAACACTTTGCTCTAGAATTGCTATAGTTGTACCTGGTATTTTTTCATCTTTATATTTTTTTTTCTGAACTTAATAATTATTTTAACTTGTAATAAGTGGTTGAACTGGGTGCATGCAGAAACTGATTCTCAAATGATTAATTTGATGAAGATCTTAACAGTAAATTTTTTATGTCCATTGCTTTTGGGCTCTTTTTGAAGTATTCATAATGAATAAGTGATAGACTTCGAAATAGGCTTTAGACTCCTTTCTTTCTGCTGAATTTTATTTTCCAATAATTTTCACTGCCTAGCAGCTTTGGAATTGAAGTTGTCCCCAAGTATCAAAATGTTGACTTAATTTGAAGGATCTTGTTAAATTTTTCACAAAATTAATCTACCTCTTCATTCCTTCCAGTGGAATTTGGTACATGTTATAATTATTTTCAGACAGCTTTTTTTGTTTATAATTTATAAATACTTGAAATGTTTTTGTTACTTTTGTGTACATTATCAAGTCTTGACAATTCTCTTCAGAAAAGTAAATATAGGAATATGGGAATCAGTAAGTTTTTTCTTCTGGTTACATTTATAATGAAAATTACAGTCTCTTTAGTTTTATGACAGTTGATTGGTCCTTAGCTTGCTCTCCCAACTTTTTACTACTCTGTCCCCTTCACTGTGAAAGTGGGAAGGGGACTGTGCCTGGATGAAGAATCTATTTTTGGGGGAGGAGTTTAGAGGGGAAGTAGTTATCATAAGTCTCTAGCTTCAGCCCCTAGTGACCTACCTTTTATGATCATGATTCTCTCTGTCCTTGATTGGGCTGGTCTTTTAATAGTAGGCACGGTTTTTTAGGCTATACTTTAGTCCTTTGCAGCTTGTTTTAACCTGCCATAGCATGCCACTGTGCTGGCATGAAACCTTAGATCAGAGTTCACTTCTTTGCCATGTTGTGGAGTAACGTTTATATAAATCTGTCTTTCCCCAGCCTCTTTTGTGCTGTTCTTCCTCTCAGCTGGCTATCAACTAATCCCACTATGTTCTTAGTTAAAGTACTAACTGATAAGATTTAAGGTAATGACTCTGTCTAGTCATGTTTGCATTTTAAACATTTAGGAAAGCTCCATATTCACAGAGAACCTGATAGGCTCCTTTATAGGATGGTTGATTTGTACATATACACAGGAATTAGCTAAGTTTAAATAACACTTTGTTGTTTGCAAGTGCTTTCCTCTCAACCCCTCCCCAGTACCCAGTATGTATGTTGTCATCCTTGCTAGTGAGTGAGGAACTGAGGCTCAGTGGTTAAATGACTTCTACCTTAAATCTTTTGATTCCTAGTTCAGTACTTCTGCTATACCGTGCTTCTTCTGTTTTAAATCCAGTTCAAGCCTGCTGCTTATTTTCAGCCTGCCTGATTTAGCATATTATACTTCTTAGCAAAGGGAACACATTCCAGATACTGTCTCCATGTCACCTAATATTTTCTGCATAATCTTTTGTTTTTTTCCAGACAAGTCCAAACTTTATTTTAAACTACATTTTAAATTTAAAATTACTAAACAAATCACAATGAATACTCTGCAGTCTTAATAAACATTAAAGAAGTGATGTTTTGTTCTGGTTGGTCCCCATTCATGTTTTATTATCCCAGTAACTTGAAGCCCTCAAAGCACCAAACGTGGGTTAATGATAGGAATCTGTTTTGATAGCTCCTGGCTGGATCTGTTAAAACCTAAGCTTCAGGGAGAAGGGAAACCACTGGTCACCTGAGTTTCACTCAGAAAGGATCTTGGCCAAATATACCAGCTATATCTTTAAATCTTTTAAGAAGATCCTTGCCTTCTTTTGTTTTAGATGCTTGAACTTCAACTTGATATTGAAAACAAAGTGCTCCTTGAAAGGGGTTGCTACCTATTAATGGAGAAAAGACGCTTTGAATAGTTCTACTTAGAACTTTGAAGAGCTCTCTTGTTTGTATCTATTTCTAGTTGGTGTCTCTATTTTTATAGAGATTAATAGACCAATGAATAATTTTTCACTAGAAGGCCCTTATGATAACATACTTTAATGTCCAGGGAACCAAAAGGGGATTTTCTAGGGAGCTTATAGAATTTGACCATATAGTTCAATTAAGGAGTATACAGGAGGCCCATTGGCCAAATCCAGCCTGCCACTTGTAGCTGCTGCTGTTTTGTATGGCCAGGGAGCTAAGAATGGTTTTTACATTTTTAAATACAATAAAACCTTAAAAATGTAAAAAAAAAAAAATTCACTGTTAGCTTGTGGTGGTTACCTGTAGTTTGCTAACTTCTGATGTATATTCTCCACAATGGGACAGTCGTCATCTGAAGACCTACCTAGTGGGAACCAGCTACTTTCAGATACAGTTCATTCTACTTTTGGGTAGTTCTACTTGTTTCCTTATACCAAGCCCAAATCTGTGTCTTCGCAGCTTTAACCCACTCTTTTTTGCCCTTTGGACTAGTCTTTCTGTTAGCACATTTCTGTTAGCACATATAGTAAGTTTATCACATTAGCTAGTTGTCACCTTGGGAAACAGAAATAAAACCTAGTTTGGCTGGGATAGGCAAAAAGGGTTGGATTGAGTATAGAGAAGGGAAGAATTGTATTGGGGATAACAACTGAAGAGACAAAGCAAAATAGGTACACTTTCAAGGCACATTTTGAACATAGGAGAAAGTATGAGCTTTTTTCACCACCAGAGCCAAGTGATTTATTTGAGACTGTTTTAGGTCTGTCCTGTAACTTCTTGGAATTTCTCCAGAGTAAGGTGGATAAAAGTTGTGTCATACTGTCCATAGTGTTGAGAAAGCAGTATTAACTTGTGCTAGATTAAGTAAAGACTGAACTAAATTGTTTGGGGAGGTTGGTTGTGAATACAGAGCTAATAAAAACAGAATACCTTTTTCTTACATGGCTTAAGAATTTATTTAACAACAACAAAAAACCCTGACCATGGTCTCTTCAAAAGTGGTATTCTGTTAAAGGAAATACCTTTAAATGGTACGTTTGAATATATGGGATCTTTAGGGTTGAGGAGTGGGAAAAAAAGTTTGCAAAGTTTGTGGACCAAGAACATTTGGGACCCACAGGAGAAATTATTCTTTTGGTTAAATCCTCCCATGATTCCATTTACTTCAGGAAACTGAAATATATTTGCCCTTTCTTGGCCTAATTCTGGTTAAGAAACTAAATGCTGGTTTGGTTTCATTTTGGCAAAATAGTAGTAAATTTCTTGCTAAGTTATTACTGTTATCACCAGCAAGCTACGGATACAGTTTGATAAATTGCATCAATAGCTTCCTGAAAAGACAAGTCTTTGTAATAAACAGACCAGCAAATAATTGATTCATATGAGTAGAATGTGGGAGTAACAGACTTAATTTTATGTTAAAGCTTACTGGTTACTGGTTTCCGTGTATTGGATTTAGTGGTTAGTAGGTTTTTGACCTAGACACAACAAATTCCAGGAGGAGTTTGATATCTCATAACTTTGAAATAATAACTCAGATTTTTAAATGAGAATGTGATTTGTAATCTTAGTAGGCATCACTATTGTATTGTTTATTTTTTAACGATTATTCATTCTATTCCCAGGTAGAACTACGATTTAATGAAATGTGGAAACAGCCATCATGACAAATTTAGTTTGTCCTGTGTCTCCCCCGCACCCCCCCCCCCCCCCGGTTTAAGTTACTTGATTTTATATAAAAAATGCAGTTGTAAATACTTCATATCTTAAATTCTCTTGTAAGAATAACCATAATGGTTCTTAATACAGTATACAGAATTTCAACCACATAACTGTTTTTGTTTGTCTTTTTGAGAGCCAAAGAAGTAACAGAGCCCTTTAGTAAAGTTCTTATTTGTGGATTTTTTTAAAAAGGTCTTTTTTTAAAGTCAGGGTTCTAGAATTTTGTTTTGAAATGAGTTGTCTAGCTTTAATGTTCTGTAGTAATTCTTTGCATAAATAATTTTTGGATGATAAAGTTCTGGAAGAATGATTGGGCAGATAGCATGGTGCAATGGAAAGAATGCTGAATTTGGAATAAAAGTACTTGATTTCAAATCTGAATTCTTGCATTTTACTACATATGCCTTTTTTTTTTTTTTTTTTTTTTTTGGTGAGGCAGTTGGGGTTAAGTGATTTACCCAGGGTCACACAGCCAGTAAGTGTCAAGTGTCTGGGGTCAGATTTGAACTCAGGTCCGCCTGAATGTGGGGCCAGTGCTCTATCTACTGTGCCACCTAGCTGCCCCCTACATATATGTCTTGAAGCATGTCACTTAACATTAGATTTTAGCCTCTTCTACAAAGGGAGTGGTTTGAATTTGATGATGTAAAACTGATTCTCTGATCCTGCTTGGCATTCTTTTATTATAGCTTAGAGTTTTAGGTATCTTCATGGAAGAATAATAGACGACACCATTTAGGCAGTGCACATTTGACACATTTTACCAGTTACATAGTTGGGTAATAATTCATATGAGGAATATGTTCTCTGTGGCCTTAATTCTACTAATCTCTTGCCTTATGCTTTCCGAAAACTTCCTTAAATTCTTGCTTCACTTCCTCTCTCTGTAAAATGGTGGGACTACTTGATACACTAGTAAACTACTTTTAAAAATTCTTGGCATCAGGATAAATTGAGTAGGAGAATACAGAATTTCTTGATAGTTTTATTTTTATTTATTTTTGGTGAGGCAATTGGGGTTAAGTGACTTGCCCAGGGTCACACAGCCAGTAAGTGTTAAGTGTCTGAGGTCGATTTTGAACTCAGGTCCTCCCAAATCCAGGGCTGGTGCTTTATCTACTGCATCACCTAGCTGCCCCCTCTTGATAGTTTTAATACCGTTTTAAACAAGAATCCTAACTTGATAAGATGGGTCCCGACTTCCTGTCTAATCCTATGAAAAGTTGATCTTTTTGATACCCTAGGACAGGTCCTGGTGATATTCTGATTTATTTTTTTATTTTTTTTTTTAGTGGGGCAGTTGAGGTTAAGTGCCTTGCCCAGGGTCACACAGCTAGTAAGTGTTAAGTGTCTGAGGCCGGATTTGAACTCAGGTCCTCCTGAATCTAGGGCTGGTGCTCTATCCACTGTGCCACCCAGCTGCCCCTTCAGCTCTATTTTTTAACAGCTCAGTGAAACTTGGGCAGTTACTATTACATATTTAAGTATCAATTTTGTATTTGTGTTCGGTTCACTTTCTTCTCACTCCTTTGTTTTTCTTCTTGTTATTCCTTCACCCCTGACATTTAAAAAGAGTAGAAAAACAAGAAGTTCACATAGTTAAGTATGTATTAAGTCTGTAAAGCTAATAAATTTTTTTCCCTAAGGTTTGTTTTACTACTGTTGCTAAGGAAAGTTCATGTGTAGCAAAACTAACTGTAATTGACCTATGGATGGATACTTTTTAACTATATATTTTCCAAAGTTCTGTATACTTTTCTTCTCTATTGAAAAAAACTGTAGTTGTCTGCATACTTTTGAAATAATTTGTCCAAGTGTAAATAATTTTGGAACACTAGTGTTAATGAACTATGGAATTTAAATTATAAGAAATTAATGTATCAAGACAACTTTGATTGCTTAAATTTGTATCATTTAAAAAAATTTAGAAAAGAAAATTTTTTTCTTTTATAAAGGCTTTTCTGAAAACTCAGATTTCTAAAATTGTCTTTTAAAAAGCAGCCTTTAGGGTGCAATCACCATTAAAGCCATCAAGGTGCATTAAAAGATGAAAAGTTTAAATTTTCCTTTTCTTCTTGAGTTCCTGTCCTAGGAGTTAATAATTGTTTATATTTAAAGCGATAAAGTCTTTCAGCTTTTTTTTCTGTTATTGAAAAGGTAAAAATGGGGATAAAATTGCTTATAAGTAGTCGTGTAGTTAGAACTGTAATGTACTCTGTTTAGTTTAGTTTAATAACCAGTCTATACTCACAAACTATCAGATTTGGGAGTTCTGAGGTTACCTAGTTCAGCTTGTACAACAGAACAATAAGTAGTCATCTGGCTTCTGCTTGAAAACCTCCAGTGATAGGGGGATCCACTCGCTCCCTCATTATCGCTTTTCACTTTTGAATAAGCTTTAATTCTTAAAGTTTTTCCTTCATTCAAGCCTACGTCTGATTTTCTTTGTTCCTTGTTCTGCCTTTTAGGACTAAATAGACAAAACTATAATCCCTCTTCCACCTGACAACCCTTCAGATACTTGTGGACTTATTATGATGGTTCCAATGAAATCTGTCATCTTCCAACAATTCCTTATAGTATGATCCCATCGCATTTTGTTATTCTGATTCACTTTCTTTGGATACCTTCAAACTTTTTGCCTTTCCCAAAATGCAGTTAGAATGTGGTACTCAGGAGAAAAACAGTGTCTTTTTTCTTCTCTGTTCTCCCAAATTGAGGCTGACAACGTTTTTGAGGTCTTATGGTCATTAGACAGGAGAGGCAGCATTTTAGGATAGATAGATAGAACAAGCCTTAGAGGCAGGCAAATCGCTTAGATTCTCTGTGTTCCATGCAACTCTTCTTAAGAGAGTGGTTCTTAACCTTTTTCTGTTATGTACTCTTTGGGTAGTCTGCAGCCTTTGAAACCTTTCTCAGAATAATATTTTTAAATGAATAAAAAAGCCCATAGGATTTTAAAGGAAAATGGTTTCAAATAGAATAATCAGACATTAAAAATTTGTATGTTTTTAAAAATTGTTAAATAAGACAGTACACTTAAAAATATAGGCAAGTTAAAGTTAAATTTTATATTTTCAAGATGCCAGTGTGAAAAAGATGCTTTTGTTTAGCTTAAATAAGCACATTAAACTTTGTGAACCTTTGACAAGTCAATGTGCATGTCATGTTGGAAATCCAGTTGACATAATGTAGGTAATATAATATGAATTTCTGATTTTTATTGGTTTTAAAAGTCACAGTTCTAATACTATTACGGTTTGTTGTTTAAATTTATAATGGAAGGAAATGTTAAATTTCAGTTAGTTTGTTGAAAATAAAGATGTAATTTTTTTTCCCCATCCAAATTCATGGAAGTTCATGGACCCTATGAAATCTACATGGACCCCAACTTAAAAACACCTCTGACTGTAAGTTGCTAAGAAGGTGCTGACCTGCATTTGTAGAGAGAATTTCCTTTTTGGGGAGTTTCCCAGTACAAGTATAATTAGAGATCCAGCCCCTATCAGTAGTCATGGTGATCATAACTCTTCTAGCCCCATGTAACAAAAATAATAATTCACTTGTAACTCTCAACCCTCTGAGAAAAGAAATGATTTAGTGTTGAAATTAAAAAAAAAAAAAGGATTTTAAGAATTTTGATCTACTTCCGTAATTTGAATTTGCTTGCTGTGACTGATCATGTATGAATCTTCAGTATTTGTATTTCACTTTAGCAGAATCTAGAATTAAAAATAAAATTTTCCAGGGTGTGTAGGTGGGGAAAAATAGATTGGGGAGGAGAGGAGAAATGGGACCTGAGTAGATTGATGGAGTGGGAAATAATTTTTAAAATGAATTTTTCTGGCACATGTAAGATATTTTTTGGAAATTTTATTTACATAATTTCAGAAATTAAATACCTTGTTTAGGATGATTTTATGCCTGTTGAAGTAGTATAAACTTGAAAAACAAGAAATTGTCATTGAAAATATGCACTAGAAGGGCATTTTATTCATTGTCAAATATTATATAGTATATATATGTTAATCACTTTTGATCAAATTGTGGGGATTTAAAATTGTTGCTTCCGAGGGGTGGGATCTCTTAAGACCTGGTAGAAGAGTTGAGCAGCAAAAATGACTGGTATGAATATTGGCTTTGTGAAGCTTTGTGTGTTCTCATTATGGCTTTTATTTTTTCTTAGTGGGCTCTAATTTGCATAGTTCCATACTTACTAGGTGTTACAAGATTACTATAGAATTACTGGCTGCCTCATTGAAATCAGTTAGATTTGGCAAATAGAATAAAATTGGTGGTGGGATTTCACTTCATTGACATTGCCAAGTTATCAACCTTAAATTTTAAGTACTGACTAAATAAATAGTCACTTAAATTTTAGGGACAGAAAATGTGCATTCTTAAGTTTAAATGTAATTAGTCTGATTCTCAAAAGAATCCTTGCTAGTGCAAATATTTACGTGATTCTTTGAAATACCAGAAGCATGAGTTTGTGCTTGAAAACAAGTTCTGTTGATTGCAAATAAAATTTCTCTTGATTTCTCTTTAATCTAGAGTCTATTAAATGGACCTCCAAATTGTTTCATTGTTAGCATCTGAAATTAGTCTTCGAAAAATCAAAATTAGTTTTCAAAGCTATGTTAACTGATAGACTTTATTTCTCATTCTTTCCCACCCCCTTCACTAATTAGCTCCATAGTGAACACTGGCACTTCAAAACTGCCAATCTATATTGTATAAGCTGTTGTACTGCCTAGTATCTTTTAAATCTATAATAAGGTTAATTTTTACTTCTGAATTATCAAATATTTCAGTTTGTATGAGTTTGATTTGGTTTCATTATCTCCATGGCTTTGGTTAAGATTTAAAGCTATCTCAATGGTATTAAAAATAAAACATGGGCCATTAAAACCTTTCCATTTTTTTAGTTGACATTTAAGAAAATTTATGTTCTCTTTATGGTAGAAGGAGGTAGGTAAACTTCACTGGAAAGCAGGATTCGAAGTTTGATTACTTTACTAGAGTAAAATGATGCCTTGTTGAGGGTGGGGTATTTTTAATGTCCCCAAATCATTTCTTTAATAACAGATTAGTTTTCTGTATAGCCAAATAGTTTATCCAATTCTTATTCAATATAGTTGAGAAATCTTGATATTACTTCAGATATTAAGTAGTTAATTGTACAAGTTAAGTTAGTCTTAGAAGGTGCTATTAAAATTAAAATTTTAATTATATTTTAAGAAATAGTATAATACTAAATAACAGGAAATTATCCACCAACGTGGTCATGATAGGAAGAACTTTGCGTTGCTACAAGTACTCAATGGAAAGTACTCCATGGTAATATTCAAACTGAACCAGGTACTGATGCTAATAGATTTCGGTGGCTTGTCACATAAAGGAACTGTGAAGTGATCAAAATCAGATGAAATTTTGGAATATTACATACATATATACCCTGGAATATTAAAATGATATTTTCCAAACTGTCTGCACATGTAGTTTTTACATGGGAAACTTAAAGTGCTAATGTTCCCTTTATTAAATATGAAATTATATGTGGGCACCAAAAGTTTTGCTTGGCTGAAGTTTTTTTCAGTATGACAGTACCCTTAATTTCTTCTGTGTCCCAAAATTTCTTTTCTATTGGCTCATTTTTATTTTTGAGGCTATTTCATGTTTGTAAACCTCTATCCTTGGCATTATGGATTTTTTTTATATATATATATATATATTTATTTATATATATATATACACACACACATATATATATATACACACACACACACACACATATATATATATAAATTTTTTTTTTTTTTTGCTGGGCAGTGAGGGTTAAGTGACTTGCCCAGGGTCACACAGCTAGTAAGTGTCTGAGGCTGAATTTGAACTCTGGTACTCCTGAATCCAGGGCCGGTGCTTTATCCACGGTACCACCTAGCTGCCCCCTCTTCAATATATTTTAAACATAAAAATGTTCTGTGGCCAAATTTGCTTAGGGAAAGCAGTTATATAGCATTTTGTTATATATAGAGCTAATTAAAGGCAATTGGTGTTGTGTCTAGGTACAAATACTGCCCAAAGGGGGATGGGACATTGGGGCCTGGGCCTGAGGTGTTTAATTTATGATTAATAAGTCCAAAGGGACTATGAATTCCAATACAGTGTGTATTCTGATATGTGATGGTCATGTTTATTTCTGAATATAGTTTACAAAACAATTGACAAAGCCCCCAAGGAAGTCATGGTATCTGTCTTGCATCAGTTTTTTTCATTTGAAAATGGGCATAATTATAGCACCTACCTTCTAGGGTTGTGAGGATGAAATAAGATTCATAACGAAGTGAGAGATTTGTAAAGTGTTTTGGAAACCTCAAAGTGCTATGGAAATGCTTATTATTTACTCAAAATTGAGTAACTTATTTTGTGCAAAAAGTTAGGAAAGTTATTTCAGTTGGTTATTAAGTATATGTGTTCATTATTATCCTAGGCTCTGGGGGTGGGGGAGTATAAGATGTGAGACATGTTTCTTACCCTTGAGGAATTTAACATGTAGTTGGAGAAAGAGCAGGAGAACCTCAAACCAGTTAAGAAACATATTTTTATATATATCATATATATCATATAAAGCATAATATATGTATAGCATATAGAATACATATATAATATTATGTAATCATATAAATATTCTGAACCATATGGTACTTACAATTGGATAGGATTGCAGAGAAAGGGGACAGGTTAAATCTGGGATAGAGGGAGCTGGACTTTCATCTGGATTTTGAGAAGAGAGGATGGTAGGATTTTAGGTGGGGAATTGGGAAGGAGAATTATTTTAGGAAGGAAAATAAGTTAAACATAAGACAAGGAGATGGGGAATCAGGAGAGTACTAGAGTATATAAAAGGCCTTGGAGATCAGGCAACATTTAGAATGGATTAGGTAGTAGTAATAGTTAGCAACATACCTTTATTAAAATCTGTCATACTGGGTTTCTTTTCTTTTGTTTTCCTGGCTTTTTTTTTTTAAGTTCAAAAGTCTTATCTATTTTGCACAGTTTAATTTTACATTAAATTGCTGAATGTTTTAACGAAAGCCTTCTCCATTTTCAAGAGGTAAGTAAGTAGTCTCTTTTCCTGAAGATTCTCTTCAGGGCTGGCCAGTCTTCTAATGACCCTTGTTTAATAGGACCAGCAAGAGATGAATGATGTGGATAACATGCTGAACTTAAGTGTCAAGAATACTTGTGTTCAAGTATGACACTTATTAGTTGTGTGATCATGGGCAAGCCACTTAACCTCTAAAAGCCTCAGTTTCCTCACCTGAAAAAAGAAGGGGTTATATATACTAGATGTTCTTTTAGGACTCTTCCAACTCTGAATCTATGGACCTATGAGGAATTCATGTCCTCTTTTTTTGCCTGACTGCCTTTTCTGTATCCTTGCTCTGTCACCTTCATTTAACAGCTTCACTCTTTACTGATCATGCCACAATGCTTTTATTATTCTGTCTTGATCCTTGTTACCATCTGTTGATCTGTCCCTGGTTTATACTTTTTATTTGCTTTTTTAAACGCTTAATTATTGATGCCTTTTTCTATTTGTAAAAAATTTATCTCCATTCCAACTCCTTTTATCAGATTGGTGACTTCAGTTATTCATTTACTTTGATTTCTTTTCATATCCTGACCATACTTTGCCACTCCCATGAACTTCATCTTCACTTTGGTCACATAGCTCTGACCTATCATCTGAAGGTCTTATGCATCAAGATCCTTGTCTCTGAAGTTTCCTTCTTACAGGAACTTCTTTTCAACCTTTTTATATTAATCTGTTGATCCTTCCCTGTTTTCCCTGTTAGTCATCACTGTTCTAGTTTCACTTTTCTACTTTTCAGGGACACCCCACCCCCCCACAAATATTTTTGGATTGTTAACACCGATACTTGATACTTAGTAGCTGTGTGACCCTGGCCAAGTCACTTAACCCTCATTGCCCCACAAAAACCACCAAAAAACCCCAACCCATCTTCAAAAACCTATCCCTTTTACTTTTGTAGAAGAATTAGGTAGCTGTCCTTGCCAAGGCTAACCCTTTTTGTGCCCTTTGTCCTCCTCTCCTGAGACCTTTTATCTATTATTTGCTCCTTTTCTTTAATGTTTCCCTCTCTTCCAGAACTGTTGAAAAATGTTTTATTGATGCTTTCTTGTTTTTACATCATTCACGTCTGGATTTGCTCTTTCATCCTCCCTCTTCCATACACCCTACCATCTAACAATTTAAAACAGACAAAACTAAGCCACCTAATACTGTAGAATGTATCTGACAGTTCATGAAATACTTTGTACCCTCTACTAGTTCTTTCACTTCCACCTGTGCTTATTTAGCCATTCTAACTTACTATATTCATTCCTCTGGCTTTAATTATAATCTCTGCCATAAATTCCCAAATCTACATAATAGCTAAAACCAAACAGTATGCTGAGCTCCAGCCCTACATTTCCCACTGCCTGCTAAACAGCTCTACCAGGATATCTTATTGGTACCCTTAAACTTAGCATGTTTAAAACTGTCACCATCTTCCTCAGACTCCAAATCTACTTTTCCTCAAAACTTCCCTAATTGCATGACCATTCTGTCTAGTCACTCATATGCGGAACCTCTGTATTTTGGGCTCCTTTCCTCTCATCCCTTACAATTATTTGCCAGGTTCTGTAGAATCAACAAGATATCCCACCGTATACTTTGTATTTTTCTATACTCGTTGTTCTTAGCCCAATTTAGTCTTTCTGCCTTTAGTCTCTTCTCTATAGAGTCTATCCTTCATGGGCTGCCAGAAATACACAGGTCTGACTCAGAAGCCTTCCATTTGCTTATAAGATACAATACCACTTCCTTAGCTGAGCATTCAAAGTACTCCATAACCTGGTTCCAACATACATTTTTAGTTTTGTTCTACTTATTTCTCTTAACACATATTCTGGCTAACCTAGAACAGTAGGTGGTCTCTGACCTCATTTTGCCCATTTGCCTCAGTGAATTCATTTCCTATTTCCTCATGCCACTCTCATTAAATTATCCATTAAAATTATTTTTATTCAGTGTCTAGCTCAGATGTCATCTTTCCCAGGAAACCTTTCTTGACCTTTTTCTTTACCCTTCCTCAAAATTGAAAGTGATCTCTTCCTTCTCTTAGCTCCACTCCTCATCCCTAATTAGATTGTAAAATTCTCAAGAGCTGTGCTGTATTTCATTTTTGTATCCTTTGCACCTAGAATAGTACCTTTGTACATAGTAGGTGCTTAATGAATATGCTGAATTTGAATGTGGCATTTTCAACAAAAACTTTATGAATATAAAAATATGTGAAGCTCTATTTCTGAACTCTTTGGTCTTAGAAATATTGATTGCATAGGGTTGTAGTATAACAAATTTAGTTAACTATGAAATTTCAGATTAAAACAATTTAAGATTTAAATATGATATAATTTTCTTTTATAATTTTTGCTTGAATAAATTTTTTTTAAAAAAGTAATATGGGGGCAGCTAGGTGGCACAGTGGATAAAGCACTGGCCCTGGATTCAGGAGGACCTGAGTTCAAATCTGGCCTCAGACACTTGATACTTACTAGCTGTGTGACCCTGGGCAAGTCACTTAACCCTCATTGCCCCCTCCAAAAAAAAAAACCACACCTAAAAGTAATATGCATTTTTATTTATAGTTTGGAGTTTTTTTGCTTGAATGTTGATGTGCATATGATACAGGTTTGACCCAATCATATTTTGAAGGCTTAAAGTTATGTTGGTTCCTCAGGAGTGAGGTCTGACTTTGTGGAGAGAGCCCAATAGACATGGTGTTCCCTACATGGCTTTAGATACAATAATCACATCTTTTGACCTTTTATACCTGGAAGTATAATGGCAGGACTTTGGTCCTGTTATCGAATTTTCTAGAACTTTTAACCAAAATCCAGAAACAGTTTTAGTTAAAGTCAGGCTGGGTTTGCTTGAGGGTTGGGGGGTGGGCAAGGGTACCCAGTAAAGCTATAGATTAGTTGGGTACTTTTTAGTTCTAGGAGTCCCCAACAGTTGTTGGGTTGGGCCCTAGAAGTCTGTTAAGTCTAAAAATATTCTGGGAAAGTGAAGATTTGGAATCAGTCAGCACAGACCTGGTTAAAATGAGAATATATATTGAAAGAATTACATATGGTATAATTTGTAATAATTCATATTCATGGTCTGAAGTAAGTTTTTTTGTAGGCTAGTAGCTATTTACTCTTTGTCCATGGTTGGCCCTTCTACAAAAACCAAAAAGTAGGCAGTAATAATACCATCACTTCGTAGTGTGATAGAATGCAAAATTTAAGTATTATGCTTTATAATATTACTGTGCAACTTTAAAACTTTTTTTTTCTCTTCTTAGGTCTTAGTGGCGCAATGGCTAGTATAAGCGTTCGTTCAAGTACTCCAGGCTCTCCTACTCATGTAAGCAGTGGATCGAATGCTAGTCGAAGGAGAAATGGACTCCATGATGTGGATTTGAACACTTTCATATCAGAAGAAATGGCACTCCACTTGGACAATGGTGGAACTAGAAAGCGTACCTCAGCCCAATGTGGCGATGTCATTACAGACTCACCAACTCATAAACGCAACAGAATGATCTAAACTGCAAAATTTTCAAACCCACCATGCTGCTTGAAAGCCACTTGATCCTCAACATACTATTGAAAAGGAAACATGAGGCCATCTTCCCTTGTTCACTGTTTTAAGACAAGTGAATTCAATAATGATTGCCATAAAGGAAGTTTTAGGTATTACAGTAGATGCCTCTTGTAACTATGGCTTTCTTAAACTATAATCCTAGCAGAGGACATCAGATATTGTGTAGTAGTTAGCAAGATCATCATAGGCAAACATGTATCCGTTCCAAGGCTAAAAGTGACCTTACTTGTATTCTTAAAGGGAAAGGAAATATCAGATGTTTATTTGGTTATAGAATGCTTTTTTGTCCTTTATTTCCTGCTGTGTTGAGTATTTTGCTTCAACAGTATTTGAAATTGTCTAAAACATGACTTGGCATCTTTGTCAAATCTGCAGGCTTCCATTTTCGCAGCACTGTACCATGCACCTAGTTTCTATATAGTAACAGTGTGCAAGTTATAAATATTGGACTGTACCCTTTTAGTTTTAAAAGCAGTTGATAATTCTGGTGATTGTGTGATAATGTAAAGAGGTGCTATGATGGTCATGCAATTAATACTTAATATTGAATCAATACAAGGATCTTTATTGGATTCACTTTGTGTGTTTTAGTGCTCTAAAAGTAGCAATATTAAACTTTTCCCCAATTAACCTCATAGACTTTAAAATTTTCAGTTTTGAAATGATATAATGTACTTATTTACATGCCGGTACTGTCCTTGTGGTAAGTGTAAGCACTGCAGACTACACTCTGAGTGACCTAAATTTAGAGAGGTCGTGAAATTTGAGAATAGGCTTCCTTTTGGGTTCAGTATTAGTGAAGGGATAGGTATCGTATGCAACTATATATCCAGTTTTACATTTCTCATGAATGCCCGTGTTTGTGGCAGGTGTTAACTTTGGGCTGGGTGGAGGAGGGTAAAGGTATGTATTTTGCCTGCTAATGAACAAGATATGATCACTGTTTAAATAAAAAGGGGGGTGGGAGGGGAAACTAATTGGAATATCATTCTTAAAAAGATGGAATCTCATGCAGGTTCTGTAATTGTTAGGTAGACCTAAACAAAAGTTATTTCAAATAGACTTCTGGACAAATGTAAGACCTCTTATAGCTATAATGTTTTGAAGCATGTTTTCTCTTCATCTTCTAATACTTTGAACCAAATATAGTGTTCTTTAGATGAAGAACTTAACGTAAACCTGCCAGTCACTGTAACTTACTAAATGGCATTCCTACATCATGTAGGACAAAGATAAGAGTGTTTCCTTGCCCATTATTAGTTATTTCCTATTTTTATCTCAAGACCATTGCAAATCAATGTAGGGATTTACCAATAATTAATTATAGCACTTAGCTAAAGTTTTCAGTTTATTGAACCACTTATAGTCTTGTGAAGACTTAAATGAAATTTGGCTAAAGTTGACCTTAATACTCATTGGCCTGGTAGGATGTGAATGGAATTTTGAAAGGTTGGAATGAATTGAAATTCTGTACTCTTTTTTTGACCTTATTTTTCATACTTGAGCTTGGAATTAAAATCCATTCTAGGACAAAAATTTAGGCATGATTTTTAAAAAATCATCCATGTTTGCAGAATGACCTGTGTATGGATCCGCTCCGTCTCCCCCCACCCCCTCAAACACACATGCACATAATGGTACACACACACACACACATTCTCTCTCACAGCCTCTTGTAAGGAATACAGCTGAAGGTGGAATTATAGTGCTTTGTCATATTTAACCTGAAACGGAAAATGCCTATGTATTTTGAACACTTTTTTTCCCAGCCTTCCACTTAATAAGAATTCACCAAGAAATGGATCTAGAATCATCTTTGTTTTTCTATTGCTTGTTAATTGAATGCTGAAATTGGGGTGTATTGATGTGATGCTAAGAGTGGATGGTGCTCCTATGCCTCAAGGAGCTTGAGGTAGTGGAACACATTGATTTAATTCCATCCCTTATGTACTTTTGTTCTAGCTCCTCTTTTCCAAGTTGAATAACAATTTTTTTTGTTTTAAGTTGGTGCTCTGAACCTTAGTCCTAGTACCCTTTACACTAAATTGTCAAATTTTGCTAAACTTGTGCCATTTTCTTTGGTAAGAGAAAGCAGGTCTTAATGTCTGCCAGAACACAATTTATAAGCCTGACAGGCTCCATTAAACTTTTTTAAACTTTAATATTGGCTACTTTTTTTCAATTTCACTAAATCTCAAATGCTACTTGTTACTTAAAAGTACTTCCTTTCCCTTTTCCTACTTCCATGCCCCAGTCCTTATATTTGTCACTCCTATACAAGATAAACCTTTAAGATGCATGTGTTCCCTATGAGTAGAATGGGGAATAATTTCTTAAAAGGAAAAATAGGTCCAGCACTTAGGATTTTGAAGCCTTTCTTGTGCCAGTTTCAGAACAAATCATGGAAGATTGCCTGTGTGTGATATTTTGTGTTTTTTTTTTGTTTGTTTCTAGAAAAATATTTCTTAGAAGACATTTTGGTCTTTTAAGAACAATGTACATTGAACTTAAAACATGGTTTAGTTTGGGAAACCAGAACCTCTTCTTAACCTTGCTTGATCCTTTGGTCCTTTAACCTCCACAGCTGATCAGTTCTGTTTCTATGTAGGCAGACCTAACTTGGCATGAGTGGGTTTAGTACATCTTATTACTGCAGTGACCTGAGTTTGGCTAAGGTATTAAAAACTTTAAAATCATAATGTCTAAGATATAAAAAAAAATTAATGGAAAACTCATTTGGCTGAATTTAAAGTCCTGCAGTCAAATTCTTAAATGTGGTTTACCCAACTGAGTAGTATACACCTTAAATCATAATCCTAATAAATAATTAAAAAAAAATAAAACCACTGGGGTTTGTCTGTAGTTTTGTTTTGGGCCATCATACCTGGATCACTAATATAAATCAGGGCTTCTTGAACTTTTTCCATTTGTGACCCCTTTAAGCCTGAGAAATTTTTATGCGACCCCTGGGTTTATAGGTATATAAAATGGGGTATATGTAACCTTTTACTGTTGCCAAATTATTTTGCAACTCCCACATTCAGTTACGTGACCCCATATTGGGTTGTGACCCACAAAGTAAATGAAGTTACTTCCTTTTTTTTTTTTTTTGGTGAGGCAATTGGGGTTAAGTGACTTGCCCAGGGTCACATAGCTAGTAAGTGTTAAGTGTATGAGGCCGGATTTGAACTCAGGTCCTCCTGACTGCAGGGCCGGTGCTCTATCCACTTCACCACCTAGCTGCCCCATGAAGTTCCTAAAGGAAACCAAAGTCTTAAGTTTTGCCAGGCTAATAGAATTCATTGAAGTCGTTGCTGATTTTTATGCCTAGATTTACGGGTTCAAAATGTGTACTTTTGAATATTTAATGGCCAAAGAGCTATGGAATTTTTTAAGGTGCTATTTTCTTGGGATGAGAAAAAGATAAGATTTAACTTGAGGATTTAATGAACTTCATAGTGTGGTAAAAGTGAAAATGCCATGAAATGACTTAAGATATTTTTTTTGGGGGGGGGGAAATAACAATTTAGAAAATTGGAGTAAAGAGAAAAGTGGTTGGAAGTTGGGTTCTTAACTCAGTTGAGGGGTCACTGTGAAAGAAGAAATAGGCAAAGCCTGATCTGAGGATTAAAAATTATTGAACATCACTATGTATTAAAAGTGAAAATGCCAAGAAATTGTTCATTTGGGAGCTAAATAACAGCCTTAAATTTGGAAAATTATATTAATAGGAAGTTGATAAGCTTTTAAAATAGAGTTGAGGTTAATAGATTATCACTTTTCATTGGCTTTTTTGTGTGTGGAAATAGTAACTCCTGGCCTTAATCTAATAATTTGCCCAAGGTCACAACAGCTCTTTATTGACAGATGGCACTAGAGTTTAGGTTTCCTGATTTCCTAGTCCTTTTTCCTTTGCTAATGCTGCCTTGGGATGGGTTTCTTACTTACCAGTTATGTCTGCCACCCCTCCCAGATACAGTGGCAGTTTTTTAGAGTCTGTAGAAGTGCCCCCAACTTTTGGTAGTGGTAGGGATGATGAATTATTTTGCCAAACCTAAAGGAAATAGGTTTCTTTTAAATGGCAAGCTTCCCTAGTGCAGAGATGTTAAATGAGTGCAGCCTGAACCAGATTAAAATGTAATTGAGAAATGTTAAAAATACAAAATAGATAATGTTAATTTGTGTTTTCCTAAGCTTGTATACCACTTGCAGAGAACTATTTTCTATGTGAGTTTGACACCATTGTCCTAGTGTTTTTTAATTGCACAATTTTTATGTATAATATGTATGTATGTATGTATACACACATACACATACATATTTATGTATATTTAGTGCTAGGTAATATACAATGGGATCCCAATTACTGATCTCAAATCAATTTATATACACTTGATAATATCGTACAACTTTCCATGCTCCACATTTTGGAGGGAATAGTATGACAGGGTCTTTGACAAAATCTAGGGGGTAGGAAGGTAGTTTGTCTTCTATTTCTGGTGCTTCCCTCTCTCTTCCTTGTACCCCCTCCCCCGACCATTCTGATTTGTATTTAGCTTATACTGTTTTTCCCCCTCATGTAAATGAACTCTTTTTTCCTCCTATGAATATGAAAATTTCTACTATAGCTTTTATTTAGGTTTTAGACAAAATTTGTAGCAAGGTATCAAGTACCACTTGGTTGTGAAGGGAGTATTTGCCTTAAAAGATAATTTGTTAAAGCAAAAAAGGAGGTTATCTTGTACAGTTTTCACATTTTCAGAAGTGACCCCTCTAGCTGAAGTTAACAGCAAGTCAACAGAGCCAAGACTCCAAAGCTAGGACTAGTTTGGTCTAGTGCTCTTTCTGTATATCATAATGCTTTTGTTAACCCAAATTGTTGGTCTGTGAGGGAAACCAGTATCGTAATGCCCCTTGTTGACTTTTGGCATAGTACAGAGGAAAGAGCACTGGTTCTGGGGTCAGAGGACCTGGGTTTACAATCCCCCCTAATGCTTTATACCTGTCTAACTTTGTACAAATATATCTGATATCCCTTGGCTTCTGTTTCTTCATTTGTATAATGACATGGTTGGACTGCCTGTGAGGTTCCCTTCTAGCTCTTATCTATGATCCTATGATATTCCACATATCTTTGTCAATGTGCTCTCTGGAACAGGATGAACAGGTGAATTGGAGGTGGGTTGGAGTGGCTTTGGTGGGGCATTTTCCAAAGAAAAGCTGTTTTCTCTCTGGTTTGGTAGGGGTCAGCCCCTTCTGTGTCCCTTTCTTTGATACTTTTAGTGTTCCCATATATGCTAAATGTATGCCTGCTAATAGGAGAACATCTGTAACTGAAGGCATTGATTCAAGTTGCACTTTTTTTAGAATTCTATCCTCTGTGAGAGTTTGTTGTAATAAATAAGTAAATGCACAGTACTGTAACTTAATAAATGTGGTTAAATTTGAAAAATGAACTAGAACCTGAACTACTGGTTTCTCATAACTGATAGCACTTTTAGTGGTAGGTAGTTTTAAGCATGATGAAGCGTATTCTATAACCTTTTTGAAACCTGAAAGGAGACTTTGAATTTTAAAAGTGTTAATATTTTCATAAGAGATTACCAATTCATGTGTTTTTTCACTGTTAAAAAAGTTCCTAAGGAACACCAACTAATTGTATGGAACTGTCTTGTGATATTGACATTTATTTATGTTTACTCTAAAAAACTTTATCTTCTGAATTCTACAGCTGTATGGGATGAATTATTAGTACAGATGCTATGACTGGCTTTTTTATTAGACTGGAAATGTATCATCTTATGGTGGGAAAGCACTACTGCTTAGTAATTTTTATTTTGAGGTAAGGTATTAAATTAGAATCCTAGAATGTGAGAACTCAAAAGATATGACCTCAGTCATCTAGACCCTGAGCAGTAAAGTGACTTAGAATGTTTATATAGTTATTTTATCATTGATGTGTGGTTCTTCTTGGAGTAAAGTCTAATAATATTTGGAGCATGACCACTGAGGGATTTGCCTTAAAGTTTATACATGCATCACCTAGTCAGGTTTCAACTGGAAAGATGTAGGCTAGATGATGTTATTTGGATTTGGTACTGGTTGAATGGCCAGACTCAAAGAATAGTCCTTAATGATTCCATATCAACTTGGAAAGAAGGCTCCAGTAGAATGAATGCCCTAGGGACCCATCCATACTTGGCTGTGCTCTTCAGCATTTTATCAGTGATTTTAATAAAGATGGTATACTTAGCAAATTTACAGATGACACAATAGGGAGGAATGAAGCAGTTTTCAAAAAGATCTTTGTAGGCCAAAACATTGGATCACATCAAATAGTGTGAAATTTTAATAGGGATAAATATAGTATTTTACACTTGGATTCAAGACTTCACTTCTCACAAACATAAGATGGGAGAGACAAAGCTAGATAAGTAATTGGGCTGAAGAAGAGCTGGGGAGATTGGGTGGCCTGGCTTTTTTAATAGGACTTTGGAGTGATATGGGGCAGTCTACAAAAGGAATGCAACCTGAAGCTGCATTCAGAAAGGTCATGTTCCCAAATCGGGGTGATCTGCTGTCCTGCCCTTCTTAGATGGTATCCAATAGTGAGCACAGTTTTGAGTGCCATATGTCGGGAATGACATTTATTGATAAAACTTAGACGCTTCCCAGAGGCCAATAACCAGGAGAGAGAAGGGCCTCAGCCTTTCAGGGCATCTGTGTTGGGGGGGGGGTCATGTTGGCATAAAATGAAAGCGCTTAGGATATTGGGACCACTTCTTTCTATCAGTTTCTATGTCGCTTTGCTCATTTAGGCCAGGGCTCCTCAACATGTGACATAGAATGTTTTGAAATCCTTGGCAAGTCACTCTTAGCCTTGGTATCCTTATCTGTAAAATGATACTAGAACACCCACATCACAGAGTTGTGGGGATCAGATAGGTAAAGCCCTTTGTAAACCTTAAACATTATGGAGGGTCAGGATGATGTGTGGATATAGCAACAACCATTTTGGAAGCTCTCAAGTAAAACTTCCTAATCTAGAACATAGTGCTCTACTTCCAATTGGGAACTTCTGGTTCAAGAACATAAACATGTATTCTATATAATTTTGTTTGCTTGTAAAATTATACTTACTATAATGAGAGAAGTGTGGGAGAAAAAATTGTTTATTCAAGTTTATTGGAAACTGACATTTTCTCCACAATTTCACTTTCCCTTTTCTGTGTCTTTTCATGATTTTCCTTCATATTAGACTATCCTTTCACCTAATTGTAGGACTGTGTCTATTGTCAGGCCCCTCTTAAGGTTAATTTTTAATCTTGCTTCCACTATACAGATTTGCCCATATAAGGGTTCACAGGAACAGCTGTAAGGGACCTTAGGAGAACAGCAGAATTGTGTGTTGAAAGGAGGGACCCAACCAAGTTCAGTTTTCCTAGATCTGCTAATTATTACTGTGACCTTGGACATACCACTTAACTTTTCTTAGTGTTTTCATTTATTAGTGGGACTGAACGAAGGTCCCTTCTAGCTCTAAATCCTATGATCTTACTTAAAAATTAATCATAGAGACGGATCTTCTAGCTTCCAGTAAACATAATTGCATCATTGATATAGGTGCCTGTAAATTATTGATAAAGGGCTAATAACACCAATGTTCTTCTGCAGGCCATAAAACTGGCACCTAATGATTCAGTGGGCATTGCTAGACACTAGTAGAGAAGCTTATTGGACTTGTTCCTCCTCCAGTGTGGGCTTTCCAAATGGGTACCTTAGTGGCTTTTTAGGCTTTCTATTCTGTCTCTTACTCTTGAAATGTTAGAGATAACTGATTATTTACCCCTTTTCTATTAGGATATTCATTTTAATTTTTTAACACTTTCAGCAAGTTTCGACATAATTGAATGTGTTCCTTTAATGAGAGAATGTTGTAAGACTTTGCAGTGCTTCTCCCTAACCTAAAGGAACAATGATGAATGATGGGTTGTCCCTTCTCTGCACCTCCCTTAGAGATTAAGTCTAGCTGACTAATGCTGAGCTATCACACTTTTGGAGTCATTGGAAGTGACATGGCAGCTTGTAAATTTGACTTTTTTTTTTTTTTTTTTTGGTGAGGCAGTTGGGGTTAAGTGACTTGCCCAGGATCACACAGTCAGTAATTAAGTGTCTGAAGCTGGATTTGAACTCAGGTCCTCCTGAATCCAGGGCAGGTGCTCTATCCACTGCACCACCTAGCTGCCCCTGAATTTGACTTTTTTAATCCAAGGTTAATAACTTAGGTGGACCTCTTCTTTTTGCACAGGCTGAGAATTATTTTCTTCCTCCCTCCCCCCCCCCCCCAACCACCCATTTTTTTTTTCCTGCCACCACTGGGACTTTCCTTCCTGCCTATGAGGAGATTTATCGTTTATGGAGATGATAATTAAGGCATGGGAGAAAAAGGTAGAGGGGGGACCATATGCTTTTAACATTTGAGGGCAAAATGAATTTGTTCCAGTTTCTCCTAACTTTGAGCTAATGTTAACCAGCATTTCTTCAATGATTACAATTTTTAAAGCAGGCCTTGTGTTCCCCTCTTTATCCTTTCTTTGTATTTTGAGTCTTTTTTTTTTTTTTTAGTGAGGCAATTGGGGTTAAGTGACTTGCCCAGGGTCACACAGCTAGTAAGTGTTAAGTGTCTGAGGTCGGATTTGAACTCAGGTACTCCTAATTCCAGGGCCGGTGCTTTATCCACTGCGCCACCTAGCTGCCCCCGTATTTTGAGTCTTTACTCCTTTGAGGATGCAGTGTGGTATAGTAGAAAGACCAATGGAGTTAGAAGATAGAGGTTCAAATCCTGACTATTTGCCACTTGTATGACCATGAGCAAGTTATTTAAAATCTTTTGCCTGAGTTTCCCCCATCTTTAACATGAGTGATTGGATCAAAGGATCTCTGGGGTCAAAGCTCTAAATCTTATGATTCTGTGATCTTACCTCCAATTATTTCTGGAAGTAAGATCTCCTTTAAAAGGGTTTCTTAGCTCCTGTCTTTTTCACCCATTTATTTCACTTATTGTGTTGTTTGAGGACACCATTGCCAGAGGCAATAAGATATGAAATGTTATAAATTATAGTGTTCACTGTTTGAAGTCAAAATAGGCTGAGGAAACTGAGGACCAGAAAGATTGAATTATTTACATGAAATGTACAAGTAGTGACTTAACTAAGTAAAACCCTATCATTGTGCTGCCCTGAAACCCTTTACTGGAGTCATTGCCAGGGTTGAATTCAGGCCTGCTGTTTACTCCGATTCTTTCATTAGATATTTAAGTAACCTCTATTAAACATTCTGGCCCTGTGAAGGTTGTAGGAGCATAGATTTAGAGGACATACTTTCATAGATCTGGAACTGGAAAGTGCCAAGAGGTTATCTAATCCAGCTTCCTCATTTTATAGATTTGGCCCAGAAGTGACTTGCCCATGTAAACTACAATCCTAGTTAGGGAGAGAAAGCTTAAATATGGGGGGAAAAAATGAGGCCATATGTAATAAGAGCCAAATTAATGGTACAGAAAAACATGATAACCCTTTCAATCCCAGGTCTGATAAGAAAAGAGGTCACTGATCTGCTAAGTAAAACAACTATGATTTGAACTAAGGTGTTCTTACTCCAGTGCTTTTATTTGTTTCTGCTTTTAACTCATGTAAGTTCCTCTTAAGTTAAAGTTGACACTGATAAAGATAAGTCAATGACCTGCCCACAAGTTACATGGGTGATGAGTAAAACAGTGGGAATTTAATTCCAGCAGTCTTTCACCTGCACCATGCTGTGTTAGCACAGCAAGCATTTTGAGTCAGCTTCAGATTCTTTCCACCAAGATGGTGACTCAAGAGCCAAGTCCATTATCTAGGTAGTTTCCCTGGGGACCCAGGGACCATTTGTCAAAAAGGTTTTATTAACCAACAACTCTGCCCTCTGAGTTGAATAAAGCATGATTCCTGCCCTCAAGAAGTTTACGACTCTAGTTAGGAAAAGGAAGCATAAATACAGGGAAAAGAATCCAATATGAGGCCATATGTAATAAGAGCCAAATTAATGGTACAGAAAAACATGATAGCTCTTTCAATCCCAGTACTGATGAGAAAAAGGATCATTGGGCAGGGTAAACAGGGAAGATTTGGTTGGGGCTCATGATTTGAGCTGGGTCTTGAAAGGTAGTGTTTTAAGAAAAGTGATAAAGATAGCTCACATATAGTGCTTTATGGTTTGCTAAGTACTTTTCTTAACTATAGTGCCAGCTATGTGCCCAGGCCCTGTGCTAAGCACTTGACAAATATCTTGTTTAATCCTCAAAACAAAATTGAGGCAAATAGAGATAAAGCCTAGGGTTACACAGTGGCTGAGGCAAGGTCTCCCTACCTCCAAGGCACACTTGTGAGCAAGCTAGTGCAATATTCCCATTTTACAGATATATTAGGAAATAGTCTCAAGGAGGTACATGCCTACTAAGAAGATATTAATAAAGAATAATTAAAAAAACACATTGTTTTTGAAATACATTGGCCTCAGATACCTGGAACTACAACTGTTAGAGTGAAGCAGCAGGTGAAAAGGTGGTGATGAAGTTGAGTAAACATACACTGGGTCAAAGGGAACCTTGATCCTGGAATTTTGGAGTTTTGAAGCCATTAAAAAATAACAACTGGAAATTAGTTTACATCGCTAGTAGAATTGGCAGAATTGTCAAGTGGTGAGTAATAGGAATGTGAGGTCATAGGCTCTTGGAAGTGTGATTGATTTCAGTGGTTCATAATGCCAATTAGTAGAAGTATCCTTCTGGAGGTGGGGCACCTGTAATTTATAACTGGGTTGGGGGGAGGGGAGGGAGATCTTAGAGTCCTGGGCCTCTGGAATGGTTTGGGGAAGGTGAAGAGATCCCAAATGGGTTAGATAGCCTAACCGATTTCTTAGAGGGATGAAGAGAGCCCATGAGCAAACTGGTATTTCCTTGAAGCCCTAGGGCTTCAAGTCTGTGGGATTCCCTCTGGGATCCAGCCTGATAGGAGGTGACCTAGAAATTAACAATCTTTGCTAGAGATAGGTGACCAGGCTTCTCTTTCTCAATCCCCTGTCAGCCTTGGTGCTGTAGCATATCTGAGTGAAAGAAGGAAATGGGGGTGGCAGATGGGAATCTCAGGTTTTCCTTGGGACCTGCTCAGGATTCTATGCTGCTCTAGTGGTCTCTCTTTGGGTCTCCAGCATAATCAACATGGTTTCCTCATGAAAGTAGAAGCAACAGCATTTAGTAAGGGTTAACTAAGTGCAGATAGAACACAATACTGGGTCCTGGGAAGGATATAAAGTTTAGCTAGGATATGATCTTCTCCTGCCAGAAGCTGATAATTTACTGGGTAATCAGACAAACCATTATTAATACACATTATGTGATTGTATTCAAAATGTGCTAAACCAAATGTTATGCATTAAAAGGAGTGAACTTGTTAGTGGGGGGAAGTTCTGTCTTTACAAATCTAGCCCTAACCTTTCTTGAGATCTAGTCCTGTTACCACCAACTACCTTATTGGGCATTTCATACTGGATGTCCTAGAGGCACCTCCAATTTGATACATCCAAATCACAATTCATTCTGTTCCCCCTCTCTCCAACCCATCTGTCTTCTGAACTTTCCTATTTCTGTTGAAGGCAGGATAATTTTAGTCATCCAGGTTCACAACCTTGGTGTTATCCTCAACTCTCACCCTAGATAAATCAGCTGCCAAATTTCATACTTTCTACCTTTATAATATCTGCCACCTGTGCTCCTCTCTCCATTCATGGAGCCATCACCCCAGTTCAGACCCTTGTCACCTCTTAGCTGTCACCTCTTAGATCATCTGAACTATCTGAAATATGGTAGTGAATAGCCTTATTACTGGTCTCCTGCTTACTCTAATCCTGCACATAGCTGCCAGAGTGATTTTCCCAAAGCATAGGTCTGAATGTGTCATGGCCCTACTTAATGAACTTCAGCAGTTTACTATAACCTAGAATCAAATATAGGGTTCTGGCATTAAACAAAACAAAAAACACCTTTGTATCATGTTCCTAACGCCCCTTTCCAGCACTATTACATATTCTATCCTTCTAGGCTTCTTGTGGTCCAGTCAGTCTGGTCTTCTTGTTCCTCACTGTGTAGTACTGTGTAGTTCTCCATCTCTCATCTCTACTCTTACACTGACTATACCTTATGCCTCCAATGGATTCTCTCCTCACCTCTTAGAATCTATCTCCTTCAAAACTCAGCTGAAGTGACACCTTATAAATGAGGCCTTTCCTGATTTCCCCTGCTGCATGGCTGATGGTGTATCCCCAGTTACCCCGCATCTCCATTTTTTATTATCCTAAATATGTATATTTTGTTTTCCCCTATGGGATATAAGCTCCTCATAGAGTCTAGCACAGTGCTTGGAGCATAGCAAGGGCTTAATATGTGTTGTTGCAGTTGAGCTTTAAAAGATGGGCAGTAACAACATAAAGAGAGGTAACGAGCACATTCCAGGGCCAGTGAACAATGTGAGCAAAAGCAAGAAGGCAGCACAGAACAAGAAGTGTTTTGGAAGTCAGTGTACAGTTTGGCCAGAATGTGGGATGTGTGGAGGACAGTAGCATGAGATTAGGCTGGAAAGGCATAGGCTAGAGTTCTTTCAAGTGCCTCCCCTGATGCCTTGTACCAAAGAGTCCCCACAAAATGTTTGTGGCATAATTCAGGATAGCCTTCCAAATGTCGTACAAAGAGTCCTAAGCAGTTTCTTCTGCACCATTCTTAGATAATCCCCAAAACCGTGCACAGTCTTGGCAGAGAGTTCAGGCCTATCATAACTGCTGATCTTGGAGGATACCACTGTCCTGAAATACACAAGTTATTCACTAAATAACAGCTTACAACATTTGTCACTTTCAGGACAAAAGACTCAGCACGTTTGTCTTTGCCAAGTTGCAGAATGCCCACAGACAGCTTACCTTCTAATTCTACCCAAGGTCAGTGGGGGCTCCTTGTGACCATGGTCACAAACAACAGGACTCTCTGACCACTTGGAGCCTCGTCCCTCCTTTCTCCACATTTCCCTTCTTTCACTTCAACCATGAAGTCATACTTGGACAGTCCAGCCAACTGATGCCAAATATTCTAGCCTAACTGGTTTGGTGGTTCAGTGGCTCAGTTTCTGATCTCCTTCTGAGATGGTCTTAGATCATCTCACATTTATCAGTGTGCAATTTAAGATTCTAAATGTGGATTCTAATCTGTTCCCCCAGTTTTGGGGGAAACTGACTAAAATCACTGATAAAACGAGTTTAGGTTTTTAAGGGTTTATTGAAAAATAGAAAAAGATTGAGAACAGAATTCCAACAGCCTGGCATTCCTATCTTTCCTCAAATTTCCTGTGAAGTCCTCTGCCACCACCACCACCATCAAGTCAGGAACCCAAAAAAGCGAGAGCTCTCCGCGCAGGCTCTCTTTCCTCCTTCCTGTCTCCTCCCAGAAAATAGGAGGCTCCTCAAGTTGATTGGCTGGTAGCCTTGATAGACAGCACCCATGAGCAAAACGTCATTTCTTGACACCAAGGAAAAGCCACATGGCCTTGCGCTCTGAGGCATTTTCCTCATGGAGGAGCTTTCCCACAGCAAGTCTCCAGTAGGTGGCATCATTCCAATCATTATATCAAAAAGGAGTTTTCTTAAGAGTAGTATGGAAAGAATACTCAGCCAGGATGCAGTGTTGACTCATGTGGCTGTAGCTTCTGTAATTCTGCTTTGATCGTGGTGTCAACAACAGGCAAATACTGTCTCTGGCTCCTACACTGGCTATTGCACTTAGTGGACTAGCACTATTGGTTCCCTGGGCGAATTAAGTCTCCAGGACGTTTTCATTGGGGAAAAGCTAGCCTGGTCTATGTGGCAGGAGCCTTAGTGTGACTCTTACCACAATTATCAACTAATCAACAAGCTTAATCTCAATGGGGAAACATGGCAGAGTGGATAGAGGGCTGGGCTTTGATGGGTCGGGAAGCCTTGAGTTTTTGTCCAATGACCCCTAACAGCAGGTTACTTAATCCCTCTGATCCTTGGACAACTCTATGACTGTAAATTATAGATGAGCTATAATCTGTATAGGTGGAAAAAGTTACTATCCTGGGAGTTTCTAAAATGAAATCATGGTTACCTGATGTATTATTACTATGGGTTTGGGGGCTGGAGTTTAGGGGAGAGAGAAAATATATATGCAAGTATACCTCAAGATAGAGTGAAGTAGGGACAAGGATATTCAAACAAAGTTCCCTGGGGAGAGACACATCCTTCACTTTTGGCTGGGACTGGGGAGGGATCTAAGAAGTCTTCATCCCAGAAGTGGTAACCAAGCTGAGTCTGGAAGGAGCAGAAGGATTTTGACAGCCAGAGATAATAGGGTATTCCAGGAATGGAGGATGAATGATTTGCTAGACTATATGGATGTGGGAGACATCAGGAGTTGTTACAGTAGATAGAGTTCCGGGCTTGGATTCAGGACGATCTAAATTCAAATTTAGCCTCAGATGCCCAGTTATGTGGCCCTTGACAAGTCACTGAACTCTGTTTGCCTTGGTTTCCTCATTTGTAAAATGGGCACAATAATAGCACATACTTCTCAGGGTGGTTGTAAGGATCAAACAGGATAATATTTGTAAGGAGCCTGGCACACAGTAGGTGCTTCATAAATGTTTGTTTCTTTTTTGTTTTTCCCATCCATTATCTAGTTCCTTGCTCCATGACTAGCCTGTTGGTGATGTTTCCTAAGACAGGGATTCTAATGCATCTTTTTAGTCCTGGGAATGAGGAAGAGTTTTTTCTATAATTGCTCACCTTAGTCACCTCAGCCTGATATTTTCAGAGCAGTTGTAATGACACATATAGACGTAATGCTTTATGGTTGCAAAACATCAACATCTCTTTTTATTTTCCCAACAACCCTGTAAGATAGATAGTACAAAAATGATGATTCCCATTTTACAAGTGAGGAAATAGGCTTAAGTGACTCTGCCCCAGAAGTGGAACCCAGACCTTCCAATTCCTAACCTCTTTGTCATGATGGTATTGGAAAGAGAGAGAACTGGCAGTAGGAAGGAATGTGCTCTGGGAACATTGCCCAGAGAAGTATTCACCACCTCCCTCCCTCACCTCCCCTTTGAAAGCTTCTGTGCTCTCTGTGTATCTGAGCTTGAGAGTCACCTCTTCTCCTGGGGAAAGAGTGTGTTTCAAGATTTCTGGAGGAGTCCTGGGGCTGGCTGATGCCTGTTTGAGCTTGTTATCTCCAGGAAGGAGTGGGGGGAGGGAGGGAACAAGTATTTATTAAATGTCTACCATGTGTCAGGCACTGTGTGAAGCACTTAACAGATATCTTACTTGATAAGTGGCAGGTTAACTTGTACGGGGTATGAGCTATAGAGAGCCTGGGTTGGTGGGATTTTCTTCTTGGGAAAGTTGAGGATTGGAAGGGGAATGGATACCTCACTCCTGCTATCAAAGAATAAGATGCCTACTAGGTGAAGTAATTTAGTGTTAAAAAAAGAAGCAATGACCTTCATGTAGGACAAGGGACTTTTTGTTACTTTTTTAGTAATGTCCTGTGCTTTGGCCATGCTCTGGGCCTGATCTTTTTTTTGTGATGGTTTGGTCTTCTTTGTGGTGACAGCTAGGTGGCACTATCCACTGATTGATAGAATGTTGGGCTTGGAGTCTGGAAGACCTGAGTTCAAATGTGACCTCAGACATTTACTAGCTGGGCAAGTCGCTTTAACCACTGCTTGCCTCAGTTTCCCCTTTTGTAAAATGGGGATAATAATAGCACTCCAAGTGTTGTTGTGAGAATCTAATAAGATAATGATTGTAAAGTGCTTAGCACAGTGCCTGGCACATAGCATTCTTGTTCTTTTCAGCTGTACCCAACTCTTTGTGACCCCATTTGGTCTTTCTTGGCAAAGATAAGTGGTTTTCTATTTTCTCCATATCATTTTACAAATGAGGAAACTGAGGCAAACAGGGTTAAGCAACTTGCCCAGCATCAGTCAGTCAGTGTCTGAGACCAGATTTGAATTCAGAAGATGAATTCTTGACTTCAGACCTGGCACTCCATCTACTGTGCCATCTAGCTGCCATAGTGAGCACGATATAAAGGTTAGCTATTATTATTAGCTATTATTATAGTGACTAATAACAGCTGCATTTGTGAAATGGTTGACTGGAGAGTTGGACTGGAGAACAAGTTTATTCTTGGATCAAGCATGTAGCCCTTCCACTTTTTTGCATTCATTCATTCATTCATTCATTCATTCATTCATTCATTCATTCATTCATTCTTTCATCAGGAATGATTGAAGTGTCCTTTGGAGAACACAAAAGAAATATATTATGAAGGGTTTCTCGGTGGTGGGTTTTTAAAAAAATAATAAACATTTTTATTTAAAGTTTTGAATTTCAAATTTTATTCCTCCTTTCCATCTCCCCTCCCCCTTCCCTGAGGTGGTAAGCAATTAGATATAGGTCTTGGTTGTAGGGGGAGGAGGTGGGGAAGGGGTGAAGTTAGAGACTGAGAGTCTCTAATGCCAGGCTCCTATATCTAGGAGCTAGGGAGTCACTATTGTGACTCACTTCCTGTTTAGTATTCTGATGGGAAACCATGTGGTATTTGGAACATGAGGAAACCCAAATGGTGGCCAGTAGCCAGTTTCCTGACCCCACCCATCAGGACCTTAAAGATACAGCCTACAGGGCAGTGATTTTCATGGGAGTCCTGCAAGCACCGGCTCCTGAGGAATGTAATGAAGGATGGATTGTTTCTAAGCCAGTTTACCTTTCTTCTCTGTATTTTGCAAGATGGGAAGGGGTAGAAGTTTTAAATTTTAACCCAAGTATTCTTTCCCTTCTCCCCTGCAAGATACTAGAAGGATAAGTTGTTCCCTTCTCTTCTAAATGGTTTCTTTTTTTAAAAGATTTAATTTGTTTCAATTAACAAAAGTCTATTTTCTCTCTCACTTCCTCATTGGAGGAAAAGGAAAACAAATATGTATACTCCAACACAATTAATCATCTTATAACTTCTTTCCTTAATATTCCCACCCCACCCAGGAAGAAGCTTGAAGAACTTATTCTGTTTCCAGGGTCCATTTGGTCAGTAAAAGTTCCTTGGACACCAAAGGATTACTTCCCTGTGCTCACCATGCTCTGACATGATAAAGGTTTTTTGGAAGAGCACAGTATTTCTAATTACCCATGTGTCTTGGTCTAGGGCTGTCTTATGGTCAAAGGTCAGCCTCCACAGCTGGTTGAGGCCTGAACCTGGGTCTTAGTGCCTGAAAGCAGTGTCTAGTATTCTGGGGCCCAGGTCTTCATCTAGATAATGAGGAAATTGGACCAGATGATCCCTAAGGTCTTTTCAAACCCTAACATTCTCTGGTTCACTGTTCTCTTGAAGTGACTTATGAGGTGCCTGCCTGTGTTATCTTTCCACCTCAATTGAATTTGCCTCAGGTGCTGTGACTCCTAGTTATTGCTCTATTTGCTATTGACTATCTAGATCTCATCTCACAGCACCACTTCTTGCTTCCCCATTGCCTTCCTTATAGGCTGTTCAGATCCCATCCTGTGGATGTCAGACTGAACACAGCATCTTGCTTCCTGCCTGTAGGAAGCTCAAGACAAGAACCTCAGGCTCTACTGGGATTTTGCTGAGTTATTCTTATTTACTCCTATCCACCCATCCAGCCCTTAGCATGGTGCCTGGCACAGTTGGTGATTAAAAAAATACTCATTGACCAACTTTCCCCAAACTAGCTATTCTCCATCTCTATAGGAGTGGAATGGCCTGTAGCAAGAGGGACTTGAGTAAATTAGAACTCAATTCAGTTCAGCAAACATGAAATAACTTCCAAGTGTAAAGCTCCATTAGGTGCTAAAGATAAAAAGGATAGGTGACATAATTCCTGTTCTTAAGGAGCATAGTATATAATAAGGGATAAGCTAGGTAGGAATAAATATATTACAAGTTAGAATTTGATTAAGTGTATGGGGAAGGTTGAACAAGAAAAGGAATTATGTACTTGAGACTGGAGAGAGATCCTTTGTGTGTGTGTGTGTGTGTGTCTGTGTGTGTGTGTGTGTGTGTGTGTGAATTGAGGTTGTGACTTGCCCAGGGTCACACAGCTAGCAAATGTCAAGTGTCTGAGGCTACATTTGAACTCAGGTTCTCCTGACTCCAGGGCCAGTGCTCTATCCACTGCACCACCTAGTTGCCCTGAGAGAGATCCTCTTTTTTTTGTTTTTTTGTTGGGGCAATGGGGATTAAGTGACTTGCCCAAGGTCACACAGCTAGTAAGTGTCAAGTGCCTGAGGCTGGCTTTGAACTCAGGTCCTTCTGAATCCAGGACCAGTGCTCTATCAACTGTGCCACCTAGCTGCCCCCAAGAGAGATCCTCTTTAAAAAAATCTATTTCACCCACCAAAAATAACAAGAAGATAGCTTCAATTGGGGTGGGAGTAGGGGCATGGTTTAGGAGCAGAACTTCTCAAAGACAGGAGGTTGGCTCCAGTGACCTTTGGCAAATCTTAAACAGATTATTGCTGTGATTACAGACCCCTTTTTGGTATGCCCCGTCTCCCTTCCCTGTGATACAAGAGCTCCCTTTGCATCAAACCAGTTCTAATCTCCTGATTACCTGGAGAACAGACTGGAGGGAATGAAATTGTAAAGGCCAAGTTTATTGTATAAGTAGGGTTTGAGATAGTGGGAGGCAGTGTGGTGCTGGAAGTGTTGGCTTTGGAGCCCAAGCAACTGAGTTCAAATCCCAGCTCTGCCCTGTGTGCAGTCTTTGGCAAGTCATTTTAACTTTACCGGGTTTCAGTTTCCTCATCTGTAGAAGGAGGGGATTGGATTAGATAGTCCCTAAAGTCTTTTGTGGTTCTCAATATGTGATTCCCTTTGTGCAATGCTAACCAGAGTTTCTTCTGTGCTTGGATTCATCATTTTCATCTTTCCTTTGATTGTGTTGAGCAAAATCTTAACTTTTTCAGGAATGATTCTGTTTGCCCCTGAAAAAATAGGTGCTAAAGAGATTATCATTCCCTACTGGTAAGGTTTCCCCTGGGAGGGTGATGATTAATCAGATGAATTAAAAGGGATGGTTTGTTTTTTAAAATGTTTTTTTTTTTTTTTGTGGGGCAGTGAGGGTTAAGTGACTTGCCCAAAGTCACACAGCTAGTAAGTGTCAAGTGTCTGAGGTCAGATTTGAACTCAGGTCCTCCTGAATCCAGGGCTGGTGCTTTATCCACTGTGCCACCTAGCTGCCCCAAAATGGATGTTTTTAATGTGTTTAAGGAGTGATTACTTGTCTGAGGCACTTTGCCACAAAGTGACTTAAGTTCTAGTTTTTGATCTTAGGAATCTAGGGAAAGTGTCAACAAGTCAGGATTAGGGACAAGGGAAACCTATCTGAACACCTTGGAATATTACCATGTATGCCTTAGTATAAGACTGAACAACCTTAAGGATAATCTGGGTGGGAACAAAAGCTGATACCATTGGTGGTGCCCTGACCCTTTTTTTTTTTCCCTTTCCTTCTCTCTCTCCCTTACCTTAGGCTGTCTTGGTTGGCTTAATGGTGAGAAGAAATGCCAATACTGTGGGCGATCCACTGTCTTGCCTTCTCACTTCACCCAGGCTGTTTGCTCACAGGGCATGTACTATATGGAAGCTGACACCTCCCTCTATTCCGTGTGTGTGTGTGTGTGTGTGTGTGTGTGTGTGTGTGTGTGTGTGTGTGTGTGTGTTTTGGTGGGGCAATGGGGGTTGAGTGACTTGCCCAGGGTCACATAGCTAGTAAGTGTCAAGTGTCTGAAGCCAGATTTGAACTCAGGTCCTCCTGAATCCAGGGCCAGTGCTTTATCCACTGCGCCACCTAGCTGCCCCCCCTCTATTCCTTTTAATGAGACAGAGAACTATCATCAGGCCTTACTGTCTGCTCTGCCATTGCCTTCTAAGATCCTCTCTGCCTTATCTGCCTTTATACCCTCCTCTACTCTTCCCACTGTCATCTTAACCACCTATGTAACCTAAAAACCTATGAGCCTTATCATCTGCTCCACTGTTGAAGTTCTTAGGACTTCTGGTTCTTTCCTTCTGCCCTGCAGCTGAACTTTCTTTTATATATTGTGTATCCTAATAAGAATGTGAGTTCCTTATCATCAGAGACTGTCTTGATTTTTTTCTATTTGTACTCTCAGTTCTTAGCATAGTCCTTGCCACATACTATACATCTAATTTTTTCCCCATTCATTCCCATTCATTAGAGTTACTGGGGTGAGGGACCCAAGAACTTAAGTGACTTACTTGCCCAAGATCACACAAGGTCCAGAGGCTGGACATTAAACTTGGATCTTCCTGATTGGCCCTGTATCTCCTCTGCTTCTCAGCAATATTATCATCCCAGTGAAAGGGATGATTATACTTGCATGATTTAAGTTCTTAAGAAGATTACTATTTAACAGAAAATGAGAAATATGCATAAATGCCTATAATACAAGGTGGTAAATGTATAGGAGAAGTCAAAATGGAAAAGAAGACAGTGAGTAGAAAATTATTCTCTCTTCGGTAAATAAGAAAGATAAGACTCAGAGAGACCAGGATCACACAGCAAGTAAGTGCAAGAGCCAGAATACTAACCCAATTTTCCTTATTCCAATCCTAGGCTCTTTCTAGCACTCCACATTGCCTTTATACTTTTCTATTTCTTGTGAAGAGAGAGAGTGCCTCTTAATTTCTAATTGGCCAATCTATAGAGATTTGCTGTGTGCTGGTAGGTAGAGATATTCTCTGGTGTTTTGGCACTACTCCCCTGGGTGAGATTCTGTAGGGATGGATGTTCAGAAGTTTTTTTTCCCACTTCACAATGAACAGTCAGTAGGGGTTATGGGTATTTCTGCTTCTGTGGCCTTTCCTCACCCACTTTCCGTCTATAGAGTGTCTTCTCCTTCCCCATTTTGTAGGGGCAAGGCAAGGCAAAGCAAGGCAGAACAGGGCAGAGGGCCTTAGGAAGGGAACTGACTGGCAGTCCAAATTTCCTTTCCCAATTTGCAAAATGGGGGTGGGTTGCTCTCAATTAGGTTTTTTTTGGAGGGGGCAATGAGGGTTAAGTGACTTGCCTAGGGTCACACAGCTAGTAAGTGTGAAGTGTCTGAGGCTGGATTTGAATTCAGGTCCTCCTGAATCCAGGGTGGGTGCTTTATCCACTGTGCCAACTAGCTGCCATCTCTTAATTGGTTCTATTTTTTTTGTGTGGGGGGGGCAATGAGGGTTAAGTGACTTGCCTAGGGTCACACAGCTAGTAAGTGTGAAGTGTTTGAGGCTGGATTTGAACTCAGGTACTCCTGACTCCAGGGCCGGTATTCTATCTACTCTCAATTAGTTCTTAACCCAGGGTCCATGAACTTATTTTTATTTTATTTTTTAAGGGCAATGAGGGTTAAGTGACTTGCCCAGGGCCACACAGCTAGTTAAGTGTCAAGTGTCTGAGGCTGTATTTGAACTCAGGTCCTCCTGAATCCAAAGCCAGTGCTTTATCCACTGCGCCACCTAGCTGCCCCCCATGAACTTATTTTAAAAAAATAGTTTAAAACTATTTCAATATAATTAGTTTTCTTTGCAATATTATGTATTTTATTTTATGCATTCGAAAACATTATTCCAAGAAGGGGAGGGGGGTCCATCCAGATTTCACCAGACTGCTAGACATTATCTGTGACACAGAAACAGTCAAACACTCTTGGTCTAGATGAAATCTTTTCCAGTTCTAGGCTGCTTTCGGGTTTGTAAGGAATTACTATGTCCTACTGCCATCTAGGGGTGGTAGTAAAGAAGAGCCTGACCTCCTGCTCAACTCCTAAGTTGTGACAATAGCCTGGAGTTCCCCAGGTTGTTTTGTGTTTGTGACAGAGGAAAACAAGTCCTAGCAGAGCTTATCTGTAAACCCATTATTCTGCCCCCCACCATTCCCCCAGCCCAGCTAGCTGCCCCCAGAAGGCTGAGGAAGAGACTTTAATCAGGGCTTTCAAATAAAAATGTTAAGAAAGGGGTCTCCTTATTTTTGATAAAATGATAAAATGAGAAGATATCCATCAGATCCATTGGGGGTACTGGTGGGTGGGATGAGGAAGATTGCTTATTACCAGAGTGAGAAGAGGGATTCATAGTTCAAAATAAAGAGATTTAAAAACCAATCCTATAAGCCTTTGGAATACCTACACAAAGACTTCACGCTTACCTGTCTATATCCATGCTTAGCATAACTCTCACTAGCCTAGAACTGTTGTCATTGACTTGGACCCTTGATTCAGCAGTCCTGGAGTGGGAGGGGCATGGCCTGTGCTCAGGTCTCACCAGGCAATTGAGATGCAGAACAATGTCTCTGAGGAAGTACTGTGCCTGATAGTGATCTTGGAGCATAGACTTCATAGAAGAAAACTGGACTAGGAGTCATTGAGATCCAGTGGGTTCTAATCCTGTGGGACCACTTGTTAGCTGTGTGGTCTTGGGTTCAACTTCTCTGCCTTTTAGTTTCCATAACTGTAAAATAGGAATAATAATTCCAGACTTGCTGACTTTACTCAAATAAGATAATATGTGAAAAGAGTTCTGAAGGATAGGAAGCACTATGCAAATCTGAGCTGATGCAACTTTGATTAATTAGAATTCGAATTCAAGTAACCAGAATCTTTAATTAACCTGAATTTTCACTTTGGTCTCCATCTTTAGGAGAAAGAGGCAAATATCAAGACAATAAGATGATATTGGGGATTTTAGGAGATGAGGTTAGTGACCAAACCTGGGATTTAATTGGTAAAGGGAATTTCCAGATGAGAGAACCCTCTCTAACAATGCAGATCACACCTCAGCAATTTATAGTGCTGGACCAAAGCTTCTCGACCCCATATGGGGGTGAATGTGGGAGTGGCAAACAATTTGCCAACAGTAAAAGGTTATGTACCTGGGGTCACATAAAAATTTCTTGGGTGAAAACGGGTTGCAAGTGGAAAAAAGTTTAAGAGTGTGAGGTAAAGTGATTTGTTGAGGAGCACACCGCCTGTGTGTGTTGGAGAAAGGATTTGAACCTAGGTTTCAAGGTTTTGAGGACAGCTTTCTATCACTCTGATTTGCTACCTGTCATCATGAGGCAATAGCAATCAATAAAATAACACCTGGAAATTTCCCTTGACTAGTCCATTGCTAGCTTAGCCCTTCTTACAGTCTTAAACCATGAAAACTTATGTTCAAAGCAAGAGTCATCAGAACCTATTTACCACAGTCAGAAATGGGACTTGGGTCAGTCAATAAACATTTATTAAGAACTTTCTATGTGCTGGGCACTGTGCTAAGTGCGGAGAATACAAAAACAGGGAAAAGACAGTCCCTGCCTTCAAGGAGGTCACAATCTAATGGGAGAGACAACTAGCCAACAAATATGTATAAGCAAGCTATATAGTCAAGGAAAATGGGAAATAATTAAAAGGGGGACGGCATTAGAATTAAGAGGGGTTGAGAAAGACTTCTTGTTGAAGATATTTTAGTTAGGACTTGAAGGAAACTGGGGAAGCCAAGAGGCAGAGATGAGGAGGAAGAGCATTCCAGGCATGAGGGACAGACAGAGAAATGTCTGGAGCTGGGAGATACAGTCCCATTCATGGAACAGCAAGGAGAACAGTGTCACTTGATCAAAGAGTATGTGGCAAGGGATAAAGTATAAAAGACTGGACAGGTAGGGTTATAGAGGCTAGATCATAGAGGGCTTGGACTCAGACTTTAAAAAGTTTTCCAGAAAGTCTTGAAATGAAAAGGAATTTTAGTTAAGTATAAGCTACATACTAGAAAGCTAAATTATCTAGAATTTCTATCCCCCAGGCATTTTAGCTGTTTATGATTTTACAGAATTATTACCCTTTAGAAACCAAGCAGAAAACACAGGTGGGCCTGAGAGAAATTAGGCTGTTACCCATAACAGACAATATATCAAAAAAGGTAAATCTCCCTTCTCAGTGAGATGGAGCATGTCTGTGGGGTATGGTGGATGACAGAATGTATTTTGAGGAGAAATCACTCTGTCCTCTCTTCCCAGTTACATTATCACCTTTACCGTCATGAAGGTATATTCTGTGCCAGTTTGGCATTCATATCAGAATGGAAAGTCCCCCCTCAAATGAAGGTGTTCTAATAGGAGAAGGCATTTCCACCAGAGATCACAGAATCTCAGACCATCTAGGCCTACCTGATCAAAAATCCCTTCTACCATATACATAACAAATAACCACTGCTCCTTTGAGCAGTCACCTCCAGTGATGAGGAGCCTTACTATATCCTAACACAACCCTTTTTCATTTGATCTAATTAAGAAGTCTTTCTTTACATTGAAATGAAATACGTTTCTCAGCAAATTCTACCCATTGCTCCTTAGGTCAACTCTTGGGCCAAGTAGAACAAATCTAAGTCTTTCCTATCAAAGTCGTTCACATATGTGAAGATTGCTATCAAGTCCCCCAAAGTCTTCTTTTCTCTTGGTGAAACAACCCTTTTCTTTTTAGTCAGTCCTTGTACGGTGGCACGGCCTTTCACTGCCCTGGCAGAATGCCTCTGGACATGCTTCAGTTTGCAAACGTCTGGTGCCCAAAACTGAACATACTATTCCAGAGATGAAAGATTATTGTGCTTCTCAATCTCAACTCTCTCTCTCTCTCCCTCTCCCTCTCCCTCCCTTCCTCCCCCCTCTCTGTCTCTCTCTGTCTCTCTCTGTGTCTCTGTCTCTGTGTCTCTGTGTCTGTGTCTGTCTCTGTCTGTCTGTCTGTTTCTCTCACTGTCTCTCTCTGTCTCCCCTCCCCTCTCCTCCCCTCTCCTCTCCTCCCCTCCCCTTCCCTCTCCCCGCCCCTCCACCCCTCTCCTCCCCTCCCCTCTCCCTCTTGTCATAGCCTAGGTATTGTGCTAGGACTAAGTTTAACCATCTGCTTGAGAGTGCTCCCCTCTGTTTGCAGCAGATGGTGTTCCTGGCTTCCCACCTTGCAGAAAACAATGGGCTACAGGTACCGGTAGTCAGGTGGATTCTAATCTGTTCACATGAACAGTGTGAATATATACTCAAGACTTCCTAAGACTGTAGGGAACAATAGAGTTGAGTTAAGTGTATATGGGGAAGAGTGACAATGACAGTGTAAAGACTCGGTCGGGAGGAGGGACACATAACCAGGAGCCTTACTATCTCATCTTTTTTCCAAGAGACACTGTGTCCTGGGACCTTGGCACTTTCTGGTTCTACCATATACCAGGGACATTCTCATTCCACTCATTCTGAAAGAGGAGCCAAGGGGACAGAAAGTCTTTTTTTTTTTTTTTGGTCTAACAGGAACAAAGAGGACCAAAGCTACACAGATAGAGGCTATAATCATGCTGTATGGTAGTGAGAGGAATATGTAACTACTATGGGGCAACTGGAGCTGTGCCCCAGTGTGCTAATGTTGGGTGGGGCATGTGCTTCCTTACCAATGTGGTATTCTGTTGGCCTACAACACTTTTTCCCCATCCTGCTTCCCTGGAAGAGTCCTGTTTCTATCATGCCTACTTACCAGTGCTCACTCCTCAGCCACTATCAGTATATCTATGGTTGAAGGGGCCATGTGACCGTATCCTGCTTCTAGGCTGTGTGTAATGCCTGGGATCAGTGGTAATGATGGCAGGTGCTTGTTGCTCCAGCAATAGCCCTGGGGGGGGGTCTTTGTCTCTTTTCCTCTTAAAGGAATTTTCCCCAGGTTCTAGAATTCTTTGTTATAGCTCCTGATTGAAGATTCTTTCTACTTAATTGATAGAAGGTGAGGAGAGTTATGTATGCTGAATAGACATGGCAAGGATACCTCCCATTTCCCTCCTTTGTGATGGGAACCACTTCTAGTATACTAAACTAAATTCTAGTAAAATGTGATGTCCCTTCCCACCTCCAATTTTTATTCCTCTTGTTCTATTATGTCTCTGTGGTTATGAATTTCTCTTACCCAGTTGTACTATTTGGGAATATGCTACTCAGTCCTTTCCCTTAATCCCTAATCTTTATTTTTCTGTCCTGAATTTAGAACAGTGTTCTGGTCCAGAATAATAATGACTCACATTTCTATAGAACTTTAAGGTTTATAGAATACTTTTCTCAAGAAAACCCTGTTATAGTTTGAGCAATTATCATTCTCATTTTTATTGATGAGAAACTTGAGGCTCTGAAAGATTAAATGATTGCATGGTTGCAAGGCTAATTAGTATCTGAGAAGAAATTTGAACCCAAGTCTCTGGACTTCAGGTCCATCAGTCTCCCTATTATCTTGCGCTACCTTCCAAAGGAACCCAAAAGCTTGTTCTCCTCACCCCCACCCTCAACTTCTAGAACTTTTCAGCTCAATAGCTCTAAATGTTACACTCACTTTGGGCCCATGGGGATGCCTAGTATGGTCTACATTCTAAATAATGTCTGTAAGGGAGTTTACAGCATTGTATTTCAAATGAGGCAAGCTTCCTAGGTTGGGGTTAGGGGCTGGGCATGGATTAAATTTCCTAATAATAGCAAAGGTTTCATCTTGGCAAAAGTACAGAGTTCTTAGGTTCCATCAGAGATGCTTTCAAAGAGTCATTTCTTTTCTTCTTGGGTCCTCTTGGAAAGATTAGAGAGTTTATTGAAAGCAGCATTTTTCAAATGTGAGTCATATTCTAGGAACTCCCTAGCAGGGTTGAAAATTAGCCCTTTGCGGGGGCAGCTAGGTGGCACAGTGGATAGAGCACCGGCCCTGGAGTCAGGAGGACCTGAGTTCAAATCCGGCCTCAGACACTTAACACTTACTAGCTGTGTGACCCTGGGCAAGTCACTTAACCCCAATTGCCTCACTAAAAAAAAAAAAGAAAATTAGCCCTTTGGGAAGGCAGGCATCCAAAATAAATATGCAAGAATTAAACACTGGGCTAGAAGTGAATGGTTAGGTGAGAAAGAAGTCAGCTAGCTAATCAAAATGGAGGACCTAGCTATGGATGGGGTTGGATCTGGCAAGCAGCAGGAGAGACTGAGAAATCTGAACAGAGGACAGAAACTAGAACTGGTTCATTGGGCTTGTGCAGCAAGGGACTCTTCATTGGGATAGGTAGGCTAAGGTAGGGAACAGGGTATGAAAATGGGGAACTAAAGTGGAACAAATTGGACCGGAAGACCATGACTAATATGTTATGTTTGGAATTGAAAAATGGATAGTATAGTCAATACAATAGCTGGATATTATTCTCAGTGGAGATAGTTATGATGGAGACACTGTCAAAAGTAACATAGAAGGGGCAGCTAGGTGGCTCAGTGGATAGAGCACCGGCCCTGGATTCAGGAGGACCTGAGTTCAAATCTGACCTCAGACACTTGACACTTACTAGCTGTGTGACCCTGGGCAAGTCACTTAACCCCAATTACCTCACAAAACAAAACAAAACAAAACAAAACAAAACAAAAGTAACATGGAGGAAGAAGCTTCATTACTACTTCTTCTTTCTCGGGGTCTCTATTGCCTCTACTGCCATTGTAACACTTCCATTGCTGCCCTTCTCCTAACCCACAGTTTGATATTGTTTTGTTTCATCCACCCACCCATCCATCCATCTATCTATCTATCCATCCATCCATTTCTTTGTCTATGAATCCTTTTGTGGTCAAACCACCTTTGCTCCCTACTCTACCCCCAAGGACTCATCTTACTTTATTTTCCTTTCTATCCAAAGTGGGAAGAACTATAAATCCAAGAAAGCTTTGTGACACCTTCTACCTCCTCCCCCTTGCTCTAGGTGGTTATAAAAGTTTTCCCAAGTTGCTCTGAGATAATATCTTTTGTCATTTGTTATAGATGAACAATATCCCATTATATTTATACGCTATAATTTGTTCAACCATTCCCAAATTGTTGGGGACCCCATTTGTTCCTAGTTCTTTGCTGCAACAGAAGAGCTGCTATTAATACTTTTTTAGATATGGATATATTTCTTCATTCTGGTATAGGCCTAGTAGTGCTACCAGTGGGTCAAAGGGTTTACGCAGTTTAATGACTTTTGGGGCATAATTCCAAATAGCTTTCCAGAACAACTGGACTGATTCACAGCTCCAACAAGAGTATAGTAGTGTGTATATTATAAAGGTAATTTTAAAGGGATTCTCCCCTTCCCCAGCCTTACACCTAGGTAGATAGGAATGTTCAAGGTCCAACAACTGCTAAGTTTGGTATTTGATCCCATGAGCCCCATGTGGGATAATAATATATAAGGGTAGGACGAAGCCCTACTTGTAGGTTCTTGGAAACTCTAAGGAGCTATGTCCTAGCTGTTAGTACTTTCACAAATTGGAATCAGAAGTGGACCTGAAATGAGACAAAGGAGCATGTCATGAGCTAAATGTGCGCTGGGGCCTTTTTTTTCCCCCTATCAGATGTATATCTGCCTAGTTGAGACTGAGGATCAGCTAACTATACCTCTAAATTTCATCAAAATAAATTTGGCTTAAAAATAAGAAAATTGATTGTTTTTAATCTTTAAAGTTGTGGTCACTGACTTGTAATATCACAAAAACTACCCTGCTAGAAAGCAGTTGCTGCCAAGTGGTGAGGAAAATCAGCTTTTGGGGGTCTATCAAACTCTATAAGGGAAAGGTAAGAAAACAAGCATTTATTAAGAACCTACTATGTGTCAGCCACTGTGTTAAACACTCTATGTTACCTGCGGATAACGTCCATCTTATTCTGTCTTTTTAGGATGCTCAAATGGAAGGGTAGACAAATAGTAAAGGTACTCTTTTGTTCCCATATGGTTTTATTCTAACAGTGACTAGGGTTTCCTGACTTACCACCCCATCTTCTCTATTTAGTTTCTCATGGAATAATTTTTGAATTACTGAGGGCTCATGACTAGATCCCTGGCTATATGCTTCCCTATGGTACATTATCACTTTACTGAATTCCTCTGGTTATTTGGGGAGTGGTGTTGAGATGAGAGGGCTTTTTCTTAGGGCTCATTGGCTGACCTCCTGCTTCTTTTCCACTTTCTAGTCATAGAACAATAGAAGCCACCTTATCCAGCCTTCTACCCCCAGGTAGAAATCTCAGGTGGAGAGAGCATAATATTTTAGTTTAGGGAATCCATGAATTTCTTGACTTATAAAAGGACAAATTGTATGTTTCCCGTGTGCCTTTCTTTGTCCTCCCCTCTACCAAGTGATCATTGAGTACATTTATTTTTCTTCTTCTTTTTTGGGGGGGGTGGGTGGTGTGAGGCAATTGGGGTTAAGTGACTTGCCCAGGGTCACAATGCTAGTAAGTGTTAAGTGTCTGAGGCCATATTTGAACTCAGGTCCTCCTGAATCCAGGGCCGGGGCTCTATCCACTGCACCACCTAGCTGCCCCTTCATTCATTTATTTTTGCCCCTTTTTCTTCTTCTTAAAGTGGCCATTTCTCATCTTTAACTAGTAAGGCCAATGAGAGGACCCAATGAAGCCCAAATATGAACCTCCATTGCTGGAATTGTGGGCCACTTTGTATGTGCTGCCAGCCCCCTGAGGATAGGTCAAGCTTAACTCAGTCCAACTTTGGGACATGAGCTACAAGGATTGAACAGGTGGCTGAAAAGTGGTTAAGCAATGGGGGAACCCATTCTCAAATAGCTGAATCTTTAAAGTGACCCAATCAGAAGGTGGTGGTGATGCCAGTGAGGCTGAAGCCTTTTCAGTTAGAGGCAAAGTAGGGAAGAATTTACAATTTCCAATGGGGACTTGGGGCTGAATGGGGAAAGGAAAGGAAATGTAGGAAGTAGAGGAGAAGGGGAAGGGAACAAGTATGCATTAAGTGCCTATTGTGTGCCAGATACTGTGCTAAACACTTTTGAGGAGGGTGGGTTTAGATACTGGTCATTTGGTAAATTAAATGGTAGGGAAAGCAAGTCAGGAGAAGGAGCAGGGGGAAGAAAGATCATGGTGTAACTGTTGTAACTGTTGCTTTTTACATGTTCTATTCCTTATCCCCATATACTACCTTCTCCATATTTCTGTCAAGGCTCTGCTTAATGGTAGGGATAAAGATAGCAACGCAGGAGAGCCTGAGGATGTTAGTGAAGTATGAACCTTTCCTCTATAGTCTCTCCTTCTTTTCCCCATTCTTTAGAAGAGCAGCATGTGACTTTGAGATTCTAGGGGGGGTAATAACTAGGACTGACTGTCTAACTTCAAGGTGTGAGAACTGAGGGAGAGGAGTGTCTCTGCAGTTTGTGAACCATAGGACCTTTATGTTTATTCTGGAATCTATGGTGGAGCAAACAATTAATGCATCTAGGGATGAGCCACTTGGGACAGTGATTGGGGCATAATTGCAAGGGTTGAGAGTGAATTCTACCAAAGCAAGAAAGGGCATGGTTTCCTGGCCATTCACCATGAGCATGCCACTGTTGGGCAGCAGAGGGCAGTGATGCCTTAGCTATCACTCCATCTGTCTTAGCTGTATGTGCTCTGTGCTGTTTATGGGAGAGAGAATAGGATGTCTCCAGCCAATCTCTAGCAGTTTCTAAATAATAATATTTTTTGCCATTTGTATGAAGATCTCATGTAGAAGTTGATAGAGGATCATCAGATCTCTCTGGCTGGTGCAGGTGACTAGGACCCCCTTTTAGGGTCACCCAGGCTTTCTCCCACATATCGAGGGTAGCTGTTTCTCTGGCTCTGCACAAGGGGCTAAGATCCCCTTTGTACAAGACATGTTGGTAATGGGACTCAATGAGAATGAGAGGCTTCTATAGTTTTGAGATTTTGGTGTGGAGGATAGGATCGTCCTAGAATCCTTAAAGAGGATTGTTTTACCCCGTGGATAGCAAATCTAGTTTTTTTTATTGGGCTGGAGTCATCGACCTGCATAGGTTGTGTAGGGGATGGATTACTGCTTGGGTGGTAGCTAGGTTCTGCTTCAAACAGAGGTGAAGGCATATTCTCTGCATAGGACATTTCCTCTGGGACCCCTAATAACTTTTTGTTAACACCTTCCACCCCCAACCCACCAAGAACTGCTGGGCTAATATGTTTGATAAAGCTTTAGAACTCTATAAATAATGCTTGTTTTGATTCTTTGTATATCACTTTATACTTAGAAGGAAAAAAACCCAAACCCAAACCCAGATGTGATTTATTGGCACAGGGAGAGCCTGATGAGGGAGGAACATTTTGTATCATAAAGGTCAGGACATTCTTTGTAACTTAAAGTTTTAGAGAGTTGCTTGGGTCACTAAGATATTATATAACTAGCCCAAGAAAGTATGTATCACAGACAGAATTGGAACCCAGATTTTCCTGACTTTGAGGTTATCTCTCTAGCCACCAAAGCATGCTCTCTCTACTTATGAAAGTATTTACAATTCCATTTTCAAGATGCCAATCCACAGTTGGTGGAGTTGTGAACTGATCCAAACATTCTGGAGAGCAATTTGGAACTATGCCCAAAGGGCTATCAAACTGTGCTTACTACTTGATTCAGCAATAACCACCGCCAGGTTTATATCCCAAATTCATCCCCCCAAAAAAGACAAAAGGACCTATTTATACAAAAATATTTACAGTAGCTATTTTTTTTGTGGCGGCTAAGAATTAGAAACCAAAGGGATACCCATCAATTGGGAAATGGCTGAACAACCTGTGGTATATGATAGTAATGGAATATTATTGTGCTATAAGAAATGATAAACAGGATAATTTCAGAAAGGCCTGGAAAGACATATGAACTGATGTATAATGTATAATGAATAATGAAGTGAACAGAACCAGGAGAATGTTGTATACAGTAATAGCAATGTTATCTGATGAAGAATTGTGAATGGCTTAGCTATTTTCAGCAATATAATGATCCAAGTTAATATTAAAGGACTAATATTGAAGTACACTATCCACTTCTAGAGAAAGAACTGATATTGATTGAACACAGACTGAAGCATGCTATTTTCACCTTCTTTCATTTTTAAATTTTATTTGAATCTTTTTATACAAAATGGCTAATATGGAAATGTTTTACATAATTGCAAATGTATAACCTATATATGATTGCTTACCACCTCAGGGAGGGGGAAGGGGAGAGAGGGAGGAAGGGATAGAGTTTGGAGCTTAAAACTTTAAATAAAAATATTTATTTACATTTCCATTTTCATATTAGACTTCAGAACTCTGTAGAGTAGGTAGAATAGGAAGTACTTTTTTCTTTTTCTTTTTTTTTTTTGAGGCAACTGGGGTTAAGTGACTTGCCCAGGCTCACACAGCTAGTAAGTGTCAAGTGTCTGAGGCTGGATTTGAACTCAGGTCCTCCTGAATCTAGGACATGTGCCCTATCCACTTTGCCACCTAGCTGCTCTGGAATAGGAGGTATTAATCCCATTTTGCAGATGGAGCAGATTCAGAAAGATTTGGTGACTTGTCCAAGCCCGTACAGTAATAACTTAGTGGCTAAACTATGACTTACTAGCCTAGTGGTTTCCCCCTATAATAAAGAAAATGTACTATTTTTGAGATCCACTACTTATTCTTGATTCTCTGGTTGAGTAGGCTTGTATAATAATGGAGTAAGAAATATTTTAATAGAGAAAATAAATCAAGGGAAAAGAAATATAATCAGATAGTCAGATAATCCCAAGTCACTGGATAATAATAACCTCTCACATTTGTATATATAATGCTTTACAGGTTGTAAGGTGCTTTCACATATTTTATTTCATTTAATATTGACAATAACCCCATGAATTCATCAGGGTACATAATATCAACTACATTATATAAATCAAGAAAGAGGCTGAGAGGTGAACAAATTGTCCAGGTCTTTTAAGTAATATTGTTTAGAGCCAGGACTACCATATACATCTTTTGATACCAAAGTCTAGTGTTCTTTCCTCTGTAACTTTCTATCTTAGATTTAAAAAATCATTTGTATTTTTAGCCTTTTTGTTAGATACTTAGTGTGTCTATGAATCAAGCTAAAATTTTAGTGCATTCCTGCTGTGTAATGCATTTTCCTTGGGCACTGATTCAGTCAGTTTAAAGGTCTTAGGATAGGGGTCAGGAAAACTAAACAGTGTGAATTGAAGATGGCTTTCACTGGAAAATGAAGTAGGATTTTTTTTTCTACACTGACCTTACACCTTGAAGAAGAGAGTACAACCAAGATAAACTTTTTCCTGCAGGTGGGTCAAAGTCCTGGCCTAAAACAGAAGTGAAATTCTAGTTCCAAATGCAGAGACAAGCTGAAGAACAACAATCTACCATAGGGAAGGAAGAAAGTTTGCCCTATCCTGCCATTTAATTACTTTAGCTCCTATAGTGATAGCATAAAGTGGTAAGAGGAGTATGAACTTTGTTCATCCAAAGAGGTTACAACCTTCAGTGAATCAGAAGTGTTGATTAGGAAATTGATATTAAAAAGGGATCTTTGGTCCTTGCCAGGCAGGAAATTAGGATAGGAGTGAAGAGGATTTGAATGTAAGGATTAAGATAGGGGCTTCTAGATGGACTTAGAGCTTCTTGAAGGATGCTTTTTTTTTTTTTGGTGAGGCAATTGGGGTTAAGTGACTTGCCCAGGGTCACACAGCTAGTAAGTGTTAAGTGTCTGAGGTCGGATTTGAACTCAGGTACTCCTGAATCCAGGGCCGGTGCTCTATCCACTGCACCATCTAGCTGCCCCCGAAGGATGCTTTTATCAACCAAGGAAGTGCACAAGAGTCTCAGTCACTTTATGAAGGCAACCTAAACTTCTATTAAACTTCCCAATAGCATTTAGTCTATAATTATCAGTGGGGGAGGTTCAATTATTCTACTTCTTAAATTTCTAACTCCATTTCTGAACTTACCCTCAACCCACCAATACTGTATTGGTTTAACAATGCAGTTGAGCTAAGAGAGGCTTTGTGCTATCCCTTTCATAGTGCATAGTTCACCATGTTAAGACTGCCCTTTGCCCCTGTCCAGGGTGCTGATAATGTTATCATTCCCTTTCTTTTCTTTTTTGCACATGTCAGTTTGAATAGTTAGGATTTATTATCATTGGAGGTACAGTCTCCTTATGAAAACAGGATATTTGATAGATCGCTTTCTTTATTTTTGAACTAGAATTTACCCAAAGTAATTGTTATTGTTGTTTGTCCTTCCATCTTGAAGAGGACTTTGACATTGGGAAGGTGAAGTCATGATTTGCAAATGAATTGAATTTAAGTGAGGGAAAGCTGTGCAAAGTCACCAGCCCCACTCTCTCCTCCTGAGCCAGAGTAGAAACAATTGCTGTTCACACTCACTCTGAGCCATCAGAGCCCAAACAATGAACAAATGAAGCTTGGCAAATTAATTTTTGCAAATTAATGAGAGCCAGAGTGGTTTGGGTTTAAGGCATGGTCCTTAAAAAATCCATCTGGTAAACCCTAAGATATCTTGGGAGGTTCCAGTGATCAACATTTATATTCCTTTCGGCAGAGCACCTGCAGGTAAGAGTATTATTAACCTAATCCTAACTCTACTATCCAACTCTAACCCTCTGTCTTTAATCCTAACCCTAAACCTAACCCTAAATGCCTACAGCTCCAACCCTAATTCTAAACTTAAATCTAAACTCACATGCAGTCTAACCCTAAATTCTAACCCTGATCCTAAGCCTAAGCCCATCCAAACACTTCAACCCTAACCCTGCCTCTGACTCTAACCCTAACCCTAACACTAACTCTAACCCTAAATGTCTCCAACTCTAACCCTGATTCTGTTGCATCTTTGATTATAACCCTAACCCTAAATACAACTCTGACTCCACCTCCAACTACTCCTCTGCCTTAGACTCTAACCCTAACCCTAACCATAACTCTAACCCTAACCCTAACCCTAAATGCCTCCAACTTGGCCTCTAATTCTAACCCTAAGGTTGGGGTTAGGGTTAGGGTTGAAGGCATTTAGGGTTATGGTTATGGTTTAGGGTTAGGGTTTGTGTTAGGGTTAGAAAGGAATTTAGGGTTAGGGTTAGAGTTGGAGGCAGGGTTAGAGTTAGGGTTAGGGTTATAGTGAGAGGATGGTCTAGGGTTGGGTTGGGTTAGGTTAGGGTTCTAGTCCCAGCACATTTAGGATTAAATTTAGAGTCTGAGGTAAGGGTCAGAATTTAGGGTTAGGATTAGAATTGAAGGCCCAAAGTAATTATTATACATTTGAAGCCAGTGTACTTAATACATTTCATACCCATATTTTAAATTAAAATTTTATTAATGCCTCTTATGCAATATATAATTTCCTCATATAATACTACCTAACCATTCTTCTCTTGTGACAAAGATTAGAAAATTAAAAAGGCAAAAGCAGTTGAACAAAACTAACCAAAATTGTGACAGTATATGACAGCAGACGTAGTAGCCTATGCCCATAGTCCCCTATCTCTTTAGTGAAAGGAGGGATAACACATCCTCATTTTCAGGGAAAATATGTATATGTCATATTTATTGGGTATAATTTGCAAAGTACATTTATTATCCATGTCAAAAGATCTATGGTTTGGAAGGCTATTTCTGATGGAAAATGGGAGAATCAGCCTGGCTAATAGTTTTCGTAGATAGCTCTGGTACTCCTTGAAGAAAATGAAAAGTTTTGGTAACTGGTTTAGTGGAAATAGTCTGTGAGCAATCTTGTCAATATTATTTCCTCCATGCTTAACCCTATACTTCTCATGGCTTATTTCTGCCACTGACGGGGTAGGACCCATCTGGTCACTGAGAAGGTTGTGGATAATCAAATGGTTTACAGATGATACAGATTTGATTTGCTTATGCAATACATATGCAACACATACATATATGTACACATACGTACATACATACACACATACATATATCGTGGATGAGAGAATGTCTGCTTTGAAAGGAAAGAAGTCTTGAGAGGAAACTAATAGCTAAAGGTAGATTTTAATGAAGAAACCTGAAAACTCTGGGGAGACATTTGCTTCTGTTTGCACCTCTGACTATAGTAAGTACTGAGAAGGATTTCTGGTACTAGACCCTGTGACTAGTAGGGGATAGGCTTTTGTAATTGCTAGCTCTACTTTCCCTATCTAGAAAATAAGTCTGAAAATTTCTTTTGATTTAATCAGTTTCAATTTGCCCTTCTAGTGGCTGCCTTCTTGAGCAAATGGCAATAAAATAGCAATTTGGTTAAACAAAGAAGCAAATCTAATAAACTCTCCCAGCTGCTTAATGCCCAGGGGCTGGAACCTACCAACTGAGGATGGAAACTTCTCAGATCTGGGTATTGGGTAAGAAGGCCCTGGGATTTTGTTGATAGACCTTGGTATGGCAGGGCATATAGTCAGTGTCTTTGCCTCCTCCTCTTTACCTCAGAGACACAGTTCCCGGAAGGCACAAGGTGACAGTATTTCTGAACTTGGATACTTGTGTTTTAATTATTCAAGGGGGAAATGATATGGGTAGGTGCTTTTTAATTCTTTCTCCTAAAGGAAAACTTGTAACTTGTCAAAGGAGCCTCAGGAACAGAATGGTAGAGTCAGAATCATAACCACTTCCTATCTGCTGTCTATAGGCTTCACATCCCATTCAGATTTCTACCTGGGTCATCTTGTCATCTACCCTGCTGTTCCCCCCATTTCAACCTATGTGGAATAACACATTTTGAACTGATTTCCAAAATCCATGCCTCAAGTTTCTGAGGGTAATCAATCCATTCATCTTTGGAACTCCTGCCTGCTACTGAGCTATTTTTTATTAATACATGAGTATAAATATACTTAGTCCATTATATCTAGCCAGCCACAGAACAGACTATGCTTCACATACCATCCATTCACATATCTATCCATCCATTATCTCTACCTGGGCCAACTGATAGAATGAAATCAATGGTACTATTGGTTTTGGAAAGCATGTGTTAATAGAACTGCCCTTTGGATCAGCTCACCATCCTTTTAAGTGCCCAGACCAAATCTCCCCTCCCTGACCACCACTCTCCCATATACACTAATCTCTCCTACTACAAAGTCAATTCCATTAGGGCAGGGAACCTCTTACTTTTGTATTTGTATTTACACATGCTTTTTCAACAATGAATTAATTAATAAGATGGTTTGTGCTGTTTGAGTAAACAAGATTATTGACTTGAATTATTAATCCAGTGTCAGCAACATAAAAACAACAGTTGCACTTTTTTTTCAGTTCTTATTCTCTTTGACTTCTCTGAAGGATTTGACACTGTTGATCACACCTTCCTCCTGGGGATTGTTTCCTCCAGTGGCTTCCATGGTACTGTTCTCTTCCGGTTCTCAATGTTCCTTTCTGATCATTCCTTCTAAGTCTCCTTTGCTGCTTCAGTTTCTATTTCTTACCAATGGGCATTCCAATACTCTGTCTATAGCCTCCTTGTCTTCCTTTATACTTACTCTTGGTGATTTCACTAGATCTCCTGGATTCAATTAGCATCACTATGCAAATGACTCCTCTCTCTCTCTCTCTCTCTTTATCTCAATTATCATGAAATTTATTCTTAGGTTGCTTATTGCCCACATCTCCAACTAGATATATCATAGGCATTTGAAGCTGAGCATATTCAAAACAGAACTCATTTTCTCCCAAATGTATCTCTATGACAATTTCCCTCTATTTTTATTAAGAGCACTCCCATCTTTCCATTTGTCTAGGTTCAATACTTCAGAGTCATCCTTGGCTCTTCCTTCTCCCTCATCCCTATAGTTAAAGCATTTCCAAATGATTGCTTATCTGTCTTATAATGCAAGACAATTCAATATATTAAGTGCTGAAAAAACCTCTGAGCCAATACTCATCTGTTAACTGCACTTATATAATATTCTTTGAAGTTTGGAATTTGACTTGAGAGAATTGGGTTGATAATGATAATGATGATAGTAATAGCTAGCATATATAGTCTGTTAAGTTTTGCAAAGCTCTTTATAAATATTATTCCACTTTTATCCATATCTTCAGACCATAGACTTAGTGGCATATTTGCTTCCCCCCCCTTTTTTCTATTTGCTAATTGTGTAAAGCTTAGCCATGAGATCCCTTGCCACAAATCTCTAAGGAGAAGTGACTATAAACAATGAATGGCCATTTGTGCAGATGAGTGGGCCCTTTGGCTCTGGGAATGTATAGCTAAGAATATCTGAAACCCATCTCAAAGCCATGTAATGAGCCTGATTCTCCCTCTTGTTTCCTTTGTTATTCCCCACACCCACTTCACCCTTCATTTATTGTCAACTCAGCCAGATATGGTGCTTAAAAATCCCAAATTCTACTCGTCTCTCTTCTGAGCTCTCTTCTCTTCTTTATCTCTATTATCTCACTATGCTTTAGTCACATGATCCAGCAAAACTAGTCTAATTGCTATTCTTCACACATAACACTGTCTCTTACCTCTGTGCTTTTGCACTGACTCCCTCATGCTTAGAATGATCATTCTCCTCATCTGTGCTTCTTGACTTCCCTGACTTTTTCAAGATTCAGACCAAATCTCACCTTCTCCAGGAGAGCTCTTCTGCTCTCCTCCTCACTCTCTTCCCATCCCATCCCATTTCAGCCCATTTCAGCTCAGTGCCTTCTCTATGAGATTATCTTTTATTTATACTGTATCCATTTTGTATTTCTCTCCCAACTGGGCTGTGAGTTCCTTGAGAGCAGGTACTTTGCTTTTGCTTTTCTTTGTATCCTTAGCAATGTTTATTGGCTGACTAAATGGGAGCCCCAGTCTTGACTAGATCAAGTTGATCCTTTTACTCCTACTGAATTGATTCTCTATACCATTTTCCACAAAGGGTCTTTCAACCCACTTTTTTCAAACCTCCTAGACTTCTTACTTCCACCTCCAAACACTCTCCCAACTGAGGACCTTGCCTCATATTTAACTGAGGAAATAGAGGCGATTCATCTTAAGTTCCCTTTTCTTCCCTTCTCTTCATCTCAAAACGCCGTAACATTATCTCCCACTACCTTCTCTTTTACTCCAGTCTCTGGTACTGAGGTAACTCCTTGACAGACCAAACACTCTTCTTTATATGCCATTGATCTCATACTCACTCATCTTCTCCAATATATTGCCTCCCCTACCATTCCCCTCTTTCGTTTTCAATCTCTCCCTATGTACAGACTCTTTCCTGGTTTCCTAAAAACATGCCCATGTCTTGCTCATCTTAAAACAAATAAACAGATTCTTTACTTGATCCTATCATCCCTGCTAGCTACACCTTTTCTTAGCCCAACTCCTAGCAACTGTCTAATATTTACCCCCACTTATACTCTCAATCACTTTTCAACCCTTTGCTCTCTAGCTTCTGATCTCATTTCTCAACTGCAAATGATCTCTCTCTCTCTCTCTCTCTCTCTCTCTCTCTCTCTCTCTCTCTCTCTCTGCCAATTATCTCTTAATTTCCAAATTTGATGGCCTTTTCTAAGGTCTTATCCTTCTTGAGTTATCTGGAACATTTGATACTGTTGATCACCTTTTTGTCCTGGATACATTCTCTTCTTGGATTTTGTGTGTGTGTATGTGTCTTTGTGTGTGTGACACTGATCTCCTGGTTCTCTTCTGACCAATCTGATTCATTTTTGTCAGTTTCCTTTGCTGGCTAACCTTCCATATCATGCCTCCTAAGTGTGGGTGTACCTCACCCATCTCTGTCCTGGATTCTCTTTTATTCTCTATCTATACTCTGACATGGTGATTTCATTAGCTCTTGTGGGTTTAATGCTCATCTTTAAGCAGACGATTCCCAGATCCAAAGATCCAGCCTTAATCTCCCTTATAATCTCTAGTCCAATATAACCATCTGCTTATTAGACATTTTAAACTCAACATTTCTCAAATAGAACTCATTGTCATTTCCCCCAAACCCATGTCTCTTCAAAATTTCCTTATTTTGTAGAAATAACCATAATTCTTATACTCTCTCAGGTTTGTAATCTCAGCATTAACTTTGACTATACTTTTCCCTCACCCAGTATATCTAATTAGTTGCCAGATTTTTCCATTTCTATCACTTTCCATCCATTTCCTTCACAACCACCATCTTAGTTTGAATCTTCATCACCTTTCATCTGTACTATTGCCTCCTAAATTGTCTTTCTCAAGGCTTTTCCTACTTCAATCAATATGCCAAATAAATGTCTGCTAATGGATTTTTCTTAAGTGTAGACTTGCCTTGTCACCTACCCAATAAATTTCAGTAGTTCCCTATTGCTGATAGGATAAAATATTAACTCTTCCATTTGGCTTTTAAAACTTTTCACAATCTCACCCAAACCTATCTTTCAAGGCTTATTATACATTACTCCACTTCCCTCACAAATAATGAAACTAAGTCTCACAAAAATTAAGAGACCTGTCTAAGATCACAGAGCTGGTAAGTGGCAGAGATAAAATGTTAATACTCAAAGGAACAACAAAGGTTTAATTTAATCTATTCATTTTACATATGAGGAAGTAAAGCCAAGTCTTGAACCCAGGTTTTTCAACTCCAAATCCGATGTTGGTTCTACCATATAATACTAAAAGTTAAACATTATTCCAATTGTTTAAAATTTGGGAGATTCTAAAAACTATAGACCAGTAAATTTGACATCTATCCCCAGAAAAATGATAGCATGCTACCTTAGAATAAGCATGGTGCAATCAATGTTTTTGGGATATATAGTCAAGAAGACCTCGGTTTGAATCTTGTCTCTGTTACACTAACCATGTAAAATGAGAACAATAATACTACAGTATATTCTTAATGGGGGTGATGTAAGTCTCAAATGAGATAATATATCATAAGTGCTATAAAATTTCAGCTATTATTATATACTAGGAGATGCAACACAGTAACAGAGTTTAATAATAAGTTAGATTATATAAAGTAACCTATACCTGCCCTTTGTCATTTAGGGAAACCCGTTCAAGAGAACTTTCCTAATTTGCACAGTTGTTGGTGCCTCCTACCTTCCAACCTCAATTACTGTATATTTATTTTTCCATATATCCTATAACTAATTAACTATGAACATGCTGCATTCTCCCCAGTAGATTTAATGTCCTTAAAGGAAAGATTGTCTCACTTTTTTCTTTGTGTCTCCAGTGCCTAGCACAGTGTCTGGGACATAGGATCACACATAGACTTAGAGCTGGAAGGGACCTTAAAAGCCATCTAGTCCAACCTTCCAATTTTACAGATAAAGAAAATGAGATCTACTGAGGTTAAATGACTTTTCCTAGGTAGCTAGCATCAGGGGTGGAATTTGAATTCAGGACCTCTGACTTCAGAGTTATTTCTCATTCTGCTTTTAACCTTATCACTCAGGGAAAGTAAGCCCTTTGGGAATGAGACCTAGGACAGAGAGTTTTTATTTTGAGAGAGAAGAAAGTAAGGTATCATGCAAGGGGACCAAAGGAATGGGGAGGGTGGCAAATAAAAGAAGCCTAATAGATAAGTAATCAAAACATAGGAATAGTTTTCAAATGAAGAAATGCTAGATACTAACAACTACATGAAAATGTTCCAAGTCACCAATAATAAATTAAAACAACAAATTAAAACAATACTGAGAGTCAATCTTACACTCTGCAGATTAGCAATAACAAAATATGAAAATAACAATTGTTGGAGGGATTGTGGGAGGACAGGCACATACTAATGCATTGTGGAGCTATGTATTAGTACAAACATTTTGGAAAGCAATTTGGGACTCTATTCAAAAAGTCACTAAATTGCATTACCTTCTATCCAGCAATCCTACCCCTAGGCATAAACTCCAAAGAGGTCAAAATCAGACTAAAAAGACTTACATCAATATAGCAGCATTTTTTTGCTCTAGTAAAAAATTGAGAACAAAGAAGATGTGCATCAATTAGAGAATGGATGAACAGATTGTGAGGGCAGAACCAGGGAGGAGCTTACCTGGGATGTAGATCACCCAGGGGGAGGAAGTGTAGCAGTTTATTTTTTGGGTAGTGAGGGTGGGAAATAGCTTTGTTTAATTTTTTTTTTCATTTTAAGATGTTACATAGTCCAACAAGATTGGTCATTTATGGTACAGAATTAGTTTTAATTAACTTTTGAATTTTCTGTTTTGTGGATTATCTGGAGAAACCTCTGCCCCTTCCCCTTCTTGTGGCGCAGGTCCCCTCTCATCTGACTCCCAGTTGACTCCAGGGCTAACTCCCCTTAGCCACTTTTGGAATTCTATGTTTTTCATGCTGCTAGGCCAACTTTCTTAGCTTACTATTAAAATGAATTATTTTAGTAACTATAATTATAACTATAAAACATCCTTATAACTATAAGCACCATGCTTATTTTTTTTTCTAGCTGCTAAAGAATAAGCACTCTTAGCACCTTCTAAATTTTAGTGCCCTGAGACAAAGTCTGAGCTATCTCATCCTAGTTAAGGCTCTGAGACAAGAGACAAAACCTCCTTACCAGAGGCTGGCAGGCAGCTAGGTGGCTTAGTGGATAGAGCACTGGGCCTGGAGTCAGGAAGAACTGAGTTCAAATGTGACCATGGACATTTATTAGCTGTGTGACCCTGGTCAAGTCACTTAATCTCTGTTTACTTTAATCCACTGGAGAAGGAAATGACAAACCACTCTAGTATCTTTGCTAAGAAAACCTCATGGACAATATTGCCATGATATGGTCAACAAGGTGAAGAAGAATCAGCCATGACTGAACCACAAAGAGGCAGGGAGTATGGGGGGTAATAGAACTAGAGTTTGTCTAGGACTCCAGGCTAGGGAAATGGATTTACATGATAGACAGAGAAGCATTTACCCTTGGGGTTCTAGGGTTTTTTTTTTTTCTTTTAAAAATTTTATTTATTTATTTTTTCCCAGATAAATATTTTATTATTTTCAAGTTAGATTTAGAGATAGTTTCCAACATTTGTTTTAAAAAGATTTTTAGTTTCAAATTTTTCTCTCTCCCTCCCCTTCCTTTCCCCTCCCCAAGACAGCAAGTAATCTGATATAGGTTATATATGTACAATCACATTAAACCTATTTCTGCATTAGTCATGTAATGAGAGAAGAATCAGAGGAAAAAGGAAAAACCTCAAAAAAGAAAAACAACAACAACAACAATAGAAATAGTATGGTTCAATCTGCACCCAGACTCAACAGTTCTTTTTTTTTTTTTTCTGGATTTGGAGAGCCTTTTCCATCATGAGTCCTTTGGAACTGTCTTGGGCGGGGGGGGGGGGGGGGTTCTAGGTTTGAAGAAGCCCTTTCTGACTGTTACTCTGTAGCTCAACTGTTTTGATCATGTGCTACATGGTAGATTCACATCCATGTGCCTGGACTCCCCTAACTTATCCTGGAGGCCTTCTACTTCTTTTATATCTTTTCTGGTTACTAGCATGATGATTACCATCATGCTTTTCATACATGCTTATGGCAGGGGTGTATGCTGGTGCCATCTCATACAACCTAAAAGAAGCTGAGGAATTCTGATTGTTAAAATTCCAGTGTGAACATTTATTCCTTGGAAATCAGCAAATACTACAAATCAGGGCTTTTAAAAAAATTGTTTTGTTCACTGTCTATTCTTAATAAACTGATGGAGAAAACATCAATAATATAAATTAAACTTTAAAGTTTGTACTTACTTTTTTTTTTTTGGCAAGCTGGATGTTAAATATTTACCAGAACACCCCTGCTTACTAGAATTGGTTTTTGTTTCTCTTCCCCACCTACTTTTCTAGTTAGGACTATGTTCTCTGTCTTTTTGGTCAAAGCATAGAACAGTGCAAAGAACATGGAATTTGGAGTTAGAAGGCTTGGGTTAGGATCCTTGACTTTGACACTTATTCTTTTTTTCCCATAAAAGTATTTTATTATTTTTCAGTTACATATAGAGTTAGTTTTCAACACTTGTTTTTATAAGATTTCTAGTTTCAAATTTTTCTCCCTCCCACCCCTCCCTCCCCCCTCCCCAAGACAGCAAGTAATCTGATATAGGTTATATATGTACAATCACATTAAACATATTTCTGCAATAGTCTGACACTTATTCTTATTCCATGTGTGACATTGGGAAGTTACTTAACCTCTCTTAGCCTCAGTTTCTTTATCTGTGAAATGGAGGATTGGACTAGTTGACCCCTAAAGTCCTTTCTGGCTCTAAATCTATGGTCATATAACTTCTAGCTTTCTACTATGCTTTCTTATATGGATAGGTTATAAGAAAAAGTTTTACACAATTTTCCTCTGGAATTGAGACAAAATATGAAATGCTCTGATTATATAAGGTGTTACCCCTTTTATTGGCATCAACTCTCATTGCCCCAACCCTCCTCACCTCTAGCCTGATGCAGCTAAATGGCATACTGGATAGTGTTGAACCTTAAGTCAGGAAGTTGTTATTCAGTCATGTCTGACTTTTCATGACCGTCTTTGGGGTTTTTCTTGGCAAAGATACTGAAGTGGTTTGCCAATTTCCTCTCCAGTTCATTTTCCAGATGAGGAAATTCAGGCAAAGACGGTTAACTGATTTATTCAGGGTCCTACAGCTAGTAAGTAAGAGAACAGATTTGAACTCAGGTAGTCTTCCTGATTCTAGGTCTGGCACTGTACCTGATGTACCTAGATGCCCTGAATATTAGGATTAGAATTGGGAAGACCTGAGTTCAAATCTGGCCTCAGACACTTAATAGATATTTGATTCTGAGCAAGTCACTTAACTATCTGCCCATTTCCTAAACTGCAAAATACCTCCCCCAGGATTGCTGTGAGGATCAAATGACATAATATTTGTAAAGCATAGTTCCTGGCATATAGTAGATGCTAGTTCTTATTATTATCCAGCCTGGTCCCTCAATCACTAGTGATTCATTCCATCAACAAACATTTATTAGATACTTAGTATATGCCAGGCACTATGCTAAGTACCAAGGCAAAGAAAGGCAAAGAACAGCTCCTGATCTCAAGGAATTTGCTTTTAAATTGGGGAGATGGCATTCAAATATTTAGATATACACAGAAGATATGCTGAACATATGAAGAAAATGTTAAAGCTTCCTTTGAATCTGTCTTTTTGCTGTTGATAGTACCTTTCAAGTTCTTCCTCCTTTATAAAGACAAATTCATTCAACTGTTTGCTACGAGGTAAGAGGACTAAAGGAGCTCACCTTTACTTTTGGGGATCACATGCCAACACATCAATAGAGTGAGCAATCTTTCCCATTACAGGAAAGTTGGATGGTTTTCAAGTCGGTCATTCTCAGCTCACTCTAATCTCTGAACACATATGGTACTATTCCCTGTGTTAAGTTACATATAGTTATGGGTACACAGAGTTCTTCATGTTCTCAGTGGATGGTCAGGAGTGATTGGCATGCACAATCTGTCTCTTTCTGTGTTGACATAGGCTTAAGGGGAGGGTTTACAAAGTACTTCCAGCATTCCAGTCCTTTCTTTGCATGCGCAGCTGGTGTTTACAAAAAAGACTGGAGGCTTGGATTCACAGTCAACTTTTAAACCTTCCATGCATAATGCAAAGACAAAGTGTGGACCACTTGGGGTTCCACTCTTCCTCATACCCCCTAGGACTTCATGTTGTAACAGTGATAAAAGCATATAAATAATTTCCTAATGCATGTGCAATGGAGGCTGAAGCAGCTTTTTCTAGCTTGCTACTAGGGGAAGAAAGAGAGGGACTCCTTTTGATTGGTTTAGTGTCTGCCCAGCAGTCAACCAAAAAAACTTTCCATCATCTAGTGATAAATTAACAGGAAATAGTGATAAAAGAACTGCATATGCTCCTAAGTTGATGGAGTTCACATAGGGGGTTGTATTAGGCAGAGCTTCCTATCATACTAATTAGGACCATGTTCTCATCAGTCAACTATCACCCATTACAAATGAAAGAATGAAAAACATTTATTAAGTGTTTACTATGTGCCAAGTGCTGTGCTAAGCACTGGGGATAGAAATAAGGGTGATAGTCCCTGCCCTCAAGGAGCTTACATTCTATAAGGAAGTAGTGGTCAGAGAAAGGAGTTATGACATAGGAAATCATAAAGATGGTTAATGAAACAATAGGGTAGTCCATTGAAATGCCCATTCCAGAGGCAATTGTAGTGTTTTTTTTTGTTTTTGTTTTTTAGTGAGGCAATTGGGGTTAAGTGACTTGCCCAGGGTCACACAGCTAGTAAGTGTTAAGTGTCTGAGGCTGGATTTGAACTCAGGTACTCCTGACTCCAGGGCCGGTGCTCTATTCACTGTGCCACCTAGCTGCCTCTGTAGTGTTGTTTTGATTATAATTCTCAGAGCAAAAGTTGTAAGGGGCTGGGGAACAGGGTAAGGGGATATGAGAGTAGAAAATGGCTGGCATAGAGATGAAGACCCTTGGTCTCAGGGAGTAAAGTGTTCTCCCAGCCTGGTCTTATTTGAAGGGTGGAGCAGTGACAGCGGATTTCTAATTCAGACTATTTTCTAATTCATTCCTACCTGTGTGGGATAAAAAGAACTTCAGAGATGGGGATTATGGGTTGTCTGTTTTTTTTTTTTTTTTTTGTGGGCAATGAGGGTTAAGTGACTTGCCCAGGGTCACACAGTTAGTAAGTATCAAGTGTCTGAGGCCGGATTTGAACTCAGGTCCTCCTGAATCCAGGGTCAGTGCTTTATCCACTGGACCACCTAGCTGGCCCAGGTTGTTTGTTTTATTTCATCCATTTTAGATCCTGTGCTAAACCTCAACTCTTCAAGAATTTAGGATTTCCTTGAATGTTTCTCTCCTGAAGTGATGCAAATTCTCAACCCTTTTCATCTTGGTAGACAGTTTTCATGAATTATTTATTATTCCCTCTCCTCCTTTCCCCTTTCCCCACAAATCATTACCTGCTGGCCAACTTTGTGGTGATGAATCTCTCGTCACCTAGTTAGGCTATGCTTCCGACAACAGCCATGTCACCAAGCCAATACTTGAAGCTTTTCTAGCTTGGTAGGGCCTACTAAAGCCTTCCTTATACTACCAGCCCCTTTAAGAATTCAAGGTTGCTTCCATGCCACAATTTTTTTTTTTCTGTTTGGTTCAAGGGTTTTATACTTCATGTGAGACCTTAGGACTTGAGATAGTTCTTAGCGAGGAAGAGGGTTTTGTTTGAAGAAGAAATAGACTTTATAAATGTCTTCTGTTTTATTTATCAGAAATGCGTTTTTCTAGGGTTGATTTAAACCCAATATACCTTGGGACCTTCTTTTTTAAATGTACACACAGGATTTTCATAATAATGTTGAATTTAGTTCATTTATCATTTTGAACAGTACTCCTAGACAGTATTCACTGCAGCATTTGAGATAGCTACAGATAATATATTCCTTTGAAAGGAGAACATATTCAAATCTTTTATATAAATTTTATTATATTTTATTGAATTTACAACCCTAGTTACAGAGGACTGTGACCTCCTCTCCAACACACACAAACACAGAATTCTTGGCTCTGCTAGATAAGTTTTTCAAGTCATTTTATCAGTCTTGTTCTACTCTTTGTGACCCCCTATTGAGCTTTTCTTGGCAAATTTCTTGGACATTTCCTTCTCAAGTTCATTTTACAAATAAGGAAATTGAGGTAAACAGGATTAATTGACTTGCCCAGGGTCACAGCTAGTAAATGTCCAAAGTTAGATTTGAACTTAGATCTCCCTGACTCCAGGCCCAGCACTCTATCCACCATGCCACCTAGCTGCCCTAGGTAACAGATACCACCAAATGCTCTTCTTGAATTTCTGATCCTTTTGTGTCTCTCATATTGACTCTCTGCCCTGTCTTCATTTTATATGAGTATGACAAAGGAAGAAAGTGGCATAAAAGACTGAATTGCTCTTATAAAAAAAATCCCTCACATTTAAGATGAGGGCTTAAACTAGATGATCTCCAGGATTTCTTCTGGTTATAAAACAAATGTGCCTATGATTTGAAGGAACATACCTCCTGGTTGTCTAGAGAGCAATTTCTCACTACAAGTGACAGCTGGCATGCAATGCAGATTCCGGTGTCATCTCAGAACAGGTTCAGGCAGTATTAAAGAGGAAGTATGAAATCTACCTTGTTGAAATTGAGGGCAGGAGTCTCTATGCCACAATCTATGTTTCATGCTAGGTGTTTAATAGGTACCTAGAAAAGAGAATGAAATATAGCACAGGTTCATAGAAGGGACTAGGAAGGGAGGAATAGATAATTCCTAGTCAGGAATTTCTAGCCATTGGTTTAGCATGGGGCATGAGTGATTCTTTTTCTTTCTTTCTTTCTTTTTTTTGGTGAGGCAGTTGGGGTTAAATGACTTGCCCAGGGTCATACAGCTAGTAAGTATCAAGTGTCTGAGGCCGGATTTGAACTCAGGTTCTCCTGACTCTAGGACTGGTACTCTATCCACTGTGCCACCTAGCTGCCCCATGAGTGATTCTTAGTAGATCAAGGGTGGGTGTCATGGATCTCTTTGGCAGTCTTTTAAAGAAAACTTTCTCAGAACAATGTTTTCAAATGCATAAATAAAAACACATAGGATTATCTGATTACTTACAGTCTCACGGAGGGGAGAGATGAGGGAGGAAGGGATAGAATTTGGAACTCAAAACTTTAAATACAAATGTTTATTTAAGAAAAACCATATAAGATTGCAATTAACACCAATTACTTTGAAATTCACTTATTAATGATAACATATTCATGGATCATAGGTTAAGAACCCCTGGATTAGATCAACTTCTCCCAGAGAAGGACAATTTCTAGATGGGACTAAGCCAAAGCTTGGACTTGTATCAGGATACTTACACATGGCAACAGGAATCTCTACAAACAACCCAAGTGTGAGGCACTTTTGGGGTCAATGTCTATTCAACGCCATGGTTCATGAACCCTTACTGAGATATGGACCTTGACAATGTCTACCAGAGAACACAGTTATTTGAAGTAAAAACAAAAACAAACCTTTAATCAAACAGTAGAGCATATTAAGTAAAAAGAAAGATTTCCTCCAGGTACATAGAGAGATACACTATTCCTTTGGTTGCCATGCTATCTATCTATGTGGCAAGGGGCACAAGCCAGAAACTCTCAGGACCAAAGAATATGCATGGAAGGAAACATGTAAAAGGATCACATGTAGCTACAGAAAATGTATGAAAAAATTATAGACAGTTTCTCAGACAAAGGTCTCACATCTCAAACATTTAAATAACTTTGTCAGATCTATGAGAATATGTAATTGACCATCGATAAATGGTCAAAGGATATGAACAGGCAGTTTTCCAATGAAGAAATCAAAACAATTTATAGTCATATGAAAAATGCTGTAAATCATCATTGATTAAAAATGCAAATTAAAATGAGTGATGGTGAATGTAACAAATGTTGGAGGGGATGTAGAAAAATTGGGTCACTAATTCATTGTTGGTGGAATTGTGAACTGATCCAAACATTTTATTTTATTATTATTTTTAAATTTTTCTCGTTTGTTTTTAATTTTTTATAGTTACATGTAAAGGTAGTTTTCAGTATTCATTTTTATAAGATTTAGAGTTCTAAATTTTTTCTCCCTCCCTCCCTTACTTCTCCCCTACAAAAGACAGCAACCAATCTGATATAAGTTATATATGTACAATCCACAAGTACTCTTTTAAAAGTCTGTGTTCAATCAATATCAGTTCTTTCTCTGGAGGTGGATAGTATGCTTCATCATTAGTTTTTTGGGATTGTCTTGGATCATTGTTTTGCTGAGAGTAGTTAAGTCATTCACAATTGGTCATAGAACAATACTGCTGTCACTGTGCACAATGTTCTCCTGGTTTGGCTCACTTCAGTATACATCAGTTCATATGAGTCTTTCCAGGTTTTTCTGAAATCATCCTGCTTGTCATTTCTTATAGCACAAAAATATTACATTACAATCATATACCACAGCTTTTTCAGCCAATTTCCAAATGATGGACATTCCTTTGATTTCCAATTCTTAGCCACCATAAAGAGTTGCTATAAATATTTTTTGTACAATTTTTTTCCCTTTTCTCTTTTTCAAAATTACAATTGTTAACTGTTTCCCTCTATCCTGTTCCCTTCTCCATGATATTTACTCTATTATCTATCTTCTTTCACCCTATCCCTCCTCAAAAGGGATTTGCTTCTGACTGCCCCCTCCCCCAATCTGCCCTCCCTTCTTTTGCCCCCCCCTTATCCCCTTCCCCATCTATTTTCCTGCAGGGTTAGATTACTCCACCCAATTGAGTGTGTATGTTATTCCCTCCTTGAGCCAACTCTTATGAGATTAAAATCTTTGAGCCTATTCTGATGAGTGTAATGGTCATTTACTGCCCTGCTCCTCCTCCATCTCTCCCCCCACTCCATAAGCACTTTCCTGTTTCTTTCATGTGGGATTTTACCCCATACTACCTCTGCCCTTCCCCCTCCCCCCAGTGCATTCCTCTCACCCCTCAATTTTACCCTAAAGATGTCATCATGGGGCAGCTAGGTGACACAGTGGACAAAGCACTCACCCTGGATCCAGGAGGACCCCAACCCAAATCTGGCCTCAGACACAAGGCACTCACCCACTGCACAACCCCAGGCATGTCACCAAACTCCAACCACCCCACAAAAAGAGATAAACAAAAATAAATATTTTTCTTTTCTTTTCTTTTTCTCTTTTTTTTCTGGGGCAATGGGGGTTAAGTGACTTGCCCAGGGTTACACAGCTAGTAAGTGTCAAGTGTCTGAGGAAGAATTTGAACTCAGGTCCTCCTGAATCCAGGGCTGGACCTTTATCCACTGTGCCACCTAGCTACCCCCAATAAATACTTTTCAGATATCATCCTTTCATAATCAATTCCCACCTGTGCCCTCTGTCTAAATTTATTTCTCTCATCTGCCCTAATACTGAGAAAGTTCTTATGAGTTAGATGTATCATCTTCCCATGTAGGAATGTAAACAGTTTAAACTTTTAACATCTCTTTTAATTTCTTTTTCATGTTTACCTTTTTATGGTTTTCTAGGGTCTTGTATTTGAAAGTCAGATTTTCCATTCAGTTCAGGTCTTTTCAACATGAATACCTGAAAGTCCTCTTTTTCATTGAAGTCTTATTTTTAGCTCTGAAAGATTATACTCAGTTTTGCTGGATAGGTGATTCTTGGTTGTAATCCCAGTTCCTTTACCTTCTGGAATATCATATTCCATGCCCTCCAATCCTTTAATGTAGAAGCTGCTAGATCTTGTGCTATCCTGACTGTGGCTCCATAATACTTGAATTCTTTTTTTTTTTTTTTGGCAGCTTGCAATATTTTCTTCTTGACCTTGGAGCTCTTAAATTTGGCTATAATATTCCTGGGAGTTTTCCTTTTGGGATTTTTTTTTTTCAGGAGGTGATAGGTGAATTCTTCCAATTTCTATTTTATCTTCTGCTTCTAGAATATCAGGGCAACTTCCCCTGACAATTTCCAGGAAGATGATGTCTAAGCTCTTTCCTTGATCATGGTTTTCAGGTAGTCCAATAATTTTCACATTATCTCTCCTGGATCTATTTTCCAGGTCAGCGGTTTTTCCAAGAAGATATTTTACATTGCCCTCTATTTTTTTTTTTATTCATTTGGATTGGCTTTATTGTGTCTTGGTTTCTCATAAAGTCACTAGCTTCCATTTGTTCAATCCTAATTCTTACGCAATTCTTTTCATAAGAGAGCTTTTCCATTTGGCTTTTCAAGCTGTTGACTTTTTTCTCATGTCTTTCCTGCATCACCCTCATTTCTCTTTCCATTTTTTCCACTACTTCACTTACTTTATCTTTAAAGTCCTTTTTGAACCTTTCTATGGCCTGAGACCAATTCATATTTTTCTTGGAATCTTTAGATGTAGGGGCCCTGATATTGCTATCCTCTTCTGAGGGTGCACCTTGATCTTCCTTGTCACTAAAGAAACTTTCTATGGTTCACAATTTTCTCTGCCTGCTCATCCTGCCCATCTTTCACTTGACTTTTAACTCTTTCTTAGTGTGGGGTCCTGCTTCCAGGATATATTGTCCCAAGCTTCAGGGGGTCCCAGGTGTTATGATTTAATGAAGGGCAGTTGCTTCACTTGCCTGGCCTTTTCTCTGGTCCATAGATAACCCCAGGCCAACTTGCCAGTTAACCAGACAGCAAAACTTTATGTGCTGTGGTTGCTAGCTCCAACGACCTTGCACCCTCCTCCGACCTGGGCTGCCACAACTCAAAGTTTCTTCCTGGTTCCCGGCTAGGGTAGGACATCCAAATCTCCCCTTAGCTCCTGCATACACCCCTGTAGACTCCTCCTGGCCAGCTGTTCAACTCTATCACCAGAGCATGAGCTTAGTTCCAAAAGATGCTGGCGCTGCAGCTGATTCAGAGGCTCAGGGTAAGTTTCTCTGGTCCAGCCTGCCTGGGGCTGTGTCTATGTTGGCATGATTGTAGGGCTGGACTCCACTCCCAGACTGGCTCCTCCTTCTGCTGAACTTCCAAGGGGTGGGTGGGGTGGGTTAAAGAAATCCACACCAGATTTGTTAGTTCTTGGCTTTGCTTGCCAAACTGTAGGGGACAAATTTAACATGGGGAGAGTTAATTGGGTGGCTTGCCATAATATTGGAGTTCAGAAAATAATGAGGGACCTCTAGGTCCAAAGCTTCCCCCCTCTCTGAACTGCCTTTTTAAGTTATTTCTCCCAGGCCAATAAGAAAGGAGCTTAACAGCCTCTTTTCATAAACAAATCAGGTTTTATTAAAAGTCAAGGACAAGGGAATAGGGAAAGAGGAAAATGGATAATCTCCCTTGCTCTATCAAAGGCTGTCTCAAAACCTGAACTCACTTTCAGCTCAGCTAATTCAAAGAGCTGGATTTTATTAACTCACCACCAGGGGTCTGTAATTTCTATGGCAGCCAGTCTCCAGTCCATTCCAAAAGCTCCTCCAAGGCCAGAGAGTGCTACTTCCTGTTGGGGTTCCTTTTTCTACTTTTTTCTCTCTCCCCCAAAAGGGGAGGTCCTTCAACTTGTGTGGCTAAGACTGGTCCTCTGTTGATGATGCAGCCCACAGCCTCTGAGGACACTCCTTCTCAGGGTTGGCCAAGTTAGACTAGATTTAACTCTGGGGGTGGGGTGGGGCAGGTGTGGCTCAAGATCTAATCATCTTAAGTGGGTACTTAGTAGTTTCTCATTCACACCCAATTCAAACACTACTAAATCAATCCAGTCAAACCCTTGGGTGTCTGCCAAATTCCATTATTTTACCACAGTTCTGCTGCTCTAGGAATTGATCCAACCATTTTAGAGAGCAATCCAGAATTATGCCCAAAGAGTTATTAAACAGCCTATACCATTTGACCCAGCAATGCCACTACTAGTTCTATTTCCAGAGATGATTAAGGAAAAAGGAAAAAAAAATTTGTTCTAAAATGTTTATAGCAGCTCTCTTAGTGGTGATAAAGAACTGGAAATTGCAGGGGGATTCCTATCAATTTTGGAATGACTGAACAAGTTGTGGTATATGATTGTGAAGGAATATTATAGTAGTATAAGAAATGATGGGCTCAATGATCTTAGAAAACAGGGAAAGACATGCATGAAATAATGAAGGGCAAAATGAGAAGAACCAAGAGAACATTGTATACAGTAACAACAATATTGTTTTAAGAAAGACTGAGCAAATTAGTTATTTTGACTATTACAAATACCCAAATTAACTACAAAGGGCACATGAAGGAGGATGCTATCTGCATCCAGAGAAAGAAATGATAAATAGAAGTATATATAGAATGATTTTACATATATGTGTGTATACACACACACTCACACACATATTTGCGTCTAATGGTAACCATTTCTAGGGTGAGGGAGGGAGAAGGGAAGAAAAAAGGAAAAAAAATTCACATGATAATTTTATTAAATATTTAAAAGGAATAGCAAGATGTACATAATGGATTTGCAGTTTCATGTGCAATCATCTTTTTAAAAAAATTATACTAGGTTTGGAAATGCTTGTTTTATTCCATAAATTAAAAAAAAATCAAATAAATCTTTTCCCTCTTTCTCCAGGAGGGCTATCTAACAAAGAAATTAGGCAAAACTAACGAACGTATGAACTAGGTATGGCATAATATACAGTGTTCCACACTGTAGTCTCCTACCCCTGCAAAGAAGGGAGGGAGGAAGAGTCATTCTTATATCTCTTTTTTTGGGACTAAGTTTGGTCAATATAATGTCACAACATTTAGTTTTAGGGTTTTTATTTTTGTTCTTTCCACCTACATTGTTGTAGTCAATTGTATGTGTTGTTTTTCTGGTTCTTCTTACTTCACTTTTTACACCAGTTATACAAGTCTTTCCATGTTCCTCTGTATTCTTTTTAATGACCATTTCTTTTAATGTAATAATATTCCATTACATTTATGTACCACAGTTTGTTTAGCTATTCTTCCATTGATAGACAACTACTTTATTTCCATTTCTTTGCTATTACAAAAATTGCCACTATAAATATTTTGATGTATATAGGACCTTCCTAGATTTGGCCTCATCAATATATCTGTTTAGTGGTAGGATCTCTAAGTCAAAAGGTGTAGAATATATAGAACTTTCAGTTACTTTCTTAGCATAGGTCCAAATTGCTTTCCACAATGGTTGAGCTGATTTATATGTCCACTAAGAAAGTATTACTATGCCTGACTTTCCACAATCTAACACCAACTATTCTCAACTTTTGTCATTTTTACCAATTTGCTGGGTGTGGGGTGAAATTTAAGAGAGTTTTTTTTTAAAATTTTCATTTCTCTTATGATTAGTGACTTGGAGCAGTTTTAATGTTTATTAATAGTTTATAATTCTTTTTTGAGAAATGTATGTTCATATCCTCTGATTACATTGTGCAATAGATTTTGGTCACATATTTGTATTAGTTCCCTAGATAACTTAGATATCAGACCCTTAACAGATATACTGATATGAAGATTTGTTTTTTCATTTGACCAATTTCCTTCTTTTCCTTGTTGGGTTGGTTTTCTTTGTGCAAAAGTGATCCAGTTTTGTGTAATAAAATTATCTTTAAAAAAAATTTGTATTTACCTCTATTCCTTGTTCAGTTAAGAATTGTTCCCTTAGCCATAGCTGTGAAAAGTAACTGACTTTATTTTCTTTTAATTTTTTATGGTATCAGATTATATTCATTTTTGAGCTTTTTTGTATTAGATGCTGTAAGATGTTTAACTAAATCTAATTTCTGTGAAGCTATTTTCCAGTTTTCCTATCAATTCTTGTCAAACAGGGATTAATTTCCAAAGTAATTTTTTTCTTGGGTTTATTGAATATTGGGCTATTGATTTTAGTTTCTGATTCTTCCTTATATAGTCTGTTCTACTTTTCTATTTCTTAATTATTTTCAAATAGCTTCAATGATTACAGCTTTATAGTATCATCTGAGGTCTGGATTTGCCATTCCTTCTTCATGCTTTAGAGTTTTCAAAATGCTTTCCTCACAGAAGCTCTCTGAGGAAAGTAGTACAAATATTATTGACCTTATGTTATGGATGTCATCCCAGAGAGCTGACATGACTCAGCCAAAGTAATAAAACTAGTTAATCCTGGAACCAGGCTTGGAAGCCAAGTCTTTTATATGGACAGCTAGGTGGCACAGTGGATAGAGCACTGGGCTTGGAATCAGGAAGACTCATCTTCATGATTTCAAATCTGTTCTCAGACACTTACTAGCTGTGTGACCCTGGGAAAATTACTTAATCCTGTTCACCTTACTTCCTTATCCATAAAATAAGTTGGAGAAGGAAATGGCAAATAACTCTAGTATCTCTGCCAAGAATATCCCAAATGGGGTCATGAACAATCTGACATGACTGAAACAATTCAACAACAACCAATCTTATATTCAAGTCTAGTATTCTTTCCCTCGAATCACACTTCAGTTTTAGTAAGATTTTTTTTTAAATTTTATATCTTATTTGGAACATATTTCAAGGCTTGAAGGCTCTTTGAACCAATTTAAAGGTATAAGACATTTATTCCAGAGCACGTTGTAGCACAATTAGATCTACCTAAATGAGATCTATCAATATAAAGACCATTTATGTGATATTCAAGAAAGATTAGAACAAAATAGGTCCTGGGGCTGTTGGTACAGTTTCCTTGTGGATCCCAAATCAGGCTATTCTCATGCTGGATAAAAAAAACCCCCACCAAACAAAAGTCACAAAATAGCCTAAAGATTGTTCCATATGGATATTGTTGAGTGCATAATACTACCACTTCCCACTCCCCCTAATTGTCCCAATCTAGGATTTCCCAGGGCACTGAATTACTTGATCTGATTCCCTTTCTAGAGTGTGGGTCTTTGCCTGAACCCTGGCCAAAGTAAGAGCATTCCATCTTGATGATGCCAATCCCATGTGCATGCCCATGTATGTTTACTTTCCTTTTCAGAACAATGGATGCTATGATTTGTGCTGAAAACAGATCAGTGAGGACTGAGGATGTGACATGTAACAGTCTCTTTTCCCAAGGTAATCCTTAAATGCCAGTAATTCATGGTTCAGGAATTATAGTACTATTATATGGACTATGTTCAGAGAATATCAATTATTGTGTTTACTCTGAAGTTCCTTCCAAGAATCTAGGAATATGTAATTTCTAGCTCATCAGCCTCTTGATAGTTTTATTTTAATTACAGTTTTATTGTGCTTACTGTTTCTTCCTCCCTGTTCTTTGCTACTCTGCCCCCTCCCCCAATTTACTTTGGGACATATTAATAGAAAGTTCTTATAAAATCCTTTTATATTAAAATCTTCCAAGTAAATTCTACTGAAACATTATTCACACAACAAAAAGTCAAAGACACCTTTTGGGAAGGACTGGGGGCAGCAATGTGAGTAGTCTTGAGACATATCCATGGCTTCAGTGTGCTGACAATTGGTTGAAAATTCAGCAGAAAATCTGGAATACATCAGTATGTCCCCATTCTTTCTCTCTCTCATCTCACTCCGACATGTGTCCAGAACAGTTTTGGAATTTTCTTAGGGTAGGAGTGTTCAATAATCTGGAACAAATTGGCTATTGCAAAACAAAAGTAGAGAGGTAGAGGGAACGGTTATATTCTTCCCCAAATGCCTGGAAGAATAATTATCACTAGCACACTGGCACGACTGGGTAAGGTGTTGTATAGGGTGAGATTATTAGTTGTGCATGGCGCCTACCTTCAGAAAGCCTATATAATCTGAGGTTGGCACTGGTTTTTGGTCCTGAGCTGGGTAACATTTTTGTCCTGCGATTCCTTGCCCCATCTCCTTCCATCTTTAAAATTTTTTTTTGCCAAACTCCACTTTTTCTCTTAAAGGTCTCAGAGTTGTCTTTGAGTTGGGTGGTTTTTGTTTTTCAACTTTAAGCTGCTAAGTGACCACTATAAGAATTCAGGAGGGCTGTTTGCTTGATGTGAGGTACTGCTTATTAGCTCCAGAGGGACCCCATTGATTCTGTCAGGCAGAGGTTAGAAAAATCTGTTTTGAAATGTTCCTTATGAGGATAAACACTTTTCACTTTCCTTCCTTTACTGTCTTTTGTGGTGGTTCAAGAGTTAGGGTTTGGGAGGGAGGGTCTCCACATCTGGGATTTGAAAGATAGTTATTATTTGAGAAATATAGCACCAGGGAATGGAGACTGACAACCCAGTTTCTGTCCAATTATCTGGGGTTATGACTGTAATAAATCCTATACACCAGGGACCAGATCTTTACAATAGTCTCAGATGGATAAAGAAAGTAGTTCTGTCCCTGGCTCAATCCATCAATCCTATGGGAACTTATCTCAGACATCAAAAATTGGAAAAAAACCTCCTGTTTTCTTCTATTGCCTTCTTTGGATAGGAACCCTTCAGAGAAGGGTAACTAGGCCCATGTCCAGCTTTCCCATGGAGGCAGCAGATTACCAATTTGCTATGTGGCTGGCAACCCTTCTCAAACATTGGTCTTCTCAAAAGCTGTCCCAAGTACAAGGTGTTCTGTAGATTAACATCCATTTAAAATCACAACTCATGAGCCTCCAATATAGTGCTTATTTTTACTAGTTCAATGAAGGACATAATCTGTTTGAAATAGAGGCATTTAATAAAATAACCTAATAAGAAATGTAGCAATAGAATATCCTCCCCCCTCCCCCTGCCAAAATCCCCAAACCAAATCACTTAGGAACAAACTCAAGAATCAACTGGGAAGAGAAGACAGTTTAAATCATGAAATTCAAGCTGAAAGAAATTTTCTAGTTTAAAGCTTCTTAAACTGTGGGTTGCAACCCCATATGGGGTTGCAAAAAATCTGGCAGTAAATGCTTGATTTGTATACCTATTTTATGTAGCTATATACCCAAAGTTGCATAAAAATTTCTTGTGAAAAGGGGTCATGAGTGGAAAAAGTTTAATAAGCCTTGTTCTAGTCCCACTTGCCCACTTGACAGTTGAGTAAATTCTTTGTATTTCTTTTGGTCATTTACTTATTTGTTTTAAAACATTTCATTGATGGCCTTTATTTTTTATATCACATCTATTTCCTGATATTTATCACCCTCTTCCCACCACAAAAAGTTCAACAAAACTAACCACAGATATAACATCATTAGTGGAAGAGTGGACACACATAGATAATATGCTTGACAGGTGCACAGCATTAAACATATATGGATAGGGAACATACATAAAGAGATACACATGTAGGGAAAACAGGGGGCCATGGAGTACATGTATCATTGCAGCTCATGATTTTGACACTATGGGGCCCATACCTGGATGTGTCATTAGCTTTTTGTTGCTATTTCCTGGGTATTGTGTTTACTCTACCATTCCCTGGGTGACTTTTGTTGCTGTCACCCAGTGAGCATCAGTTGGGGTCCTCAGTTGAATTGCTATCTCTTTTCCTTTAGAGGAGTGGACACGAACATCTCTCTTTTAGTCCGGAGCCTGTAGCCTAAACTTCAGCTTTTTTAGAAGGAAGTCAAAGTCTTCACATATCAAATCATTACAATATGGAAAAGAGGCATCTCTTCAAAAGGGAAGTGCTCAGAATCTTAGCATTGAGAAGGCAAGTTCTTCTGGAACATGGAATGACCATATTGGCTAATTAGAACCTGGGAGGCATTTAGTCTTTCTTTGGAACTTGTGTTTGGGTTTGAATTTCAGTCAGCTATACCAGTCAACTATCTGACTTAGAGTTAGAAATTTCTTTTAGGGGCAGCTAGGTGGTGCAGTGGATAGAGCATCAGCCCTGGAGTCAGGAGTACCTGAGTTCAAATCTGGCCCCAGACACTTAACACTTACTAGCTGTGTGACCCTGGGCAAGTCACTTAACCCCAATTGCCTTGCTACAAAAAAAAAAAAAAAGAAATTTCTTTAACTCCTTTTTTGACCCCCATGGGGATCATGTGGGCTTAAAATTAACTTTTGTGGGGGGTAGGGCATACTCTGACAAAGAAATTCCACCGGAACTGTTAGTTGTAGTTACCTCAGTTTTGTATCAGTCCAACATCCTTTGGATCTCATCTAAAAATGGATGTGCATAGAAAGGTAAAAACAAAAAAAGGTATTTGGGGTGGCTATTACCCTGCACCCTGATTTTTTTGTTCCAAATAATAGTCTTTTAATATATCTGTGTGGCTGGCAACAAGCCTTCTAAGGCTTGGAACTGCTCCACATACCCATTTTACAGATAAAGCTGTCAGATTAATGCTACCAATATGTTCCCTAGTCACTCTTATGTGTAAAGTTAAGAAGCAGGAAAAGTTTCTCTTATAAGCCCTCACTTCTTCCCCACCTCTTTTCTTCCTTCTAGTTTGTTCTTTCTATCCTCATTCTTGTGGGAGGAACATAATGTTATGGGAGGAGCTCTTCCCTGCTTCAGGAGGGCTAACTCACCCAAAGAAATGGAGATTCACAGCAAATCTTGTAAAATAGAGAGATTTATTAGGAGAGAGGAATACATGGCCAGGAGGCAGAGTTAAGATGGAGACTACTTCTCTGAGTGAAAATAGAGTTGATCTTAAATATGTTTACAGACAAAGAAAGCTACATGCCAAGTGAGGGTATTGCAAAACTATTGGGGAGGGGGTGCCTGGAGATTGAGTAATGGAGTCTCAGTAACATATGCAGCATACATCCTGCTGACATGCAAGGAATCCATATTTTGAATGTATGGAATTTGCATATCATTTTTTATCCTTGCAGACATTGAAATGCTTATTGGTATTTCTACCATACCAGTATCTTTGTGCTCTGGCTATGCCACATTCCTGAAGTGGGAGGTAGAGCTGTTTTTCTGAAGGTAGTTGGAGGGATTCTGGGGAGTGTTCCAAGAAATCACTGCCTTTTCTCCACCATCTTGCTAATAAATGTTTAGGCTTTTTTTTTTTTTTGAGACAATTGGGGTTGAGTGACTTGCCCAGGCTCACACAGTTAGTAAGGGTCATGTATCTGAGGCTGGATTTAAACTCAGGTTTTCTTGACTCCAGGGCTGGTGCTCTATCCACTGTGCCGCCTAGCTGCCCAGAGCTGTTTTTCACTTCTGGATTCTTTGATTTTAGGGGTTGGAGTCTTTGGGTTTCTTGGGATCCCCCATCCCACTACATCACAATCTTTTGATAGATCTCCTATTAGGAAGGAAATGTATCTTATAAGTGATTCCATAGACTTATTGACTCATAGAAACTTTGTACTCTCAGTGCCTACCCCAGAGGCTAGCACATGGAAAGCATTTAATAAGTACTTGCTGAAATGAATTGAATGTTAGTGATTGATCCCCTCATTGCCCCACAGGGAAATATTCATTTTATAAAGCAGATTGGAGAAGGCAATGGTTAATCCAAAGGAAAGACTCTTGGAAGAATTTAGAAGTAGCCAGGTGGCACAGTGGTACAATACTGGACCCAGAGTCAGGAAGGTTTAAGTTTGAATCAAGCCTCAGACACTAGTTGTATAACTCTGGGCAAGTCACCTAACCATTCCCTGCCTTGATTTCCTTATATGGAAAATGGGGATAATATTAGCACCTACTTCCCAGAATTGTTGTGAGGATCAAATTAAATAATATTTACAAAGTGCTTTGCAATCCTTAAAGTACTAGATGATGATGATGATGACGACAATGACAACAACTTTTTTTTTCAGGTACTGAGCCACTGGATGGGGGAAGGTGCAGCATTACCAATATTGGGACAGAGAAACTTTTTACTGCTCCTCAAATTACATGATGAGAACCAGGTGTTGCCTTGCATGGAAATCTGTACTACCTCCATTGTGAGCTCTGGACCAGTGTGTTAGAGTAATGCAAACTCAGGCAGGGAAATCTGGACTTAGAGCCATGTGGATACCTCACTGATCTCTGGGGACCATCTTTCCTACTCTTCCCATTCTGAGGTCTTTGGGACCTCAAAAACTTCTCCAAAAGTTTTTATGTGCTCTAGTTCAGTTTCAGAAAAGTACCTTTCATTTTTACTAGCTTTGGCCAGGTAACTACCAATCTTGTTGGGTTAGGGTTAGAATCATCCATTCCTCTTTCCCTCTCCCCCCACCTTGGAACTGTGTCATAAAACTTAAGTGAACAATGTCTCCCTTTACAAGAGCAGTTGCTCCCCAATCAGCTTTTTATTTTTTTAAACTTTATTTAATATTTTCCCCCAATTACATATAAAAACAATTTTTAACATTAAAAAATTGAGTTCCAGATTCTTTCCCTTCCTCTTTCCTTTCTCCATTCATTGAGAAGGCAAGCAATAGATTATAAATGTGCAGTCATGCAAAACATTTCCTATAAGTCATATTTTGTTGTTTTTTTCTTCTTTTTTTGTGGGGCAATGGGGGTTAAGTGACTTGCCCAGGGTCACACAGCTACTAAGTGTCAAGTGTCTGAGGCTGGATTTGAACTCAGGTACTCCTGAATCCAGGGCCGGTGCTTTATCCACTGCGCCACCTAGCCGCCCCCTCTATAAGTCATATTTTGAAAGAAAACACAGATGAAAGAAAGAAAGAAAGAAGGAAAGAATGTAAAAAATGAAGTTGACTTCAATCTGCATTCATACTCCATCAGTTCTTTCTCTGGAGGTAGATAGCATTTTTTTAAAAATCACAAATCCTTTGGAATTGTTTTGGATTACTGTAATTGTTGAAAATAGCCAAGTCATTCACAGTTGATCATAACCCAATCATAAGCTTTCTTAAGCACTTGTGTGGGATTATTCAGTCAACCATAATGTTATAATATAATGTTAGTTATCAGTTCCCCCAAGGGGTGGGGGAAAGTCTAGGGGAAGATGCTATGCATTTTCACACTTGTGTACTTCAAACTTATGCATCTCTCTTAGATTGGCTCTGGGACAGAGGGAGAAGGGGGATCTTAGCTCTTAATACAGTCACCGTAGGATCATCTACAAGGAATCACATAAGAAGAGATGACAATCTAAATCATGGATTTAAAGCTGAAAGGAACCTTAGAGGTTATTTATTCTAATTTGCTCATTTGGCAGATGAGCAAATGTTTTGGATATCTTTTGGACATTTATTTGTTTTTAAATGTTTTATTGATACTCTTTTTTTTTTTTTGCGCGGCAATGGGGGTTAAGTGACTTGCCCAGGGTCACACATGTAGTAAGTGGCAAGTGTCTGAGGCTGGATTTGAACTCAGGTCCTCCTGAATTCAGGGTCAGTGCTTTATCCACTGTGCCACCTAGGTGCCTCCCCCTTTGTTTTTTATACCACAGATATTTCCTGATATTCCCTTGCCCCACTACAAAGATGTTAAGCAAAATGAACTAACACAATGTATTCACCATTTGGTACCTGTAGTTTACCTTCTCTCTCTCCCCCATCTCCCTGTTAGGAAGAAGGAGCGTTTCATTATCTTACTCTGAAATCAATATTGGTCATTACCTTTTCTTGGAGTTTAGTTGCTTTTTACTCTTATTTTTATTTATATTATTATAGTCATTATGTATTTGTTCTCTTGATTTTACTTTGATTATGAAGATCAAATGAATTAATATTTATAAAGTGCTTTGCAACCCTTAAAATGTCATATAAATACCAATTATTATTTTTATTATTGTTGTTGTTGTTGTTTTTTCAATACTGTGTTATTGGGAAGGGGAAGGTATAACATTGCCACTATTGGGGCTGAGGAATTTTCCACTGCTTCTTAAATCACATGATGAGAACAATATCAATCTTTTGATTTTACTTTCTTTGTTTTACATCGGTTCACATAAGCCTTCTCATGTTTCGCTAGATGCCTCAAACTTTTCCCATTTTCCTCTGAATACTTTATATTCATTGTTTCTAATGAGAAAATAGTATTCCATCAGATGTATGTATCAGTCATTCAATTCCATCCAACCCAATAAAATCCATCAAGCATTGGATGCATTCATTAGACACTGTGTGCCAAGCACTGTGTAAGTTAGATGGACACCTTTGTTTCCAGTTTTTTCTACCACCTAAGGTGCTACTATTAATATTTCATTATGTTTGGGACATTTCTGTCTTACAATATCCATATTCCTGAATAGTTGAATGCAAATTGTAACATAATTTGAATGCCCTGAGAATGTTGGATATATAATAGGGACCCTGCAGTAAAACAAAGTCACCGGTGGCTCATTGTTCTGTAAAGGGGAAAAAAAGCATTTTTCCATGAAAAAAATCATCCATTAATTAATCTATATTTTAAAAAAATTAGACTTTTCTAAAATGGGATTAAAAAAAAGAAAGACTCACTTATTTTGGACTGTTGAATAGAGAGATCTCACTCTTCTTTAGAGTAAAAAAGAAAAAGAACAGAAAAATGAAGTAAAATGAAATTTCTTTTGGAATTACAGGGATGACATGGAGTTGGGCATAGCATTTGAAGAAACTGAACTTGGAGCCTTTGACTTTCACTGTGCGACTCTGGAAGTCCATTTCTTTTTTTTTGGGAGGTAGCTTCTTCTTATTTACAGTGAGGAAGGTCAGTGGTCCCCAAAGGATTTTCTCCCCAAAGTTTTTTGATTGTGTACCATTATCAGTTAAAAATTTTTTAAGCATGTCCCCCCAGTAAAGAGATATTTGTTTATTTATAAATGATATCCATAATACTATGATACTAATGTTATAAACATTGTAAAATATACACAAAATAGAAATAAAAATAAAATAAGGAGGAAATTATTTAAATTTTAAATTTTATTCATTAATGACACCAAAACCTTTTGTGCTCTTGAGAGCAACATGATTGAATGTTTCATCATTGAAAAATTCCTGTGTACATCCTGAGGGATAGGGTGGACTTGTAACTAATAATTGCTTTTTAATAATTAATTCTTTAGTCAATTTGATCAATGGAGGTCGCCAAAAAGGTGAATTTATTTTTTATGATACTTTTTGTTGAAAGATCCCCATTACAACAATTAACGAATAGGCCATAACTGTCATTGAATATAATAGTAGTGAGATTTCCCTATGTACTGAAGTTCTGGGCACCCAGGTAGGGATTAGGTTATAATTGCCCTCAGTCGTTTATGCTTGGTATGGACCTGGGGAGGTTGGGAGCTTATGATCATACATCTAGAACTGGGAGTCAACTCAGAGATCATCTAATTTAACCTTATTTTACAGGTAAGAAAACTGAGGTGGGGGAGGATTAAGTGACTTGCCCAAGGTCACAAAGGAAATAAATAACAGAGGTCAGATTTTGAATTGAGGTCCTTTGACTTCTGTATAATTCTGTCTCTCACAGAAGCAGGAGAAGGTGGAGTGAAGGAGGATTGGGTTATAATGGGGAAAAAAGGATGGTTGTGGTTGTGTTGGAGACAAATGGCTAGCATGGGGAGGGTGGGATGTGATCCATATTTCTACCTTTTACTGGTTGATCACATACTCCTTAGGGTCAATTCACATACCAACTTGGATTAAATGACCCTCTAATATTCTCTAATATAATGAATTCTAGGTTGCTTGTTGGGGTAGAAAAAATAGTGAAAGATGGCTATCACCTTCAGCAAAACTGGAAACAGAAGACATGGTAGAAATTGCCTTTGGAGCCTCAAGTACATAGTTCATACACCTGATATATATCTATATATACACATATATATGTATGTATGTATGTATATATGTATATATATGTACTTGTGGGATAGAGAGAGGTGCAGTTAAGAGAACAGCTGTGGCTGGATAGAGAGGAACTGGCTGTAGATATTTAGAATTGGCTCCATTCATGTCAGTGATGGTAGTGAGGACTGGTGAGTAATTCCTTTACCAATCTGGGAGGAGGAATGTGAGCAATTCAGTGTGAATGATGGAGCAGCAGAAATCTTCTTGGATCAGACTTGGATCTCACAGGGGAATTTCTGGACCAAAGCACTTCAATGGATGGAGCCATGGTGTAGGGGAACAAACCCAGTCTTATCCTTCACTGAAACCATAAGTTACATGGACTATTTCTTTTTGGGGAAGGGAAGTCAGTTCTCCATGGACTCCATGTGTTATCCACTGGGTTGGAGGAAGGGCATTAAACTCAAATAGAAACAGATCTCTGTAGTCACATATCGATTTAGAAAACCATGAAAAAAACATTAACTATGTTGCAATTGTATTTTTATTTATTTTGTTAAACATTTCCCAATTACATTTTAATCTGGTTCTAACACACTCCAGAGTTTGAGGAGTTTTATGTCTCTGCTATATAGGTCCCCTAGGAGGTAGGGGTTGATTAACTCTTTAGCAACCTGGATGCTTCTTCCCTTGCATTGAAGAGAAGTTTGTCATATCATCAGATTCAAGGAAACCCAAGGAAACTTTTCCCAAGTGGAAAACATTTAGGGATGAGAACTACAAAGTTTCACAGTCCTTTAACATAGAATTTTTCCTCTAGTCTGCAGCAACCACACAGTTAGTCACCCCAAAGCTTTGAGATAAGATAGATCAAATTTGCCCTCAAAGTGGGTGGGATAAAGCTCCACTGCTCTAACTTGTAGCAACAGAATAATGACAAGTTCATTCCTTCCATAGGGAATCAGGAAGACTATTGGGATAAAATAATGGGATTTGACAGATGCACAGGGGCCCCCACCTGAAGATTGATTTGGAATTGATTGAATTGGGTGAGACTGAGAGACTGAGAGACTGAGAACCTACTTAAGGTTGATTAAATTGAGACCACACCTGGCTGGCCCTGAGTGGCTATGGACCAGGACATCAACAGGAGACCACCCTCAACCAATCAGCTTGAATAACCTCCCCTTCCAGGGAGGGAGACAGGAAGTAGGAAGGTGAGGCTGGCTCCCTGGATTGGCCCTTTTTGTGATGGGACTTCGGGTTGGTGGCAGAGAGAGAGGGGAAAGTAGATAGGCTTTTCTTGTGTTACTGTACGCCATGTATTGTCTTTACTCTTTAATAAATACTTAAAAGCCTAAACTCTTGCGGAATTTATCAGTAAATCTTAGGTAGTTTCCCCCACCAAAAAAAAACTGGGGGGGGGGGGTAGGTCAAGACACACATTAGATTTTAAACATCATACTATATAGGTTCCTGGCAGGTAGAGATCACTTGCAAGAGTGTGCAAATTGATGCTCTAGCATCTTCTTCGAGTCCTTTCCGTGTATGTGTGTGTGTGTGTGTAGGGCATATAAGTGACTACTCTCCCTTTGGAGGACTGTAGGTTTCTGGAGAAGTAGGATTCATCAGAGAGAGGAGGAGATTTGTCTTGATAGTATATAGGCTTGGGTTCAAGTATTTTTGTAGGTTTTACTTTTTTAAGGCTAAATAAAATCTGTCCTTGTGTGGAAACTGAAGATATTTTCCCTTTTCCTTTTGTGGAGATCTGAACACAAGACAAATTCTGATTTTTTCCAGGGGAAACACTAGATGGGAACACGAACCACAGACATTTTGAGAGAAGCCCTTAAGACTGGACACAGTTTATGTAAAAGCAGAGCTTTGCTTCTGGGCCATGGACAGTGGTGTGTGTGTGTGTGTGTGTGTGTGTGTGCGCGCGTGTTAGTGTGTGTGAAATGAAGTCCAGCAAAGTTTCTATGAAAGTCTGGCATAAATTGACAATAAGACTGAAAATTATATTTCAGAAAAATTTCTTCACTTGGGAGTTGGATAAGGAGTAATATTAAAGTTGTCACATGTAGTTGTCAAAAACTTTTCCATACCAGAATTTTAAATGAATTTCATTTTTTTCACCTCCTATGGTTAGTATGTATATATTTATTCAAGGATTAATGAAAAGAACTAAGGTTTTATTTAATTAAAAATAGGACCATTAAGCACAATACAAATAAAGAGGCAGGCTGAATACCTACCTTGAAAAATGTCAAATTTTACTGTGCATGACACAAAAGAGCCATGAATTATATGTTTTCCACATTTAAACCATCAGGAAGATGAAATTGCCAGAAGTTATAAACCTTAATGTAAATTATATCAGAGATGTGCTAGCTGTTGTTGATTCCATATTCTAGTCCCTTGTTCTTGTACTGGGTAGAGAATAAAGTAAACCCCATATTTAGATCACAAACACAAACACATCTACTTTAGACATGTTGGCATATCTTCAGTTGGATTAGCTTAGTTGTATTCCCATTTGTGTAGAGCCTGGGTTACTATTCTCTAGTATCTCCCAACTCAAGTGGGCTTCCCAACTTCTCACCTCTTTCAGAAGATAGTCAGTCATTTTTTGACCCTGAGTTTGGAGGGGAGGGTTCTGGATTTGTAATTTTCTAGGTTGGTGGTGAAGGGATAGGTGGTGATAGAGTGGCAGTGGTATTTGCTCCCCTGTGACATCTTGTAATCCTAACCTCTCTAGACAGTGCCTAATGCTCTAGACTTTCCACCTGACCCCACTAAAGCTTCTCTGCCCTGGATCCCAGTCCTTTTTATCTCTATGCTGTTGGTTAATCTGATAAACTAATCTTCACTAATACATTATCTGACTCTAGCAATGTGCACATTCATTAATTAATCAAATATTTATTATTGTTTTCTGAATGAATGAATAACAGAATGAATGAATGGATATGCAATTATAACCCATGGCCCAAGCTTTCCAAAGTACTGTACTATGATGTACAAGGGACAGTCTAGTGGGAGTGGGGGAAATGACTCCTAAAGGGGCCAGTTTTTGTCTTTGGCAATCTTGTGCTTTACTATGGGCTTGTGTCTAGGTTTCCACAGATGTGGAATCAGTCATGGGATAGCCCTTATTTCACTCCACTAAAAATGAAATTAAAATCATTCACAGGAGCCCATAAACAGATTTAAGAAAATACTTGAGGCATTCAAAGGATTTAGGAGTTCATATACAGTTACAGAAATAATGGAATATCCAATGGAATATCCAGTAGGACTTGCAATGTCTGAAGTGCTCACTGTGGAGCTTTCTGAAAGAAATCTGCAACCACTTAGAAGAATAAGAAAAAGTTCAAAAAAGCACAGGAGTAAAGGAAGTCATAAAAGAATAGTATGATAGGAAGAGAATGTAGGCTAGTCATGTAGTGAGAAGGAAGGATGACAGACTGATGGTAAAGTGCTAGACAATAATCTTTGAAAAAGTTCTAGGCATTGAAAATCAACCAAGAATCATCTATTCTCTTAACAAGATGCCATTTTGTGTATAACACTCTATAGAGCAAAAGATAGGCTCCAATTGGTCAAATAACCACCTCCTATGCTATCAGTACCCCCTTATATGCTTATTTAGGGTCTTTTGGAGACTAGGGCTCACACTATAAAAGGGACTAATGGTGCCACCATAGCAGGGAGACTGAGGAGATCGTCAGAAGACAAACAATCTTATGGAATCTCTTGACATCTTATTCTTGCTATGGGAGAAATGGACTTGTTATTCTTCTGTAGTTTCAGTTTGTAGTATTTGAGGTAGATCTTACCCAGTGGGTTGGCAAGTTTAAACTGTCTCAGTTTAGGGTTTTTGTTACTATGGGCTGGAGGAAAGATTCTATGATCAGTGTCTGTGAAGCTTTGCTATTCCCATCTCTGAATGTTCTACATTTGGGGGAAGTTCCCTTGGGAAACTGATCTGATGATGTAATAATGTCCTGGAGATGACAGCTGGAGATGCCCATGTTCCTCTCTCATGGTGTGCAGATGTCAGGAACGTGATATTTGCCTGTCAAAATAATGTTGCAGGTGAAATAAAAATCAACCTGATTAGTAAGAGAGGCTGGCCATAGTTGTCATAGTTGATGGGATCTTAATTCCCAGCCTTATGTCTCTGATCAGCTTTTTTCCATCAAATTTTAGGGCTAATGGCTCACAGGAGAGGATGTTCCCAGTCTACATATAGATAAGAGTCTACAAATGGTTAATCAGAAGGATTTTTAAAATGTTCTTCCACCATGATGAGATGTGTAAGGCAAGGCAGGTTGGAGTGGGACACAATGACATGAAATGGCATGGGACTTTTGTTCTGTTTGGCCCAGCGACCAGTTAAAGTGGATTCTGGCTCTTCTACATCGGCTTTACCTAGTGGCAAATGGTTACAACTGATTCAGAACCATTCTGGCTAGTTCAGGTTGGCTTTGCCCTACTCAGATTGGTTCTGATTGATTAAAAGCTGTCCCATTTAGGTCAAAAGTGCTCAAAACTGTTCTGGCCAATTCAATCTGAATTGTCAGAGGATGAACTATGGTAGTAGAGTTGACACGGGAGAGAACTATTCTTATCATTACCATGCCTGACTCTAGAGTTTCCATGATTACTCTCTGCCTCCTGAAATAATCTTCCCAGCCATGTCTTACAATGTGTATGATAGAAATACTTTCCTGTCTAGTCATATCTTTGTTGAATGCTATTATCTTGTCAGTCAGTTAATCAGTCAATAAACATTTATGATGTGCTAAGCATTGGCTAAGTGCTGGGGATACAATAAATGGCAAAAGAAAGTCCCCATTCTCAAGGACCTCACAGTCTAATGAGGGAGACAACATGCAAATAACTATGTTCCATTCAGCTCTATATAGGATAAATTAGACATAATCAAGATGGGGAAGGTACTAGAGTTAAGGGGATTGGGAAAGACTTCATGCAGGTGAGATTTCAGTGGGAACTTGAAAAAAGTCAGAGAATAAAGGAGGCAGAGATTAGGGAAGAGAATATGCCCAATATGGGGGATAGCCAGTGAAAATGCCCCAAGTCCGGAGATGGAGTATCTCATTCAAAGAACAATAGGGGGGCCAATGTCACTGGTTCAAAAGAGTATGTGGGCAGGGAGGTTATAAGAATATGGAAAAGGTGTGTGTAGGGGGTGGGTTATAAAGGGCTTGGAAAACCCAACAGAATTTTCTATTTGATCCTGGCAGTGTTAGGGAACCACTGGAGTTGATTGAGTAGAGTGACATGGTCAGACTTACGTTTTAGGCAATTACTTGGGCAGCAGTGTATAGAATAAGCAGAAGTGAGGAGAGATTTTGGGCAAGGAGACCTATTGGGAAGCTGCTGTAATACTAGATGACAGGTGATGAGGACCTGAACTAAGATTGTAGATCTGTGGGTGGAGGGAAGGAATCAGATGTGAGAGATGTGAAAATGGCAATGTTGAGTTTGTGCGTCTTTCAGATTGACCATGTTTGTGGTGTGTGAGAGAGTGAGGAGTTGAAGATGAAGCCCACATTATGAACCCGAAAGACTGGAAAGATGGTGGTACCCTCAAAAGAAATAGGGAAGTTTGGAAGCAGGGAGAATTTTTTTTTAAAAGATTATAGCTATGGACACATTTAATTTGACATATCTCCAGGATTTGAAATATCCAACAGATAATTGATGAAGTTCAGTTCTTGTTCTCTCTGTCTCTCTGTCTCTCTGTCTCTCTATGATTTCTGAGTCATCTACATAGAGATGAGAATTAAAACTACTGGAACTCATAAAGTTAGCCGCAGAGGGAAGAAGACACTCCAGGACAGAACTTTGTGGCACACCCCCATTCATAGTCACTAATTATCATGGAGGCAGGCTCAGACCCCTAGAACTAATTAGAGGAGTTTCCTGGGTGCTTTTAGGAAGGTGCCAGGGCCATGTACACCTTCATTGAAGGTGCCCTTTAGACAAAGGGCTGTGCCTTGTGATATATTTTAATTGATATGGGAACTTATCACATTTTAATCATCTCTGTTTCCCCCTACTGTTTCTCCATCGATTAAATAAAGGTCAAATGACTGTAGGATCATGGGATCATAGGTTTAACTGGACTCTAAAAGTGCATCCAGCTTGGATAACCAGCTCTTCAGAAAAAATGTACTCATGACACACTTTTAAGTTTGATGTGCATTATTGATATTTACCCATCATTTTCTTAGGTGTAGAAGATCAACAAGACAAATCCAACCTTGACTTGGAATGTTTACAAATGTCTGAGGTGTAAAGACACACTTGAAAATTTAACAATCAGCTCTCTTCTAGATGGTTCAAAGTGGCTCCAACACACCTGTAGGTTCAAGCCCCACATACTACATGCATAAAGATGAAGCTAAAAAAGGCTCTGCATTGGGATAGAATGACAGGTATTCTCAGGGACCTATACTTATAAGATGCTCCAATTTGGAACTATGCCCTAAAGTAACTATAAATTGTGTATAGCCTTTGACCCAACAATACTAGATCTGTACTCTAAAGAGATCAAAGAAAAAGAAAAAGGACCTATATGTACAAAAATATTTATAGCAGATCTTTTCGTGGTGGCAATGAATTGGAATCTAAGGAGATGCCCATCAGTTGGGGAATGGCTGAGCAGGTTGTGGGATGTGAATGTGATGGAATACTATTATGCTGTAAGAAATGATGAAGAGGATGGTTTCAGAAAAAATAACTTGAAAAGACATATTAAGTGATGCAAAGTGAAATGAGCAGAACCAAGAGAACAATTTACCTGGTAACAGCAAGATTTTCATAATTATTTATTTATTTATTTTTGAATAGAATTTTATTTTCCAAAATATATGTAAAAACAAAATTTTAACATCAATTTTTAAAAAAACTTTGTGTTCCAATTTCTCTTCCCTCCATTCCCACCCCCCACCCACATGAACTCAAGCTATTCAAAATAAGTTATACATGAGTTGTCACGGAAAAATTCCCATATTAGCTAGTTGTGAGAGAAAACAGTAAAAAACCCCAAAACTTCAGATTAAGGAATTGTCAAAGAGGAAAAGAAAAAAAAATGTAAAAATGTGTTTTCATCTGTTTTCAGATACTATCAGTTCTTTCTCTGCAGATGGGTTGCAATCTTCATAAGTCCTTCAGGGTTATATTGGATCATTGCCTTGCTGAAAATAACCACATGCTTCTCAGCAGATCATCCCCCACTATTGCTGTTATTTTGTATACAGTACATTTCACTCTGCTTCAGTTCATGTAGGTCTTTCCAGGTTTTTCTGATAGTATCCTGTTCATCATAACCTGTATATAGTACCTTAAGTTTGATAGAGAGTTTTCTTCATAAAAACCCAGCAAAGTAGGTACCATACGTTTTGCCTTTATAATCAATCATCATAACTATTTCCCTCCATCCCACTCCCTTCCTATGACATTTACTCTATCTTCTTTTTTACCTATTCCTCCTCAGAGGTGTTTTACTTCTGACTATCCTCTCCCTCGCTCTGCACTCCCTTTTTTCACTCTTCCTTCCTTATCCTCTTCCCCTCCTACTTTCCTGCAGGGTTAAATAGATTACTCCTTCCAATTGGGTATGAAATCTATTCCCTCCATGAGCCCACTCCAATGTGATCAGGGTCCCTGAGCTAATTCTGTGTTCTAAACTTTTCTTCCTCTCTCTTCAACCCTCTCTTTGAGATCAAGCAATTCAATATGTCATACTGGTGCAGTAATGCAGAACATCTTCATCTTCCTTGAAAGTGTTTTGCTTTTTACTGCTCTCTCCCCAAATCTGCCCTTTCCTCCTTCCCTTCTCCCCTGCCCTTTTCTCCCTCCCCTCCCTCAGGGCAAAAATATATTACTATACCTTCTTGAGTATGTATGTTAGTCCTTCTTTGAGCCAATTCTGATATTAAGGTTCACTCACTCCCCAACTCCTTCCCCCTTTTCTACTCTCCTCCATAAGTTTTTTCTTGTTTCCTTCATGTGAACTACCTCTCCCCAGACCATCTCTCTCCTCCCTCCCTCAGTTTATTCCTCCTACACCTAACCCCTATTTTAATGATGTCATCAAGGATTACTTAGGTGGCACAGTGGACAAAGCACCAGCCCTGGACCCAGGAGGTTCCAAGCCCAAATCCAGCCCCAGACATAAGACACCCCACCCTGTCTGCCTCACAAAGAACAAAACAAAAATGCTTTATAGATATCATCTCTTCATATTCAGTTCAGACCTGTGTCTTCTCTGAGTTTCTTACTGAGTTAGTTCTTATGATTTCAAAGTATTATCTTCCTATGTAGGAATGTAAACAGTTTGATCTTTTAATATCCCTCATGAAGTCTTTTTCCTGTTTATCTTTTTATGCTTCTCCAGGGTCTTGTATTTGAAAGTCAAATTTTCTATTCAGTTCAGGTCTTTTCATCACAAATGCTTGAAAGACCTCTTTCTCATTGAAATCCCATTTTTGCCTCTGAAAGATTATACTCAGTTTTGCTGGGTACATGATTTTTGGCTATAGTCCCAGTTCCTTTGCCCTCTGGAATATCATATTCCATGCCCTTCAGTCCTTTAATGTAGAAGCTGCTAGATCTTGCTTTATCCTTATTGGAGCTCCACAGTATTTGAATTCCTTTTTTCTAGCTGCTTGCAGTATTTTCTCCTTCACCTGGGAGTTCTGGAATTTGGCTATGATATTTCTGGAGGTTTTCCTTTTGGGATCTTTTTCAGGAGGTGATCGGTGGATTCTTTCAACTTCTATTTTAGCTTCTGTTTCTAGAATATCAGGGCAATTTTCCCTCACTATCTCTTGAAGGATGGTGTCTAAGCTTTTGTTTTGGTCATGGTTTTCAGGTAGTCCAATGATTGTCAAATTATCTCTCCTAGATTTATTTTCCAGGTCAGCTGTTTTTCCAAGGAGATATTTCACATTACCCTCTATTTTCTCTTTCAATTGGATTTCCTTTACTGTGTCTTGGTTTCTCATAAGGTCACTAGCCTCCATTTGTTGAATCCTAAGTTTTAGGCAGTTATTTTCATCAGACAGTTTTTTAATCTCCTTTTCCATTTGGCTTTTCAAACTGTTGACTTTTTTTTATCATGACTCTCCTGCATTGCTCTCATTTCCCTTTCCATTCTTTGCTCCTTTTCTCTACATCTTCTCTCTATTTCTCCTACTTTCTCTTCAAAGTCCCTTTTGAGAGCTTCCATGGCCTGAGACCAGTTCATATTTTTCTTGGAAGCTTTGGATGTTGGAGCTTTGACCCTGTTATTATCTTCTTCTTCTGAGGTTGTATTGTGGTCTACCTTACCCCCAGAGAAGTTTTCAATGGTCTTCTGCTTTCTCTGCCTACTCAACCTGGCTTACTATTTCTTGGCTTTTGACTCCTTCTTAAAGTGTGGTGCTGCTTCCAGGACACACTGTTCAAGCTACAGTGTGGCGTGGGGGGTGGTTGGGCTTCTTCTCAGCCTGCCTGGCCTCACTTTCATTTGATTTTAAACTCTCCCTCTGGTGGATGATGGGAGTGGGGGTGTTGAGGGGGGGAGGCTGTTCTCAGCTTCAGAGGGTCCCAGGTGTTTTGGGTTGAGGGGAGGCAGGTTTTAATCTCACCTGGCCGGAGGTCCAGAGATAATCTCAGGCCTACCTCAGGTCTCTTAGGTCCGGAGATAACCTCAGGCCTACTTTACTAAGCAACCAACCAGCAAAGCTTTCTGTGGTGTGGTTCTCAGCTTCCGATGAGACTGCTCCCCTGTTCCCCTCCCCCACCTGGGTCTCCTGCCACTCAGGATTTCTTCCTGGCTGCCCGCTGGGGTGGGAGTGTTGAATCTTTCCCCTCAGTCCACTGGTACCCCTGCACTTACCTCCCTGGGCCAGCCGTTCAGCCCAACCGCATGCTCAGTTCCAGAAGACACCGGTGCTGCAGCCGATTCAGAGGCAGTGGGACAAATTCCTCTGGCGGGTATCTGGTGTATCAGTCTGACTGCAGGGTTAGGCTTTATTTGTGGCCCAGCACAGCCCCCTGAAATCTATCTACAGGTGGAGAAAACTCTCAGCCCATATTTTTGTGTGCTTTTCTGCCCCAAAGGTTCTTTTATTGTTATTTTTGGGGTGATTGTATTGGGAGCCCTCTGTTTAATGTCTTTCCTCTGCCATCTTGGCTCTGCCCCCCCCCCCCCGTAACAGCAATATTTTAAAGAGAATTGGCTGTGCAATACTTAGTAACTGATCACAGTGACCCACTACAATTCCAAAGGATTCATGATGAAAAATGCTATCTACTTCCAGACAGAGAGCTGATGGACTTAAAGTGGAGACTAAAGTATACACACACACACACACACACACACACACACACACACCCCTTTTACTTGTTTTTTTAAGAACATGGCTAATGTGGAAATTTGTTTTGCATGACTTCATATTTATAATGGGTTTTGAATTTTTTGCTTTCCTAATGGGTCGGGGAGGGAAAGAATCTGGAACTAAAAAATAAAATAAAATAAAATTTATTTCATGTTAAAAAAAGATAAGATGCTCTATTATCATGGAAGTTAGGTTGTATTTGTGTATTTGTGTATTTGTGTGTGTGTTTGTGTGTGTGTGTGCAAGAGAGAAAGAGAGACTGATAGAGAGGCTAAGAGGAGACAGATGATGAAAAGGTTAATGTGTAATGTGTTTATTCTTGAGGGTGGAAATTTTGGGTATCTGCTGTCTTACTGGCCCCTATTAGGGTGGTGGGGAAGGATTATTACCTAATTTTAAGTTTTCTGGATTTAGGTAGTGAATATGTTGACAAAAACTTTATATTTATTGTGATAGCCAAACAGTCTTTGGGCCTTTATTTATGGTACCCTGGTATCTAATTAATTGATATGTCACTGTTACATATTTGTTGTTTCAGTTGTTTTTCAGTTGTGTCTGACTCTTTGTGACCTCATCTGGGGTTTTCTTGGCAAAGGTAATGGAGTGGTTTGCCCTTTCCTTCTCCAGCTCATTTTACAAATGAGGAAATTGAGGCAAAGAGGGTTAAGTGACTTGCCTGAGGTCACACAGCTAGTAAGTGTCTGAGTGCAGCTTTGAACTCAAAAGGTGAGTCCTCCTGACTCCAGGTCAGCACTCTATCCACTCATGATAAAAATTATTAGAGTTTAGCTGACTCTCATTTGGGAGGGGCCACACCTGGCCCAACCTGAAGTTACATATGCTACTGAGGTCAGAAGGAGAAACCTCTCCATAGGCAGTTTTTTAAGAACTTCCCCTTTTGGGGGAGGAAGATTGAATGCTCTCTGAGGGGAGGCTGAGGTGCTTCCAGAACATAGGCTTCTTCTCTTTTTCCTCTGCCTTCCCAACATGAGCAACTAGCAGACTTCCCAGGTGTGGTGAGTGAACACAATAGCCCTGCATTCCTTTGAATTAGCTTAACTGGAAACGAACTGGGGATTGTATAGACTTAGGTTAGAGCTAGGAGAATTTATCTGTATTTCTTTTCCCCTACTTCCTTATCTTTGATTTTTATTAATTTCACCTTTGTTGTTTAATTAATTCCTAAGTAATAAAATCTGATCCTTTTGTGGAAAAGAAGCTGTAGGGCTCCTTTCTTATTGGCCTGGGAGAAATATCTAAAAGGGCAGTTCGGAGGGGAGGGAGCTGATAACCTAGAGGTCCCTCATTATTTCCGGGACTTCAATATTTTGGCAAGTCACCCAATTAACTCTCCATATATTAAATTTGACCCCCACACACTACACCACCTAGTTGCCCCACTGTTGCATATGCTGTCACCTAAAGGAGTGAATCTCTACGGTGAAATTTCAGAGATCAGGTCCTGGCTGATGAGGAGGGGTTTGGGTTAGGTTATTTTCTTAGCACCTCTCTAATCACACAAAACACTTTGTAAATCACAAATAATTATATATACCTGAACGATTTCACCTAGCTGATCAATGAATAAAGCTAGCTTGGTCACATCTTTGAAGTGTTTGTTCAATTTCTGATCGGTTGACAGTGCTGAGTTTTGGGGATATTCCAAAAGGTCATAACTTTGAGCTTAATTTTGTTGGCTTTGCAGAAACACCTAATATATTAATTAATAATAGATGGTGAGCTCTCCTTATATTTTCATTAGCCTAATAGCCTTCCCAGCATGACTCAAATTTAACTGTAGACATCATTACAACTTTTTATGAAATGATTTGAAGGACTATTAGGTGCAGTTCATGAAACACTTTCTCGATTAGCCAGCTCATCTGCATGAATAACTTGGCAGCTGAGCCAAAGACATCCCAGGAAATGCTTCACTTTTGATTTCATTAAATGGTTCTTAATCACCTAGAGGCTGATGGCCTTTCTGGCTTTGATGTGACTTGCTTTAATAGCTTATGTTTATATGGCACTTTGTGATTATAAGATAGTGAGGTCATCTGGTGGAGAGAGACTTGGATTGGGAATCAGAGATATTTGATTTCAGATCCTGTCTCAGACAATTACTAGTTGTGTGATCCCTGGGCAAGTCATTTAACTTCTGTTGGCCTCAATTTCCTCATCTGTAAAATGAGAATAATCATAGGCCCTACCTCCCAGGGTTGTGATAATCAAATGAGATTCGAAATGCTTTGAAAACCTATACATCATATAGCTTGGTTGCTATATAAATGTGGGCTATTGTTGTTTGTCCTTTGCTTTTGAAGAGGACCAATGGAATCATGCGGTGATTTCTTGAATGTGAATTGGATTTAAGTGAGGCATAGCTGCACAAAGTCATCAGCCTCACTTTCTCTTCCAGCGTCATCAAAGTACAGTGGGAAGACAAAAGTCAGGATGAGTGGTGATGGCCTGGGATGTGGTCCTTGGTGTCTTGGATATCTGACCAAGTTCTAACGCTCCATATCATCTGCTTCAGCTGCCTTCATGGCTATTGGAACAAATTGTTCTCATCTGCCTCTTCCGCCAGGGAAAGTCTTCAAAGGTTTAGTGTAGACACCTACCTAACTCACTGATGGATCTGAGGCTTGTCAGCTGCCTTCTACCTGGTTTAGCTCATCTGCTTCATTCGTTTCTGGGATATGGCGTCTGTGCATGCTACAGCTTCTTTGATCCACAAGTGGGAATTGGGAGCCAAGGGGACATCAAAGTGGATAAGCAGTCCTGAAAAGGGCTCAGCAAGCTCTCTCACCAGAGGTGCTAGTGCTCCCAGAACACTCTATACACAGTGCTAGTGATTATGACCATACCAAAGTATTTCCCTCATAATAGCCTTGTGAGGTAGGTTGCACAAGTATTATTATCCTCATTTTAGAGAAGAGGAAATAGAACATTAGAAAGCTGAAGTGTCTTGCTTATGGTCACACAGCTAACAAGCAGCAGAGTTGGGATTGGAGTCAAAGCCTTTTGAAGGTCCAATGGGCTTGGGTCCCAGCCCTGACATTTATTAACTGTGTGACCAGGAGGAAGTCACTTTACCTCTCTGAGACTATGCCTTATGCCTTTCATCAATTAGAGCCCCTACTCTGGAGAGAGGAAGAAACGAGGGATTTTCTAGAATAGCTGTATGCCACATTATCTCTGCTTTTTAGAAAATCAGGATAACACAGGCCCTTCTTGAGTATTGTTGCCCCCTATCCTATTTCCCCCATTTTTTCTTTTTCTTTCCTTTTTTTTTCTTCAGGGCAGAGAGGGTTAAGTGACTTGCCCAGGGTCACAAAGCTAGTAAGTGTCAAGTGTCTGAGACCAGTTTTGAACTCAGGTTCTCCTGAATCCAGGACTGGTGCTTTATCCACACCTAACTGCCCCTCCTGATATTAGAGACTGTGCTAAACCGTTACCTTCCAATTCATCCTCCACACAACTGCTGAAGTGATTTTTGTAAAGCCTTCATCTGAACATGTCACCCCACACCCTTCTACTCAAAATAATCCCAGTGATATTCTATTACCTTTAGGTTAACTAGAAGCACCTCTGTTGGTCATTTGATGCTCTTCACAACCTGGTGCCTACCTATCTTTCCAGTTCTTTTACATATTACTCTCCTCTGCCTCTACTTACTTTACAGCCTAGCCACGCTGGCTTTTTGCTGTTCCTCACACATGATGTTCCCTCTCTCATCTCTATCTATGCCTTGTGTGGTCTGTTCTCAAAGCCTGCAATGCTCTCCCTCCTTGCTTCTGCCTGTCAGAAACACCACCCTCCTCTAAGACTCAGCTCATGCACTACTTCTTGCAGGAGATATTTCTGGGTTCCCTATCTGCTAGTGCATTTTCCTTCTTTTATTGATTTTGTTTGTATCTGGAATATACCTGTCTGTTTGCAGGTACATTCTCCCTTTAGAATGCAAATTCCTTGAGGGCAGGAACTATTCTTTTTTTTTTTACTTCCTTTTCTTTGTATTCCCAGTGCTTAACACAGTGTCAAGCAAATAGGTGGCACAGTGGATAGAGCACTGGATTTAGAATCAGGAAGACTCATGTTTATGAGTTCAAATCTGACCTCGGGCACTTACTATCCTGTTTGATCCTAGGCAAGTCACTTAATTCTGTTTGCCTCAGTTTCCCCTCCGTAAAATGAGCTAGAGAAGGAAATGGTGAACCACTTCAGTATCTTTGTCAAGAAAACCCCAAATGGGGTCATTGAACAGTTGGACATGACTGAAATGAATGAACAGCAAAAAGAAAGCAAATAATAAGTGCTTAATAAATTCTTGTTAATTGATTGATCCTCAGTTACCTATCTGCCTTTGCTTTTATTTTCTGCACATCTAAAAAAAATATGAGTTGGCCAATGAACTCCCTGTGTAGCCATACTGGTCGCTTTAGGCAGGTTCCCCTTTTCTCATGTATTATAATCATTGCTTCTTGCATACATGCATACTTTGTATAAATCTTGAATATTTGCATGTTGTTTCCCTCAATTGAATGTGAGCTCCTTGAGAGCAAGGGTCTGTTTTGCTTTTCTGTTTATATCCCCAGCAGTTAGCCCAGTGCTTGGCTTATAGTAAACACTATATGCTTTGTTAATTCATTCATTTGTTTTCAGAACTTAATTTTTGAGAATTTCTCTTCACTCTCAGACTAACTTCCCTTGTAAAATATAGAGCCTTTGGATCCATTGGATCTATTGTGTCTTCTTGTACTATAGGTTGTTGCACACCAGACTATGCATGACTTTATTTTGTTTTGTCTTTTTTGTCACAAAGCCTGTGATGGAGAGGTCATTTCCTCAAGAGGTATTTCTGTCATTTTCTACTTCAGTAACTAGATCATCTTTGTTGGTCAGAACTGGGTCCAGAATAACCATTCCCCTCATCATTTCCTCCACCTTTTGGAGGCTGAAGCTATCATTAAGGGAAGTGATTGATTTATCACCTGCCCTGCTTTTGGCATGGAAGAGTGAGAACTCCAGCAGATGTCTGGATAATTGAAGTCCCACAGCAGTATGATATAATGCTTTTGTGCCAGATTCGTGATCTATGTACTAAAATTCTTGTCTAATTCCTCCTTCTGTCTAGGTCTGTAAATATAATCTGACTGCAATATTGCTTCTCTTTTTCCCTCATTAGATCCTCACCCCAAATGCTGTCCATTCAATTTCCCTCAGTCCCTCATGTTCCTGTATTCCTTCACACATATTGCCTTTTTTATGCCCAGTGCATCGCACACAGCAGATGCTTAATATATATTTAATGGCTGGCATGCATATCTTAATATAAAACACTACCCCATAGTTCCTTTTATCTATTCTCCTCCTTTTGAATAAGGTATATACTTCTGAAGTCATACTCTAGTCTTGAATCTTATCCCACCAATTCTCAGTGAGGTCAAATTTGCCTCTTCTGGTTCATAATAACAATAGCTATTATTTACATAATGCTTTATAGAAATTATCTTATTTTGTCCTCCCAACAATTCTGAGAGGTAGATGCTATTATCATTCCCATTTTATAGATGAGGAAACTGAGATAGGTAGAGGTTATATGACTTGCCCAGGCAAGGGTCACAAAGCTAGTAAGCATCTGAGGCTGGATTTTAATTCAGATCTTCCTGACTTCAGCTCCAGTACTCTATTCACCATTCCACCTAGCTGCCTCACTCACCCATACTTTATAAATTTATATGTAGATATCTTAGGCCTTGGATTCCACTAATGTTTCTCTTCTCTTCAGTAAATTACTGATTCTCTCCTGTGTTGTATTTGATACTTTCTTTGGTCCAATCCCCTAATTTTTCAGATAAAGAAAATGAGGTCTTTGGATATTAAAGGGTTTACCTAAGTCACACAGGTATTGAGTGATAGAGACTAGATTCCAGTCTAGGTCTTCTGATTCCCCATTTAAGGCAGTTTCCAAAGTAGTAGTTGGCAATACTTTGCTGCTTCAGTTATATGAACAACTGATTGTGCAAGAGATTGGTGTCTTTTCCTTCATTTTGCTGTCATCTTTAAGCACCATGAAGAAATGAAAATATAAGGTCTCTTTTACCATAAAGAAGTGACATAAAATTATTAATGTTGCTCTGCAAATGTAATGTGCTTTATGAGAATTATACCAGAAGAAGCCCAAAGGAGAACTTATGGAAAACATGCCTGAGACAAAACATGATCTGTGAAATTGCTGCATGATGACATTGATGCAGTGCTCTGGGCTTTGGGGACATCAAAGGGTGATGCTGGAGACATTATAGACATTTTCCATTGACCAATGGATGCCAAGTTCTCCTGATGATTGGCTGCTATCTCCAGGTTGTATTTGTCGGGGGAAATTCCCATCTGTCATATGGTGATTCAATTCCCTTTACCTTCTTTGCATCTTTGATGATTTAATGGGGGCAGGCATGCCGATAATTCTATTTTGCAAATGGATTTAGGGCACATAGATTCTTTTGGTGAAAGTGAAGTTGAAAATTTATATTTGAGAAAAAATTCAATTCTTGGGGAGTTAAGGTTTGAAATCTGTCTATCATCAATGGGTTGTTAGCTGCTTGGTAGATTTTATTTTATTTTTTATTTTTATCTTTTAGACTTCTATCACTTTAATCTATTTTTTCTGTTTAGAATTTTATTTTCCAAATTACATGTAAAAACAAATTTTGACATCAATTTTTAAAAACTTTGTGTTTCAACTTCTCTTCCTTCCTCCATTCCCCCCTCAAATCCCCAAGAACTCAAGCAATTCAATATAAGTCATACATGAGTAGTCATGGAAAACATCTCCACATTAGCCAGATTGTGAGAGAAAACAGATAAAAACAAAACTTCAGTTTAAGAAACTATTGAAAAAAATTATGCTTCAATCTATTTTCAGATACCATCAGTTCTTTCTCTGTAGATGGATTGCATTTTTCATAAGTCCTTCAGAGTTATATTGGATCATTCCATTGCCCAAAATAACCACGTCCTTCCCAATAGATCATCTTACACTATTGCTGTTATTTTGTATACAGTACATTTCACTCTGCTTCAGTTCATGTAGTTCTTTCCAGGTTTTTCTGATAGCATCCTGTTCATCATAAATTTTATATAGTACCTTAAACTTGACAAAGAGTTTTCTTCACAATAACCCAGCAAAGTAGGTACCATGCATTTTGCTATTATAATCAATCATCATAACTGTTTCCCTCCATCCTGTTCCCTTCCCATGATATTTACTCTATTTTCTATCTTCTTTTACCATATTCCTCCTCAAAAGTGTTTTGCTTCTGACTGCCCCCTCCCCTTCTCTTCCTTCCCTTCTTTCACCCTCCCCTCCTTATCCTTTTCTTCTCCTCTTTCCTGCAGGGTTAGATAGATTACTCCTCCCAACTGGTTGTGTATGTTGTTCCCTCCTTGAGCCCACTCTGATGAGAATAAGGTCTTTGAGCTAATTCTGTGTTCTAACTTTTCTTCCTCCCTCCCTCCTCAACCCTCCCTATGAAATCAAGCAATTCAATATATCACACATGTGCAGTTATGCAGAACATCTTCACCTTCCTTGAAAGTGTTTTGCTTTTTACTGCTCCCTCCCCCAATCTGCTCTGCCCTTCCTTCCTTCCCCTCCATACCCCCCTTATCTCCTTCCCCTCCCACTTTCCCTCAGGGCAAAATGTATTACTATACCCACTTGAGTGTTTATGTTATTTCCTCTTTGAGTCAATTCTGATGATAGTAAGGTTTACTCACTCCTCCACTCCTTCCCCTCTTCCTCTCCCCTCCATTAGCTTTTTCTTGTTTCTTTTATGTGATCTACTTTTCCCTAGTTTATCTCTCCCTTTACCTTTCTTCCAGTGCATTCCTCTTACCCCTTAACTTTATTTTAAAGATGTCATCATGGCTTAGCTGGTTGGTACAGTTGACAAAGCACCAGCCCTGGACCCAGGAGGCCCTGAGCCCAAATCCAGCCCCAGACATAAGCCACTCCACCCTACCTGCCCCACAAAAAACAAGGATAAACAAAAAATAAATGTTTTACAGATATCATCCCTTCATATTCAGTTCAGAACTGTATCCTCTGTCTAAGTGTATTCCTTTCAGTGGCCCTAATACTGAGAAAGTTCTTATGATTTCAAAGTATTATCTTCCCATGTAGGAATGTAAACAGTTTAATGTTTTAATATCCCTCATGATTTCTTTTTTCCTGTTTACCTTTTTATGCTTCTCTAGGATCTTGTATTTGAAAGTCAAATTTTCTATTCAGTTCGGGTCTTTTCATCATGAATGCCGGAAAGTCCTCATTTTCATTCAAGTCCCATTTTTCCTATGAAAGATTATACTCAGTTTTGCTGGAATTCTTGGCTGTAGTCCCAGTTCCTTTGCCCTCTGGAATATCATATTCCATGCCCTCTGGTCCTTTAATGTAGATGCTGCTACATCTTGTTTTATCCTTACTGTAGATCCACAGTATTTGAATTATTTTTTTTCTAGCTGCTTGCAATATTTCCTCCTTGACCTGGGAGCTCTGGAATTTGGCTATAATATTCCTGTAGATTTTCCTTTTGGGATCTCTTTCAGGAGATTTTACCTTCTGCTTCTAGAATATCAGGGCAATTTCTTGGGAGATGGTGTCTAAACTCTTATTTCGGTCATGGTTTTCAGGTAGTTCAGTGATTTTCAAATTATCTCTCTTGGATCTATTTTCCAGGTTGTCTGTTTTTCTAAGGAGATATTTCATATTGCCCTCTATTTTTTCATTCATTTGGATTTGCTTTACTGTGTTTTGATTTCTCATAAAGTCACTAGCTTCCATTTGTTCAATCCTAATTATTAGGCAATTATTTTCTTCTGAGAGCTTTTGTACTTCCTTTTCCATTTGGCTTTTCAAGCTGTTCTCTTTCCATTCTTTCCCTCACCTCTCTAAATCTTCCTTCTATCTCTCCTAGTTTCTATTCAAAGTCCCTTTTGAGTGCTTCTATGCCCTGAGACCAATGCATATTTTTCTTGGGAGCTTTGGATTTAGGGGCCCTGAGGTTGCTATCCTCTACTGAGGGTGCACCTCGATCTTCCTTGTCGCTAAAGAAACTTTCTATTGTTCTCAACTTTCTTTGCTTGATCATCTTGCCATCTTTTATTTGACTTTTAAATCCTTCTTACAGTGGGGCTCTACTTCCAAGCTTCACTGTCCCAAGCTTTAGAGGGTCCCAGGTGTTTTGGTTTGAGGGAGGGAAGGTTTTACTCTCATCTGGCCTGTTCTCTGGTCTGAAGATAACCTCAATCCAACTTGCTAATTAACCAGCCAGCAGAACTTTGTGTGCTGTGGTGGTTCTTAGCTCTGACAATCCTGCACCCCTCCCCCACCTGGGCCTTCTGCCGCTCACAATTTCTTCCTGGTTCCCTGCTGGGGTAGGATAACCATATTCCTCCTTAAATCCCACAAACACCCCTGTATTTTCCACCCCCCTGGCCAGCTGTTCAGCCCTCTCACCTGACTGTAAGCTTAGTTCCAGAAGATGCTGGTGCTATAGCTGGGGGGTGAGTTTCTCTGGGGCAGCCTGCCTGCGGACTATGTCAGTGCAATTGCAGGGTTGGACTCTTCTCATGGACCAGCATGGCCCTTTCTAAGCTGTCTTTGGCTGGATAATAATCTCAGACCATCTTTTTGTGAGTTTTGCTGCTCCAGGGGTTGTTTTATTGCTGTTTTGGGAGTAATTGTGTCAGGAGCTCTGTGTATTTAAAGTTTTTCCTCTACCATCTTGGCTCCACTGGCTTGGTAGGTTTTAATGTTTTACCTTTTAAAAAATTCCATTCAGTAAATGTATTTGATTTGGTCACATAAAGTCATGAAGGATATATATATATATGTTAATAGGATGTAGGTGGAGTCATTTTGATAAAGATATGAAATGAGTTATGAAAATCTTTGCATTTTCAAGCCTAGACTCAACAAGATGAGATAGAACTTGGGCCAATGCCTTAGAAGGCTGGAAGCTATATGGACCCCAAACAATCTGTTCTTGTTTGCTAGGTAACTAGTGTTGGAAGCCACAGGCATGTGGGCAGTCCAGGTCTGCATATTTGTGAGATACTTGGGGATGCAGAGCAGCCCCAAACTCAGACCAACATTTGGTGGCTTATGTAGTGTTTGTACCTCTGAGCTGCAATTTGAAGTCACATCCCCTATGCTTGGTAGAGACACTGTCACCTTAAGACCTAAACCACTCTTGTATGGAACAAAAGTTTTTCATATGAGGACCCCCTCCACCTGCCTTTTCCCCTCTAGTGCCCATGTATAGCAGATGTTTTATCTGAAAATATCAAAGCTCTATTTCTTTAAAAATACTCAACAATTTATACTTTTCATATGTAGAGACTTTAGTCAGAACTAGTAAATATTTTTTACTAATAAATGACTGGCTGAATCCTCATATTGGATAAATGCTCATATGAAGGCAGCGGAGAAACTCTGGCCCTTGACTCAATTTATCTGGCCTATGGTTTCAACAAGTCACATAACCACAGCTAAGTCACTTCATCTTGTTTGTTGGGGCTCAGTTCCCTCATGTGCAAAATAGGGATGATCATACTTGTGCCACCTACCTTTTTTTCCCAATGCAACAAACATTTATTTTACTTTTTCCAGTTACATGTAATGGTAGTTTTCAACATTCATTTTCATAAGATTTAGAGTTTCAAATTTTTCTCCCTCCTTCCCTTTCCTTCTCCCTTCACAAGACCGCAACCAATCTGATATAGGTTATATATGTACAATCCACAAGTGCTCTTTTTTTTTGTGGGGCAATGAGGGTTAAGTGACTTGCCCAGGGTCACACAGCTAGTAAGTGTCAAGTGTCTGAGGCCAGATTTGAACTCAGGTCCTCCTGAATCTAAGGCCGGCACTTTATCCACTGGGCCACTTAGCTGCCCCAACGCAAGTGCTCTTTTTATCAGTTATTTCTATGAGAGTGGATAGTATGCTTCATCATTAGTCCCCTGGGATTGTTTTGGATCATCATATTGCTGAGGGTAGTTAAGCCATTCACAATTGCTCATCGATCAATACTGCTGTCACTATGCACAATGTCCTCCTAGTTCTGCTCACTTCACTATACATGAGTTCTTATGAGTCTTTCCAGGTGTTTCTGGGATCATCCTGTTTGTCATTTCCTATTTGTGCTACCTACCTTGCAGAACTGTTGTGAGGAAAATGCTCTTTAAACCTTAAAGGGCCCTAGCAATGTGAGTCATTATTGTTATGATCTTGCTCTTTTCATTTTAGTTTGATGGAGACTTAGTTAGAAAAGTCCTGTGACAGGTCACTTCCCTGTCATTATTCTTTTGTGTTTAATGTTCTGTGGACTAATAAGCATGTGGAGATGTTGTTACTGCCAGTATTATTATTGTTATTTTTATTAGGAAGACTCAGGATTCAGACATGGAAGAGTCAATTCATCATCATAAAAGATGAGTGTTGAATTGTTGTATTTTTCCAGAAAGCTGTGAGCATGTAGCCTGGGAGTAATCATAGGCTTCAGATTTCATTATTGTTTATAGCTTTGGTGATAACTTTTGCAATTACTTTTTGTAATCATCATAACCATCTTATCTGGTTCCCTGTTTCACGCAGCCATGAAATTCCTTTTGCACTAAAGCAACAACAACAAAGCCAATTCATGAAAATGAGGTTTTCCTTCATCCAACCAATGTTATGCTTGGTTGCTCTGGGGATGGAGAAATGCTTAAGGTATGAGTCCCTGGATACTGTGCTTTATATTTTCCCCATCCCTCCATTCTCCTCACCCACAACTAGATCCTAGGGCAGAAGTTCTAAACCTGGGGTCTGTGAACTTGTTTGCTTATTTGTTTTTAACAATTCAATAACTATTTCAGTGTTATAACTGCTTTTCTTTGTAATCCTATTTATATTATTTTGTGCATTAAAACATTATTCTGTGAAGGGGTCCATAAGGGTCACTAGACTGCCAAGGGGTGCATGATACAAAAAATGTTACGAACCCCTGCCCTAGGGCTTTTAGCAGGAAGGCCATTCATGTACTCTGTATGCATGTTCTATACACTGATTTATTTATATGTTGCTTCCCCTTTAGAAATCTAAGATCCTTGAGTACAAGGAATGTTTTTGCCTTTCTTGTATCCTTAGTGCTTAGCTCAGTGCCTAGCACAGTGCAAGCATTTTATAAATACTTTTTGACTGTTTTCTTTTCTGTCATCCTATACTCAAATTCAGTTGGCTGTGTCTCAAGTCTAGCTACTTTGTGGTTTGGGGACTGTTAGAAAACCTATGGCTTATTGCTTCAAATTGACCAGGAATATAAGATTTCATTATATGGGTTTTGATGAAAACCATTTCTTTAGAAGTAATCCAAGATAATCTCTCCTCTTTAAACAAATAGTCTTTCCTAAACAGGCAGCATGGGAACAGCCATCTTGATCCAAGAAGTGTTTACAGCTTAGTAGCAGACTTTAAATGAATGCAATCATTTCCCTTTTATCTCCCCCTACCCAATCTTCTTATGTCTCCCCTTATATTATTTGGAGCCTTCAGATATGGCAGGTCACAGTATTCAGATGCATTTGCCTTGGTTTCATTCATTCCATTGTCACGAATTAAGTCACCAAGATCTGTCTAGCTCTTTACTTCCCTATTTGTAGTGATAAGGAGGAGGATGGAAGGGAAAAGAAGAAGGGGTTGTTGTAGGGTGGGAGAGAACATTATATCTTGGTTTGGTTAGACCAAAGTCACTTGTAATTCTTTAGTCCTTATGATAAAAAATTCTTGTTGACTGATATTTAGCTGTAGGAGAAACAGCCTATTATCTGAGAAGAACTGGGTTTAGATCTCCTTTGGTGTGTGGAAAGCAAGACACTCCTTTGAACTATACTCTTGGTCTCCTTGCTCAGAGATATCTTTTCTGACTCAATTGGTCACTTAAGCATATTGCATTAAAAAGTTGAAGCTCTGTGGAGGGATCCAAGGCATCAAAGAAAGCCAAAGTGTTATAATTATTCTCGTTATCTTAAAACTCTTTGGGATACTTGGCCAAATATATTCTCATATCCTGTTGTTGAAGTAGAAATCCCCTGACAAGTTTCCAGAAGTCTTGGCCTTTTGTACTTTTGCCAAAATGTGACCACCTTCCCCCACATCAGTCCCATAATAGTTTAATTATGAATAACAATTTGTAGACCCTAAAATGCTATACAAATGCCAGCTTTTATGCTTTAATACTTTCATGGATCTATGATCTTCTTCGTGCAGTTTCCTCTATCCATTAATATTAGTTTAATCAAATAGAGTATTTGCTCTTATTAGCTGATATTTGTTGGGCAGTCTGGCCCTGACCTTGAGTGTCTGGGTGGCAGAAGCTGGTTATAGATGAAACAGTGTTTGAAGAGCTATTTCTCATTCTTGTCCTTTTTCTTCCTCAGAAAGAAGCTATGGCAAGATCCTGTTATAGAGAGAGATGTTAGGGAGGAGGGAGGGAAGGACAGCAAGTAGATCTGGTGCTCTGTTGCTGTTTTTGTCTTTCTATAAAGAGAGAGGTTAAAGTTAAAATTCAGGTCCTCCAATTTTGAAAAGGATCCACTCCATCCTACTGCCACAGAAACCCTCTCTGCTCCTCTATTCTCTCCTCCAATCTCCTTCCTTTCCTCCTCTATCCCTGTGTCCTTGTCTCTCCTAATCCTCCTTCCTTCCCCTCTCCCTTTTCCTCTCTCTCTGACTCCTTGTACCTCTCTATTTCCCACATCTCTCCCTCTCTCCTTTCCCCCCCTGCTTCTCCTCCCTTTCCTTTTCTCCTCTCTATATCTATGAATTCTTTATATGATGGATCCAGGCAAAAAGAATTAGGACAAGTCTCTGATTCCACCTCATTCTATTTTACAAATGGAAATTGGCTTGTCATTAGTTTATAATTTTAAAAAATGAATATAAAATTCTGCAAGCCTTTAACATAGTCAAAAGTCTTTACCTTCATGCTGGTCACACTAGGGAAGAGTTCCCTGATTACCCCCCCCCCCGGCTCTTCTAACTCCATTCTCTGTCCCCAGCTCCCACCATTTTTCATATTCTGTTGTTGTGATGTATTAAATAACACCTGTTTTTCTGCTGCTTGGTGTGGGTTCCTATGACCTTTATTTGTGAGGATTGTAAGTCTTATTGAGGTCATGGCTCCAGTTTTGCCTTTTAAAAAACTTGTTCCCAATACCTCAAGTGAAGCTTTATACATAAATAGTGGACACTTAGTTTATGCCATTGACAGACTGACTTTGCCTTAGGTCTACAGCAGGTGTTTTGTGTGGGCTTGGAGCCATAAGTTATAGATATGCCAAATAGGCAGCCTCCTATCTAGTTTAATTTTGGGGATGCTTCAAGGGGTCTTTTGCTTTTAAAATCTCTCACCTGCAGAGGAGTTGGCTGGTTTCTAAAAATTCCCTTAATTTGGGATGAAGTTATTTTACTACCTAAAATGCAAATCTCTCTGCAAAAAAGGTCACATGCACAATGGAATGTTAATGAAGTTCTGCAAACAGAACCATTCTTTTTTGGGGGGAGGGCGGGGGCAAAGAGGGTTAAGTGTCACACAGCTAGTAAGTGTCAAGTGTCTGAGCCCAGATTTGAACTCAGGTCCTCCTGAATCCAGGAGCCCCCCAGAACTATTTTTGATAAGAGGTTTGGATGGAGGTCTGAGAGAGTAGGAGGACATAAAAGGCATAAAAGGTGGACTTTGAAGTGAGGGTGTCATGGAGGCAGGAGAAGAGCCCAGGATGGGGAGGCTAACAATATCTTTTTCATCTATAACTCAGGGCTCAAGGCACTTTGAATTCTCTGGTGAAGACTGATTGCTCAATGTTCCATGAAGATGTAATTGGCAAGAGCTTAAGAAAAGAGAGATTTTACTTCTGGCTTCCAGCTTTGAGAGAGGACACAATGTCAAGAGTGGTTCTTTGGAAGAAGACTCTGGTAAAAGACCAACATGTAGAGGGGACCCTTTTCTAAGTTCTCACCAACTCTTGCCCCCCCCTCATATACCATGTTATCAATTCATACAAATGAAGAGAATCTTAATGCAAATGGGCTTGAGCCCTAGGTTACACATAATTTTGCCAAGAATTGGCTCTGACCATGATGGAGCAATCCCAGATTGCCTGGAAAGTCAGACTTTGGTCCTTCAGATCTCAGAGCTATGGCCCTTATAGTTGTAGTATTTCTGGGCTGTTCCTATCAGCTCGCTTTCTGCCTAAAGTGGAGGAGTGTGAGATCATGTGATTGTCACTGTGTGGTATCCTTCATAATAAGTGAATGATGTGGAATACTGGGAAGGGCACTGGAGTTTGAGACAGGGGTCAGATTCAGAATCTGACACTTAGTAACTGTAACCATCATTTCATTTCTCTGAGCCTCAGTTCCCCTCTCTGTAAAATGAGGAAAACAATCTAATCCAATCCAAGCATTTGTTTTCGATTATGTGTCCAGAAGCGGTGGGGTATAGTAGTTAGAAATCTGACCCCAGAGCCAGGAAGATCTGGATTCAGGTCCAGTTTCTGAAACAGAGGAATTGTGTGATCCTGAGCAAGTCCCTCTCAATGCTCTAAGCCACCAAGATTACAAATTGCAGTGAAGGCATGGCCTTGCAGTGGTAGAGGGAATTTCTGCATCTGGAAATTCTCAATATCAATGAAATCACAGTTCCCGTTCCTTTCCCTTTTCCTTTGTGTTGGGTGCCAGGGCTGCAAAGACAAAATGAAAAAGTTCCTGCTTTTAAGGAGCTTACATTTGTGTGTGTGTGTGTGTGTATGTGTGTGTGCGTATAGTCTTACAACATGGAAACAGATTAGAAAATACATAATAATTTGATGAAGGAGAGCGCTTTGATAGCAGAGAACATCAGGACAGGTTTCTACACTGAGCCTTGAAGGAAGATAAAGATTACAAAAGGTGGAGATAATGCATTCTAGGCCTGAAGGACAGTTTGTGCAAAAGCAGACAGGTAGAAGAGGGAGCATTCAATTTGGAGGCAGCAAGTAGGCCACTTGGGTTAGAACACAGAATGCTTGGAGATAATTACAGCACCTACCTCTCAGGGTTGTGGTGAGTATCAAAAGAGATACCATTTGTGAAGGGCCTTATTGTAAAGGATCAAATGAGGTACTATTTGCCTGGTACTAGTAGGCACTTAATAGATGCTTATTTCATTCCTTTCTTCCTTCTACAGTGTCATGTGTAGCAGAGAGGTCAACAAGGGTGAGACAAAGTCATCAGACTAGGCAGTTAAGAGATCACTGGCAGCCTTGGAGACAGTAGTTTCAGTCGAGTGGTGAAGTGAGAGACCACACTGCAAGGGATGGAGAAATAAGTAGAAAAGGAAAGGAAGCCAGTGTATTTAAGCATCTTGTGTTCTACTTACCTTGATATTAAAGCACTATTGAGGTAGCCCAAGTTATTGGATGACAGAATTTCAAAAGGAGTCCTATTACTTAATTCCTTGATCTCTGTGTCTTAGTATAAACTTCTGGCAGGTCTCATTCACATGTAACATCGCAACCAGTAGTCCTCCTATTTGTACTGACCTATTGGAAATGGTTCCTTGTGTATGAGCTTAGAGATTGGACCCAGGGGCCTGGAGTCAGGAAGACTCATTTTCCTGAGTTAAAATCTGTCCTCAGACATTTACTAGCTTTGCAACTTTGGGCAAGTCACTTAACCCTGTTTACCTCGGTTTTCTCATCTGTAAAATAAGCTGGAGAAGGAAATGGCAAACCACTACAGTATTTCTTCCCCAACCCCCCCAAATGGGGCAGAAAAGAGTCAGACAACTAAAATGACTGAACAACAACCTCAAAATTAACTCTTGTGTCTGTGATACTTGAAGCAAAGAGGAAACTGAGATCACCTTCTCATCTCTTAGGATCATAGATTTAGAGCTGGAATTGACCTTAGAAGCCCTTGAGTTAAACCCCATCATTTTACAGATGAGGGAGCTGAGGCACAGATGGATCAAGACATTTTACCAGGGTCACACAGCTAGTGAGTGTCTAAGATTTTAATTCAGTCTTTATTGACTCCAAGTCCAGTATCCCATCTACTACACAAAGCTGCTCCTATAGAAAATATATGCCAATTGAGTTGCTGTGATATAGAAATAGGGAAAACTCAAGTGTCTCCTCCAATTAGCTAAACATGAGGAAAGTTTGGTGTAAGGCAAGTATGCCATGTCTGAAGACAGTCTCTCCAAGGACCATTGTTGAACCCTTTCAGTTCACTAATGTGGTATGAAGCTCATTGCACCCAAGACTCTCCCTTTAGCAGCTGAGACTTGGTTAAAACTTTCTGTCTTTTGGTGTTTGAGAGCCAGTAGAATCCTTTGCCTTGACTTTCTTCTTTTCTTATCCCTGCTATCTTAGGCCTCAACCTCTAGGTATCTTGCTAGGCCTTATGCCTGCTGTGGAGTAAAAATTAACACACATCATTGTAAAAGACCTACTTCTCTGTGCATTGCCAATCTCTCTGATTCTTTTGTTAAATTCCCTTTAATGCTAGATTCTATAGAAGTTTAACTCACTATCATTACACGTGTATATCCTCACTCTAGTGTGTGAGATTCTGTGTTTTGTTCAAATTTACACAGGTGGAAAGTATCAGAATTCAGATATTTTGATTCTAAATCCAGTTTTCTTTGAATGGCTCCTCCAAAGCCTTACTCTACACAGGGAGGAGGCCTTTCCTTCATCTTCAGGGACTATATGCTCAGGATTTAGCTTAATCAGCCTAGAAGCAGTAGGCTTTTCTCTGAACTGGTCTATATCAGAAACAGGATTCTAGCTAGAGGAAGCCTAGGATTTCAGGGCCCACATTTCTCTTTGGTGAGCTGAACTTGCTTCATAGCAAGGCCATTTGGATTGGTCATTACCTAAGTTCCCTTTGATGAAACTAGAAATGCACTTCCCTTATCTAAAACGCCCCCCCCCCCCCCCCCCCCCCCCGCCCCTGCTCCTTTCTACCTGCCTATAATCAAAGGTTAAGTTCAAGCCCACACAAAAGGCTGGCTCCTCAGTCTCTGCAGGGAAGGAATTGGAGCAGGGGCAAAGTCTAGCTTATCACAACATGTAGGTTGGGTTGTATCAAGGTAAAAAGTTCAGTGTAATGAAAGAGCATGGATCCTGTCTCTCTATTAGATCCAGGCCTGTACTGATCAAACACGTGGGGCTGCTGGGAAGTGTAGTTTTCCTAGACAGAGTGAGGATGAAGGATTCTAAACTCCATGGAATACAGAGGGCACCCCAGAATATGGAAGTGCGAATATAGCCCCAGGTCACCACACTTCCTTGAGGCACTATTGTTCTTGTTTAGTTGGTTAGTCATGTCTGACTTTTGGTGAACAACCCTATTTGGAATTTTCTTTGCCATTTCCTTCTCCAGCCCATTTTACAGATGAAGAAACTGGGAGAAATAGAGTTAAATGACTTGCGAAGGGTCACACAGTTAATAGGTATCAGAGGCCAGATTTGAATGCCGGTCCTTTTGACTCCAGGGCTGGCACTTGTTTCTTTTTCTTTTTCTTTTTCTTTTTCTTTTTCTTTTTCTTTTTCTTTTTCTTTTTCTTTTTCTTTTTCTTTTTCTTTTCCTTTTCTTTTCTTTTCTTTTCTTTTCTTTTCTTTTCTTTTCTTTTCTTTTCTTTTCTTTTCTTTTCTTTTCTTTTCTTTTCTTTTCTTTTCTTTTCTTTTCTTTTCTTTTCTTTTCTTTTGGTGAGGCAATTGGGGTTAAGTGACTTGCCCAGGGTCACACAGCTAGTAAGTGTCAAGTGTCTGAGGCCAGATGTGAACTCAGGTCCTCCTGAATCCAGGGCTGGTGCTCTATCCACTGAGCCACCTAGCTGACCCAAGGACTGGCACTTTATCCACTGTGTCACTTACTATAGGTTCTGGTAAAACCTAAGCCTTCATACAGAACAGCAGAGAGCCTGTCCTTCTCTCTCAGAGGGGATGGAAACAATGTTTTTAAAAAACTGCCTGGAGTATATTAATAAAAAATGATCCATCAGTGAAATTAATTTAAAAGACTTAAGCATTCATAGGGACTAACAAGTCTGCACCTGTTCATCTGACACCTTTTAATAGCTTTTTAAAAAAAATTCTCCTTCTTCCCTGAAGGTGCCTGCTTTGTGAATTGAGCAGTTAAATAAATGTAAGGTAGGAGAAAGACACGACTTGTTAATTAAAAACTCTGTTTGCTGTTTCAAAGTTATGAAGAGAAGAGCTTGGCAGAGCAATGGGAGATTGGCTGAGTTAGCTGAGAGGAGGAGACAGTGATTGGACTTTTAGTTGCTATGTAAAATCTCCTAGGGGGAGTGGAATAGGAACATATATTCATTAGCTTTCTCTTTTTACATTAAATTTAATTTTTTTCAGTCAACCACAATCTATCATCTATTCTTCTCTTTTTCCTGTTTCCTCAAATTGAGAAAGAAGGAAGAACAAAACTCCTGCTACAAACATTTCCCCATTGGCTATGCCCAAAAAAATAATGATAATCTTCATTGAGTCCATCATCTTTCTATCAGGACGTGGGTAGTTTGTTTCATCATGAGTCCTCATGGTTGCTCATTGTGTTGATCAGAGTTCCTAAGTCTTTCAAAATTGTTTGTCTCTACAATGTTGTTATTGCATAAATTGTTCTCTTGGCTCTACTCACTTCACTCTGTATCAATTCATACAAGTCTTCTCAGGTCATACAAGTTATTCAGAGATGTCCCCTTCATCATTTCTTACAGCACGATAATATTCTATTTTACATTCATGTACCCTAACTTGTTCAGTCATTCCCCATTAATGGGCACCCCAACCCCCTCCACCCAACCCAGTTTCCTATTCTTAGTCACTGAAAAAGGAGCTGCTATAAATATTTTTGTACCTGTGAGGCTTTCCCCTCTTTCTTTCATCTTATTGGGGTAGAGCCCTAGTAGTGGTATTACTAGGTCAAAGAGTATGCAGAGTTCAATTGCTTTTTCAGCATAGTTCTTTTGTTTTTCAGAGTGGCCAATAATGTGTTAATGTACCTGTTTTCCAGAATTTGTCGCTTTCCTTTTGTGAAAGCTTTTTCAATTCACCAGCTTTCTAGGCTTTCTTCTACCCTCCTTTCCTGGCACTCTGTTTATTTTGACATTGTGGCAGTTGACAACCTTCACTCTTGAAGTGCATAGAATCAAATATCTTTTAAAATCCTTTCTCCAAGGAATACTTTAATACAATCCAATCCAATTAATTTCATTCCAATAAACATTCATTAAGCTTCTACTTTGTGTAAGACAATAAGCTGGGTATACAAAGACAAAAGCAAAATGTTCCTTGCCCTCAAGAAGCTTACATTCTGGTGGACAGATAGAACATATATAGAAACAAATAGCATTCAATCAATCAACAAATATTTGTTAAGTACCTAGTAGGTGTGAGGTACCTAGGATACAAGGACAAAGAATGAACCAATCCCTACTCCCAATGAGTGAGCTTTATTCTAACGAAATAGAGAGAGGGGGTATCAAGATTAAATGGGAGGGGGAGTATCAAGACTTCTCTGATTAATGAGTGAGTGGGCCACTTTTACTCCTTCCCCACTAACTCCTCAATTTCCCAAACTACTTTGGGGATTGATGGTTACATCAACTTTCACCTTTTTAGTCTTGATTTGTCTAATGATCTATGTTTAAGAATCTATGTTTTAAAAAAGGAATCTATGTTATCTCATTAATTAATTAATTAGAATTTTTATTTTCCCAAATTACATGTAAAAACAAATTTTGACATCAATTTTTAAAAACTTTGTGTTCCAAATTCTCTTCCTTCCTCCCTACCCACCAAGAGCTCAAGCAATTCAATATAAGTTATACATGAGTAGTCATGCAAAACATTTCCACATTAGCCAAGTTGTGAAGGAAAACAGACAAAAACAAAACTTCAGATAAAAGAGCTAACAAAAAATTATGCTTCAATCTGTATTCAGATACCATCATTTCTTTCTCTGTAGGTGAATTGCATTTTTCATAAGTCTTTCAGAGTTGTCTTGGATCATTGTATTGCTGAAAATAACCAAGTCCTTCACAGCAGATGATCTTACAATATTGCTGTTATTTTGTATACAGTACTTTTCATTTTGTATCAGTTCATGTAGGTCTTTCCAGGTTTTTCTGATAGCATCCTGCTCATCATTTTTTAAATAGTAAATTACATTTATATAGTACTTTAAAGTGACATTTCCTTACAATAAACCCATGAGGTTGATTATTGCAACAACAATAATGGATAACATTTATATAGTACCTTGTACCTGACAAAGAATTTTCTTCACAATAGCCCAGCAAAGTAAGTACCATATGCTTTATCATCATAATCATCAATTAATCCTCATTAATCAATCCTTGTCATCATCCAATTATCATCAATCCATCAATAAATCAACTATCATCATCATCTTACATTGCTCTTAATTCTGCTTCAAAATTTTAAAACAGTTACTATCGCTGTGTTTCCCTCCATCCTATTTCCTCCCCATGATATTTACTCTATTTTCTATTTGATATACCTGTGTACCTGCGGTCATGTAAAAATTTCCCCGGGGGAAAAAAGGGTCTCAAGTGAAAAAGTTTAAGAAGCCTTGAAGAGCTACATTCTAGCCCTGGCTCTGTCATTAACTACTTGTGTGGCAGATGAACAAAATCATTTCACTTCCCTAGGCCTTGGTTTCCTAATTTTCCCAACAGAAATGACAACATTTATTCTCTACATCAAAAGGAGGTTGGATCTGATAGCCTCTAAGGTCCTTTCCTGTGCTAAGTCTATCATCCTATTAAGAGAGTTGTTGGGAGGCTCAAATCAAACAATCCAGAGAAAGCTGAAGTGAAATAGAAAGTTGGTTGAGGTAGAGGTGAAGTGAGAGCTGAAGTCTCTTCATTCTCAGCATTGTGCCTTTTAGGCTACGACGTGTTTCTTTGTGACTAATGTCAGGATGAACCAGCGAGAACAGAAACCTTTTATATGAGTGATGAGAACAGAGAAATAAATTCAGAATGTGTCTATTTAAATGTTGTCGAGGGAGTCAAAAACTAAAGTGAATTTAAACATTCCTTCAAAATTCATGGAGCTTCAATTAGATTAGGGGGAACTGGAGCTCTGTCCCAGGGCCTCTAAATTAAATCAGTGTCAGTAGCACTTGCATTCCTCCAGTCCATACAGGGGAAAACAAACTTAGCACCTGCTTAGTTAGTAAGACTAGTTAAAATAGGAAGCTTCCAGATGGACAAGATTCCTTGCCTGCAACCCTAGCCTGCCTTGGCTACCCATATACTAGGTGATTTCTTCCTGGCCCAGCCTTACTCTCCCTTAGTGACAGCTTCCTCAGTAGTGGCTGGTGTCCTTGTGTCTCTTTCTATCCTCTACAGGTCATGAAACCTTGTGTCCAGAGATCTGAGGTCTCTCCCTGGACTACCCATTCTTCTTGTTCAGTGATTATCCTGGTGTGCATTTTTAGTTCCTTTTGCTCCTATGCCAGATTTGCTAGTTGAAGCTTTGAAAATAACACCTTCAGAAATATGAGTGTAATGTTACCAACTTTCTATTGAAGAGACTAAAATAGAGTACCTCAGATTAAGAAACCATAATGAGGGTATGTAGTAATGCACATATCACAGGCATACAAAACTTTTGTTTACTTTCTCATCTTAAAGTATTTTTTAAAAGTTTTTATGAAAATGAACATAGGGGACAGCTAGGTAGTGGATAGAGCACTGGCCCTGGATTCAGGAGGACCTGAGTTCAAATCTGGCCTCAGCCACTTGACACTTACTAGCTGTGTGACCTTGGGCAAATCACTTAACTCTCATTGCTCCACAAAACAAAGAAACAAAGAAATAAATAGATAAATTAATAAATTAATAAATGAACAAATAAATAAATGGATATATGCATATATACATATTTATACACACATACATACACGTATATACACACACACATATACATGCATGTCTTATTCTTCCCACTGAATCCATCACCTCTCTATCAGGAGGTAAATAGTATGTGTCATTGGTCCTCTGGAATCATGGATGGTTATTGCATTGATCATAGTTCTTACAGCTTTCAAAGTTATAACTTTTTTTGTTTGCCTTTACTTTTTCTTTTCTTTTTTGCAGGGCAATGAGGGTGACTTGCCCAGGGTCACATAGCTAGTAAGTGTCAAGTGTCTGAGGTCAGATTTGAACTCAAGTTCTTCTGAATCCAGGGCTGGTGCTTTATCCACTGTGCCACTTAGCTGCCTGTTGTTTGCTTTTACAATTGTTATCGTTATTACATAAATTGTTCCTCTGGTCTAGCATACCTCACTCTGCATATCTTCATGCAAGGCTCTCTATGTCTCTTTGAAATCATCTCTTGCCTCATTTCTATCAGCACAAAAGTATTCTATAATATTCATGTACCATAATTTGTTCAGCCATTACCCAATTAATAAACATCCCTTTTGTTTCCATTATGTTTTTTGCTATCTCAAAAAGAGCTGCTATACATATTTTTGTATAAATACTACCTTTTCCTCTTTCTTTGATTTCTTTTGGTTATAGGTCTAAAAGTGGCATAATTGGGCCAAAGGGGATGTTTAGTAGCTTTTTGTGTATATTTCCAAATTGCTTTTTGGAACAGTTATACCAATTCATAGGTCCACTAGAAATGGATTGATGCCCTCCCCACCCCCCAACATTTGTCATTTTGCTTTTTTGGGGCTGTCTGCCAATCTGATGGGTTTTGGGTGGAAATTCACAATACTTTTAATTGGTGTTTCTTTACTTAGTGATTTGGAGGATTTAAAAATGTGGCTATATATGTTATATAGACATATAGAATATTTATGAAAAGTAAAAATTCACCTTAGTTATTGATTTTCCCTTGTATTGGGCCAATACATATTATATGCCCTCTGGTATCAACAGAGGCCCATTCCAGATTTCAGGACCTGGGTTCTAGCCAGGATTTTTGAATGATTGCAAGGAAGAATGTAAAACAATTAACCAAAGCTATCTCTGTTAAATAGGTGCATGTGTCATTAGCATATCCATCCATAGCCCAGTATGGCTACTCTCCAGGATTTATCAATCAATAAATCAATCAATCAATCAATTAATTAATCATCAAGCATTTACTAAACCTATGCTAGGTATTGAGCATACACATGTAAGAAATGAAACAATCCCTATTTATAGGGTCTACATTTTCAATTTAGAATTCCATAGATAATAATCTGAAGTAGTGATAATTTCCCCCACAAAACGTTCAAATTAAAAGGGACCTCAGAGGTCATCCAGTAAAACCCATAGCTAAATGGAAACAATTTAGTCTCTTTTCCACATAACAACCTTTCCAATACTTGAAGAAGGCCATTATGTTCCGTCTAATTCCTCTCTTTCTCAGGCTAATGATCCTCAGTTACTTCATCTGTTCTTTAGGTTCTCAGATGACACAGTCTCCAGGCCTTTCATTGCCTAGCAGCCCTCCTCTGGATGTGCACAAGTTTGTCAACATCCTCATGACAATGTGGCATCAAGAGCCATACACGACAATGCACTGGTTTGGTCTGACTAGTGAAGAATACAGCAGGGTCCCAACATTTTCTAGCCCATGCAGGCCCTCTGATACAGCTACGGCACTACAGGGTCTATGCACCGAAGAGATTAAAGAAAGTGGAAAAGGACTCTGTGGACAAAAATATTACAAACAGTTCTTTTTATTAGTACTCTTTTCCATAAACTTGAAACTCAGAGGGTGTCACTCAAGTGGGGAATGACCAGACAAGCTATGGCGTGTGAAAGTGATGAAATATTCTTGTGCCCTAAGAAATTACGAAATAGATAGTTTCAGAGGAAAATGGGAAGTCCTCTATGAACAGTTGCAGACTACACTGAGCAGAACGAGGAGGATGGACAATTTATACAGTAATGACAACATTATAGAGAAAAACAATTTTGCAGGACTTTAAAACCGATCTATTCAGTGATAAACCCTGAGAGTTGACATATCTAAAATGCAGAAAGAGACATAATTTTTGGACGTGGCCAATGTGGGAATTTGTTTTGTTGGACTATGCATATTTGTTATGGTATTTTTCTTTTAAAAAATTGTTCAGGGGCAGCTAGGTGGCTCAGTGGATAGAGCACTGGCCCTGGATTCAGGAGGACCTGAGTTCAAATTTGACCTCAGATGTTTGACACTTACTAGCTGTGTGACCCTGGGCAAGTCACTTAACCCCAACTGCCTCACCAAAAAAAAAAAAATTGTTCAGTTGAAGGCAGTGGTCAGTACAAGGGAGAGAGAATAAATACTTGTTAAAAATGTATTTGAAAAATATATTAAAAGAATTCTGTGGGACCGCAGGATCATAGATTTAGAACTGGAAGGGACCTCTGAGTGGGATTTAGATCAGCTCTCTCATTTCATTAAGAAACAAATTAGAGGGGGCAGCTAGGTGGTGCAGTGGATAGAGCACCGGCCCTGGAGTCAGGAGTGCCTGAGTTCAAATCCGGCCTCAGACACATAACACTTACTAGCTGTGTGACCCTGGGCAAGTCACTTAACCCCAATTGCCTCACTAAAAAAAAAAAAAAAAAGAAACAAATTAGAGATGTTAAATTACTTGTCAAAAACCATACAAGTAACAATGGGGAGAGCTGTTGGAATCTCAGTTCTCTTTTCATGATACTGTGCTGCTTCTATAAAGTTTCTTGTTCTAAATACCCTGTCTCCCTTAATGTAGTGAAAGATTGTTGGGTTTTGTTTTGTTTTGTTCTGTTTTTGGCTGTTGCCCCTCACTTTACCTTACTGTAGTTTACATACCCCTTGGACTCATATTGAACCTTGTTCCACCAAAACCTTCAGAATTCATTCATTCATTAAATAGGAATCCTTCCTAGGTACACAGGGAATCTGCTACAGAGATATGCAAAATATATCCCTCTGAAAAGGTTTTGCCCTGGAGGGAGATAAAAGATGTAACTAACAATAATTGCCAGAGTGGAAAAACAAAACAAAGCAGGATGACAATATGGGAACTGTTACAAGGCAGTTGTAGTGAAGAAATGGGATAGACAACAAGTCACAGAATCACAGAGGGAGGCCTCAATGGTCATTTAGCCCGGTGGTGTCAAACTCAAACAGAAACAGGCCACTAAGCCGTACATAAGGATCCCTGGGGGCTGCATATTAACTTAGAAAATCACATATTAATACTATGTTCTATTGTATTTTCATTTATTTTGTTAAACATTTCCCAATTATATTTTAATTTGGCTCCCTCCTTACTCAGGAGTGTTGTGAGTTGCAATTGCTGCCTGCTGGCTGATTGCTTGACACCTCTGATCCAACCTAACCAACCCACTAAGTGGAATACTTTCCCCGTCATCTCTCACAAAAGGTCACCCAACCCATGTTGAAAGGCCTGTAATGAGAGGGAGGCAAGATGGCTCATTCTGCTTTTGGACAGATCTAATTGCTAGAAAGTTTTCCCTTATAGTGAATAAAAATTGGCCTTTCTGTGACTTCTACCTTTTGGCAGTTATAGATATAAATAATTCTGCTCTAAGGGGCTATGCATAGCAAGCACCATCCCTTTTCAAAGAAGCATAGATTCAGAGCTTGAAGGGACCTTAGAGGCTACCAAGTCCAACCTTCTCATTTTGGAGATGAGAAAACTAAGACTGAAAAAGATTAAGAGGCTTGCCCAGGATCACATGGCTAATAAGTGCCAGAGGTGGGATTTGAACTCAGATCTTCCTGAGTCCAAGTACAGAACTTTATTTGCTGTGCGACATGGCAACCCTTTAGATAAGTGACCTAGGAGTTTGGGAAGCAAGAGATGACTATGCACTAGGGAGTTTTTAGGGCTGGATATGCATAGACTGAGGGAAGGAGAAGCCTGGGGGGAAAGATGTGTCAGGAGTTTTCTCCTTGGTAGCCCTCCCAAGTGCAGTAGCTTTCCTTCTACATAAGCACTGAGATAGCCCCATGTATTGTCCCCTCACATTCTCCCCCTTCAATGGGGGCTATAAAAAGCACCCTTGGCTATGAAGGCTCTGCTAGAAGGATGCAGCTTACAAATTAATATTTAGGCCACTGGAAAATCAATATACTCTCTATCAAGGAAATAGTCCTGTTATCTTGCTTTTATTGCATCCATTTCAGGGACAAATGGAAGCTTTCATATTGGATGTTATCTGTTCTCTTTCAGCACATAGCTTGTGATAAAAAATGATGGTATAACACCCCAAATATCCTACTGGCATAATTTTCCAAGTTGTGCTTGCCTGGGAGGCTGAAAGAGATATTTTACTCTTTGAACACAATGGGTCTAAGGCAATTTTGAAATCTTGCTTCCCTCTCCCTTCTCTGCCATTGACCTTCTTTTGAGAAGCCAGATGTTGGATATGTTCTAGGATGGGGAAATAAGAACAGAAAGACAGGTCCAGACAGAATGAAGGTGCGGGGGGCAGGAAGAGATGAGGAGCTGTGTTCTTGGAGATCAACTAGAGAACTGATGAGGCTAAAGCAAAACTTTTTTTGAAGAGAATTTTATTTTCCAAAATATATGTAAAAACAAAATGTTAGCATCAATTTTTTAAAAAACTTTGTGTTCCAATTTCTCTTCCCCCCTCCATTCTCACACCCCACCCACAAGAACTCAAGCAATTCAATATAAGTTCCATGAGTAGTCATGGAAAAATTCCCATATTAGCTAGTTGTGAGAGAAAACAGTCAAAAAAACCAAAACTTCAGATTAAGGAATAGTCAAAGAGGACTATCAGTTCTTTCTCTGCAGATGGACTGCAATCTTCATAAGTCCTTCAGGGTTATATTGGATCATTGCCTTGCTGAAAATAACCACATGCTTCCCAGCAAATCATTCCCCACTATTGCTGTTATTTTGTATACAGTACATTTCACTCTGCTTCAGTTCATTAACAGGATACTATCAGAAAAACCTGGAAAGACCTACATGAACTAAAGCAAAACTTTTGAAAGAGAAACCCATAGGGCAGTTAGGTGGTGCAGCAGATAGAGCACTGGCCCTGGCATCAGGAGAACCTGAATTAAAATCTGGCCTCAGACACTTACTTGCCTCTGGTCAAGTCACTTAACCTCAACTGCCTCCCAAAAAAAAGAAAGAAGGGAAGAAAGAAAGGAAGAAAGGAAGGAAGAAATAAAGGAAAAAAAGAAGGAAGAAAGGAAGGAAGAAAGGAAGGAAGGAAGGGAGGGAGGGAGGGAGGAAGGAAGGAAGGAAGGAAGGAAGGAAGGAAGGAAGGAAGGAAGGAAGGAAGGAAGGAAGTCCAGAGTTATACAGGGGAGAGAATGGAGAGAAACTCAGCTTGTTAAATCTGAAAAAAAAAGTTGAGAGAGGAAAGTGGTTAGAGAGATAGGGTAAAAGGGAATTTCTCAGACTTGGGTCCTCAAGAACCCAGAGAGAACGTCAGCTACTTGAAGGTCAACAAGATTAGAGGACAATTAAATGAGTAGCCAAACTGAAGAAAAGGGATTTCTGAGGCTAAGGAAATGAACCTGCTAGCATGTTCAGTTGCTAGCTTCTTTCCTAGCTGATAGCAGCTTCACATGATAGAGATTTGGTCTACATAGACTTTTTCCAGTTCTAATTACTATTCAGCAAACCAGCAGCATTCTGCGGGTATTTTGAATGGACTAATAGGATGAAGGGACCAATGGGATTCAGAGTCATGGTGGATGTAACATTTGTGGGGTTGTATGAGTATCATGTGTGGTAGGCCTTGCCTGAAGGCTTTGACTAGTCTTACCAGATGGGGCAAAACTATAATCTAGAAGTGGAAAGAGATGGCTGGAAGTTGATTTTTGTTTCTGAAGTTTTCACCTTTTTAAAAAAAGGCTTCTCTACAGTTGTTTTCAGCAGTGAGAGAGGCCCATGAGTTTGGAGCTGACAGAGATACTATCTATCATTCACTGCTTTTCCAGCTTAACTGGAATGTTGAGGTCTTGGGAAATTGGGCTTATTCCTTTGAAATCTTCATGACAGGTTTTCCTAGACACTCTGACTAGGCTTTAGGCTACTTCATGGTACTGAGTGTGGGATCTCCCTCCAGGGAACAACCTGGCTGGACAGCAGTTTCCTGACAGTGGTAGGGGCAAGAAGGGAGAGGTAGCAGCCTGAGTCTCTAAACACATTATTCAGTGAGTGACCCATCTTCTTGGGCAAGGTTCCACCCCAATTGGAGGAGGGTACATACCCTTCCATAGAACTTCTATAAAGATAAGTGCCCCAGAAGACCACCACAGAAGAGGGTTCCTATGGGCAGGATTATCAGAGAGGGTTCAGATTGCTGCCAGGAGCAGGGTGATTGAGCTGAAGATAATGACCTTAGTGACTAATAAAATGTCTCATAGTATTTGATCAGCTAGCTCAAACTAGGTCCACACCTTCACCTCACTTCCTGTCCATGAGCCCCATCTTTCCAAGTCCCTTTTTTGTATTTTTTCCCTCTTTAGAATGCAAGTTCCTTGAGAGCAGGGACCATATTGCTTATATTTCTTTTTTAAATAATAACATTTTTATTTATAGTTTTGAGTTCCAAATTTTATCCCTCCTTCCCTCCCTCTCTTCCCCCTCCCTGAGGCAGCAAGCAATCAGATGTGTGCTATACATGTGCAAGTATGTAAAACCCAACCGGCTAATAGGAAAAGCCCCGAGGAAGCTCTAAAGCACCTGACAAGGAGCCTATTACCCTGTCAGAACAAGACCAGAATTAACAACCCTGAACCCCTTTTCCTACTGGTGGAGGGTTTGAATATCAACTAGCCTCCCCCCATTAACATGAACCAACCCTACTTTCTAGGCCTAGTTTCCTTGCTCCATGCTGCCAATGCCTGGTCCTGCTAGACACAGATAACCCTATAAAAACCCACCTGACACTGGTGGTTTGAGGGGAGAGGGCTTATTCCCTCAGGACCTCCAGGAGGGTGCCCAGATCTGCACCCTTGCTCCTCTCCAGTGGACCTGTTTCCATTATTCTCACTGACTTCCCTTCACTTTGGGAACTTCTCTCCTCTATAAAGCTGTTGGGTTTTTTTTTTTTTTTTTGTTGTTGTTGTTTTTACTGTCTTATTGTGAGGTCTGTGCTTCCCTATTGGTATTCTGAACCTCCCAAAGTCTGTTAAGGACATAGGCATTACTGAGACAATAGCCTCTTTTTTTCTTTTAATTACTTATAGGTATACAACATTTATGTCCCCAAGGACATAAGTAGTACAAGTGTTATTATCTCTGTTCTTCAGATAAGGAAAATGGCTCCCAGGGATGCAGTGATTTGTCTAAAGTCAGAGGGCTGAGCAAGGACATTATTTGCAAGATTTAGAGGTATGGGATCATTTAGTCCATCTCCCTTCATTTTACAGCCAAGGAAACTGAGGCTCAGAGGAGTTAAATAATTTGCTGAAGGTCATACTAATGGGTGCTTGAATCCCGGTCTTCTAATTTCAAGGTTAGTATTCTTTCCATTGTGACACCCTGTCTATGGGGACTGTGGTACATTGAGCAGGACCCAGACATATTTAATTTAGGGTTGGTCTCTGATGTGGTCTGTACAGGGGATTGCTGGTAAATGTTTAACGACCAACTCTGAAAAAAATGTACACAGTTTAAAACTTAATACATTATTCATATTTTCTTCACTATTTTGTAGAAGTCTAGACAATTAGGAAAACAAGAAATTAAGCCCTGATTTGTAGCATTTTATGATTTCTGAGGCATAAAAGTTCATACTGAAAAGTTAATAATCACTTTCTAGAGTCAGTTCAAGCTAACTCCAGCACATTCTTGGGTATAGATGGATCAGTCAATCATCCAGATAGGACAGCAAGGTGGTACAGTGCATAGAGCAATGGCCCTGAAGTTGGGAGAACCTGAGTTCAAATCTCACCTCAGACACTAGCTGTGTGACCCTGGGCAAGTAACTCAACCCCAATTTCCTTAAACATCTGGGTCCGATGGCTCTGGAGGAGAGAGTGAGGCTGGTGACCTTAACTTACTTAAAAAAAAATCTAATTCAGTGTAAGGTATGACATTACCCTGAACCTTCTAAGGACAAACAATAACAACAACATCCAGATATATGATCTTAGGAATATAGGATCAACCAATCACTTGATCAAGCTAGCTAGGTGGTACATTGTTAGAATGCCAGGTCTGGAGACAGGAAGATTCATTGTCAGTTTAAATATGGCCCCAGGTACTTACTAGCAGTGTGACACTGGGCAAGTCATTTAACTCTGATTGCCTCAGTTTCCTCATCTGTAAAATGAGCTGGACAAGGAAATGGCAAATTACTTCAGTATTTTTAATCCTAAATGGGGTCACAGAGAGTTGAACATGACTGAACCACAATTGCAACTACAATCACAATCACAGCCACAACCACAACCACAAATTTGCCTTTCCCTTCACAAACCAGGAAGGCATAAATGCTGGAAGGCAGAGGAGTTGAAATCACTGAGTCTGTTCTTTGCATCTTGCATTGACATGGACTCTTTTTAAAAAATTATAAAAGTATGTTATTATTTTCCAGTTACATGTAGAGATAGTTTTCAACATTTATTTTTATAAGATTTCTAGTTTCAAATTTTTCCCCCTCCCTCTCTTCTCTCTGCCCTCCCCAAGACAGCAAGTATAAGGAAATAGGTTATATGTGTACAATCACATTAGACATATTTCTGCATTAGTCATGCTGTGAAAGAAGAATCAGAGCATAAAGGAAAAACCTCAAAAAAGAAAAACAGCACCAAAAACAAAAGAAAAAGTATGGTTCAATCTGCATCCATTTTCCACAGTTTTTTTTTTCTGGATTTGTAAAGCATTTTCCATCATGAGTCCTTTGGAACTATCATGTGCTGTTGTATTGCTGAGGAGAATCAAGTCTATCATAGTTGACCAACACATAATGTTGATGATACTGTGTACAATGTTCTCCTGGTTCTGCTCATCTCACTCAGCATCAGTTTATGCAAGTCCTTCCAGGTTTCTCTGAAATCTGTCTGCTCATCGTTTCTTACAGCAAAATAGTATTCCATTATATTCATATACCACAATTTGTTCAGCCATTCCCCAATTGATGGGTGACCCCTCAATTTCCAATTCCTTACCACCACAAAAAGAGCAGCTATAAATATAAAATGCTCTAAATATAAAAAATATATATAAAATGCTCTAAATCACTATTGATTAGAGAAATGCAAATTAAAACAATTCTGAAGTACTACCTGACACCTGTCAGATTGGCTAATATGATGAAAAAGGAAAATAATAAATGTTGGAGAAGCTGTGGGAAAATTGGAACACTAATGCATTGTTGGTGGGGTTGTGAACTGATTCAACCATTCTGGAGAGCAATTTGGAATTATGCCCAACGGGCTATAAAGCTGTGCATACCCTTTGACCCAGCAATACAACTATTAGGACTTTTTCCCAAAGAGATCATAAAAAAGGGAAAAGGATCCACATGTACAAAAATATTTATAGACACTGACTCTTAATGAGGAGCAGACCATAGTCCTGGACTCCATGCCCTCTGGAAGAGACAATAGTTTCCAATTAACTATAAATCTGGAAAAATCCAGAGGTAATTCAACTAGAAAATTGATCAGCATTCATTCTTATCAGCACTATTTCTATTCTTACCAGCATAGAATTATAAATTTGGAGCTAAAAAAGACTCTAGAGGTCAAGTCCAATCCCTTTATTTGATAAATGAGGAAACTAAGGCACAGAGAACTTAAATGACTTTCCCAGGATCATAAAGCTAGTAAGTATCTGGGATGGGATTTGAACCTGTGTCCTCCTGCATTCTTCCCCAAAATATATTATACCATGGTTCCATTGTGATTATTACCTTAGTTTTCAGTGTAGCCTCACTACTGTCCCCATCATTATCATATATACCTTATCGCCAACCACAAAAAAGTTACCATTATCACTAAGATTGAACAATGGGCCTGGAGTCAGGAAGCAATGGGCCAGGAGTCATAAGTTCAAATCCAGCCTAAGACACTAGCTGTGTGACCCTAGACAAGTCATTTAATTGCCTCTGTTTCCTCATCTGTAAAATGAGCTGGAGAAGGAAATGACAAAGCATTCCAATATCTTTACAAAGAAAACCCCAGACGGGGTCATGAAGAGTTAGTTACTCCTGAAATGACAGAACAACAAAAAACTTCACCTATCAACACAATGATAAAACTATCACCCATATTCTGTCATTATCTGCAACAATACTATTTCACTCTTACCATTACTATGATGCTTTTGTAAGTGATGGCAATGATAAAGATGCTGATTCCTAACCATCATATTCCTCACCACAACCACTACTATCACTAGTTCAATCATTATGTGTTTTTTTTTGGGGGGGGGCAATTGGGGTTAAGTGACTTGCCCAGGGTCACACAGCTAGTAGCTCCCTTCTCCACCAGAGTCCTCACGAAAGAGAGTGAATCAGAGCACCAGGCTCCCCCTTCTTCCTACCACTAGCAAACGTCACTTCCTGACACCAAAGAAAAGATGCATGGTCTTGTCCTCAGAGACCTTCACCTCATAGTGGAGCTTTTCTACAGTAAGTCTCCAGCAGGTGGCATCATTACAATCATTACACAACTTGATTTAGATGCAAAATAGCTGAGGTTCAGAGGTGAGAGATATGGGAACCCTGACTTATCAGAAGATTGACTAATAAATGTATATTATTGGTGGGGGCTGTAATGAAATCGGATCTCATTTTTTTTTTTTTTTAGCTGCTCACTGAAGTGTCTCTGGTTTCCTATGGCTGGGAAAAAAAGGCAGCATGAACATTTTTCAGGGTCTGTTTATGAGAAGTTCCAGCTTCATGAAGGCAAATCCAAGAAAGCTTTTGGGTACCATTAAACACAGGCTAATGGTACTGTGCTGGGATTTCTCAACTCTACATTTGTTTCTAGTTTAGATGTGATATGGATAAAGGGATTCTAGTGAACTAGTTTCCAGGCTTGGTCCCTCACCTATTGATCTCTCTCAGTTTTGGAAAGGTGTTTGGAAATATGGGATTCTTCACCCTTGGTGATTGGGTAGAAGCTGTTGGGAAGAATTGGGGCTTTAGTTTGGTATCCTTACCTCTGCAAATATAAAATCTGCTCAGGGAGTAGAGGCAGTGGGATGGATGAGATGACTGTTGGAAATCCCCTAAAGTGACATGACAGTTGTCCACATGCCTTTCTCAAGCAGCACTGATCTTATCCTTGGGTTAAGAAGGAAATAGTGGTGGCTTTATTAGAGTTCTTAACAGTTTTCTTTGCTGACTGTCAGTCACTCTATCCAGTGATTTCTTTAGTCCTTTTCCCCCTCTTCTCAATGCCCCAAATACACCCCACCCCATTTCAATTTCCTCAAACAATCTATCCTGCTACTTCCAAGCATCAAACAATCATAGATGTAGCATTGGAAAGGACATTGAAGGTCAGAGTGAGGAAACTCAATGTTTAGGGTCAATGAGCTAGTAAGTATTTGAGACGAGATTCTAATCCATTTCTTCCTGATTCTGGGTACAAAATCCCATTCATCATGCTTTTGAGAAGATTGAGGTTACTTGAAAGGAACTCCCTTAATTTTTCTTTTCCAGTCCTCAAGATTTTTCAGTCTCTCCTTCTTCTCTCCTTGATCTGGTAGCTTTTCTAAGATATTGATCCTATTCCCTTTTTGACCTCCAAGAACTTGCTCCAACAATCATCCCCTGCATCTTTAATTTATTCCTTTCCTTGGGCTCTTTTCCATTTGCTTATAAAAAAGCTCAGATCTCTCCAATCATATATATATATATATATATATATATATATATATATATTTTTTTTTTCCCCCTTCTACTCCATTCATATGCTTTCTCTCAGGACCAAACTACTTGAAAAAATTGTCTATACTCTGCGTTTCTATGTCTCTACCTTCTTTCCTTAATGTCTTATGTCTAGTTTCTGTTCCCATCATGTTCCTGAAATGGATTTCTCAAGGTTTATCAATAACCTTGCTAATGACCAAATCTAGTGAGCAATTTTGCCCCCAGCCCTGGCCTTGGAGAAATTGGCACAGGCCTCAACTGTCCATTCATTGCAGATGGTTTTGCTGTGTCTTGGGGCATCTGGAATTCAGTCCTCATATGGCAGAATCTTGAACCCTTCATCATCCTGGTTGTAATCTTCTCTCTATATTCTAGGTTTTCAATGTATCTTCTAACTTTAATTCTGTGATTCTATGAAGTACCTACTGGTTGAGTGTAGTGACTAGTATACATGCTAGGGAAGAAAAAAAAATTATTTAAGATATATATAGTATAGTACCTGTCCTCATGGGGCTTATAATCTAGTAGAAGGATGTGACTGCAGTTTCCAAGTGTTGACATCTGACCATTTTGTTGCTAGCCACATAAACAGGATAAAAGTAGCAATATGGTCAAGCAGGAGAAAGACTATGATCTTTAGACTTATTTTTTAAGCCTGCACAGATTCTTTTGCATGAAAAGACCCAAAATATTTTGGGGGCCTGGAAAGACTGTTGTGGGTCAAACCTATGAAGCATTTTGGCGTTTCTTTGTTATATCTCCCCCCTTGTATCACAATGAATTTGAGGAATGGGATCTAGATTAAGGAATTAAGGAGTTAAAAGGTTTTTTTTCTAATCTTGGAATAGGAAGTTGGGGCAGAGGGATTTATCACTGGTGAGCCGGATATTAAGGTTTAAAACAGATCTAATGTCTGTGGGATCTACTTAGCTAACTGTTCTATGTTCCAAAGAGGTTAGCCTCAGAATGCAGACTCTCCCATTCACTTCACATAGTGAAGGCTATTATAGCTAAATCTCTGAGAACAGATAGATGCATTGAATTGTTGTTGTTCAGTTGTGTCTGATTCTTTGTGACCCCATTTTGGGGTTTTCTTGGCAAAGATACTAGGCTGGTTTGCCATTTCCTTCTCTAGCTCATTTTATAGATAAGGAAACTGAGGCAAAATGGTTAAATGACTTGCCCAGGGCCCCACAACTAGTAAGTATCTGAGGCCAGATTCGAATTCAGGAAGATGAGTCTCCCTGACTCCAGGCCCAGTGCTCTATTTACTATGCTCCCTGGGTGCCTCATAGAATGGAATATCTAAAGGCTTTTCCTCCAACCTGAAAGGAGGTATGTGAAATGCCCGATTCCCTAAAAGATCTTGAGCTTAACCCCTTGAAATCTAAGTTATAAGACAGATGGGGAAGAAGTGGCCTCTCTAAGGGACAGCTAGGTAGCGCAGTGGATAGAGCTCTGGCCCTGGAGTCAGGAAGACCTAAGTTCAAATTTGGATTCAGACACTTAACACTTACTAGCTGTGTGACCCTGGGCAAGTCACTTAACCCCAATTGCCTCACCCCCCCCAAAAAAATGGTCTCTCTTTTCTTAGAGCTGAAAACTCTAGTTAAATCTAGAAGCTGGAAGCAAAGAATCTCTATGACCAAATGATCAGGAGAACCTTAGCTGAGAGATACAATAAGACCAGAAAGAACACCATTCTCAGTGTCCATGTGAGACCAATCGGGAGAAATGCCTTGTAGGGCCATTCGGGTGGCAGAAACCACATGCCTGGCAGATACTATATGCCACCTAGGGTGAACATAATGCCATCCTCAGAAGATAGCAGTGAAGAGGGTTACTTCTCTACATGTGCCATGGCTACATATGTTCCCTATGTATGTCCACTCTCTCTCACTAGTGGTATATGAATTTGTGAGAGAGTTATGCTGGGTTTATGGGGGAAAGGGTCTATTGCTTTCCTGCTATATTTCATTAAATGCTTTTCTTTGACTCCTAGTTGACTGGAAAACCAAATACATTAGTGGGAGACAGTGAGCTTTGTTTTTTTTTTTTTCATATAAATATTTTATTATTTTCCAGTTACATGTAGAGATAGTTTTCAACATTTTTTTTTTAATTTTATTTTTTTAGTGAGGCAATTGGGCTTAAGTGACTTGCCCAGGGTCACACAGCTAGTAAGTGTTAAGTGTCTAAGGCCAGATTTGAACTTAGGTACTCCTGACTCCAGGGCTGGTGCTCTATCCACTGCGCCACCTAGCTGCCCCATAACATTTGTTTTTATAAGATTTCTTGTTTCAAATTTTTCTCCCTCCCTCCCCTTACTCCTCCCCTCCCCAAGACAGCAAATAATCTGATATAGGTTATATACGTATAATCACATTAAACATATTTCTGCATTAGTCATGTAATGAGAGAAGAACCAGAGCAAAAAGGAAAAACCTCAAAAAATAAAAACAATAACAATAACAACAAATAGAAATAGTATGGTTCGATCTGCATCCAGATTCAACAGTTCTTTTTTTTTTTTCTGGATTTGAAGAGCATTTTCCATCATGAGTCCTTTGGAACCATCTTGTACCAGTGAGCTTTGGTTTTTGAGCAGGTAAGGGCCCAGAGTACCTGAAACTACCCAGAGAAACTGAACTCTCTGGGAGAACTTTGGGGGAGAAACTATGTGTAAGTCTTGGTGGTGGAGCACACATCCGTATGTTCTACCTTATGTGAAAAGGAACAGGTATGGGTTTTTTTTGGCCCCAGGGAGTAGGAGTAGGAACAGGAACAATGGGTGACAGTTACAGAGAGGTAGATTTTGCCTTGATGTACAGAAAAAAAATCCTAATAATAGAGCTTTGTAAAAGTGAAATGACTTGCCTTAGCAGGTAGTAACTGCCTTTCACTGGGTCTTGAAGTGGAGGGTGGAGGATCATTTGGGGATATTTGTAATAGAAATTTCTGCTTAATGGTATTGGAATATTTGCTCTTTGAAGTCCTTTCCAACCAGAGGCTCATAGATTTTCTTTTTAGACTGGAAGCTGGGTTTTTCTTTTTTTTTTGCCTTTCCCCTCCATATTGCATTTGAATTGGAGAAAGTTATTTTCAGCATTAAGAAATACTTGTAAAGTATTAAATGAGCAGTAATCTTTGACAAGTTTTATGAAATATTGCTTGCATCACTCTGCATTTTGGGCAATTGTGATTTCCATTTGTCCATGTGGAACTGTATATGATCTTGTCACACTATTTTGAGACTTTATCCTTCCTTTATAGCATTTCAAAAGCAAGTGAAAGGACAATACTTTTGTCTCCCTGGAACCTCAGAATGCTGTTCTTGATTTTGGGACAAGGACAAATGTATTCAAAACACACTTTACCATTTATTTTTAAGCTTTTCTTTTTCTTTTCTTTTCTTTATTTGTGGGCAGAGAGAGTGAATGGAAGACTTTCCGTGGTTCTTCAAAGAGAGAGACTTCTAGAGGTAATAAATAATGCTTTCTTCTTTTGGTTGATAAAAAAAATACAATTCTTTATGTTAATCTCATCTTGACCAGAGACAACAAGTGATTATAGGAAGCTACCAAAAGCCAAAGAATATGTCATGTTCAATCTTGGCTTGTGGTTTTTATGTAGCCGATTCATATGGATTCCAGTTATAAAAACCAAAGTCATAAAATGTCAGCCAGAGCTGGATATAGCTCTGAATAAAAAGTTAATGAAAGGCAAACTGCTGACAGATGATTTCTAGAAGGCTTCTGGATCTTTAGTATGGAGTAGGTAAGAACTAAGTCATCTCAGAACAACTGGATTTGGTCGTTGGGGTTGAACTTTCACTATATGATATGTTCTCTACTTGGGCCTAAATGGATTGAGATTAAGGAGTTAAGATCTCTTCTTTTCTCTCCTAGCTTTGAAATTTTATGTTTTTGTGATTTTTAAGGCTACACTTCCATCCTTCTCCCCTCCCCCTGTTCCTCTCTTCCTAGAAGCAGTGAGATTGAGAAGTGAGGGAAATAATTTAGTTTGGGCACCATTAACTCTGTTGGCTAATAGTGACTCTTACTTTCATATCCTCAATATCATAGCTCCATTGTTATGCTGCTGAAACTTAGTGTGCATCTCCTCTCTCTTGATTCTTTTTTTGTCTTCTTTCTTTTCCTTTCAGTACTCAAGATGGTGGTTAGCTAATCTAATAAATGAATCCTTGCTTATGTGTGTGTTTGCTAAATTATTTGGGGCTAGGCTATACTTTTTTTTTTTTAATTTTTCAGGGTAATGAGGCTTAAGTGACTTGCCCTGGGTCACACAGCTAGCAAGTGTCAAGTGTCTGAGGTCAGACCCGAACTCAGGTTCTCCTGAATCCAGGGCTAGTGCTCCATCCACTGTGCCACCTAGCTTCCCCCCTAGGCTATACTTTCTAAATTATTATTACTTATATATTAATGGCTATTTATATAATAATGACTATTGCACCTGTTTAGGCAGTGTTTATTACTAATTAATATTGAATATCAGTAAAGTATTGACCATGTGGCATTTAAAACAAGCAGAAAAGCCCCAGTGCCATATTGTCTCTGAGAGCACACGTGACCTACCTGCCTACCCTGTCCTAAGAGGAGAGTGCTCACCAACTGGCAGCAGGTTCAGGAAGCCCAGAAAACTAAGAGGCTTGTGACCTTTGTGTGGTCTTGGCTTTTATCTTCTTTTGATAGAGATGGGTCGTTACACACTGACCAAAGCTAATTGGCTAGCATGATTCAATTCCATTGGTTGACATGACTTGAAGATGGTCTATATTAAAATGAGCTGTACAATGACATCACTATGTAATGACCTAATGGGAGAGACCCTTGGGCAAAGTGTGAAGTTTAGTCTTTTGGTGTGGTATAATCCCATCACTTCAATTTATCTAGACAAAAGAATCAATTTCCATTCATTGGGCTCACCCTGAACAGGACTAAAACTTCCTCCTAAGAATTGAACCCTCTGAAGGGGGAGAAGGGCATGGAGAAAATTGAAACCGGGTCTCTAGGTCTCCAAGAAATTAGTAATTAATAATTATTTTCTCACATGTGCCAATGAGTGCTGAGTCTTGAGTTACATTTAAAAAAATTTTAAACAGACCTTTTGGAAACAAAAGATCTTTCTACTAACCTCCCATCCACCTTTTGTTGTATAACCTGGAGGAGTGACTCTCATGGTAAGAATTTTAGGCACAGTGTCAGGTTAATGTGGAGAAACTTTTGGGTGTGCAGATTTTTTTTTTTTAAAGCACTCATTACAAAATCATAAGAACTGCATGGGCTGCCATCTACTTTATGTTCAAGGACAGCTTGGACTAGTCATGTTCCTGCTTTGTCTACATATTTCTCTGGTTATCTCCAGGGAAGTTGAAATGCCCTTTGGGTTTGTGACCATTGCCTAACCAGAAAGAAGGTACTTAGTGCCATCTTATCAGGCTGCCAGTGAGGTTTTAGGCTGCCATTTCCAAAGTAGTGAATCTCAAAGGCAGTGTCACCAAGACCTGTGGGGCTGATGGGAGTAGCTCTCCTTGTGCCACACTCTTGTGTCTGAAAGAAAGCTCAGTCTGAGGGGAGTATGAAGGTTAAAAGACCTAACACAGTCTTCGGTTGCCTTAACAAAAGCATACAGTCCAAATTATTGGACATAATGATTTCACTGTATTGTGTGCTGGTCAAACCACATCAGAGGTTCCTGCTTAGTTCCAGGTCTCCAATTTTAGAAAGGACATTGACAAATTGGACCATATCCAGGGGAGAGTGAATGGCATGGGAGAGGGGATTTGAAACAAAGTTGGGGTTTGGGTAAAGGAACTTGAAACATTTAGAAGAAACCAGGGAGAGAAAAAGGGTGTTAAAAATATGTCTTCAAGTATCTGAATGGCTATTTTGTAGAAAAGTAATAGACTTCTATTGTTATGGGGAAATTGATGAGGGTTTGGGATAGGCTTCCTTAGGAATTCCTATTTAAAGAATTACACCCTCTTGCAAACAAATCCAATTAGAATAAAATAATATTTTATTTAGGTGCTAGGGAAAGGAAACCAAAAGACAAGTCCTTGGACTTCTCATGGGGAGAAGACATGGCACAGAGGCGTGGCTCTCTGAGATACCTATCTCCTCCAGCAGGAGACAGGTAAATACTTTTATATAGGACTGATGGTGGTCCAATGGGGTGATCATCTGACTGTGGAAAGTTCCCTTATTGGATGGTGAGTTGGAAGCAGGTGAGGGGTGGTTTTGTTCCCTCCTCCCACTTTGGCAGCAGCCATGTCTAATAGGGTTATCTCCTCAAGGGGTGGGGGAGACTGGAATGAAGGGTGGTGGTCCTGGGGTTATCTCATTCCAGTTCAGATGCTGCTTATCTCTTTAGGTGTGTCTGTCCTTTGGTTTAATTTCTCAAGGAGAAGGTTCCTCGATTTCCCCCAGAAAACTTCTGAGGTACCCTGGGCCCATAACATCTACGTTATTCATTACAGCGGGCAGAACTAGTGCCAAAGGGTTGGAAGTTACAAGGAAGTACATTTTAACCCAGTATAAAGAATAAACTTCCTCACACTTAGTGCTCTCCAGTAATGGAAAGGGCCTATCTTGTGAGACAGCAAACACCTCAGTCCCTGGAATTATTAGGGCAGAGCCTGGGAGACCACTTGTCAGGAATAGTATACCAGGAATTTCTGTAAGGGGTGGGAAATTAGACTAGGTGATCTTTAATCCCTTCTGGCAGTATCATACATTGATGAGCTGGGCAACTAGGTGATGTAGTGGATAAAGTACTGGCCCTGGAGTCAGGAGAACCTGAGTTCAAATTTCACCACAGACATTTAAGCTATGTGACCTGGGGCAAGTCACTTAACTCCAATTGCCTTAAACATCCTGGGCCATCTCTAGTCATCCTGATGTATATCTTGCCACTGGACCTGGATAGCTCTGGAGCGGAAAGTGAGGTTGGTGACCTTGCACAGCCCTCCCTCACTTAAATCCAATTCAGTGCAAATCACAATACCACCTCCCTATGTCATGGTCTTCTTTGAGAAGGAAGGACAAACAACAACATTGATGAGCACTGGCTTTGGACTTAAAGGATCTGGTTTTAAGCAAAACTAGACATTAGTTGACTCCCCTGGGCCTCAGTTTCCTTATTTATGGGATGAGAAGTTTGGAGTAGATGTACTTTTAGGTCCCTCCCAAGCTCTCGTGTTGTGGTCCTAAGTTCTGAGATTCTATGATTTCTTCAACACTAACACAAAACCACTGGATCCATGGCTCTTTTGGAAGGTCACTTAATTAGACCAGCCTCCCTGCCTTCAGGCAGAAGAGTGTCCATTTTCAGGGCATTTTGCATCTTGCTGGCAGGACTCTTGTTTGTTGCTCTAGAGAATCTCTAGCCAGGCTGGCTCTTGAGATTCCTGTCCCTATGACTGCCTGGGGTATAAATAAGCCTCCAATCATATATTTGTACTTTTTCCTTGCCTTTACTTCACTTTTTAAAAAAATTTTAATATTTTTCCCCAATTATATGCACAAATAATTTTAACATTCTTTTTTTTTTTTTTTTTGAGACAATCAGGTTTAAGTGACTTGCCTGGGGTTACATAGCTAGTAAGTGTCGGAAGAAAGATTTGAACTCAGATCAAATAAGACCCAGGGTCACACAGTTACTAAAGTGCCTGAGGCCAGATTTGAGGTCAGGCTGATGAGTCCTAGTTCTAAGCCCAGGGCTCTATCCTCTGCACTACCTAGCTTCCCCAGGGCAGTGTGATTCTGGGCAAGTCACTTAACTCTGTTTGCCTCATTTCCTCATCTGTAAATGAGTTAGAGAGGGAATTTGCAAACCACTTTAGTATCTTTGCCAAGAAAACTCAAAATGCAGACATAAAGAGTTGGACATGACTGAAAATGACTAAACAACGACAACAACAACAACAACAGTGGTAGATTTGGAGTCAGGAAGACTTGAGTCTGGATCCTGCATCTGACAAGCAATAGTGAGAATGTTACTTAACCTCTCCAAGCCTCATTTTCTCTATCTATAAATCTGAGATAATAAGATCTGCAGTATTTTTCCTCATGGGATTGTTATGAGCATCAAATGAGATGAAGTAGAATGGGACATTTTGTATATTTCAAAGTACTATGCAGGGTATATCTGTATATAGTTTTTAAGTTTTAATGGCTTAATATGGCACTAAGACTTTTGGGACATCCTGCATAAACATCAGTTACCATCATTGTCATCATTGTTTTTATTACTAGTAATAATTATTTTATAATTGAATAAATTGAATACCAGAGATAAAGTCATTGTCCCAAGGTCACACAGGTAATAAGGAGACAGAACCAGGATTGGAGCCAGGTCCATTAACTCTAAATCTAGCATTTTCCCCCATTACACCACATCAGATGAGTAAGATAGTCTCAGAATAAATTAATTTGACCATAACATGTGACAGAGGCAGCCAAAACCCTAAGCCTTTCAACTTCAATTATAGTGTTTGTTTCCCAGCCCCACTCACAATTCCTCCTCAAAATTATTTTGACTTGGGGTGCATTTTCTCCATTCTGGTCCAAACACCTCCCTCAAAAAGCAGGAACCTCTGATCTCTTGCTGGTATTCTTTATACCTGTAGGGGGCACTATTTTTCTATTTATTTCTTTTCCCAGGAACTTCAGAGGACTCTGTCTCCAGCCAGTCACCTTCTATTCCTCCGGCCAGACTTATTGTCAGACACTTTGCAAAAACAAAATGCTTTCTAAGTGAACAATAATAATAGTAATAAACAGACACAATAATAATAATGATAAGAAGAGGAATGATAATAAAACCAATCAGTATTCTTTACTGCAAATCTTTCCTCCCCTGACATTCTTTAGCCAAGAGTTTCTCTTTTGAGACTGAAACTGCATTAGTAAAAGCTGCAGAAGGAGCCCTGCACCCCTTCATCCCTGGAAGCTCAGAGTGATTCAGACAGGGCTTGGAAAGCAGCACTCTGAACACCTCGGCTCTTGGGTTCTTCCCAGGAATTTTGGAGACCTTTGTCCTACCCTGCCACCATTATTTGATAGCATGTTTGCCCATGGCTATAGCTCAAGGGAGCATCATAGGAAAAAAAAAACAAACACAACTTGGATTTTTCATGGAATTGGGGTCTGAAGAAGAGATGGTAAATCTCAACAAAGGGTAAATCTGAGTGATGAAGTCACTGGGACTGTAGACTGATTGGATTTCCTTTGGGCTGTAAGCTGGTAGGATAGACTCCCTAAAAGAGATGTGGGCCTTCTGAGGGGAGAATTAGCTAATCTGATAAACTAATCCATGCTGATAAATTAAACCTATCCTTCTTCTTTGCTGTTTTGTCTCCGAGTTGTTTCAGTTGGTGTAATTCTTCATGACCCCATTTTTTTTTTTAGCAGATACTGGAGGGGTTTGCCATTTCCTTCTTCAGCTCATCTTACAGATGAGGAAACTGAGGCAAACAGGGCTAAGTGACTTGCCCAGGATCACACAGGTAGTAAGTGTCTGAGGTCGGATTAAAAAATTTGTTTTTGTTTTATTTATTTTTATTTATTTATTTTTCCTGACGTCAGATTTGAACTCAGGTCCTCCTAACTAGTCTCCTTGTTTTCAGTGTCTTCCAATCTGTCCTCTGTAGAACTTCCTTTTTTTTTTTTTTTTTTTTTTTGCAGGGCAATTGGGGTTAAGTGACTTGCCCAGGGTCACACAGCTAGTAAGTATTAAGTGTCTGAGGCCATATTTGAACTCAGGTCCTCCTGAATCCAGGGCCGGTGCTCTATCCACTGCACCACCTAGCTGCCCCAGAACTTCCAAACTCGGTTTTGATAGTGTTACTCCTCTGCTCAAAGAGCTTCAGTGGCTCCCTATCACTTTGAAGATAAAAATATTAACTTCTTGTTTTGACATTTCAAATCTCATACAGCCTGCTATCTCTTCATGATATCTCTCCAGGCTAAGTCAATACTACTTTCCTTCATGTGCTTTGACCTTCTTGTCAAACAGGCCTGTATGCTTTTTCCAATGCATGACATCTCATTTCATGTCTCTCTATCATTACACAGGCTTTCTATCCCCTATGACTTCTCATTTCTGTTTCCTGGAATGCCTCACTACCTTCAAAGCACAGTTCAAGCGCTACCTCCTTTGAGAGATCTTCCCTAATTCCCTGAGTTGTTAGTGCTCGCCTCTGAGATTATTTTTGTATTTTACTTTGTGTGTATCTTGTATTTACTTCTATGTGAATGTGTATCTTCCTAGGTAGAATGTAAGCTTTTGGAGGGCAGGGGCTGTCTTGTTCTCCTATTCGTATTGCTGAAGCCTAGTGTAGTGCTTGGCTAAATCGGTGTTTAAATAAAGCTTTTTGATTGTATAACATGGTGTAGGGGCAAGAAGAATACTGCCCTGAGAGCCTGGGTGATGGTAGTAGTTTAGCTCTTTGGAGAGGTCACATTTCCACTCTCTGAGCCTCTGGGCTGTGAAATGAGGGGACTGGACTAGGCTGTGTCTCTAAGTTCCCTTTGCACTGAGAGTCTTTAGTATGATTCCTTGACTCCTTTAGTCCCCATGAATTTATTCTTCTTTGAATTCTGTTTGCAATACTTATCAGTACTTACAGAATTTAACATTTTTTTCCTATACTGATTCTCTAATGTTTTATGTGTATTGTTCTTATCTCTCCAAGTAGGGTATAAATTCCTTTGATTAGAAATGTTATCATTACTTCATCAGTATTCCCCTCAACATCCAAGGACTTGGTTAGGCACACAGAAAGTGCTTGGCAATTTATTGAGTGGTTTAGGGGGATCATATGTCTCTGACTCTTGTTCTTCGTGGTAGCTTCCCAGCACAACACATAGTATCTTACTAGATCCTCATAGTGATACTATGAAGATTATCATTGCCTAGAGTGCTGGGCCTGGTGTTAGGAAGACCTGAGTTCAAATCCAGCCTTAGACATTTAACTAGTGTGACTCTGGAAATCACTTAACCTCTGTTTGCCTCAGTTTCCTCAACTGAGAAAGGGGGCTAATAATAGCACCTACCTCCCAAGGTTGTTGTGATGATCAAATGAGATGATATATTTTTTTAAGAGGTTAACGAAGGGGCAACTAGGTGGCACAGTGGATAGAGCACCAGCCCTGGATTCAGGAGGACCTAAGTTCAAATCTGGCCTCAGACACTTAACACTTACTAGCTGTGTGACCCTGGGCAAGTCACTTAACCCCAATTGCCTCACCAAAAAAACAAAACAAAAACACCAACCCAAAATAAGAGGTTAACACAGTGCCTGGCTTATAGTAGGAACTTGATAAACACTTGTTTCCTTCCTTCCATTTTAGAGACAAAGAAACTGAGGCTCCAAGAGTGATTAACCTTGGTCATCTATCCAGTAAGTGACAAAGCCACAATTTGATTATAGGTTTTCTGTTATGTTTCCATTAAATCCCAGAATACCAGCTCATGGATGACTTCAGTGAGGTTAGGGCTTTCTTCCTACCCACAAGACTCAGATATTGTTAGTGAAGTTTGTTTTTGGTATTCTTTGTCTTTAATTTCCCTCATCCTGGTGCATGGGATCTGGTGTCAGAGGATCTAGTACTGCTGTTTACTCTCTGTGTGACCCTAAGTAAGTCATTAAATTTCAGTTCTTGATAATTCCTAAAGTCCAGTCCCTTGCCCCATGGTGACATTCTCCTCAGGATCTATATGATTTGAAGTTGGTCTTCCCAAGTCATCGCTCTGTACATCATGGTACTTTGCATGTATCACTTTCAATAAAGGATGACAACAACCATGTTAAGATTTTGCTTCCACATTTTAAACTGACCTGTTTTTTTTTTTTTCTTAGTGAGGCAATTGGGGTTAAGTGACTTGCCCAGGGTCACACAGCTAGTAAGTATTAAGTGTCTGAGGCCGAATTTGAACTCAGGTCCTCCTGACTCCAGGGCCGGTGCTCTATCCACTGCACCACCTAGCTGCCCCCTGACCTGTTTTTAATTAGCAACTTACAAAGTTTTTGTTAGATACTCCCTACTTGCATCTTGTTGCCAAATATCCTTTTTTTTGTTCAGTTGTTTCAGTTGTGTCTGACTCTTCATGACCCCATTTGGAATTTTCTTGGCAAAAATATTGGAGTGGCTTGTCATGGAAACTGAGGCAAACAAGGTTAAGTGACTTGCCCAGGGTCACACAGATAGTAGGGGTCTGAGGCTGGATTTGAACTTGTTTACTCTAAGCCTGACACTGTCCACCGCACCACCTGGCTGCCCCTCATTATCCTTACTTCTCATCTGGATATTATCATAATCAGGGAAGCAGGACATTTGTGGAGTGAAATAGAAGGGCAGTATTGGTTGCCAATAGTCTTAAAAAGAGTGTCAGCCTTTCCCTCATCCTGAGGCAGCAGATAATAGCAGGACGACCAGGACCTTTTGACTAGTATTCCTAAATTTCTGTAATACTTTGGCTACAGAGTTTATAGATCATGGATTTAGAATTGGATGGGACCTTAGAGGCTATGCATTCCAACCCCCTCATTTTATAGATTAAGATGAAGAGAAGTTAAGGTCATAGTTTATAGAGAAGTTATGCTTAAAAGTCATACAGGTAGCAGGTGACAGTATTCAGCTTCAAGCTCAAACCTTCTGACTCCAAATCTAGCACATTTTTCACTGTTCTAGACTACCTCTCACTTGAATGATTGATAGGAGCAAATTGATAGGAGTGAGACAGATAGGAGGTGAGACCTCATTCTGGCAGATCCTGGGGTATGTGTGTGTGTGTGGTAAGTGTGGCGAGGGTGCTATTCCTAAGTAACATTTCCTTTATATTTTCTTTTGTATGTTTATGTTCCACTCTTTTGCATTGTGTCTGGGGAAGCCTTGTGTTGGACTGTGCTGCAAGCTGCTTGAGGTCTCAGGTTCAAGGAAATGCTAAAGGAATTTGTCAATGCTAACTCTTATGAAACCAGTGATAACTGTATCATTGGCCAAACCTTCTGAGATCTTCCATATTTACTGCAACATTCCTATATTCCTCTGGAAAAGCAATGAAGGTTCTTACTTGCCTTCCCTCTGTGAAATCAACTCATGATCCTTATTTAGTTTTATGAAATTTTTTTTTAAATGCCAGTCACCGTAGGGAAATTTGAAGGGATTAAAAATAAAGGGGGAAGTTACATAATTATAGAAATCTTAATTATATTTGGTCTTGATCTTTGGCTCCCTCAAATTGCCTGACGGGCCTATTTCTTCCTTATTTTATCTCTGGAATCAGCCTTTTTTTAGGGCTTGTAGTCTCTTTATTTTAGTTCTGCGTTCTTCTGTAATTTGCCTCTCCTTTTATAGAAAGCATAATCCAAATTTCCTTCGCATCCTTTCCAAATTCAGTCCTATAAGTACATTTAATAGATCCCAGAGTAGGGACAATATGTGTTAACTGTATTTATGGACACCCAGACAGAATCCAATTACTTCCCCAGAAGGACTTCTAGTCTTGTGAACTTTCTCTCTCTCTCTCTCTCTTTGTCTCTGTGGCTGTGTCTGTGTCTCTCTCTGTCTTTCTCTCCACTTCTGGAAGGAAGATCATCTTAGGGCATTTCCTTGAAACTACTAATAGTCTCTATGTGGAATATGTAAACATATTCATGTTACATAGGGATTATGTAAATGTACTGCACAAAGAGTAAAGAAGAGTAAACATTCTCTTTGGATGGTGAGGGATGAACAAAAAGGATTGCTGGTTGTAGAAGAATTTCTTTGTTCTTTCCTCCCTCCCTCCCTCCCTCCTTTCTTCCTCCCTCCTTACCCTCTCCCTTCCTTCTTCCTCCCTCCTTTTCTCTCTCTCTCTCTTCATTTTCCAGTCCCCTCTAGAGAATTTCTAAGAATTGCTGGCTTATTTAATCATTGGCCTCTATTGCTCCAGAGCAATAGAGATAAAATTAACCAACCAGAGACATTCAGCAAAAGGATACCATCTTCCTGACCAGCACTGGAAAATTGCAGCTGGTCTCCGATGTTTGCTTTGACCTTTAAATCTTGGCTATATTGGATTGCTTATGCTTCCGCATGTTTGTGTAAATCTTCAGGACTGAATCCAAGTCAGGACCATTTAAAGTATTATTGGTATAGACCTGATCCATAGGGAGCCACAGCTATAGCTTAGCCACAAATGCCACTCAGATGCTTGAGGCTCAGCAGGGATGACTGGACTTGAATTTGGGTTGGAAAAGCAATTTTACAAGATGATATTGGTATGACAGAATCTTACGTTCATTGACGGTCAAGTCCTTCCTCATGCAGGACAACAGTTTAGTTAAGATGTTAAATGAATTGGACACAGAAGGGGTAAATAAGAAATTAACTGTCTGTTCTGTCAGCCTGTGCCATAGGCACTGAGTAGCTGTTGAGGGTTTAGTCTGGGAAATTTCAGCAGCTGTTAAAGCAGCAAATAGATAACAACAACAACAAACATTTATGTAGCACTTATTATGTGCCAAGCACTATGTTAAACATTTTACAATTATTATCTAATTTGATCCTTACAACAACTCTGTGTTGCAGGTGCTATTATATCTCCATTTTACAGATGAGGAAATTGAGGCAAACATAGGTTAAGTGACTTGTCTAGGGTCACACAAGCAGTGAATGCCTGAAGCTTGGTTTGAACCAAGGTCTTCCTGACTCTAGACCTGGAACACTCTCCCTTGAACCACCTAGCTGGCACATAAACCAGTTTTCTGCTTACTGTGGAATCACAGAAGTTTATAGCTGGAAGAGATCTTAGAAATCACCAGGTCTAGCTTTCTTATTTTACAGAGGAAAAAAATGGAGGCCCATATAAGAAAAGTAACATCTATGACTTCACACGTAGTAAGTGAATTCAACCAAATATACCTCTGTATGGGGTGACCATTCCCAAAATGAACTCAACCTTCCTCCAGATGGTGGTTGAATTCACTTACTACTATGTGTGGACTGGAAGCTGACAGACATTATACAGCAGAGTAAGGAATCACAGAATTGTTGAATCTCACATGTCACCTATTCTCACCTATGTATGGGCATGAGCACCCTCTTCTACATATCTAAAAATATTATATTTAGCATTCCCTTGAATAGCTCCTGGCAACATGGGGGAACCCACTGTCTCCCAATGCACTCATTCTCCTTTTGGAGAACTTTAATTGGTAAAGAGTTTTTCCTTAAATTAAGCTTAAATCAGCCTCCTTGGATCTTCCAAACATTACTCCTGGATCTTTCCTCTGGGACTAAGCAGAACTAGTGCAATCCCTCTTTCACATGATAGTCCTTCAAATACTTGAGGAAACATCATAAATCTCTTCTTTTCCAAACTAAACATCTCTAGTCCCTGCATTGATCTTTTTAGGATGTAACCTTCTAGCTCCTTACGGTCTTAGTTCTTCTCCTTAGAATATGTTTTGTTTTGATAACATCCTTCCTAAAATGTGACTGTCAGAAATGAAGGACCATTGCCATGCTTCTCTGCATATGACCTCGTGTTCATTAGCATTTGGTTACCATATCACATTGACTCATAGTGAGTTTACAATCCACTAAAATATCCAGACATTTTATTATTTTTTTTAATAAAGAAACTCTTTCCACCATACTTTCCATGTTCTGTACTTATATAAAAGTTGACTTTCTTTGAGCCCAGGAATAAACTTTTGTTTGTCAGTATTAAATTTCATCTTTATTAGATTTGTTCAGATTTGACCCACTATTTTAGCTTATCAAGTTTACTCTGTCATCCAGCATGTTAACCAAATACTCCCACCTTTGTGGGAGTCACCTGCAAATTTGACAGATATGCCATCCATGCTTTCACTCAAATCGTTGGTAAAATGTTGGCTATAACATATCCTTTCATTGACCCATTATTATCTCCTATTTGGGTCTTGTCATTTAACTAGTTATTAAATCCATCTAATTTCTTCTTGTCATCTATCCTATATCTTTCCTTCATGTCCAGAAGGATAGTATGAAATCCTTTGTCAAATGTCTTTTCAAATCTGTGTTATATGTTCATTGCCTTCACATGATCTACTGGTCTGTTTACTCTCTTAAGGCAACCCATGAAATGGCCAACCTGGTTACTCTGTCAAAAAAGGAAATGAGGTTATTCCTGTTCTTGATGAAGTGATGCTGGCCATTGTTGACCACTACTTTCTTTTACAAAAGCTTTAAATCATCCTTTTAATCCATTCATTTGCCAGGCACAGAAGTCAAACTCACTGGCCTGTGGTTTGCAGATTATCTTCTTTTGAAAGACCACTTTTTTTTTTTTGGTGGAAAAATCAGGATACTTGCTCTTCTTTTACTCTTCATGGCGTTTCAGAGATCCCTGGCAAGAGTCTCAGCAATCACATCTTTCAGTATCCTAGGATATAGTTCATTTGGACTTGGTGACTGGAACTTATGAAGTATAGCTAATTGCCCTGGACTGAGGCAGCATTTTATAAGTAGACAGCATATCCAACTTGTAATTAGGAAGTTATTGTTCAGTTGTTTTTCAGTCCTGTCTGACTCTTCCTGACCCTATTTGGGGTTTTCTTGGCAAAGGTACTGGAGTGATTTGCCATTTCCTTCTCTAGCTCATTTTACAGATGAAGAAACCGAGGCAAAACTGGGTTCAAATCCTAGTTCTCATTTAACTAGCTGTGTGACAATAGGAAAGTCACAACCTTTCTGAGTGAGTCAATAAACATTTGTTAAGTACTATGTACCAGTCACTTTTCTAAGGGCTGGGGATACAAAGAGAGGTGAAAGACAATCAATTACCAATGAAATCACAAGATTTGAAATGCCCACTTCATAGGAGAGTTGTAAGCATCCAATAAGATAACTAATATTTGCTCTATCCTAATTTTTAAGCAATGATTTTCTTCAGAGAGCTTCTGTGCCTCCTTTTCCATTTGGCTTTCCAAGCTATTGACTTTTTTTCATGACCCTCCTGCATCACTCTCATTTCTCTTTCCATTTTTTCTTCTACCTCTCTTACTTTTCCCTCTACCTCTCTTACTTTCTCTTCAAAGTCCTTTTTGAGTGCTTCCATGGCCTGAGACCAATTCACATTTTTCTTGGAAGCTTTGGATGTAGGAGCTTTGACTTTGTTATTTTCTTCTGAGGGTGTATTTTGATCTACCTTGTCAGCAAAGAAACTTTCGATGGTCCACTGCTTTTTCTGCCTGCTCATCTTGCCTGCCTATTTCTTGGCTTTTAACTCCTCCTTAAAGTGGAGCACTGCTTCCAGGATGCACTGTCCCAAGATTCAGGGCATCCCAGGTGGTTTGATTTAAGGAGAAGCTCATTTTCAGCCCTCCTGGAAAGAATTAGAAATTGATGGAATGCTCATCAATTGGGTAAAGGCCGAATAAGTTATGGTATATGAATGTTATAGAATACTATTGTGCTGTAAAAATGATAAACAGGTAGATTTCAGAAAAAACCTTTGGAAAGACTTAAATGAACTGATTCTGACTGAAGAGAGCAGAACCAGGAAAACATTGTATACAGTAACAGCAACATTGTATGCTGATCAACTGTGATAGACTTAGCTCTTCTCAGTAATACAATGAATGATTCAAGACAATTCCAAAAGACTCATGATGGAAAATTCACTCCACATCCAGCAAAAGAACTATAAGAGTCTGAGTGCAAGATTGAAGCATACTAGTTTCACTTTTTTTTGTTTCGTTTTGTTTCTTCTTTCTTGAAGTTTTTCCCTTTTGTTCTTATTCTTCTTTCGCAACATGAGTAATGTAGAAATGTGTTTAACGTGATTGTACATATATGACCTATATCAGATTACTTATTTCCTTGGGGAGGGGGGGAGGGAAATGAGGGAAGGAGAAAAATTTGGAACTCAAAATCTTATGAAAATGAATGTTGAAAACTATCTTTACATGTAAGTGGGAAAAATAAAATAAAATACTATTTTAAAAAAGACAGCTCAGAGGATAAGAAACATAAGCATTTATTAATCACCTATTATGTGCCAGGAACTGTTCTAAGTTGCTTGTGAGGTTTAAAAAGAAGTTATCAAGGGAATTCCCTGAGATCTCAGGAACTCCCCAGCAAAAGCATGAAAACTGTTGTTCTACTCTTCTTGCCCAAAGGTCCCAGATCTGGAGGTCATGGGCAGAGGTACCCCCAACTGCCCCAGCTCTGCAACATAACTTCTTTGCTTATAATACTCCCCACTGGTTGTGTGTGTGTGTGTGTGTGTGTTGTTAACTCATACAACTCAGGTCCCTCCCAATATCTTAGCCCACAACAGCCTCTGATATCCTTTTCAGACCTAGATCTATATTATCTCTCAAAAGATTTACCTTAGTCACATAGGGATTATAGATTTAGAGCTAGAATAGATCTTGGAGGTTATCTAGTCCAGGGATTCTTAACCTTTTTTTGTCTTATGGACCCCTTTGGAAAAGACTGGTAGAGCCTATGGACCCTTGCACAGAAGAAGACTTAAATAATTGAAGAAAATTGTTTTTCAGTCATTTTTCAGTCATGTCTGGCTCTTTGTGACCCCATTTGGGTTTTTCTTGGCAAAAACTGCTGGAGTAGTTTGTCATTTCCTTCTCTAGCTCATTTTAAAGATGAGGAAACTAAGGCAAACACAGTTAAGTGACTTGTCCAGGGGCACATGGCTAAAGAGTATCTGAGGCCAGATTTGAACTCAGGAAGTTGAGTCTTCTTGACTCCAGGCCTGGCATTCTACCCACTTCTCCACCTAGCTGCCCCAGTCAAAGGAAATGCTACATTTCAATGACAGGTTAGTGAAAATAATGACCTAAAATTTCCCCTAAGTTCATGGACCCCCTGAAATCTATCCATAGATCCCCTAGTGCTCTGTGGGCCTCCTCAGGAGAATCCCTGATCTATTACAACTCTCTCATTTTACAATTGAGGAAACTGAGATTCAGAGACAAATCACTCAAGTGATTTGTCCAAGATCACACAGGTGGTAAGCACCAGATCTCGGACAATGTGAAAGGAGAAGTCCTTTGGGCACTGGATCATTCACAGCTTTCCTTTCCTTCTTTACTCAGCAGCAGTGGCATGGGAATTGGGTTGGGGTTGAGGGAAGAGGAAGTAGAAGAGAGTAGTTGGTGGGAAGAAAACAAAACTGAATCAGGCTTGCCAGTGGAGAGCACTGAGGATGCCGTGCATTTTTTTTTTCTTTTTTGTCATGTCTGAAGGACTCGTTTCCCAGAAGTGCCTTCCTTTGCCTGTGCTCCGCCCAGTCAGGCATCCTATTTTTTGTGGTTCTCTGCCAGATTTAGAATTTCATAGCCTGTTCCAAGCCATTAGAAAGCTGGTAATAAAGGAACCCTTTCCAAAGCCCAGGTGTTATGGACTGGAAACAGGGCCTATGCAGCCCTGGTTTAATTTTCTGTGGCATTAATATTAATATGGGGCCATTTGCTCTTGGTGAGGACGTGTGGGAGTTACAGATGGAGTACCCTTTTTCTCTTTAAGAAAACTGACTCGTGCTCCTAGCCAGCTGGAGGGAGGTAGAACTTATGTCTCGAAATTTCTTTCCCTCCTGGAAACTTTTCCCTCAGGCTCAGGGCCAGCCTTCTGACTTGGCAGAGTAGGCAGCTGCACAGTGGTGCGACTTTAGGGATGCTGGGAAATCCCCTTCCTGCCCACATCTCCCCAAGTATCTTTCCCACTGACCTGCCACAGTATCTGAAGTTTTGTCTTTAGAGATTCTTTTTGCTCTTGTTGTGGCAAAGTGTTATTAAACTCAACCCATATGGAGTGGCCAGGTAGGATCCTCATTCCTCCCCACAGGTAATGCCAGGGAGGGAAAGGACCAGAAAAGCCTCCAAGCTTCTGATTTACTCTTCATTCTTCCCTTCCCCTCCCATCTCCCACCCCATTATGCTAGGCCCTGGAAGAGATGTAAAGTTGGGATGTGTCCTTAGGCATGTGGAGTTTATAGAGTTTCTTAAACTTTTTTTTTTTTTGGTGGGGCAATGAGGGTTAAGTGACTTGCCCAGGGTCACACAGCTAGTAAGTGTCAAGTAACTGAGGCTGGATTTGAACTCAGATCCTCCTGAATCCAGGGCTGGTGCTTTATCCACTGCACCACCTAGCTGCACCGGGGTTTATAGAGTTTCAAAATGTACTTTGGCACCTTCTACAGGATAAAACAAAACCTGTTATAAGTTATTTGTACTTCAGTGAGGATTGGTTTCTACGATGCCTTCCAGTTGACACACAGAGAAAGGAGACACAGGATAGACAGATTTTAATGGAGGTGGGACATAGGCATGGAGTGCTATTCAGGAAGGGTAGGTCTTATAGAGCTCTCACCCTGGAGTCAGGAGGACCTGAGTTCAAATCCAGCCTCAGACCCCAGGCAAGTCACTTAACCCCAACTGCCTCCAAAACAAATGGTAGGTCTTGGATTGGGAGCACATTGGTATACCCTGGATAGTTGAGGCAACATGAAGGTCATCTATGTCCAGAAGAAGGAGTACTTTGAAAATGGAGAATAAAGGGGGCAGCTAGGTGGCACAGTGGATAAAGTACCAGCCCTGGATTCAGGAGGACCTTAGTTCAAATCCAACCTCAGACACTTGACACTTACTAGCTGTGTGACTTGGGGCAAGTCACTTAACCCTCATTTCTCTGCCAAAAATAAAACAGAAACAAAAACAAACAAATAAACAAATAAACAAAAAAAAGAAAATGGAGAATAAAATGAAATGTCAAAGGGTACCAAAGACAAACTTCACCTCCTCATTCAGCTTTGCTTTGGGCTGTCCTTGTCCCTAGACTATTTCTCTTCTAAACATTGAAGGTAGTAGGTGGTTAAATTGTTGCTGAATGAGGAATGGGTTTACCTTAAGCTCATTAGTTGATACTTCTGCAAGGATTAGTAGTCATCTAAAAGTAAGGCTGTGAACTAATGAATGAAAAAGGGGCTTACTATGTGCCATGCACTATGCTGAGCACCGAGAATATAAATATGAGCAACCAATGCCCTGTCTTCAAGCAGCTCCTGTTTTAATAGAGGAAGTCAATACATGCATCGGAGTGGTAGCAAGGGGAAGCCAGGGGGAATGCTTTGGGAGTCATAGAGCAATTGGTTGATGTTCTTTCCAGGAATGGTAGTGTTAATTTGATACCAGGAAAAAAAGGAATGGTAAAGGAGGGTATGGCCTAGAAATGGCCCATGGTAGCACAGAATTGGCATGATGGGCCTGGGTCTGAGTGAGATAAGTTATGAAGACATGGAATACAGGACTGAAGACATGTGAGAAACAAGGAAGGTCTAGGAGATGGGATGTGGGACTGTTTGGAAGAGAACCAAACAAATTTCTCTCATTTCACCCTCAGCTAGGAGTCAGATCGTAATACTAATAACTTGACATTTATATAGGGCTTAAGCATTACAAAAGGCTTTTAATACATTATCAAATTTAATTAGAAAATGTTCTGATGAATTAGTTAATATTGTAATGATTGGAATGATGCCACCTGCTGGAGACTTACTGTAGAAAAGCTCTGCCATGAGGTGAAGGTCTTTGAGGGCAAGACCATGCGTCTTTTCTTTGGCATCAGGAAGTGATGTTTGCTTGTGGAAGGAAGAAGGGGGAGCCTGGTGCTCTGACTTGCTCTCTTTTCTGTGGACTCTGGAGGGGAGCAGAGCTAGAAACACGCTCTCCCTTTAATAGATAGATGAATGTAGGCCTTTCTCTCTTTCTCTACCAAATTCTTATTCTCCTTAGTAAATGCTTAAAAGTCTAATTCTTGCTAAAGCTTATAATTTATTGGCGACCACTCATTAGATATTTTAGACAGACTAGCTAGAATTTTAGCCTTAACAATATAGAGGTGATAATACTTTAATGAGTTATTCCACTATGGGTATCTCATTTTTTTTTTATAGAGTCAAACCCAAAGGAATGAATCTCTAATGGTAGAATTTCAGGCAAAAAAGAAGGAAGGTATAGTTTAATGGAACCTTCACACCAAACTCCTGCTCCTGTGCCCTGTCTTTCTTCCTCAACTATTCTCTGAAGATTTTAATTCATTATTTAGTATGATGGAATATGAATCCTTGGAAGAGCTGTCTCCATTTTTCATTAGGGTAGAGGTGAATGATATTCTACAATTTGTGGGCCCAAGATCACAAGCTCTGAAGAAAACTGAAAGGAAGAGGGGGTGGCAATTGTATTTAGGATGGACTAGGACCGTGTGTACCTCCATTGGCAAAAGTCTAATCCCTATAACAGTGTTAGGTTGACTGGGGGACCCATCAAATTGATCAGGAGCTTTCCTGCTCTCTCCCCCATGTCATATAAATGTAGTAAAAATCTTGATTAACTAAGGTGGGTTGGGGGGATTTGATTCATTGATTCATTCATTCATTTTGGAGTTTAACAGAAAGTAATTTTTATTTTTACTCTCAAGATTTGAAATGGTATGGTTTGGACCTGTGACTTCATTGGTGTAGGAAATTCTTGGTAAGGAAAATTTCTGCCAATTGGTAACTCTTCCTCAATAATAATAATAAAAATGAAAAATCTAATATTTATAGAGTACTTTAACATTTATAAGTGCTTTTTGTTTATTATTTCATTTGATCTTTAGAACAAACTTGTGAGGTGCTATTGTTATCCTCATTATACAAATGAGGAAACTGATGTAGATAGCAATGAAGTGATAGGCTCAGGGTCACAGCAAGTATGTGTCAGAGAAAAGATATTGACAGCTCTTTCTTCACTATAGCATACTGCCTCTCTTAAAGTCAAAAATCTTTCTTACATGTATCATTCTGATTTAGTAAGCAGGGTCCAGCAGATATACTTAGAATCATTACTTTCTTTCAATGTTCAGTTCAGGTGCTACTTGCTGCAAGAAGCCTTTCATGATCCTCCCGCTCTGGCTTCTTCCACATCCTCCCAGCAGCCTTCTCACCTTGGAGGTGGATGGATTACCCTCCTACCCAATCCTAGCCTTTAAGGAAGTGCCCGGACCTTCCATACTCACTTCTCTCTTAGCTCTGCTCCAGGCTCTCTGGACTTTTCTACTTTGCATGGGCCACTCATCTCCTTTTTGTGTCCCCCTCATTAGTATAAAAGTGCTATTATTATAATTGTTGTTTATAATGATAAGTCTAGAAAGTGTAGAAGTTTGGAATGAAATTCCAGATGGATTCTCTGGCTGTTTATATTTGTAATATAATTCTAACATCAGCTTAGTGTCTTGTCATTTGCTTTCAGAGCTAAACAAACAAACAAAACCCAAAATCAAAGCAAAGCAAACCAAAACATGGTTACTAGAATATTACAATTACTTGAAGTTTCACCGTATTGGATCAATTTAAAGGTAGGACTGATGCTTCAGGACTCCCCTGCCTTATGTCTAGCCCACTCTCCATAAGCTGATTTTCTTCCTTTCCACAAGGAAGCCAGAGCTATTTTGACCTCTGGATATGCTCCCCAAGTGACCTCTTCCTTATTGTTTCAGGCAATAATGTAGCTGTTCCTCTAAATCCCCAGAAGACCCCAACAACTCTACTAGTTTCTCTTTGATTTCAGAAAGCAGCAGCCATGGGCATTAATGTTAGAACCATCAGCTTAGTCAGCTTAGTCAGATGTGAAGAACAGTCATATTTGAACCAAAGAACAACTATGTCAGGAGCCCTTGTAGTGCTGGATTGAAAATGTATATTTTGGGGAACAGCTAGGCAGTACAGTGGATAAAGCACGAGTCCTGTATTCAGAAGGACCTGAGTTCAAATCCTGTCTCAGACACTTGACACTTACTAGCTGTGTGACACTGGGCAAATCACTTAACCCTCATTACCCTGCAAAAAAGAAAATGTATGTTTTGCAAGATCAGTTTATCTGAACCTCTTTTCTTTCTTCTGGATTCTTTCCATGGTCTCTGGACCTGAGCTCACTTCTTTCCCACTTGGGGCCTTTAGAGAGATGTTAGACTAGAAGCTAGCTGAGGATCACCACAGAACTTTTCTCTGCCTTTGTGTGTGTAGGGATTGGGCTCCAAACTGCAGCATGGGGTTACTTAGCTCTGCATAATTACCAGAACCTGCTCCCTGGGGCCAGGGTGGGGTGGGGGGGTTTGTGGGGGGGGTGAGGCAATTCTTTCAGTAATGGCTTAGCCTTGTTAGTGGGCAGATGCTCCATGTCCCATCTCAGAACCTTTGCACTGGCTTGTCCCCTAGGCCTGGAATGCTCTCCCTCTTTAACTCTGCTTCTTAGAATCTCTAGCTTCCTTCAAGACTTAGTTCAAACTTTACATCCTGCTGAAGACCTTCTCTGGTTCCCCTCAACTGCTAGCATCTTCCCTTCTAGTGTCACTTTGTATCTACTTTGTATTTATTTTGTTGACAATTACATATATGTATGCACACATATACACATTACCTCATTAGACTGTAAGCTTCTTGAGGACAGGGACTCTTTTTGCTTTTTTTTTTTGTATTTTCAGTCTTAGCACTGTGTTTAGGACATAGAAAGTGACTGATTGATTGACCTGGATATTTCATGGAAGATACTGCCTTCTTGCTACAGAACTTACACAGGTACATAAGTGCTTGGAAAATGTTCAGTCTAATCTTTGAGATGTTAGAATACCGGTTGAGGTTAGAGAGGACGATGGCTTTCCGAGGCAGTAGTTCAGAAATTTTTCTTTCTGGGGTGCCCCTAATTCTTTGCCACTTATTCTCATCTATTCTCTCCTCAAAGATCAAAAGGGAAAACGAAAGAAAACAAACACACAAACAAAAGATCAAAAGGGTGGGAAAAGGGAAGAAACATGGTTAGTGGTGTGTGTGTGTGTGTGTGTGTGTGTGTGTGTGTGTGTGTGTGTGTGTGATGGAGGATGTGGTGAGGATATTGGCTAATTAATTAAAAGTTATTTTCCCTCCCACTTCTTTTTTTTGTGGGGCAACGAGAATTAAGTGACTTGCCCAGGGTCACACAGCTAGTAAGTGTCAAGTGTCTGAGGCTGGATTTGAAGTTGGGTCCTCCTGAATCCAGGGTCAATGCTTTATCCACTGTGCCACCTATCTGCCCCTCCAAATTTTATGACAGAATATGAACAATGGAATACTGAATAGATCTTTGATGATCAAATCTGGACAAAGAGAGAGCCAAGCCTTTGTGAAAATTATATCCTCCTCCTCCTCCTCTTCCTCATCACAATAGCTAGCATTTAAGGTTTGCAACGTGCTTTACATATATTATCTCATTTTATCCTCACAATAACCCAGCATGTCCATCACAAGGAATTGTATGTGTGTGTGTGCGTTTATGTTTACAAAGAAGTTGGGAATTCAATGAAAGGGTAGTTGCCCAGTTTGGCTAGAATATGGAGCTTGCAAAGGAGAGACTTATGAGTAATGTTGTTAAAGGACTTGAATGTCAAGTTAAGGAATTTTTAGAGGGGCAATGTGGAGCCACTGAAGTTTTTTGAGTAGAAGGAGTACATGGTCAGACCTGTGCCTGTAAGTCCTTCTGAAATAAAGCTCACTTTGGGTATGTTTCTTTAATTTCCCTTTGCTATCAACAGAATGGACTTGAGAATCATAGAATCTTAGAATGACAGAATTAAAAGTGACATTAAAAATTATTTAGTCCAACATTCTTGGTTAGAAAACTGAAGTTAATTACTTCATGTCTTTTGTCCAGTGATTAAAACCTTTCTGATGCTATGCTGAAAACAACATGACTATGATCAATCAACTGTTTTGGTAGATTGGTAGTGGTGGAATATGAAACTAGAGTCAGACTAAAGAGGGTCGAGGGTTAGCTAAATAAAAGATGAAAGGCAAGACTGGACCCAGGTATCCATAGATAAAGGAGAATGAATAAAAGGAGAGAAGTGAACTAAAATGAGTTTGACTAGAAGTGGGGGATGACATGTCTATAGAAATGGGCACCAGTATAGACTCATAGTTTAGAGATTTGGTAGTCTTGGGCTTAGAAAGACCAACCCTGACCTTAACTCTCTCCCCATTCTTCTATCCAATTTTGGCAAGAATTCAAGAACAAGCCCTATTACATTATCCTGAATCAGGCTTAGGGAAATTAGGAGAGGAAGGAATAGTTTACCTCTCAGATTTATGGAAAGGAGAACAGTTTATGACCAAACAAGAGATAGAGAATATTATGAAATGCAAAATGGATGATTTTGATTGCATTAAATTAAAAAGGTTTTGTACAAATAGAAGCAATATAGCCAAAATTAGAAGGGAGGCAGAAAGCTGGGAAACAATTTTTTATAGCCAGTATTTCTGTTAAAAGCTTCATTTCTAAAATATATCAGGAATGAAATCAAATTTATAAGAATGCAAGTCATTCCCCAATTGAGAAATGATCAAAGGACATGAACAGGCAGTTTCCAGATGAAGAAATCAAAGCTATCTATTGCCATATGAAAAAATGCTCTAAATTACTATTGATTAGAGAAATGAAAATAAAAACAACTCTTCTCAACAATACAATGGTTTGAGATAGTTCCCAAGGACTCATGATGGAAAATGCTCTCCAAATACAGAAAAAAGAACTGTGGAATCTAGATGCAGATTGAACCGTGTGATTTTTACTTTTTTTGTTTTTCTTTTTTGAGGTTTCCCCCTTTTGTTCTGATTCTTATTTCACAGCATGACTAATGCAGAAATATGTTTGATGTGATTGTACATATATAACCCATATCAGATTGCTTGCTATCTTTGGGAGGGGGAAGGGAGGGGAGGGAGGGAGAAAAATTTGGAACTAGAAATCTTATAAAAACAAATGTTGAAAACTATCTCTACATGTAACTAGAAAATAATAAAATACTTTTATGATTAAAAAAGAAGAGTCCAGAAGATGGCAACCAGAATGGTGAAGGACACTGAGACTATGCCATATGGGGATTATTCAAAGAAAGTAGAAATGTTTAACCTGGAGAAGAGGAAACTCAGGGGATACATGATAGCTGTTTTCGGGCTGTCATATGGAAGAAGGATTAGACTTTTTCTGTTTGGTTCCAGAGGGCAAAATAAGAAGCAATAGGTAGAATTTTGCAAAGAGACGAATTTAGGCTTAATGTTAAGAAAAAAAGTTCCTATTAATTGGAGCTATTCTAAGTGAAATGAACTATTTCAAGTGATGGTGAATTTCTTCATCTTTGGATGTCTTTTAGCAGAGGCTAGATGACCATTTGTTGAGTATGTTGTTGTGGGGATTGATTTTCAGGGAAGAGTGGGTGTAGATAGCAGCTGAGGTCTCTTCCTCCTCCTCCTCTTCCTCCTCCTCCTCCTCTTCCTTCTCCTTTTTCTCCTCCTCCTTTTCCTTTTCCTCCTCCCCCCCCCCTCCTTCTTCTCCTTCTGCTTCTTCTTCTTCCTGTTATTGTGAACTTGACACATAGTGGCATACATGAGCCTTTCCACATACTAGGACAAAAAACCAGAAAAAATGAAGTCATACACACCCATTACTTCAATATATTATAAATTCAGTAGGTTATTTCCAAAGCTGTTAATCTTGTCTGTTTTCCTTTGAAACACCTTCAGTTTTTTTAAAAACTGTTTTTAGTTCATGGACTAAAACAAGCATTTTCATAACATAGTACAATAAAAAGATGATTATATATGAAACTGCCAATCTACTATGTACAACTTGCTATTCCTTTCAAATATACAACAAAATTGCTATGTAAATTTTTTCTCCCCCCCTCCCCCTGCAATGGCAGAGTAAGTCCCTTCTAATTCTAAGATTCCATGACTCAAATGTGATAAACAAATACTTTAGGTATGAGAGTTTTCTACACATGGTCTGTGCTCAGATGAGACATTGACATATCACAGTGGGATTATATATAGCTAAGAGTTCCGTTTTAGTACTTAAACGTATCGGTCTTTTGGAATCAAGATTCTGGAAAATGCTCCCCTGGCCAACAGAAATACTTGCAGGTATAGAAGCAGGCTCCAACCTTACTTTCTTTTTCTGATTTGAAAGCTTTTGAACTATGTAGAGTAAATCTAGGAAAAAGACTTCTTTTCTGGTCTACTCCCCATCATTGGTCCTGGAGAGTAGGATGTTGGAGCAGGGGTGGCCCTGTGAGGGACCAGATTGGACTCTGAAGTTGGCCATTTGGAAGGAAAGAAGCAAACATTTATTAAGTGTTTACTATGTACCAAACATTGTGCTAAGAGCTTTATGAATATTATATCATTTGATCCTACAACAATCCTGGGAGGTAGGTGCTATTATTATCCCCATTTTTCAGTTGGGGAAATGGAGGTAGATGGAGGTTAAATGACTTCTTCAGGGCCATACAACTAGTAAATGTATGAGGATAGATTTGAATTCAGGTCTTCCTGCCTTTAGGCCCAGTGTATCCAATGCACCACTAAATTATATAAGTTGAAGAACTGCAACTCACCATATTGTCTTCATCTATAGAACTCTTTCACTCTTTTCTCTCCTTCCCCCCTCCCCCATTGGTGAATTTTTTGTTTTCTTTGCACCTCCAACACTCACCAAAGAACCTTGCACATAGTAGGTGTTTAACAAATGTGTATTGAATTGCATGTTGAACTGAATTCCACTGTGTCTCTCCTTTAATTAGCAGGATGGATCACAAAGGAAAGTGCAGATTGCCCTCTGCTAGAGTCAAAGACAGATGTTTCAATTTGTTTTTGCAGGAGTCTGAAGCCATTTAGGTTTATTATTGTAAGATGGTGCTGACGAATAGAGACAGGCATCGCAGAGGCCACTATTCCCAAGAAAGGAAGAAAAATGATGATGACCACAGTTGCCACCCACTCATAACAGAGGCAGATATTATGTACACATCGACTAACTGGAACTGGAATAGTTCATACTTAATTGTCTTTGACTTTGCAAAAGGAAAAGGGCCAGATTAAATATGCAGTGGATTTCTCAAGCAGAAGATACATGGTTTCCATCCAGAGATCTAATTAAAGGGTGCCGACTGATTAAAAATGACCATAGCACCCTCAAGAGAAAGCAACCGAATGCACTGGAGTGATAACGTCCTCAAGGCTACATCAGAGCTTATCTTTGTCCCCCAGTAAATGTAATGAGTGAGGAGGACGTGACAAGCCCACAGATAACAGCTGGAGCATCTGTACTCTTTCCCTCTGTCCTCATAGAAGAGACTGGCTTTGAGTTTAATTTCACTGGTTGGTGGTCTGTGGGGGCACGAGTCTATTCTAGTTCTACTTTACTCTGATAATTTGTACATCACAGCCAAGGCATGGAATCTTCTCTGTTGGGAAGAAATGCAGGCTTTATGAAGAAAAGATTTTCTCCTTAGATTATTGTCTAGACTTGCCTTTTGTTCAGTTTTTTAAATGGAGTTGTGCACTCAACTACCTCAGGGTTTTAAACTATAAATTTCCAGCCTGTCATAGGACTTTTATTTCAACAGAGATTTCACTACTTTGGGCTTAAGTTACTATCTCCTGTTAAAGTACAAATACTTGATTACTGGCTACATAGAGAGATTAGAGAGGGATTAGGTTGTGATGTATTATTGAAGAAAAATAGGACAAAGGCCATGAACTTTTTCAACCTTCTATAGCTATCTCAGCTACTGTTATTTGCACAGAACAGAGGAGTAAGATGGGAAAGGTTAAAAATCATTTCCTCCCTATAGTATCATTCAGCTCTATCTCTTTTTGAGGAAGAAGAACCCATAAGATATTTGCCTAGCCAGGGAGGCATGATAAGATCTAAAAACCAAAAATGGTTTTATGATCACAAATTAGATGAAAGTTGAATCAAGGGACTCAGAGAGGCCTTAGTTGCAGTGTCTTTTCACTTCCTTTGAGCAGCTGTAGGCTTTTTTTTTTTTTTTTGCAGGGAAGAGGCTTATTAACCACAGCAGAAATCTCTTTTCCCAAAAAGTAGGTGGAATTCAGAGTAGCAGAAGGCCCAAAGATAACATTTCCACTTGAAAACTATAGCTAAGTCAAGTAGAAGGATGAGAGTTGGCTGAAAGAACTGTAGTCCTCTGAAAGGGAGGGGTTGGCTAATCACAGAACTTCCTGTTGAAGGGGCTCTTAACCTAGTGTCTGTGAATTTGTGTTTTTTTTTTTAAAATAAAATTAGTTTTTGAGAACTGCAGTCTTCCTTTTCAGAAAAGAGGCTTATTAGTCATATCACCCCTAGTGGACATTGAATGCATAGGGCATCAATAGGCCCCGAAGATTGCTGGATAACTGAAGACCAGCTGGAGCAGAGATGTCAAGACCAATAGGGAGTAGCTCAAATGCCATGCCCATCAAGGAGCAGGGGAAAGCATTGCTAGAATGGGACCAAGCCCAGCAAACATCAGAGTATAGTGCGATGATATCATCAGAAGGCTTGCTTCCTTAGGGGCACATGAATAAAGGTCTCCAAAATACCATAGTTATTAACATCTTAGTTCAGGAATTGACAACCTACAGCATTGGGGCAGTTTTAATGGGCCTGCAGGCCAATCATTACTGCCATGTATATGGGGAACACGGGGGAATGGGAATCCCCCCTAAAGAAACCAACAAACCCAAACAACCCAACATACTGTGACAAATACTTAAATGTAATACTCCTGTTTGTTGTTATTTAATTGTTTTGTATATGTGTGATTTGTTTCCCTCCTAAGCTTTTAGAAGGCAAGGGGCCATGGCTTTTTGCAAAACAACAACCTAACCCCACTTGTATATCTACCACAGTGCTATACTTATTAGTTACTCAATAATGTGTGTATATATAGAAACACATATGATTTAAAATAGTGTTGTTGTTCACTCTTGTCTGACTCTTTTTGACTGCATTTGGGGTTTTCTTGGCAAAGATAGTGGTGTGGTTTGCCATTTCCTTCTCCAGCTTATATTTACAGATGAGGAACTAAGGCAAACAGCGTGAAGTGACTTACCCAGGGTCACATAGCTAGTAAGTGTCTGAGACTGGACTTGAACTTACAAAGATGAGTCTTTCTGACTCCAGGTTTAGCACTCTAACCACAGTACCATTTAGCTGCCCCCAAAACTATACAATTCAATTCAATAATAGTTTATTAAGTTGTGGATTAAAAAGAAAAAAACAAAAGACCATTTGCCCTCAAGGAAATTACTATAAGATCATGGGTGAGGTAAAAAAAAGAACACAAACATTCAAGTGTCACAAGTGAGGTGATTTATTCCTCACAAACATAGATGTGTACAGTTCCCCAGCCCTTCAGTTCCACAGGTAACTAGGAGTATGGGAATACAGGGTGTGCAGATGCTTATCTCTGTCAAGAGTCCAGAACTCTGGGTCTCTGTCCTTATATCTGATTGCTGTAGCTGGGCAGAATTACAGGGACCAAGTGGGTGGGGGACCTTTGGGCCAGTCAATCAGTGGAGCAGTACAGCCATGACTCCCCCTTTTTGACCACAAGGACATGGTGATTTGGAAAGTTTGCTAAACTGATTATGATCAGGAGAACCTTGCATACCCTGTCTAAATGTAGCTGGCTTAAACAAGCTATTGGGTACATTGGAACTTCCTGGTACATAGGCAGGTTAATCATTGATCAAACATGGAGGTGCTTCTGTCAGCCAGGGTGTGGCAATAGGTAGCAATAGGCCGATTTTCACAATTCCATTCCGCTGAAGTGATATGATCTATATAGAACTCTCACCTGTGGCTTCAGGAAGCTGTAGCATGCTCAGTGGCCACATCCTGGTAAAACCATTTCAGTAGATGGGCTGAGGGTAACCCAACAGGCCTAAAATCCTTCTGTGAGTTAGGGGAATGTCTATCCCAAGCATGTGAAGACTCCCCCTAGAAGAATAATAGGTAGATGAAAACAATTTGTTCCAATGGCCATGAAGGCAACTGAAGAAGAGGGAACATTAGAGCTTGGTCAGTTATCTAAGACACCAAGATTATCCATTGCATCCTAGGTCATCACCAGTTGTCCTGACTTTTATCTTGCCACTGGACTTTGATGACTCTGGAAGAGAGAGAGAGACTGATGACTGTGCAACTCTGCCTCACTTAAATCCAATTCATATGGGATCTTGAGGGTCCTCTTCTAAACAAAGGATAAACAACAAATAAAATCTGTACACAGATGAATAAATACAAAGTAATTTTTGGGGGGAGAAGGGAAAGCACTAACAACCGAGGGGATAAATAAAGGACTGATATGGGGAGTGGGTGTCACCTGATTCCCTGATGTACTTCTCGCTCTCTTGATTTAACTTGATTTAAGCCATGAAAATAGAGAAATTATCTAAAGGAATGTAGACAAAAGAGTAGAGGGCTGAAGACTGAGCACATTTAGTCGATGGAGGCAGCAATGTCCTGCCATTGAAAAGAAGGCTCTCCTTTTACTTTAATTTTGCCTATATGCATTGTCTTTTATGGTTATGATTAAATAGAAATAAACAAAGTCAGGCCATAATTGGATAAATTAATATCAACAAAATGTAGGAAGAGAAGAAAATGGGGCATTCTAGTAGATGGGGTAGCCAAGAATTTAATCGGATAAATACACACATGGCAAAACCCTATACGAGATATTCTTAACCTAGAGTCCATGAACTTGTTTAAAAAAATATTTCAGTAACTGTATTTCAATATAATTGGTTTACTTTTTAGTCCTATGTATTTTATGCACCTAAAATCATTATTCTGAAAAGGGGTTCATAGGTTTCTCCAAACTGCCAAAAGGGTCCATGACATACAACAGAGGACTAAAAACCTTTTCCCAGACTAATGAGCATTGCTATCAACAAAAGGGTCTATGTTAGGGCATAGACCTAGCCAGCTCTCTGAGAGATATGGTTTGGTATTACACGAGAGTGCCCTCTGGTGGAGGGTAGAATATGTAACTTCTTTTTTTTCTTTTCTTTTATTAAAAAAACAACAACAACATTTTCAGTTGCAAATTCTCCCCCTCCACCCAAGTGATTGAGAAGGCAAGAAATATAATACTCATTATAATGTGAAGTCATGCAAAACATATTTCCACATTAGCCAAGAATACATAACTTCTGAAGTGAACATGTGATTGATAGTGCTTGTTTCTTATTATTGAACAGGATCAGGCATATAGTCAGCACTGTCCTTGATGATTAAATATGTAATTCCAATTAGTCATTTCCAGAACCAATTCACATTTGTAAGATTGCCTTTCTACTTGTGGTTTCTATAAGGGAAGTTTGCTGTTGGGATCACAGTTCTGAAGTTTGGGCATTATAGTTACTGGTTCCATTTGAAGGGTCAGTTGCTATGGCACAGTGAAAACTGAATTCTGGCTATGCAAGCTACAAGAAAGGGATTGTTAATAGAGTATAAAGAAAGATGGAAGCTCCTGATATTTCTTTTTTAGTGCATACTTTGTTAATTTATTTATTTTCCTTCCAGACCTTTATTTTTTTCTCTAATTACATGTAAAGATAGTTTTCAACATTCACTTTTGTAAGATTTTGAGTTCCCAGTTTTTCTCCCACCCTCCTTTCCCTCTTCCCTCCCTAATCAGGCAAGCAATCTGATATAGGTTATACATTGTAATTAATCATTTTAAGCATATTTCCACATTAGTCATGTTGTAAGAGAAGAATAAGAACAAAAGGAAAAACAAAACACAAGAAAGAAGAAACAATAACAACCAAAAAGCAATAACAAAAGTGAAAATAGTATGCTTCAATCTGCATTCAGAATCCATAGTTCTTTCTCTGTAAGTGGAGAACATTTTCTATCATGAGTCTTTTGGCATTGTGTTGGATCTTAGTATATACTTCATTTCACAAGCCATAGATCTCATGGTGTTTTGACAGCTAATTCTTCAGTGAGGGCTTGGCATACTTTGGCAAATAATACACATACAAATATCCAACATTTATGTTGTTTTCACAGCTGGAGGAACTTTTTTAGACATGGTCTTGAAGTACAGGATGAACAAAGCAACTTTTCTCTAAGTGGCCAGTGAATCATTCTTTACACCGTCAAGAGTGTATGAATAGATAGGTGTGTGACTACAGCCTCCTAACTGAAGGCAAGCAGTGACCCCTGAGAGAGAATGACCTTTCAGAGCCTGGTGGTTTGGGTTTCCTTTCTGAGTGACCTTTAGGGCATCTCCTGAGGTGGAAAATTTCTGTGTGTTAGTCCACTACCCTTAACCAAAGCTGCATCCAGACTTATCTCCACCCTTGTATACCAGGGAACATAACTCCTTAATTAAATTATTAAAAGAGTGCCACAAGAAGAACAATATACTGGGGCAGCTAGGTGGTGCAGTGGATAGAGCACTGGCCCTGGATTCAGGAGTACCTGAGTTCAAATCCGGCCTCAGAAACTTAACACTTACTAGCTGTGTGACCCTGGGCAAGTTACTTAACTCCCATTGCCTCTCAAAAAAAAAAAAAGAACACTATACTGAAGTTTTTTGTCATGATGATGATCTTCATTTGGGAGATGCAGAAATGCCTGAGAAAAAAGAATGTGGAGAAAGGAGAGCCAAGAGCAGGACATTTGGAAAAGCTGAGCAACAGAAACTTGCTAATATTCCAGAAGAGCTAGAAAACTGAGTTTTGCTTTTGCTGGACATCTTGGCTGAGAAATGAATGAACATCTGGTTTATTTAGCTGGTAGCTGAAAGAATGTCACCTTGTTTGTATTCAGTATCCTCAAACAATGAACCCTTTTTTGAGCTGTGGAGTGGTTCAGAAACTGATAGTATAAGACTCTTTGTAGTTGCAAGACTACAAGACTGAACCTATTCTGCCATCAACAAACCATCAACATTTGTTGTTTATCACCTCCTATAGGAAAATCATGATTCCCCCCCCCACACACACATGCCTACTAACCCGGAGGAAGTAGGAGGAATGAACAGCTTTCCCTTCATAGCAACATAAAAATACTGACACTTCAGGACCTGAAGGTACCAGGGTTTAGTTAGTGTTCCTTCTCCAAGACCTCAAGCCATCTTCCCTTCCCTAGTCTTCATGAGTTGTTATGGCTGGGAATCTTTAGCTCAATATGGAAATGTTCTCTATTCTTAATTTTTATACATGGAAAACTGTTTTCTTCAATGATTAAAAGTTTGTGTATGAATTGGTCTTTCCCCTAAAACCAATGAATTGATGCTGATTGCTAATATTTATTCATGGAAATTGAGATTGCTGCCCTTCTCTTTCCAGGACTTTCTAAAGCCACTGAAAAATCCAAGAATCATACTGGAGTGGGTGCAAACCAAAGGCTAGAACTAATAAAGCAGAGTTAATTTTTTGCCTGTTTTCTTGGAAGGCTGTATACGTATATATCATCTTAACTAGGATAGAGTGACTGGAGCTTTGACCCAGGGCACTGAAATTTAGAGGGTACAACAGCCCTTTGTAATTGATCAGTAGGTAGAAATAGCTGAACATAGTAGTTACCTAGCAAGAACAATGAATTAAAATAGGATTCTATAAGATTGTGATTGGCAGTAGTGTCTCAGCTGAATTTCTCATGGGTCTGGCACTGCCCTATTCTGCTCTCTCCCTTGTGACAGCCTCCTCAGCAGTGGGCTCTTCATGTCCCCAGGTCTCTGTTTTCTGCCCATGAGGCAGCATCTTCTTCAAGGGATTCTGCCCCTCATCACTTGTGCCTTGAGGTCTAAAGTCTCTCTCCAGGGTCCGTCTGCTTGACTGAATTTGTCTTATAAAGCTGATTTGTACTACTTCCTTAGGGATTATTTTTTGTCACTTGCTTTGGGCACTGGAATTATTTGTTATGGTGCTGTGTGTGTGTGTGTGTGTGTGTGTGTGTGTGTGTGTGTGTGTAATGAGACATTCTATAATATGCAATGAGAATTCTACAATGTGAATAGACTTTATGTAGGGACAGTGGTGTGTGCAACACTATATTGTACAGTTTCTGAAGGTATTAACCAATCAACAAGCATTTATTAAGCTCTTACTAGGTTGGAGGCACTGCACTTAGTGTTGGGCATACCAAGAAAGACAAAAAACTCTCCTGAGGTGGGTATATAGAAGATCTATGCAGAACAGATGAAGGTAATATGAAAGAGGATGGAATCATCAACTGTGTGTGTGTGTAGAGGAGAAGACATTCTGCTGAGTGACTTTTTTGTGTGTATGTTAAACATTTTCATAGTGCAGGGGCAGCTGGTGGTAGAGTGCTGGGCCTGGAGTCAGGAAGACCCAAGTTAAAATCTGGCCTCCAACACCTACTAGTTGTGTGATCCTGGGCAAGTCACTTAACCTCTGTCTGACTCAGTTTCCTTAACTATAAAATGGGGATAATATCACCTACCTCCCAGGGCTGTTGTGTGGTTTAAATTAGACACTATTTGTAAAGTGCATAACTGTGTCTTACACATAGGAGATGCAATGGAATTATTATGTGGATCAGTATGTATGTGTGAAAACAAACTACAGTAGATCAGTGTATAAGTAAATGTGCATGTAAATAAGATATCCTGAAGAGAATCTCTGTATATTTGGTATTCTTATTTTTGAGGGGGAGCAATTCTGGATATTCCACAGTGAGACAGCATGGTATAGTCACAAAAGCCCTGGTGGTCAGAGAGGTGTATGAGGTATTCAGGGAGGCCAAGCACTTCTGGTGTGAGGGCTTGCTGAGCCCTTTTAAGGGCTGCCCACCTGCTTTTGGTGTCCATCTGTCACCTGACGCTCACCTGAAGCTCCTTGAAGTTTAAGCATATGCAGCAGCCACACTCCAGTAAACTGTTTCAGCAGATGGGCTTAACTACATCAAGGGTACAGGCCTCAAACCTGTTGGTGAGTTGGGGGGGTGTCGACTTCTGCCATGTGAAGACTTCCCTTGGTGGATTGGGCAAATGAGAACAGTTTGTTCCAGTCGTCATAAACGTGGCTGAAGCTGATACTGTGAAACACTTAGAGCTTGGCCAAGGACACCAAGGCCATCCACTGCATCCTGGCCATTGCCAGGCATCTTGACCTTTGTCTTGCCACTGGACTTTGATGACTCTGAAAGAGAGAGCGAGTCTGATGACTGTGCAAATCTGCTTCAAATCCAATTATTCATGAGTCATGACATTGCTCTGTGATGTCACTGGTCCTCTTTGAAATTCATTCAACAACAGTCAGAGGTACTGAGTTCAAATCCCAGCTCTGTCACTTTAAGCTCCCTGACCATTCTCTTCATTATCTATAAAATGGGAACAATAATACTTCAACTACCCTTCACAGAGAATTGTTATGAGGAAAGTACTTTGTAAAACATAAAATGTTACATAAACATGAGCTATTAATGTTTATAAAGCAGACTGTTTTTACTAAATGGGACAGCTAGGTGGTGTAGTGGATTGAGTGGGCCTGGAACCAGGAAGACCTGAGTTCAAATCTGATTTCTGACACTTACTAGCTATGCGACCCTGGGCAAGCCACTTAACCCTGTTTGCCTTAGTTTCCTCATCTATAAAATGAGCTGGAGAAGGAAAAGCTATTCTAGTAGCTTTGCCAAGAAAACCCCAAATGGGATCATGAAGAATTGTACATGATTGAAATAACTGAACAACGTTTACCAAATACAGGAAGGCAGTGTGTGCATGTGCCCATGGGCCGGCATCCTTGTGTTCTGAGGTGTTCAGAATGGGAAGGAGAATCCTTTAGAGCAACTGCATCAGGCATTGCCTTAGAACAACTCCACAAGCTCCTTTGCAATGACTCATCTGTCCACTCCTTCCTCCCTTCTTGGAAGTGGGGGGAGCGGGTCAGGGGACCAATGAATTCATCAAGGTTGCTTTTGAGTTTCACAGTAAATTCAATCAAGGAAAATGAATTCTCTCTTCCAGACCCACCTCTTATCTCCCAAATGTTGCCTCTGCTCTGCTGTGCTCTGCTCATTGTAATAATATAGACAGAAGGAATGCTGAACATATGGGCTGTTCTCAGAGGCTGGGTTGGATTCATGGAAAACAATAGAGGGATGGGAGGGAGGAATTAGTAGGAAGCTTCTGAATGCTGGGGGGCACCCCAGGGATGGTGATGCCTTGGTGGCTCTTAGCACAGTGCCTACACTATGTCAGCAGGTCAGCAAAGCATTTATTAAGCACCTACTATGTTCCAGGCAGAAAGCTAAGCACGGAGGATACAAATACAAAATCAAAGATGGTTCTTGCCTTCAAGGAGCTTACATTCTAATAAGAGAAGACAACACATAAAGGGAGCTTAGGAAGGGAAGGGTACTTGGGACATGGCCAGCGGTCAAGGGGCATGGAAATTGGAGATTTCACCTACCAAAACCAGGGTGGAGAACAAGTTTCTGGTAGGGTGGAGATAGAGAATTGGAGATTTGGGCCATGGTGAGGAGAAAGGGGTGGTGGAGGCCTAAGGACCTGGCATTAATAAAGCTCTTTGGTGGATTATCTCGTTTGATAGAGAGTACTTTCAACTTTAAAGTGATATACGAATGCGGACTAGTAATATCAAGTGCTTTATAAATGTTTATTGAATTTCATTGCTGATTTGTTCAAGATGGGTAGAAGTCCTCCACTTGTATCTTCCTTTACTGTCCTCTAAACATCTCATGGGCATTTCCATCTCTGCTTTTGATCCATGGGCATTTCCCCTATGCAGGGAGTATGTAACCATTTTATGCCATTTCATCCTGAGTGGTAGGGGCAGCTAGGTGGTACAGTAGATAAAGCATTGGTCTTGGAATCAGGAGGACCTCAGTTCAAATCTCACCTCATATACTTACTAGCTGTGTGATCCTGGGTAAGTCACTTAATCCCAATTGCTTTAAACATCCAGGGTCATCTCCAGTTATCTGGATATATACATATACATATAGACACACATGTATATGTATGTCTATATGTGCATATATATGAATGTATATATGTGTGTATATATGTGTATGGGTCCAGTGGCTATACACACACACACATATTGCCACTGGACCCAGATGGCTCTGGAGGAAAGAACGAGGTTGGTGACCTTGCACAGCCCTCCCTCACTTAAATCCAATTCAGTGCAAGTTATGACATCATCTTGATGTCATGATCCTCTTCAAGAATTAAGGACTAACAACCACAGCAACCTCCTGAGTGGTTCTCATTAGTATTCTTCTATAATCTTTTTTTTTTTTTTTTGGCAGGGCAATGGGGGTTAAGTGACTTGCCCAGGGTCACACAGCTAGTACGTGTCAAGTGTCTGAGGCCGGTTTTGAACTCAGGTACTCCTGAATCCAGGGCCAGTGCTTTATCCACTGTGCCACCTAGCTGCCCCTTACAATCTTTCCATAGAGGAAGATTCTTATGTGAGTACAGGCTGGACCAGGTGATCTCTGAGATCCCTTTTACAGGCTTGCCATTCTGTGATTCTGATTCTATAATTATTTCCCCAAACATGCATTTGTGATAGGCCCCAATCCTTGCCAGACTCATCTAAGCTGGTGAGAGGTCTATATGTTGGCCTGGGTTCAAATTCCACCTCTGACTCTTACCACCACTATGACTTTGGGCAAATCACAAAATTGTACTGTGACTCAGTTTCCTTCTTTGTAAAATGAGGACCCTTGAAGTCTATTCCAGCTTCAAATCCATGTTGCTGTGTTTTCCTAAGTTTAATGGCTGAATTGTTAAAGTATTAATTGATTTTGGGTTAAATGAGTAAAAGGAACATGCTCCTCTAGGGAAAAAATAAGGATTATACATCCCAACAAATGTTGGATTCAGGGGGAGCCCAAGCAAGCACCCATGGGTAGGTAGGGGTATGGGGAGAGGGTAAGGTAGACAGAAAAGATGGTTGGAAAATGGTGAGGGAAAAGAGTTTTGAGGTCAGTAGAACCTTAGGAGACAAGCAGTGTCAGTGAAGACAAGTTGTAGATTGTGCTGCCCTGAGCCCAGCATGGAATGAAAAGAGCAAAATATTTGGAGTTAGATCTGGGTTCAAATCCTGACTCCCACTTATTACTTGTATGACTTTGGATGAGTCACTTCAACTTTTTGGGCCTCATTTTCTTCATCTGTCAAATGAGAGAGTTGAACTAGATGGCCTCTAATGTCCATGAATTGAGCTCCTTCTCAGTCCAGAAGAGAACTTGGAAAAGGCCTGTGAGATTGATACCCACTGGACAGAATACCAGAGAGGACAGGCGAGTCAGCCAGTAACCTGTGAAAGGATGTTGCAGGATGCTAGATTTTCCTGATTTGTAAAATTATAGTGTTAGACCAGATGACCTCTAGAAATAATCTTCCACTTCTGATATTATGTAATTCTGTGATTCCATGATCTAAAAAATGTCATTTAGCCTTGAGTCTGAGGAAGGCCATGTATTCCCCCTCCCCAAGGTGGGCCTGTGAATTTGAAGCTTTATTGATAATGTTGGGATAAAAGGCTTTATCCCAGGGATAGCTAGGTTGAGCAGTAGAGAAAGCACCAGCCCTGGATTCAGGAGGACCTGAGTTCAAATCTGTCCTCAGACACTTGACACTAGCTGTGTGACCCTGGGCAAGTCACTTAACCCACATTTCCCTGCAAAACAATAATAATAATGATAATAATAATATTGTTTTGCTTCCTGCCTTAAAGCATTTAAAACAGGCATTCTTGGCCTGGGGGTTTGTGAACTAAATTTTTTTTCATAATTCCTTTTTTAATGTAATTGGTTTCCTTTAAATTCAAACGGGTTTTATTTTATCTGAAAAGTGGCCCATAGGTTTCACCAGACTGTCAAAGGATTCCATAACACCCAAAGGGTCGAGAACCCCTGATTTAAGATATAGTTATCATTAGCTATCTTAATAATGAGGCACAGAGGCCAGGCATATCATACTCAGTAAACAGAGCGCCTGTTCAGTTCCATGGGAGGTGCCTCAGTCCATCAGATCAGTCCCTTTCCTTGATCACACCTTGTTATGGGCCAGGATGTTAGTGGAACTGGGGAGGTTTTAATTAACCCTCGTTCTCCCATACCCCAAACTGGGGTTGTTATGAGCCATGAAGCAAGGGAGCAGACCAGGGGCAGTTGGGGTTAAATTTGCCTCCAGGTGTATTGACCCGGGACCCAGCTGTGGAGGCTTTGGGCAAAGACATAAAAACAGTTTTAGGACTTTCATAAAGGGCTCCCGAGACCCCAGGGAACCTCCTTGCCTACTGCTTTTAATTTCAACGCCAGGGGCATTTACTTTTCTGGACTGCTCCCTACTGACTTGTGGATTGCCTTTTACCTAGGGGTTGTTGGATGCTTTTATTAAAAGGGGATGGTTTATTTGACTCCTCAGGCTCTGAGTGATCCATTGCAACAGATGTGGAAACAGGACTAAGGCACTCCCTGCTCAACCCTCTACTCCCCCACCCGCAAACCCTTCTACATAACATATGATTTTTCCCCTTCTTAATGATGAGGCAGCAGTATCCCAGAGAAAACACATTTTACCCAAGTCACAAAAGTAGTCTTTCCTTCAAAGCAATGGGCCAGTTAGGGGTTGTTGTATAGTTGCTTCAGTCGTCTCTGACTCTTTGTTGAACTCATTTAGGGTTTTCTTTTTTTTTTTCTTTTTTTTATTTATTTCTTTTTTTTTTCAATTTTTATTTCTTTCTTTTTTTTTTTTTTTCAGGGCAATGAGGGTTAAGTGACTTGCCCAGGGTCACACAGCTAGTTAAGTGTCAAGTGTCTGAGGCTGGATCCGAACTCAGGTACTCCTGAATCCAAGGCCAGTGCTCCATCCACTGTGCCACCTAGCTGCCCCCTAGGGTTTTCTTGAAAGAGGTGCTAGAGTGGTTTGCCATTTCCTTTTCCAGCTCATTTGGTAGATGAGGAAACTGAGGCAAACAGGGTTAAGTGACTCGCCCAGGGTCACACTGTAAGTGTTTAAGGTCACATTTGAACTAGGGAAGAAACGAGTCTTCCTGACTCCCCCTTCAGCACTCTGTGCACCATGGCGCCACCTAGCGGCCTCATAAGGGTAGTGTAGAAGGTAAGGATCAACAGCACAGTTTTTCTTCAAGATGAGTCTAGATGACTTTTTCTGAAAAAAGAAAAGGGAAGAAAGTATTTAGATATAGCACAACTCTATAATATTGTGGCATTTTCTATTTTTCAAGTCTCATTTCTCATTGTTTCTCATCAGGAATCCTTAAGAATTTTGTGGTTGAGTTGGATGCTTTGAAAAAACTGAAACTTAGATTCAATCAGTCAGCTACTTAGCTGCATGGTGGTGGCGGTGGTGGTAGGGAAGCTCTTGTTTCCTTGTTCAGTTTTCTTTCTGCTATCTTTGTACTTGGTTTTGTGAAGGTTTCTTTTAAGCCCCCAGATTCTAGTGCATCCTGACTTTTCCTGCATCTGTGCAGGGAGGAGTAGGGCAGATAGAGCAGAAAGACAGGGTCCTGGTCTACAGTCCAGTCTTTTAGGGACAGAATATGGTAAACATTCCACATCTGGACTCTGAGCAAACCTAGTAGACATGCTGTCTCCCTACTAACTTCTCCACCCCTCCACTGGATCCCTCTTCTTTGAGATTTCTCTTCCCTCTTGCCTGTAGTTTGTGGACCCTCTATATTTCTGACATGCAAAGAGACAGGCCAGAGGATGCTTCTAGATGTGCAGATCATTCCCCTTCAGACAGGTTGGACTCATCTCTCCCTGGTGCCTGAAGCTCAGCCTGAGGGAGCTGACTCAGTGTTGAGGGGCCCAGAAGACCAGAGGTTGCCAGGAGTGTAGGTTGCCTGTGATTCCACAGATGCTGACACTAGAATCTGTCTTGGCCGGATCCCCTTGGCAGGCTGCCATTTCATTACCTGTTGGTTGGAGTTCAGCTTGGTGCTTTGCTTCTATCTGCTTAGAAGACAGGGTGTCACAGGGCTGCTCCCCTTTTGATTGATTTGGCCATTATTATCAAGTGTCTCTGTCACTCAGTTCATTTATCCTCTGGGTGAAAGGTATAGCAGGCAGGAACCCAGCTGTGTACTTGCCCACTAAAGTTGGGAACAATCAGAGGCAGAAGAGCAGAATGGGTGGGTCGTCTTGGTCTCACGACAAATCTCTCTCTTTTTTTCTAGCACAGTGCCTGACATATAGTAGATGCATGATTAATACTTATTGATTGATTTCTCCCTTCTTCCTTCCCTTTTCTTCCTTGGTGCTTTGTGACTAGAATCAGATCTACACGTAAGTATCGTCTGAAAAGTTTGCTTTCATATACCATGTGTTCTTGCTGTACTGACTTTCTTGCTGTTCTTCACACACAACTCTTCCATTTTCTTTTCCAGAGCCTTTGGATGAGTGATCACCTGTGCCTCTCTCATTTCTGCCTCTTAGAGTAAACCCAAATCAAACACCGCTTTCTACAGGAAACATTTCTGGATCCCCACCCCCACCTCAGTGTCACCCTATCCCTAATTTACCTCGTATTTATTTTATAGAAACTCTGTAGATATTATACATGTAAATGTTGTCCATCCCCTCCATCTGCCTCCCCCCGATAAAATGTAAGCTCTTTGAGAGAGAGGACTATTTTGTTTTTGCATCCCCCGCACAGTGACTGGCATACAAGTGATTACTATGTGCTGAATGAATAAATGAATAAAAAATTATTAAGTGCTTTCTAAGCATTAATGATTGGTAGAACACCTAACACTTCTCCACCTTCCCAGCTGCCCAGTAATACCTGGCTCTGGGTCTCCCGGTCATTTAGTGATTTCTCTAATCTGAGTAAGATTCTCAGCCACGGGGTCTGAGGTGGTTCAACTATTCATATGCTTTTTTCCCTTGGGAGCAAAGGAAGATCAGAAGAAGCTCTCTGTGGTTCTGAGGAAAAAAAAAGAAGAACACTGTGTTCCCAGATGTAGTGTTATTTATCAAAGGGCCAGCTTTTATGAAATACTGCCAAGTTACTCAAGATCTCTCTTCTCTAAGAACAAGAACCAGGAAAAAGCCTGCTCAAGACCATTGGAGGCTGCACCAGATATCACAGCTTCATTATCACTTGTTCCTTGCCCTAGTATACACCATGTTCCACAGCAATAGGAACATGGGCGGGGGATGGGGTGATTTGGGGGAGGTGTGGGGAGGGGAAGGGGAGAGAACAACATCAACTGGGTGAATACCTCTCCCACACTACAAAGCTGACACAAAGAGAGGGACACTCAAGGTCATGGCATTGTGGGTGCTGTTGACCTGTTGCTTTCTAACCTCTAGCAACCCATTCTTTCCCTGCACATACTTTGTGATTTTTTTCTGCCAAGTAATAATGTACTCTTTTTAAAATCTCCCTACATCAAGTAGCTGCCAGATTTTTCCATCTACCACCATTTGTCACACACTAACAGTCTTCCTACTCCCTAGTATCCCTAAATTCCCTTTCTGTAATCTTCAGCTACTTTTGTAATGGCAGGAGCTGTAGGGAAGAAGGGAATAAACATTTATAAAGCCCCCTACTATGCGCCAGACACTGTGCTAAATACTTTACAGATATTCTCTTATTTGATCCTCACAACAACGCTGAAAGGCAGGTGCTAAGAACTTTGTGTCAGGAACTGTGTTGGGTATATACTAATGCAAAGGAGATATGGTTCCTGCCCTCAAAGAGCTTACACTCTGATAGAAAGAGAAAAGTATGGGAGCAGTATCCAAGAAAGAAGTTTTGAGGAGTCATAGGGATGACAAGTTTCATCCCTAGGGTGACTGATTCACATGTCCTTTCTGGAAACCAAGGGAGTAATGATTTAACTGTGGGGAGAGCAGGAAGAGAATGGGGAAAGGGGCATGGAGAGTCAAGATGGAAAGATGACTGTGAAGCATGATCAGGTGGCTATAGACAGTCACCACAGGTTCCCAGGATGGTTTCAGAATTCATCTTAGATAAGAGGATATCTGTTTTGAAAGAATTGTTGTTGCTGTTGTTGTTTGTCCTTCCTTCTTAAAGAGGACCACGATACCAGGGTGATGTGATGATATGCAGTGAATTGGATTTAAGTGAGGGAGAGCTGTGCAAGGTCACCAACCTCACACTCTCCTGAAGAGCCACCTGGGTCCAGTGGCAAGATATATATCAGGAAGACTGGAGATGGCCCCAGATGTTTTAAGGCAATTTATGTTAAGTGACTTGCTCAGGGTCTGAGACAAGATTTGAACTCAGGTCTTCTCAACTTCAGGGCCAGTGCTCTATCCACTGTACCACCTAGTTGCCCCCCTTTTGAAAGAATAAAGGGTGATGCCATGATAAATACAGTTAACACAACAGTGGTCTTTAGAGAGCTCTGAGCTACTACTGCTGCTTCCTCTTCCCAGGGCCATTCATCGTGTGCTTATCAGATTCCCTCTCCTTGGTTCTTTCAGAAACCTCCAAGCTGAGCAGTGACTGAGTTCTGGGAGCCTCTTGTTTTGTACAGTGAGCTCTTAGGTGACTGGTTTCAGAACCTGCCCTGTTTCTGGGGAAGGAGGTGGTTATGTCTTTTGGGCCTCCTTTATAGACCAAAGAGATGCCTAATAACTGAGTGCTGCAAGAATTCACATTTCAAGAGTGCTTCATTTAACAAAGCACTTTCCTCTCAACCTTGAAAGTTTGTTTGCAGGGCAGCTAGGTGGCACAGTGGATAGAGCACCAGCCCTGGAGTCAGGAATACCTGAGTTCAAATCTGGCCTCAGACACTTATCACTTACTAGCTGTGTGACCCTGGGTAAGTCACTTAACCCCAATTGCCTCACTAAATAAAAAAAAAAGAAAGTATATTTGCAGGTTTCAATGGTATAGTTTTACAAATGAAGCTATTAAGACTCATGAGGTTAAATGACAACAAGTTGGCAAGCTGGATTTGCACCAGGGTTTCTCAAGTCCACATCCTGTGCTCTTTCTGCTTACTACACTGTGGGGGAAATTGGGATGGGGTAGGGTTTCTTCCTTCCCTAATTACTCTTTCAGTGTCATTTTACTTCATTGGCAAGGATAGGACCATTGTAGCAAAAACTCTCTCTCTCTCTCTCTCTCTCTCTCTCTCTCTCTCTCTCTCTCTCTCTCTCTCTGTCTCTCTCTCTGTCTCTCTCTCACACACACACACACACAAATATACATATATACACTGTGGTAACATTATTGGAATTTGGCTGACTCATTGGGAGGGGCCACACCTGGCCCACCCTGAAGTAACATATACTACTGATGTTAGAAGGAGAAAACCTCTCTCCATAGGCAGTTTTTGAAGGACCTCCCCTTTTTTGGGGAGGAAGATTAAACGCTCACTGAGGGGAGTCTGAGTCTCTTCTGGAATTTCCTTTTTCCCATGGTGCGAGCAGCAGGAGTAAACGCCCAGGTGGTGAGTTAACATAAAAGCCCCGCTTTCTTTTAAATTAGCTTAACTGGAAGCAAGTTGGGGATTGTATAGACTTAGGTTAGAGCTAGGAGGATTATCAGTTATTTCTTTTTCCCTGTTCCCTTATCTTTGGTTTTTATTAATTTTACCTTTGCTGTTTATTTTATTCCCAATTAATAAAATCTGATCTGTTTGTGGAAAAGAGGCTGTACTGCTCCTTTCTTATTGGCCTGGAAGAAATATCTAAAAAGGCAGTTTGGAGGGGAGGGAGCTTTGAACCTAGAGGTCCCTCATTATTTCTGGGACCCCAATATTTTGGCAAGCCACCCAATTAACTCTCCATATATTAAATTTGGCCCTCACAACATACAACTATACATATACACATACATATATAGATATACATACATGTATACACACATACAAAATACATATACATATGTATCATATAATATATATATGTATATGTATACATAAAATAAAATATCTTTGTACCCCATTGCTTAGTACAGTGCCTTACATATAGATAGGCCTTTGTTGAATTGAATGGAGATATCCCAGGACCATAGATTTTGTGAGCTGGAAGGTACTTCAGTAGCCATCTAGTCCAACTAATCCTCACGAGGAATCTCTTCTCTAATAGATGGAACAATTAGTCATCCAGACCCTGCTTGAAGACCTCCAAGGAGGGGGACCTACCACCTCTTGAAAGATCCTAATCCAGTTTTGGATCGCTCTAATTGTTCAGAAGTTTTTTTCTGACATCAATTTAAAATTTTTGTCTCTTTGCAGCTTCCTTAGCCCTCTGGGACCAAAGGTAAAATGTTTAATTCTTCCTTCACATGACGATCCCTTAAATATTTGAAGACAGTTATTGTACCTCTACTTAGGTCTTCTCCTGGTGATGTGTACTCAGGGCCCTTCAATATCCTATTTGCTTTCATCTTGACACCTTCCAGCTTATCTCTTAAAACCACACTTAGTATAGCAGAGTAACTGCTTAATAAATGGTTGTTGACTGACTAAATGAATGAATAAGTATTTATTATGTGCTAACTATATACCAGGTCCTATGCTAAGCATTGGATAGATAAAGAATTTATTAAATGCTTATTATGTACCAGACACTGTGCTAAGAAATATAGAAATGAAAAAAATACCTTCCTGGCCCTGAAGGAGCTTACACTTAAAGAACTTACATTCCAATATAATGTGGTGCCTAAACCTAAATTTTGTTGTTGTTCAGTTGTATCTGACTCTTTGTGACGCCATTTGGGGTTTTCTTGGAAAAGATACTGGAGAGGTTTGCCATTTCCTTCTCCAGATCATTTTACAGATGAGCAATTGAGGCAAACAGGTTAAGTGACTTGCCCATTATCAGACAGCTAAAAAAAGTGTCTCAGACCAGATTTGAACTCACAAAGATGAGTCTTTCTGACTCCAGGCCTGGTCCTCTATCCAGGGCATCACCCAGCTGGTCCCAAATACAATACTCCAAATGAAGTCTCATGAGGGCAGAGTACAGTGGGATTATTATCTCTCTTTTCTGGAAGTTATACCTCTCTTAATGCAGCCAAACTTTTTATTATGTTTTGTTGGGAGAAACTATATTCCATTGTTGAATCATATTGAGCTTGTGGTCCACTAAAACCTTCAGATGTTTTCCAGGACAACAGGTGCCTAACCATATTTCCCTCATCTTGTACTTGTGAAATTGACTTTTTGCATCCAAGTGCAAAACTTTACATTTATCTCTATTGAATTTCATCTATCAGATTCAGCTCAGTGCTCTACCCCATCAAGATCCTTTCACATCCTTGCTCTCTAATCATGCATGCTCATCATGTAAAAAGGAGGTTTGCAAGAGTGGGAAGAGTTCTTTGGTACTGATCTCCCCATCCCACCCTCCTCATATATGAGACATTTTTCCCTTCTCTGAAGGCTTCTGACTTCCCAATCACCAGCTCCCATCTGAAAGTGAAGTTTCAAGGCACAGGAAACCAAGTCTTTCTAAGTAAAAATGACTGGGCTTTTGGCCAGTCAACAAATCACCTTTTGTGCAGGGCACAGTACTAGGCAGCCCAGCTAGAGGAAAAGAAGACAGAAACAAAAGAATCTGAAGTCACAGGCCTCTTTTTAATGAGCAGCCGGGTTACTGCGTCCTAGATTCAGGAAGTATAAATATAGTGATGAATTATTGAATCATAGATGTAGAACTGGAAGGCACCTTTGAGGTCACCTATGTCAACCTTCTTATGTTACAAATGAGCAAACTAAGGCTGATAGAGGTTAGGTAACTTATCCAATGTTATACAAATAAAAAAGCTGAAATAAAAACTCAGTTGCAAAAACTCCAAGTTCAGCACTGGACACATACTGTACTACAAGGCCTCCTTTAGGGGCTGAATCAACAGTCAGTCAACAAGCATTTATTAATCCATTATCTTTCTATGAATCAGGAGATGGATAGCATTCTTCATCATCAGAGATGGGAATTTATTTTGCTTGACTGCATATTATTGCATATTTGTTAAAAGGGTTCGGTTTTTCCTTTTTTTCCCAGTGGGTGGGAAAAGTAGGAGGGAGAGCAAATAAATGGTTGTTAATTGAAAAAAAATACTTTAAAAATAAGTACTTGTTAAAGCACTGGGAATATGTCAACAAGCAATCACAACTTCATGAAACTTGAAACTTTTCCATTGAATTTTTTTCCATGGAAACATGAAAACCAAATTTATTATAAGAGAAATGAAGATGCATGTGGAGCCCAAAGCCAGAGCAAAGAGTTCACAATCCATAAGAGAAGTTTGTATATTTATGACAGTATAACAAAGGAAGGAGGAGAAAACAGTAACCACCTCATAAAGGGGTGTGGTGTGGGAAGGGGAAAGGTACCATAAAGGTGGGTAAGGGACAAAACCCCTCCTCTAAAGGGGAGGCAAAAGTGGCATTCCTTGGGAATTGTGGACCATGAAGATAAAAGGGTCTGCTTATCTACAAGGGTCCCAATTGCACAAGCAGTTTCTCAGTCTAGTGCAGACTGGCTGGTGCCTGTCTCAACTCCAAGGACACAAAGGGAGTCCAGCTTGAGGTGCAAACAACAAATTATGTCAGCTGGCAGTGGGGGTGGGGGCCTTGTTCATGACATGTCCAGGGCCTCCTGCATACTCTGGGCCCAGCGTTTCTGGAAAATATGGCAATTCAAGAAGACAGGTTAAGTTTGATTCAGGGCAACATATACAAGGTAAGGTCTTTAGTCTTTGCTCTCCAGTGAATCAGTCAAGCAGGGAGCATCATTCCCCCGGAACCTCCACAGTTATGCCATAATTTCCTAATTTAAGTGACCCCCTAAGGTCATTACAGTTACAGGGATGTCAGATTTTAGGCCTGATAAGTTTGTAGAAGATGTAAAGACCTATTTCTGATCATTATCATGGGAGGACTTAGCTTTTGCTGCAGGAACTCAAAAGCAGCTCGTGAGCCAATGTTGCCTCATTCTGATCTCACAGCAAGGCTACTAGGAGAAGGGTCACACATCTCACTAGAATGAGAATGGGAATCTTCTCTGTAGGATGTGATTGACTCTGCCACTCTAACTGTGGTTCCAGGCTTTCCTCATGACACTGTCCTCTTCCTGGGAGATGGGACCTCTCTACAAACTTTTTCCAGACTTCAGTCTTGTGCCCCCCACTCCTCCCTCACACCCCACTGTTTGTTTTCTCCATATTATCTCTAGAGGCAATTCTCAAGGGAGCTTTAACACCATGGTTGTTCAAACTCTGAGCCTCAGAGAGGGCTTGGACAGAGGAAGGTGGAGGCTGATTTGAATTTTATGCAAACAGGTTGCTTCAGCTGTTAATTAATATCCCTCCAGGAATTAACAGACTCAAGACCCTGAAGAGGTTCCAATTAACTACAACCCACCACCTGTTGTGTCCAGCTGTTCTGAAGCCCCCTTCTGACCCTGCACCAGCAGTGATGAAAATTCAAGCCTTTTGGCTGCTAACGAGACAATTTTTCTAACAGAACCTCTGCCTCTAAGCTGACTGGGCTGTTGTCATATTCTAGAATGAGTCGAAGAAGACACCTACAAGTGACTGGGGAACTTACTCTTGTCAATGTGCATCAGTATTTTTCAACAAGAATACTGGATTTTTGCTAGATTCCCAGGAAGCCCTCACTGCTATGCTGACACAACATCCTCCTGAATCAAAACTGAGCTCAAGACTCTATTACAATGCTCACCAAGGGTAGAGAACCTTGGGCTTGTAGACTGGTTCAGCCTTTGACTACATTCCATCTAACCAACAGGACAAACATCAAGAAGTCATGTGCTACTTATGCAAATAGGCAATTAATATTTATTGTGTTTTCTATGTGCCAAGCACTGTGCTAGGTGTTGGGGATACAGATGTGAACAATGGAAAATAGTCCCTGCCCTCAGGGAGCTTACATTCTGATGGTGGGAGATGACACTTAAAAGGAAGCTGAGGGGGCAGCTAGGTGGCCCAGTGGATAGAGCACTGGCCTTGGATTCAGGAGGACGTGAGTTCAAATCCAACCTCAGAGATTTGACACTTACTAGCTGTGTGACTCTGGGCAAGTCACTTAACCCTCATTGCCCTGCCCCCCCCCAAAAAAAAGGGAAGCTGAAAAGCTGGGGGGAGGGGCAGGAGGAAGATGGGGGTGGTGGTGGTACCTGAGCAGGAAGTCTTGAAGGAGTACAGCCAGGTGGGAAATGAAATGTCTATGCTGAGCCCGCTACTTAAATGGAGGTTTTGGGGTTCAAGGCTCCACTCTCCAGTGAGAAGAGCAGAGAGGGTAATGATGAGGTGTGAGTACCAAGGCATTATTTTATTATTTTATTAATAACCAATTATTAAATTAGAATGCAGGATTTTCTCCTTTATTTTCTCATTTCAGGCTCAGTCCCTATAAAAAGGCAACTTCTGAAGGATATAACTGATTGATGAGACTGTTTTAGCCCGCAAGGAACATGCTCTTTGATTTTGGGGCAGGACCCCATCCAACTAGGAGACCTTACTTCTGTTTAGAGTGTAGACAGAATCCAGTCTGGACTGGTTCTTACCCCAGGCAGAATGGTCCCTGTACTTGCATTCCTCCATAGAGTTTAGGGTGACCTAAGCTCATGAAGGAGAAAACCAACCAGAGTGGTCTGGATGGAGATGGATTCTTTTGTCCAGATTTCTGGAGGTGGCCAAGTCTCATGATTAAACAAGGTTTTCAGCAGGAGGAGCTTGAGACTTCTTGCCCACCTCCTCATTAAATGTCCACCAATCAGGATCGACTTTCTGTTGTCAAGGGAATTCCGTTTCAATAATCCATTTCAAGGATTATTTAAGATTTCAGGTTCTTTTGTTTTTGTTACTGCGAGAAACCACTGGCCATCAATTTGTTGATTACTGTCTAGACTAATTAATACATTGATGATTAATTCTCAGGATTATTAAAATCTCAGGATTTTTCATTCATCACAGACTGATCAACTCTTGTAGGGTGATGAGGTTTTCCCAAGGATGAGCTTTCTGAGACATGGTGGAGCAAAGTCCCAAAGTAGTACAGTCAAGTGGGAAATAGGGAAAATGCAACAGTCTTAAAAATCTTTATTGATCACATCTGAAGAGGCCATGATATTGGGGTGTTATTTCATGAGAATCTGTCTGTGGGTAGGAATTTAGAGTGTCTTTTTCTTTGAGTGAGGATCTGTGTGTATACACCTTATGTTCAGGAACTATGTTTTTGTGTCTCTGTATTTTGCTAGGTTCTTAATAACTTCTTTCTTTCTTCACTTGCCATGGTATTGAGGTGACTATTTCCTGAGAGTAGGGGTTCTTGACCTTTTGTGGGATCCCTTTGGCAGTCTGATGAAGCTTATGGACTCCTTTTCAGAACAACATTTATAAATAATTGAAGGAAATGTTAAATTTCAGTTTTTCTTGAATCATTTTTGCAGTCATGTCCAAGTCTTCCTGACCCCATATGGGGTTTTCCTGGCAAAGATACTGGGGTAATTTGTCATTTCCTTTTCCAGCTTATTTTACAGATGAGGAAACTGAGGCAAACAGGGTTAAGTGACTTGTCCAGGGTCACAGAGCTAGTAAGTGCTTGAGGATGGATTTAAACTCAGGAAGAGGAGTCTTTCTGACTCTAGTCCTGACACCTGTACTACCTAGCTGCCAGAATTTCAGTTAGAGGCTTTTGAAGATGTGATCTCCTCCCCCCATACACATCCCAGTTTATAGACCTCCTAAAATCCATTCACTAACCTCTAAGGGTGGGGTCCACAGGTCCCAGGATAAGAACCTCTGCCTAAAGCAAAGCAGGGCATCAAGCATTTATGAAACAGTTGCTATGTACCAGACACAGTGCTAATCTCTCAAATACAAGAAGAAAGTCTTTGTCCCTTAAGGAGCTTACATTCGAATTGGGAAGCCAAAGTTTAAAAGGGAGCTGAAAAGTGTTGGGGAGGTGGTTTCAGAGGGAAGTACTCACGTAGGGGCAAAGTGGTTAGTCTCTAAAAGCACAGCTTGGAGGAAATGAAATATGGCTGGCTTATGCCTATCCTCAAAATGGAGATCCAAAGAAAGAACTTGTCCATAGGGGAAGGGAGCTGCAATGGTGGAAGGGATATTCCAGAGTGAGAAGGCCCTAGAGGATGAGGGAAGTTGGAGGGTGAGTAGGAACAGCTTTAGAAAGTAATGATGCTGAGGTAGGAATAGGGGGTGGTGGGTGCAGGAAAGAACAGGAGTTCCTGAGACATTGAAGAGGCTACTCTTTTCATTAGGGCTTTAGTGGGAATATGCTATTTGCAGATCAAATGGAACTGAATAAGGGACAGGTAGTATTAACATATGAGAACATATTGAGTGCCTACAGATGAGAGTGTTGAGGAGGGTGAATGGCCTGGAGATGATGCCACAGGAGTGCTGTTTGGAAGAACTTAACCCAGAGAAGAGAAGACCTAGGGAGGGGGCAGTGGAAGAAGAATCATGCTAATCATCTTCAGGCACTTCAAAGGCTATTTCAAAGAAGAGGAATTATTAGACTTGTCCTGCTTAGCTCCAGGGTTAAATTGAGTGATGGGTAGAAGTTGCAAATGGGCAAATTTAGACTTAATGTCAACCAAAATATTCTCCACTATGATAGAAGGGATCTAACAGAAAGTTCAGGTTGAAGAAGGCTTGTGGATAGTGAGGTCTTCCGGATGCTTCTGTTTGCATGATGTCATATTGATTGCATCAAACCCCAGGACATTGCAGAACTCCCTGGAAGAGATTTTTGATCACTCCAAGCATACATCTGAATGTACACTTTCAGTGTTAATCTGAATGTACAACCTTTAGAATTTGCCCAATAATATAACTGGGACAGGCATTATAGATTGATAATGAGCTGAGCCCAGATATGAAAAGGAAAAAGAGAGTGGGTTGCATTGTTTTTGGGAAACTGCAATGCACCTTTGCTGATTCTAAGTTTATCATAACAGTTCTTTTTCTTTTTTGTTTAGTATTTTATGTCCCCCCCATTTACATTTAAAAACAATATGTAACATTCATTTTAAAAACTTTGAGTTCCCATTACTTGACAAAAACTGCTGGGAAAACTTGAAACTATGTCAGAAACTATGTATAGATCGACATCTCATATCATGTACTAAAATAAGGTCAATATGGGTACACAATTTATACATTGTGGTAAAAAACGGAAGTTTTAGCTGAATCATTTGAGAGTTGAGCGCATGCTTCTGAAGCAGCTTTTGAAGGACCTCCCTTTTGGGGAGGAGTCCTTGACGAACTTCTGGCAAGCCAGCTTAAAACTGAGGGAGGAATGGAAGTTCACTCTCTCTCTGGCTTTTCAGGTTAGCCGTGGTGTTGCATGCATTTGGTGTTTGGCTCTGTTTCTCAGCCTGGTAGGCAGTTTGGGATTCAGTGAGTTTTATAAAGGAATATAGACTAAGCTTAGATCTAAGATTATTCATTTGTATTTCTACTTTCCTGTTTCCCTAATTGGTATCACCTTTTGTTGTCTAATTAATTCCCAAGCAATAAAAACTAATCCCTCACTGATTAAAGCTCAGAGGCTTCTTTTTCTTAGTGGTCTGGGAGATATATAAGGGAAAAGTTAAAAGGGGAGTTTAATGCTCATATATCCAATTTTAAATCTTACAACATAAAGGGTGATACCATAAGCAAATTAAAAAGAGCATGGAATAGTTTCTGTCAGATTTATAGACAGAGGAAGAATTTAGGACCAAAGAAGACATGAAGAGCACTACAAAATGTAAAATAGAGCATTTTTATTATGTAAAATTTAAAATAATTAAAATTAAAAAAATTAAATTAAAAAACTTGCACAAACAAAACTAATGTAACTAAGATTAAAGGGAAAGTAGAAAACTGGGAAAGAATTTTTGAAACAAATATCTCTGATAAAGGCCTCATTCCTCAAATATATAGAGAAATGAGTCAAATTCATAAAAATACAAGTTATTCTCCAGTTGAAAAATGGTCAAAAGATATGAACAGCTAGTTTTCAGACAAGGAAATCAAAGCTATTTATAGTCATATGAAAAATACTCTAAGTTAGTATTGATCAGAGAAATGCAAATTAAAACAACTCTGAGGCACACCTATCAGAGTGGCAAATATAACAGAAAAGGAAAATATTGGACGTTGGAGGGGATGTGGAAAAACTGGGACATTAATCCACTATTAGTGGAGTTGTGAACTGATCCAACTATTCTGTAGAGCAATTTGGAACTATGCCCAAAGGGCTATAGAATTGTGCATACCCTTTGATCTAGCAATACCATTGCTAGGTTTATATACAGACATCCCCCCCCCCAAAAAAAAGAAAATAAAAAGATCTATTTGTACAAATATATTTACAGCAGCTCTTTTTGTGGTGGCTAAGAATTGGAAATAAAAGGAATGCTAATCAATTGGGGAATGGCTGAACAAGCTGTGGCATATGATTGTGATGGAATATTATTGTGCTATAAGAAATGATAAACAGCACAATTTCAGAAAGGTCTGGAAAGACTTATGTGAACCAGTGTATAGTGAAGTGAGCAGAACCAGAAGAATGTTGTGCACAATGACAGCAATATTGTTTGATGAAGAACTGTGAATGACTTAAGTATTCTCAGCAATGCAATGATCCAAGACAATCCCAAAGAACTAATGATAAAGCATACTATCCACCTCCAAAGAAAGAACTGATCTTGATTGAACACAGACAAAAGCATGCTATTTTCAATTTCTTTCACTTTTTCTTCTTTTATTCAAGTTTTTTTGTACAAAATGATTAATATGGTAATATTTTACATAATTTCAGAAGTATAACCCATATCTGATTGCTTATTGCCTCAGGGAGGGGGAAAGGAAGGGAAGGAAGGAAGTATAGAATTTGGAAATCAAAACTTTAAAAAAATGTTTATTATTATTAAGTTCCAAATTCTCTCCCTTCCTTCCTCCCCTTCTATCCTCTTCCCCAACCCCCACTGAGAAGGCAAGCAATTTGATACAGGTCATACATATTAGTCATGTGAAAGAAAACATAGACCTCCCCCACAAAAAACCTCAAGAATAATAAAGTAAAAAAAAAAGGATGCTTCAATCTGTATTCAGACACCATCCATTCTTTCTCTGGGAATGTATAGTATTTTTCATCATAAGTAAGGGCCCAACTTTTCAACATAAACATTTGGTCAATGTATAGCAGTGAGATTTGGGACACCACTATCTCTGAAGAGCTAAAGATAAAAATCACACAGGCGGCAATGGAGAGGCATCTGATGGTCATGAACTGGCTGCGACATGTGATCAAGAAGGAACTCCAAGGAACAGGAGTAAGGGATGTCATAAAAAAATTGTGTAAAAGAAGGCAGCAATGGGCCAATTTTGTGGCAAGAGCGAGAGATGACAGGTGAACTGCCAGGGTGCTCCATTGCTATACTATAGATCAAAGCTTCTTAAACTGTGGGTTGCAACGCCATATGGGATCATGTAACTGATTGTGGGGGTTGTGAAAAATTTGGTAATAGTAAAAGGTTATGTATGCCTATTTTATATATCTATATACCTGGGGTCATGTAAAAATTTCTTGGGCAAAAAGGGGTCTTGAGTGGAAAAAGGTTAAGAAGCCCTGATCTAGATGGTAGGAAAAATCAAGGAAAGCCTCTAACATATTGGGTAGACAACCCCACCTCAAAACCTTTTGGGAGGACATGCTCAAGAGTCTCACATTATGCATAGTGAGCTTCATTGTTAGAGAGAACTCCTAAATTGATAACACAGAAATTTTAGAATATTTGAATCAGGGCAAACTTTCCAACAATCAGAGCCATCCAAAAAATTGAATGGGTTGATATGGGAAATAGCTGATTCTCCCTCTCTGAGGATGTTAAAGCAAAAGTTGTCAACAACAAATATTTTATTAAGCAAGTATGTCATTTTTTATTGAGCAAGTATGTTCCATTTGTATCTGATTTTTCTTTCTTTTCTTTTCTTTTTCAAGGAAGCAATTGGAGTTGTGACTTGCCCAGGATCACACAGCTAGTGTTAGAGTCAAGATTTGAACTCAGGTCCTCCTGACTCCAAGGCTGGTAGTCTCTCTACTGTATCAGGTAGCTGCCCTGTGTCTAACTCTTTGTAACCCCATTTGGGGTTTTCTTGGCAAAGATGCTGCAGTAGTTTGTCAGTTCCTTCTCCAGCTCATTTTACAGATGAGGAAATAGGCAAACAAGGTTGTGATTTGTCTGAGATTACACAGCTAGTAAATGTCTGAGACTAGATGAGATGAGTCTTCCTGAGTCCAGGCATAGCATTCCATCTACTCCACCACCTAGCTCCCCCAGTATGTCATAGAAAGAGATTACTGCTAAGGTACCATTTGGACTAGGTAGTATCCTTTCTATCATAGAGATCCTGTGATTCTATGAGCAAAAGCTTCTGGAAAAGAGAGGAAAAAAAACCCTTATAGAGTCTTACTTATAATCAAGCAAGAACAATAGACACTAAGAAAGTCAAGAGGCAAGAAGCTGTCTGATGTCTGATCAGCAGTTCAAGGATCAAGGAAAGACAAAGATGCAAGAAGCAGAGGGAGAATATATTTATAATTAAGATCAATAGTTGAGGCTAGCTTTTGGCATTTGGACTTTGGCAGGCATCTGCTAATATGTAATGTTATGTAAGCAGCAAGGGGGAAAGTAGCATCATAGACTGAAGAAACCCCTGAAAAAAGTCAGGGAAATCTAAGACAAGCAATCAATGCTCACTGAGCAGTCCCAAGTGACTGACTGATCCCCAGTTCAGAGAAAGGGCAGTTTGCTGTGACGGTTGGTTGAGAGAGTTAGTCATGAGAAGTAGCAGCAAGAGCAACAGAGAACTGAGAAGATTAAAAGAAATTGGGACGATTAGCATATTATATAAATTTTGTTGAGGGGATTAGTATATTGTATTTAGTAGATACTTAATAAATTTTAGTTGGATGGTTCAATTAATGAAATCTGTAAAATGTTCTTCCTCTCTCTTAATTTACTTAATTTTATTTAACTATATAGAGGCTTGGTTCTCCCAGTAGAATGTAAGTTACTTGAAGTCAAGGACTGCCTTATATATTTGTTGTTGTTTGTTATTGGTCATTCATTTCAGTCATGTCTGACTCTTCATGACCCCATTAGAAGTTTTCTTGGCAAAGAAACTGGAGTGGTTTGCAATTTCCTTCTCTAGCTCATTTTGCAAATGAGGAAACTGAGGCACACAGCGTTAAGGTGACTTGCCCAGGGTTACACAGCTAGTGTCTGAGGACAGATTTGAATTCAAGTCTTCCTGACTTCATACCTGGCTCTCTATCCACTTTGCTACTTAACTGCCCGCCTTACATATAGCAAATGCTTAATAAATATGTTTTTAATTTAATCTAATTGTGAATTATAACCTGAGATTGACCCCAACACGCCCAGGCAATGGAGTATGGATGCCTCAGTGCATTTCATCCTCATTACTGGGAAAACACCTCAACATTTGTGTCTCAGTAGGTTATCTTTTTCTATTAAAAGACCACTTAGTTGTGAACTGATTCAGCCATTCCAAAGAGCAATTTGGAACTATGCCCCAAGGGCTATGGGACCCAATAATATCACTACTAAGTCTGTTTCCCAAATAAATCGTAAAAATAGGAAAAGTACACACATGCACAAAAATATTTATAGCAGCTCCCTTTGTGGTGGTAAAGAATTGGAAATCGAGGGATTGCCCATCAATTGGGGAATGGCTGAACAAGTTATGGTATATGAATGTAATAGAATACTATTGTGCTGTAAGAAATGGTGAGCAGGCAGATTTCAGAAAAACCTGGAAAGACTTAAGTGGACTGATGCTGAATGAAGTGAGCAAAACCAGGAAAACATTGTACATAGTAACAGCAACATTGTGCAGTGATCAACTGTGATAACCTTAGGTCTTCTCAGCAATGTAATGATCCAAGACATTTCCAAAGAACTCATGATGGAAAATGTTCTCTATATCCAGAAAAAAGAACTGTGGATTCTGAATGAAGATTGACCAACACTGTTTCTACTTTTGCTTTTGTTTTTATGTTTTTGAGGATTTTCCCTTTTGTTCTGATTCTTCTTTCACAACACGACTAATTCAGAAATATGTTTAATGTGATTGTACATATATAACCTATATCAGATTGCTTTCTGTCTTGGGGAGGGGGGAAGGAAGGAAGGGAGGGAGAAAAATTTGGAACTAAAAATCTTATGAAAACAAATGTTGAAAACGATCTTTACATGTAACTGGAAAATAATAAAATAATTTTATGACTAAAAAAAGATCACTTAAAGCATTATAGAGGAAAGAACACTAGACTGGAAGTCAGGAAATCTGGGTTCTAGCCTTTGCTCTGCCATTAACCACTATTGTAGTAGATAGAACATTGGACTTGGACTTAGGAAGACCTGAGTTCAAACCCTGCCTTAGACACTTACTAGCTGTGTGACCCTAGGAAAATCACTTAACTCCTACTTCTTCATCTATAAAATGAGAAGGTTGGCCTCTATGGCTTATAAGGTTCCATCTAGATCCAAATCCATGATCCTATTTGTTACTTTGAACAAATTGCTTTGTCTATCCAGGCTTATATTTCTTTATTATTATAAAATGAAGGAAACTCAAAGAGCCTATGAAATTAGGGGAAATAATTCACATTCTTTAATTTCTGTTCTGTTCCCATGAATCCTTACTGAATGCCTAATATGAGCTCAGCACTGTGCTAAATACTAAGTGAGGTACAAAAGATGTATGTAGCACCTGCACTGAAGGTGTTTACTTTCACAGTTGATAGAAGACCTGTATGAAACAGATACAATTGTCTATAATCCAGTGCTAAATTTAGTATAATTAAGTGGTAAAATGGATGCTACAGATAGTAACTGCTGTGGTTAGCCTGGAAGGCAAGAGATCAATTTTGGCTGAAGTTCAAATTCATTTAAGAGGCTTAAGGCACGATTTGGGATACAAAGAAGCACGAGGTATGGTTCTTACCTTCTAGGAGCTTACATAGCAGAAAGGTTCCTGGGGGATGTGGGCCTTGAACTAGCTCTTGAAGAAAGAGGATTAAGCTAGGCGGAGAGGAAGGGGGGGGGGTTATTCCAGGTGGGGATGGTAGGGAGAGATTCTGGGCAGTGTGTGGGAATTATCCCTGCTAAAAAATTGGCATTGCTAAAGACCCACCAACATCTGCTGTGAGTGGGGCCAGCAGCTGAGAGAGGACTAACTCTCCCCACTAATTACTCTTGGTTCTTTGGATAGGAGAGGATCTCAAATTTGAAGCCAAATAACATTAAATTTAGAAGAATAGGAAAAAATGAAAAACACAGGTGCTGGGTGTTACTTATTGGCCAATGTCAATGGCAAATGATATTTGGCCCAAACAGGGTATTTTCAGCTGAGTAGTGACTCAGTGAATAGTGAGAAGAATTGGGGACTTATCCCAGTGGGCTAGAAGTATGGCTGGGGCCTCTTCATTGGTGCTGAGGCTTAGACTTACACATTGGTGGAACACAGAAAAGTCTCTGAAACAAAAATATCTCCTCTGGTTGCCAGGTATGAGCCTGAACTTGCTGGTTAGTCAGTCAACAAGCATTTATTAAATGCCTAGTATGTGTCAAGCCCTATGCTAGGTAATACAAAGAAAGGAAAAAGACAATTCTTCCTCTCAAAAAGCTCACAGCCTAAAACGTTATCATTAGAGTAACTCCTTTGGGTTAAGATACCGCTGCTTCTTCTTCTTCTTCTTCTTCTTCTTCTTCTTCTTCTTCTTCTTCTTCTTCTTCTTCTTCTTCTTCTTCTTCTTCTTCTTCTTCTTCTTCTTTGGGGGGGGGCAGGGCAATGACAGTTAAGTAACTTGTCCAGGGTCACATAGCTAGTAAGTGTCAAGTGTCTGAGGCTGGATTTGAACTCAGGTCCTCCTGAATCTAGAGCAGGTGGTTTATCCACTGTGCCACCTAGCTGCCCCTTAGGGTACTGCTTCATGATAAAAAAAAAAAAGTGTTATGAGACAGGGATGTGTGGAGATTGAAGACTTGTCCGTGTAGGTAGAAGCAGAGTGAATGTCTATAGTGTCTTCACTTTTGCTGTGTGGGTAGGTGGTTGCCTATTTCACCAAAAGCTAGGGTCCACCCTATCTGTAGCACCACCTATTTTCATCTCCTTTCTGATGCTACTACCTTTGCACTAGCCCAAGCCTCTTCTTTGTTAATGTTCATCAATTCTACCCTGACTCACTTCCTGAAAGACAGCTAGGTCTTGAATGGGCACGGAGAATTACATACAGGGGGGCACCCAGTTCCCCATGTCTTCTAACTATATATTAGACTTTCAGTATTTTCCATACTTACCACAAAAAAGAGGTGAAACGAAGCCAAGAAGACAAAAGGCTTATGTTTAAACCTTAGTGTATATATTTTTATCAGCCCTTGAAAAGGAAAAACCTGGAAGAACAAATTAAGGAGTCAGAGTTTGCTTTAATTCCTCAGCATTTGGGAGACTCTAGGAAGAATTTCTGCCTGTTTCCCCTCAGTGTTTGCTTTAATTAATAGTCATATAGCTAGCGCTATATATTAATAGCATCTAGAATTGCTGGCTACCGTACATAGTAAATGAGTGATGTGGAAGTAGTTACAAGTATGTCTCTGCTTCAGCCCAGCAAGTAAGAATAACTCTGTTGTTACTTATCTTTCTAAAGGCACTTGGGCTGGGTCATTGTTCCTTCATCATTTGAGTGACCTCCTCTCCCCAGACTAAAGTTTTGCAGATATCTATCTAAGTGAAGAGCCAATCCACTGCACTTGGGAAGACACTATGGTTGAGTGCAATCTGTATTTTTTTGGTAGTGATTTATTAATTCTGGATTTGTTTTAATTTATATAATTATTTCCCAATTATATTTATTCATTCATTTGTCCATCTATCCATCATCATCCATTCATCCTCTATCTATCCTGGGGAAGGCAATCTGGGATAAGTGACTTGCCCAGGGTCACACAACTAGTTAGTTTCTGAGGCTGAATTTGAACTCAGGTCCTCCTGATTCCAGGGCTCGTGCTTTATCCAATGTGCTACCTAGCTGACCCCTCCCCCAATTGCATTAAAAATATTAACATTCATTTTTAAAAAGAATTTTGAGTTCTAAATTCTCTTCTTCCATTCCACCTCTCCCCCCCTCTCTAGAAGGCAAGTACTAGCATAATGATTATCCATGTGAAGCCATAGTATACCTTCTCTTAGGGAAAGAGCCAGTAACAGGCCAAATGGTGAAAACTGTGTTTTTATTGATGCCTTTGGTTTTTAATACCAAGAGACATTTCTAATAAGTTCCAAAATTTAAGTAGAAACAATTGATACTATGATACTGATTGACAGAATATATAACATTCTGTATCTGTAGTCCACCACCTCTTTCTTTCTCTCTCTCTCTCTCTCTCTCTCTCTCTCTCTCTCTCTCTCTCTTTGTGGGGCAATGAGGGTTAAGTGACTTGCCCAGGGTCACACAGCTAGTAAGTGTCAAGTGTCTGAGGCCAGATTTGAACTCAGGTCCTCCTGAATCCAGGGCCAGTGCTTTATCCATTGTACCACCTAGCTGCCCCTCAGTACCACCTCTCTTAAGAAGGAAAGGACATGCATTCTACTGGCACTCCTCCAGAAACAACACTGCTCATTGCATTTGATTGGATTCTGGGGTGTGTGTGTGTGTGTGTGTGTGCACGCATGTGCGAAGTACATGTGTGCACATCTTCATTTATATTACTGTTGGTCATTTAAAAATATTGTTCACTTAGTTCTCTTTTCAGCGCTCTGCATCAAAAGAGAAGAAGTAGATCTAGTAGATCTGGGTTCAAATCCTGCCTCTGGTACCTACTACATGTATGACCATGGGTAAATCACCTAACGTCTCTAAGACTCATTTTCTTTATCTGAAAAATTGGGATGATAATATCTATAATACCTGTCTAACAAGATTATTATGAAACTCAAATGAGATAATAAATATAAAGAAGCACCCAATCTTTAAAGCACTACCTAAATGTTAGCTATTATTATTACCATTGCATCAATAAATCAGTAAACATTTATTAACTGCGTATTGTGTACCAGGCAATGTGCTAAATGCTGGGGGTACAAACAAAAGGGCAAAAGATTGTCCCTACTCTCAAGGAGCTTACAGTCTAATGAATTTCTATTACTATTACCCATTGATGAGTGCATCTATTCCTATGTTTCTCTGGATTCTTTCAATTCATTGTTCTTTATGACAAATTCCATTATGTTCATGTATTATTACTTGTTCAGTAATTTCCATGAAGATTCCCTTTGGCACCTTCTCACCTTCCCTTTCTCTATCCCCATCTCTTCCCACTCTCTCTAGGATTCTATTCCATATTCCATTCCCATAGAGTCTTGCTCTCATTTGGGTATCAGTTAATCCATTGCCAAGAGGTAATTCCAACTACAGTTATCCTTTCTGCATTGTGACTTTTCCCATCACAGTTTAGATGCATCATGGGTTGGCATAAGAAATTAAATGAGAACTTTTTGGGAGTTTTACCAAAGCTGAAGATGATAAATCAAGGACAGCAGACAACATAGAAAAAGTTAAGAAACTCAGGAATGCATAAAATATATGGATAGTATTGTATAATGTCAACATATTTTATCTTTTAATGCCATAATAATTCAGACTTCTTCTCTGATACAAAGGGAGGGCCAAAAATGTTTATGCAGATTTTCCAAATCACAGGGCCTCTGTGCCCCTAACCCCCTCAATGGAGAAGGGATAACTGTACAAAATTAGATGGTCACTTAATTAAGTACATCTCAAGTAATCAGGGTCCTTATCAAGAGAATTGGGTTCTAGTCTCAGCTTTGTCACTAATAAACTGTGTGACTTTGGGTGAATTCCGTTCCTCCTATAAAAAGTAGGGCTTTCTTTTATTTAACCTAACACTGTACTCATCAGGCTTCGCAAGGCACTCCTTGATCTGAGTAGTTAGGGACTTTGATGAACACTTGTGTTTATCCTCTGTGTAACCTTCATAGTTTTATGGCATTCAGTTCAATTTTCCCCTTAGCCTTTGTATTTCCAGATGGATGTGGCCTCATTTTATCAGCGAGTCCCAGACTTATGGCTTAGCCCCCTTCCCACCTCCTCAGTCTAGTCATTTAGATGTTCAAAGGATAACTACAGGAAATGTTCTTGCTGCCTACATTATTCTAAACTGATGCCTTGGGGTCTTTTGTGGGCAGTAAATTTCTGTAAAGGAAAATATCCTGGGGGATGAGTGAATGATAGTTGCTCCTTTGATACTATGCTCTAGTCTAGAAGGAAAAGGGACCTAGGTTCTGGATGGTGGACTATAATCTGTTCTGTTAAGACCAAGGGAAGAGAAAAAATGCTCATCATTGAGAACTGATAAGCCATTCAGATCATCTAAGTTAGGCTTTCCAGAATAGAAAATAACAAAAATGTTTGTTTACTTATCCTTCTGACAGGTTGTATAATGGAAATCCTATGTGATCTCAATTTTGGGCTCTTTTCATTGCATCCTCATTTTGTGTTATAGTCTTGCTCAGCTCTTACTGGGGTTTTTGCCACTGGGATCTGGCAGACAGACATAAGCCAGATAGGCTTTTGGGTTTATAGAAAAAGGACTTTGCTTTTAAGGACCGCAATACTTGTTGGGAGCATGGACCATCTTCTTTGGGCTAAGCGTGTGAGACCAACCCCACTCCCCAGTAGCTTATAGAGTCTACCACCATAGTGCCATTTAATTGATGATGTTTCCAGGGCATTATATTGATACTTAGTGGTTGAGAAGAGCAGGTGCCCTTCTAAAAAGGGGAATTCATACGTACTTGTTCCATGGACTTGGGAACCTTATTCCTCATTCACTTTGGGAAGCCATGGTCCTTGACCTTATTGAGACTTCAAAGCTTAGCTCAAGTATCTTCTTACATGAAAGCCTTTCCTAATCCCCCCAGCTTCTAGCTGAAGCTTCTGTTTCATTTGCATCTTTGTAGCTCCAGGGCGTGGCTCAGTACTTAGCACGCAGTAGACATTTAACAGATGTTTGCTGATTGATTGAGGTTCTCATCCTTGGCTGAGGAGACATCAGAAAAGTCAGTATGCTTATATCCTCACCTTGTGTAGGTTATCCTTATAGCCCAGGAACTCTCAACCATTGATTATTGAGGGGATATAGAGATAGATGGCTTTAGTACAGTAGAAGGAGCACTAGACTTGGGATCAGGAAGACTGATTTCAAGTCCTGCATCAATAACATACTAGCCACGTGAATAAATGTGTTTTGCCTCGCTACCAAGCTAGGTGAACCTAAGCAAATTATTTAACCTCTCTCAGCTTCAGTTTCCTTCATTGTAATATGAAGGGTTTTGACTGGATTTCTAGGGTTTTTTCCAGTTCTAATTCTATGATCTTTTGATGATGCAAGGTGCTCTGGTTCTCTTCCTGTTCTTGTTTGTTTGTTTTTTTGTTTGTTTGTTTGTTTTTGCAAGGCAATAAGGGTTGTGACTTGCCCAGGGTCACACAGCTAGTAAGTGTCAAGTGTCTGAGGCTGGATTTGAACTCAGGTCCTCCTGAATCCCAGGCCAGTGCTTTATCCACTGAGCCACCTAGCTGCCCCTCTCCTCCTGTTTTTGTTGACTATCATAGGACCACTGTTTCCTTATTTCCCTCAATTCTTCCACCTCTTCCTTCCTCGGGTAGAAGTGTCAAGTAGGCAAAGTTTGTTTTCAGTCAGCTTTCCCTCCCCTCATGCTCAATGTCTTCATATTGATCCTTGTTGTCCATGGATTCTTATCTAGGTCTGTACTACCTGGGCAGTTTGCCTCTAGGCCTCCATCCTTCCCCTCCTTCCTTTCAAAATTTATCCCTTATATGTCCTATTCCCCCTGGACCCAGGACCAGGCTCTTAGCTACATGTGACCTCCAAAAGGTTTTAAATTAACTCAGGTTAATAGAGGATGCTAATGACTGATGAGTCTAATCATGTCAGTCAATGGTATAGTAGTAGAAAGAGTTCAGAGATGATGTGGATTCTTATCAATCTGGGTTCAATCATATTTGACTCTTTGTGACCCCATTTGGCATTTTTTTGGCAAAGATACTGGAGTGTTTTGCTATCTCCTTCTCCAGCTCATTTGACAGATGAGGAAACTGAGGCAAACAGAGTTAAGTGACTTGCCCAGGGTCACACAGCTAGTAAGTGTCTCAAGTCAGATTTTGATCTCAGGAAGAGGAGTATGTCTGACTCTAGGCCTGGCCCTCCATCTACTGTTCCACCTAGCTGCCCTTGGGTTCTTATCTTAGCTACAGTATTAACTAGCTATGAGACTTTGAGCGAGCAACTTTATCTCTGGGCCTATTTTATTGCTTGGAAAAAACATGGAACTTGAATCAAATGGTCCAGAAATTCCTTTCCAGCTCAAGATACTATGACCTTCCAGGGTATTTTCTGGGGAGAACACACTTCAAGTACACAGTAGTTTCAGGGCAAGGGCAGTAGGAGAGAGAACCATTGTCAGGGCCAGATGACAGGACCAGGAAAACTTGGCAATGAAATGATCTAGCTTTCCTTGCTACCTCTTTTTGCTGCCTCATCAGTGATGTTGAGTCATTGTAATTCATGCCATGACAAAGAGGGTCTTGTCCAACTTCTAGAGTAGGGATGGCTCTCTGTGTGTGTGTGTGTGTGTGTGTGTGTCTCTCTCTCTCTCTCTCTGTGTCTCTGTCTCTATCTCTCTCTGTCTCTTTCTCTGTCTCTGTCTCTCTCTGTGTTTCTCTCTCTGTCTCTCTCTCTGTGGCTATGTCTCTGTCTCTCTCTGTCTCTTTCTCTGTCTCTCTCCTCTCCCCACTCTCTCTCCACACACACCTCCTTTCCCCTTTACCAAGGTCATTCTGAAATGACTTACAGGCATCTGAAGCTATTTATGGGGAGGTGATTTACAGCCACATCCTCTCTTGTATATAAATAACAACAGAGAGCCTGGGCTTCTTGTTGGTTCTCCTCGATTTTATTTTTTGGAGTTTCTCCCCTTGCTTCCCCCAGGGGCTTACAAAGTCACGACACCACTCAGGGGACACAAATCTAGGGTAAAGTCCCCACTTTGCCGTTCTACTGAGATGCACCTCCATTAACCCTTAGCAAGAAGCTCTCCATGGTCCTTCCACAGCCTTCCCTAAGGGTTATTGGAAGAAAATCCATTTATAAACTTTAAAACCCAATCAAACAACTGGAATAAGGAAGACCCAAATTCCACCACTTCCTTAGACACTTTGAAATTTCATTTAGTGTCACCTACCTCTCTGCTTCTGTTTCCTTCTCTTTAAATGGAGATAACAATGGCATCTACCCCATAGGGTTGTTGTGAAGCTCAAGTCCGGTAATACATTTAAAGCACTTTGCAAAACTTAAAGTCCCATATAAAGCTTCTTCTTCTTGTTATTAATATCATCATCATCAACAACTAATACCATTTATTAAAAGCCTACTTTGTGCCAGACTCTGGGGATACAAAGACAACAGTGAAATAGTCCCTGCCCTCAAGGAGTTTATATTCTATGGAGGGGGGGGAAGAAGAAACAAGAAAGAGAGGAAGGGAACAAGCATTTATTATGCACCTGCTATGTGTCAGGCATCATGCTAAATGATTTACAAATATTATCTCCTATTGGAGAAAAAAAACATGTACACACATTGACACATACATTATGTGTATATATGTAGATAGACATGTGATAAGGAATTTATTAAAAGTTTATTATGTGATAGGTGCTGTGCTAAGCCCCAGTGATAGAAATACAAGTAAAATCCACTTTAGTGGAGTTGTGAAAAGATCTAACCATTCTGGAGAGCAATTTGGAACTATGCCCAAAGGGCTATAGAACTGTGCATAGCCTTTGATCCAACAATACCACTGCTAGGTTTATATATGAAAGACATCTCCCCTAAAAGAGAAAAACATCTATTTGTACAAATATATTTATAGCACCTCTTTTGTGGTGGCTAGGAATTGGAAATAAAAGGAATGCCAATCAATTGGGGAATCGCTAAACAAGCTGTGGTATATGATTGTGATGGAATATTATTGTACTATGAGAATTGACAAGCAGCATCATTTTAGAAAGGCCTGGAAAGATTTGTATGAACTGATGTATAGTGAAGAGAGCAGAACCAAGGGAATGTTGTGCACAGAGACAGCAATATTGTTTGATGAAGTACTGTGAATGACTTAACTATTCTCAACAATACAATGATCCAAGACAATCCCAAAGGACTAATGATGAAGCATACTATCCACCTCCAAGAGAGAACTGATATTGATTGAGCACAGTCTGAAGCATACTATTTTTCACTTTCTTTCATTTTTTAGTTTTGTTCAAGTTTTGTCATACAAAATGACTAATGTAGTGGGGTTTTACATACTTGTACATGTATAACACACATCTGATTGTTTGCTGCCTCAGGGAGGGGGAAGAGAGGGAGGGAAGGAAGGATAAAATTTGGAACTCAAAACTATAAATAAAAATGTTATTATTAAAAAAAGAAATGTAAGCAACATGGTCCCTGCTCTCAAGGAACTTGCATTCTAAAGAGGGAAAAATACAAAAAAGGGACTTGGAAAGATGGGGTTCATGGACAGGAAGTGAGGTGAAGGTGTGGATTTGGGTAAGATAAAGCAGGGACTCAATAAATATAAGGATTTTCCTCTCAGATGAGGAAAATTTTCCTACTCATGCAGATCAATACCTTCTCTGCAACATATAGTCTTGGAGAGCTGCCTAGAATACTGAGAAGATGGGATTTGTCAAGGGTCACATAGCCAGGATTAAGTGTCTTTCTGGTTATGAGGCAAGCTTTTCATCTGCTATTCCTCATTGCCCCCCCCCCTTAATATAGTATGGGTACATATTTATACACATACATATGTACACATACATATACAAAATATATACATGACATCTGACATCAAAGTGAACTATTATTATTATAATTATTTTCACTTGGATTTCAGGTGACTTCCAAAAAAAAGATTCTCTCTCTCTCTCTCTCTCTCTCTCTCTCTCTCTCTCTCTCTCTCTCTCTCTCATATCTCTGTGTGTGAGAGAGAGCAAGCACTCTGTTCCTCTGATTGGAACTCAGGACAATTAAGTTTTAGTTGGGTAGAAAGATAAGAACTTGCCTAGAGATCCAAGAAGTTTGGCCAGAGTGAAGCTTCACCATTATTTAACTTTAACTTCTTGAGACTTCAGTTCCTTTCTCTGTGAAACCTGGCTAATAATTCCTGTCCTATTTACCTCATTAATCAAAACAGTAGTGCATTGGACACTATACTTTGTGGTATGCCAGGTTTCACAATGAGCTTAAAAAATGAAATGCTGTTGAATGCGGAGACTGTGAAATGCTATGTGCCCTCGGTGCTGCATTTCCCTCACTCCAAACACAAACTCTCTTTACATTGGGGAAAGCACAGAGGAAAACTCCTTTATTTTCCAATTCACACTCTACAAAGCTGTCAAAATGATTTTTTCCAGGTATGGCTGTTTCTTCTTCTTGGTTTCCCATTACCTCTAGTATCAAATTTAAGAACCTCTGTTTGTTGGCACTCAAAATTAAAAAAAATGGATGTTAAATTTTTTTACATGTAATTGAGAAAAAATGGTAATACAAAACCCCTCTGTTTAGCTTTGAAAGCCCTTCATCACCTACCTTTCCAATATTATTATATATCGCTCACCTTCCCCCACTCCACAGTCCAACCAAATTAGCCTTCTTGCTATTCTTCACATGTAAGTCTTTGTGTGACTATCCCTAATTTCTGGAGTTTACTCCCATATTCCTGTGCTTATACTCTTGCACTCCTGCCTCATTCCTGCCTCTTAGGAGTCTTTGTTTCTTTCAAAAGTCTGCTAAAAATCTACTTTCTTTTCTTTCTTTCTTTCTTTTCTTCCTTCCTTCCTTCCTTCCTTCCTTCCTTCCTTCCTTCCTTCCTTCCTTCCTTCCTTCCTTCCTTCCTTCCTTCCTTCCTTCCTTCCGTCCTTTCTTTTTTTGGTGAGGCAATTGGGGTTAAGTGACTTGCCTAGGGTTACACAGTTAGTAAGTGTCAAGTGTCTGAGGCCAGATTTGAACTCAGGTCCTCCTGATCCAGGGCTGGTGCTTTATCCACTGCGCCACCTAGCTGCCCCAAAAATCTACTTTCTAAGTGAAAACTTTTCTGATATTTACCTACTCCCCACTCCAGTTGATAATACTTCCTCACCTGCCTCAAATGACCTTGGATTTATTTTTCATATTTAGCAAATACTCTGGCCTCACTTTCAGGATGTCCCATCTAAACTTATGGGTGCCCCTTGAGAGATTAGGATGTTTCTTCCCTAATGCAAATTTCATGAGCCCCCATTCCAGTATGGTTCCTCTACTGCTAGTCACCTGAGACTAGCACCTCAGTTTCATTTAACCAATGATCATCAATTAGATTTTACAAAGAGCTATTTGAAGATATAGCAAGAGTACAAACATTTCCCTCCAACATTTATCACTGATCACTGAGATAATTTCCAGTTCTAAATCTATGAATTATGGTCCACTATCCAATGAGATCTGACTTTCAAAGGGCTGACTATGCCAACCATCCCCACCATTTTACTGTGGAAGACCTTCAATTAGCAAAGAAAGTTCCAATTGTATTTCTTAAACTCTACTTATTAAGTCAGGAAAATGGACTCAGATGTTCTTAAAAACACTTCTGGAGGACACACTCCCCCTTACCACCTCAGTCTTAGGGAAGAGTGGGCTCAGACTTAGCAATTTCTACATATCATTAGTCTCACATCCAAAGCAGCATCAGTGATAAACTCTTGTCTTAGTTACCTCTTAACTGGGTACCAAAGATCTCTCCTTGCTCCCCAGGTCCTCAAAACTGGCCCAGATCAGAGCAAACCCTGGCATGGATTCAATTCCTGGACTTCTTGAAGCTCATAGGGTTATAGTTGTCTCCATGCCCTGTCATCTAAAACTAAAGGAGAAAAACACCAAGGTTTTTATTCACAGGCCACATGTCTTTCTCAGATGGGTAAAAAGCAATCAGCCAAAGAAAATGGGCCAAGGCTTTGGTTGGCTAGTGCCTTCCAAATGTGCCTTCCCAGTTCTGGCTCTGCAACATATCAAAAAAAGGCTTCTTGATTGATTTCCTCAGGAACACTGAACAGAGGGAAGCTCCAGGCCAGCTCCAAGGCTCGACTATCATCTTGAGTTTCATTCTTTTTTTTTTTTTTGTGGGCAATGAGGTTAAGTGACTTGCCCAGGGTCACACAGCTAGTAAGTGTCAAGTGTCTGAGGCCAGATTTGATCTCAGGTCCTCCTGAATCCAGGGCCTGTGCTTTATCCACAGCACCACCTAGCTGCCCCCTTGAGTTTCATTCTTAACTGAGCAGCTGAATATCTCCCTATGACTCAGAGAAGGGGAATCTGTAACCTGGGCACTGTCACTGAATGCCTCCTGAGGCAGGCTCCTATTGGTGAAATTTCAGGGAGTGCTCATTCTAGACAATTTTTTTATCTCCCTTTCTTTTCTCCCACTCTTCTTCCTTTACTCCTTTCTTTTTTTTTCTTCTCCAAGTCTAAGCATGAGAGTGGCTCCCTAGAGTTTTGTTTGGCCCCACAAGATGACAAAGTTGATCCCTGTCCTAGACATTGAATTCTGTGGCCAACTTCCAATAATCTTTGCCACTTCGAAGCTTCCTATCTCATTCTCTCCCAATCCATCCCTCCTTGCCACATTTCCGAGGGGGACATTTACCCTGTTCATTTTGAGTGTTTCTTCATCTGTTAAATGATGGTCTTGGACTCTATTATCACTTTCAGTTCTAAATCTATGAGATCTACCTTTCCAGGGGATGATTCTGCTACTTCCTCTTTCCCCACCTCCTTTCACTGCAGACCTTCAATTAGCAAAGAAAGTTCCAATTCCATTTACTAAACTCTACTTACTAAGTCAGGAAAATGGACTCGGATATTTTAAAATGATTTCAGTCCCATGAGTTGAGATAAAAGGTTAAGTTAATGAGAGAACTTCATTAGCTCTCAGTTCCTGTTCCCCAAACATTCCAGTTACTCAGGTTTTGCCTGTAGCTGAGGGACTGGGAAAAACTTGAAAGACAGGCTATGAAAAGAAGCAAAGCTCTCTTGGGTTCTTTTCTACCCTATGGGTACATAGTCTATCATGAAGGTAGCTTATCTGTAATTACTTGTAATAAGTAAGACCTTCTATTAAATACCAAGATCTTCCCTCTTGGTTTTTACATAATACTTTGTTTTATATTCCTCTAAATGAGCTAAATGTTCTGCCTTTGTGTCTTATCACCCTACTGGACTACAAGTTTCATAAAAGAAGGATCAGTATCTTATCTAAATTTTCTATTTACCCCAGTGCCTAGCAGAATGCTTACATGAGATACTTTAAAAATGTTTTATGAATGCTCATTTAGCTCCCATTTGAACTTAAGGTTTCTTGGTTCTGGTGGGTATTAGTTGGACTGAACGGTTATTTGAAAGATGTTTTGAGGTTTAATGATTTTATCTTGAGGGAATTAGAGTTTATGAAGTTTGATCCAATTACAAATTTTTCAAGTTCACCATGAGTTTAAGTTGCAACAAGAACAATAATATATATGTAGAGCACTTTATCTTTCCAAAGCACTTTCCCATCTGTTATTTTATTTGATGTTAGAAACAACCTGGTGAGTTAGGCAGGGGATCAATAGTTATATTTTATAAATACAGAAACTGAGGCTTTAAGAGACTGAGCAACATTTTTAAGGTAACACAGCTAGTTAATAGCAAAGCTGGGATGCAAGGCCAGATCTTTTGACTTCTTTCCTGTGCACTGTACCAGTGTCCCCTTCCTTTAAGTGGATTCCATTCCCTTCAACAGGTTTCACACTGGGCGAGGGGATAAAACAGATACTATGCCCATTCCTAGGATCAGAGATTAACAGTTGCTGCTTATTTCTGAACTTGAAGTTTAAAACCCATCACTACTTCTTGTCCTGGACCACCATTCATAGGAGTAGGTCCCTTCCTTAGTGCACAATGGATTTGTGTAACCTGAAAATAGGTGGTGAGCAACAGTGTTGCCAGTTAATACCTCTTCCTGCTCCCTGCACAAAGTCAGATCCTTCTATATGGGTCTGGAACCTCTTATTGTCCAGTTGCACAGCTACTGCCCTTGTTCAGACCCCAAACCATATAGCTCTGTGGGGTTTACTCCTGGCTACTAATCCCCAGTGTTCATAGACCTTATGATTTGCTTCCCCATGCTGATCTATCTAAGATAGAACAATGACTCACTGTGATTTTTAATCTCTCAAATGTAATCCTAGAAATATGGTAGATATTATTATTATTATTATTATTATTACCAAGACAATAAGGGTTAAGTAACTTGCCCAGGGTCACACAGCTAGTAAGTGTCAAGTGCCTGAGGCCAGATTTGAACTCAGGTCTTCCTGATCCAGGGCTGGTGCTTTATCCACTGTACCACCTAGCTGCCCCTCACTATGATTTTTTAAAAAAAATTTCTTTATCAGGACTTGATTTCTTGATCTTTGTAGAGGAATTTTGGAGAAAAACTTGACTATACTTCTTCCTGTTACTTCACCATCTTTGACCTTTGGGAATGATAACATCAAGGATAAATACTATGTCATTACTTGGGTGCCATTGTTGAAGGCAGAATTCTGGGCTGCATGAAAATTGGTCTGACTCAGAATGCATATCTTGTAGACCAGTCAAGTTCCTTTGTCTTCCATGACAACAGGCTACATTCCATATGCTTACCACAGAGTATTTCCAATGCATACATGCCATTGGTCATAAGAGGTACCTTTCTTGCTAATCTACCCTTGTCACTGGGGAAGTCATCTAGTGGGTCAAGAACATAATCTTTATATATGAAGGCTAGTACAAGTTGGTTGCTATCATTGGGTTATCTTCTACTTGGTTCACATCTTTGGAAACTGCTCCTTTGCCTTTGTTTTGCCAAATTTTGTACTGGAATCTGTCATACAGCAGACCTTCTAAGACTTTCTGCAGGCATTTTTCATTTGCTCTGCAGATGTGCTACACTGTCCTGCACAGAGAAGGGTGTTTCTGGCATTTCTTTTTGGTTTCCATTGTTGCCTGCCTCGCGTGTGCTTCTATCAAAGAAGTGCTGTACTGTGAATAAGGATTTGTACAGTCTGGCTGTTATGTTTGAGTGAGGTAATTTTACAAATATACTAGGAAGGACAAGTGGTAGCCATAGCCAAAGTCAACACTGTGATGATGTAGGTAGGGCTACCATATTGTTTAGGACTTGGGCATCTGGAACATAGCCCTTCCAGGGGGTTTGTGACTTTAGAGTAGAGGTTGGCAACCTTATCAAGGGGGCCTGTCAAAATTTTATGCACTCACTTAAGAGCATTGTATGTGTATATCTCCCCACCCCCATGCATATGTCTATTCCTCTACAACTTCAGCTGCTATGCCCAGAACAAACTCCATGAGTTGTCAGCCTCCTTTTGCAAAGTTTCAACCCTACCACCTGTCATGTGGCCATTATTGTTGGATTACTTTGGGCCTTGAAGGCTTTCCATGTGGCAATAAACCTTTCTTAATCCAGGGCAAATTCCCTTGGAAAGTAATTGATCACCTTAAGCTGTCAGTAGCCAACAAGTCTATAATCAGTTATGACTTTAGCAAGAACTTAGTTGACAGCCAGCTGAGAAAAGAATTCAGCATGAAACACTTATTTGGGAGGGATTAGGGAAGCAGGAGAGGGCAGTGGGAGGGGATGGGGGCACTGAAGAGAGGTGGATAAGGGTGCTAGAGAAATTTTGCTTCCTTATCTCTTCTGGATATGATTGGCCAATAATAATTTAGGTCACAGGGCCTTCAAGGGAGAATCCTGTTCTTGGTTGTATGTGGCTAATTTATGAGAAGAGCAAATACATCATGTCAGCAGGAAGCCAGATACCAGAACTGAAATCCAGCCCATCCACCTGCTAGCAGACTATTCCCTGAATTCTATTGTCAGGATCTGGTGCAAAGCCACTTATATTCAGCACATCTGCCTGGGTTAAAAAACCCTTAGTGTGGCTTCTATTTTTGCTCCTCTTGCCTTGCTGTCTTTGGCAGCTCAGTGGAAATTAAAAGGCTATTTGCAATGACTAATGTTGCTAATTCTGATCAAACAAATGAAAATTCATTCGTTGCCATATTGGAGACCCACTAGGGAAGAGAATTAACACATCATTTGTGGTAATTTCTATGACAGTCTGACGAAAACAAAAAAGACATTAAAATTGGTTTCAATTCAAACCGCTGTTAGTTAAACTGCCTCCCTTAAAATATCCCATCCTGCATTGTACAATAGTGCGCACTGTTCCCGGAATGCTTGCTGCAGGCTTATTAGTAGTGACAAGAGATCTCAATAAGTTGGCTGTGGATTAGCCTTAGAAACTTTGGAGTCTGATTTGAATTCATCTTTTCAAGATTCCTCACAGCATCCTTTCCAAACTCCAGAAGTTTATTTTTGCTTTGGCTTGCTCTAAAAGTGTGTGTGTGTGTGTGTGTGTGTGTGTGTGTGTGTGTGTGTGTGTGTGTGTGTGTGTGTGAAGTTAGAGGGGGAGTGTGTTACAAAAGAAAGCATGGAAAAGAAGAGTTAAGGCCTGAGGTCATCTTAGCTTTACCATTGACTGAATCATCTTGGACAGGTTAATTCCCTTCTCCCGGCTTCTGTAAAGAAAGGGAAAGAAGAATGGCTTCTGAGTCCCACATGTTCAGTGTTTCATAATTAGTACTCATTTTCTACTCTTTTCTCCTATCTGAGGGCCTCCTAGAAAGACACTTGTCAGTTATTAGGCTTTCTCTGCTTCCTCTTATCCTGCCCTGACTTTTCTTATTATTTCCCTTTTTACCACTTTTTCTTACAGAACCAATTTTTCTTCTACTCTTGTTTCTCAGTTGTGCTTATCTCCTCTCCCCCTTTTCCTGTTTCCTCTATGTGCAGGGATTCTGAACCTAGGGTCCATGAACTTGTTTGTGGTTTTAAATATTCTGATAACTGTTTCAATGTAACTGATTTTCTTTGTAATTTGATTTGTTTTAGCTTCTGTATCTAAAAATACCATTCTGAGAAAGTGTCCTTGGGCTTTACCAGACTGTCAAGGGGGTCCATGGTACTAAAAATGTTTAGAGTCCCTGACTTAAACATGCAATGAGTAATCATAATTGTAGAGGACTCATGATAAAACATGATACCCTCCCCAGTATGTGTGTGTGTGTGTGTGTGTCTTTTTGGGGGGATGCTATGGGGCATGACCAATGTGGGAATTTGTCTTGCTTGCCTATATGCTTATAACAAGGGTTTTGCTTTTCTTGCTTTCTCACTGAGGGTAACGAAGACTTGGAATGAAGGGAAGGTGGGATTTTGCTAGGAAAAAATTAATTTTTCAAAAAAAAAAGCCCCTGTTTTAGTGCTTTACCCTACTTCAAACTATTTCTCCCTATTCTCTGTGTCAATTCTTCCAGATATTCTCATCAGCAATCTTTTTTTCTGGGATCATAGATTTATTCATTCATTCACTCATTTTTTATTTTCATCTATTTATTCATACATACATTCATTCATTCATTCATTTATTTTGCGGGGGAATGAGGGTTAAGTGACTTGTCCAGGGTCACACAGCTAGTAAGTGTCAAGTGTCTGAGGCCAGATGTGAACTTAGGTCCTTCTGAATACAGAGCTGGTGCTTTATCCACTGCACCACTTAACTGCCCCTGGGATCATAGATTTAGAACTGAAAGGGGTCTTTGTGGCTATCCAACCCCACTCATTTTATATGTGAGGAAACTTAGGCACAAAGAAGTTATGGCTTACCTATGGTCACACAACCAATAAGTGCTTGAGATGGGATTTGAACTTATTTCTGACTCCAAATGCAGTACATTATTCACTACGCCAATCTATTGTGGTCTGGGAAATGTATTTTCCTGGTCTAAAGACCTCAATGCCCTCGTCTTTAGGTCACTAAGTTTGCTCTTCTATTCGTCTCTCCTTTCTACCCCCTGCCAGTTTGTAAGCAGCAGTCTCTTTGCCTGGCCCACAGCATAGCTTCATTCAAATGCACTGTCAGCAGCATGCAGGGATGTAGGACAATCACCCCCCAATGTAGCATAGGAAAGGGAAGGAGCCCTGCTGTCACCTGGCAAGAACACCTGCCAGGAATTCTACTCTGGAGAGGGGTTATAATTACCCATAGAGTATTTTGCAGAGGTCCCAACAGCAGGAGGCGGCTAGTGATTTGAAACTACTTCCTCCTCCCCACCCCCACCATTGTGCAGAGGCAGAGCATGGAACAGAACAGTGTAAGTTTCAGAGAGATTTGGGGAACAGTCTTTGATTTGGTGTGCATCAGCACATCAGGGAGGACTAGGCTCTTATCTGGATGTTCTCTGGGGTTTTGTACAGTTTGATCAGACACCAAGACACTATATCTCATTCTATGTTCCTTTAAGACAGAGAGCTCTGCACATTTTTCCAATTGTGAGAACTATGAGAGAAGTTAGAGCTGCATATTGACCAATAAAAATATTAGTAATGAAAAGAGTTCACCAAAGATTGGCTCCTGACCACTAGATGGAGAACTAGAAGGTACCCTAGAGGTAGGGGTGTGCTGGAGCCAGCTCTAACCAGCTGGAAAGTCAGTTATTAGGTTTTTAGTGTGAGCATTTACACCTCAGAAACCTAAAAATGGTACAAATCAGAGTGTGATTTATTGTTTTGTTGATTAGACTTAAGTAAGAAATGGAAAAATGTCAATGATGCAGATTAAACTTAAAAGGGAGTCCTGTGAACATTTTTTTGGTTCTTAAACATTTATTCTTGCTTAGAGATCATTTAATCCAATCCCCTTGTTTTATAGATAAGGAAAATGAAGTGCAGAAAGGGAAACTTATGCCCAAGTAAGTAACTGAGGAAGGATTTGAAACCAAATCCTCTCATTCCAAACTAATACTCTTTTTCCTGTATCCCATTGTCTTGTAGTAGAAGGGGAAGAGAAAAAGCTTTTCTATAGCACCTACAATGTTCCAGGTACTGTCTTAAGGGCTTTTACAAATATTATTTCATTTGAACCTCACAACAACCCTGCAAGATTTCAGACCTTGAAATGCACTTTTATACTAAACAAGGGACAAAGTTAACATGCCTTTTTTTTTTTTTTGGCTGGCTTCCTAATCTTTATCAGTTCAGAATGATTTTTAATATGCCTGTTTTTTTTAGGCCTTGCTTATTAACAAAAGTGGATTCATTGTGGATTATGGCTGCAGTGATATTCCCATATGGTCTGTGGGTGGTGTGGGTCAGGTAGAACTTGTAGCTGGCGGTGGGGGGCAGGGAGAGGAGGATGGACCCTAAATAGTTAACCCTCCTTTCATTTGTTGAAGTTATTTCTTTGGTTCTCTTTTTTTTTTTGGGGGGGGGTGGAGATACCTTAAAAGTGTTCTCATTCTGAATTCTTTCTTCATTTTAATGATGCTAATCTAAATGATTTCATTTAACATTCATGCATTTCATATGTAGTTCTCTCGGTGTTTAAGTGTTCCACTTCAGCTAAATTGGCATTGCTTAAGCATTAGGTGAGGAGTGCTTACATGGAAATACAATTTAGTGACATTTTTGGGAGAAAGCTGATGGGACTGGTATATAGCAGGAGTTGACAATGAAGACAATGAAGATGAGTTTAACATACACAATTGGCTTATGTTTCCCTCTGAGATGAAAATGATGCTGATGTTAATCAGGATGAATCAGTTTAGTCTCTATATAATTGTTCAAATAGTGAACCTTCAGAATGCTAGCTTTGGGATCCCAGAAAGAAACTGAGGGGTCTCTTTGGAACATCCCTTTGGGAATCCTGGTGAAGGAAAGAGGAGCAGAGCTGCCTATTCAAGTGGTAGATTTTGTTCTCTTCTGTTTAAATTCTCTGAAGAGTACTCAGTAATGGGAATGGGAATTATAGACTTATCATGTTCCAGTAGAAAGATACTTGGCGGGGCAGCTAGGTGGAGCAGTGGATAAAGCACCGGCCCTGGATTCAGGAGGACCTGAGTTCAAATCTGGCCTCAGACACTTACTAGCTGTGTGACCCTGGGCAAGTCAGTTAACCCCAATTGCCTCACAAAAAAAAAAAAAGAAATAAAGCTACTTGGCTATAGAGATAGAAGAGCTGGGTTCAAATGATGTCTCTTCCAATTAACCACCTGTGCAACTTTGGATAAGGCATTTCACTGCTTGCCATTTCCCGATCTATAAACATAAAAGAGTTGGACCAAATAAAAAGTATAAAGTCCCTTATAACTCTAAACAATGAGACTTTGAGCTGTTAGAGATTATCTTTCATTAACTACAAGAGGATGCTGAACTTCCTTTCCATAACCTCTTGGCAACAGAGCCATTTAATGGATGACAATGGAGAGTGTCCTTTGTATAGAGCAAACTATTTCACTTTCTTGCTCATCATTAAAAAATGTTTACAAACATTCTGAGAAAATATATGTGCATATGTATATAGGTATGTGTATGTAAGTATTGCGTTTATATATGCATATAACTTTGAAAACCTTAAAGTACCATATAAATAAGAGCTATTATTATTGTTATATTTGACCAGACCTATGATTCCATTAGAATGGGGATGGCTGGGTAAGACATTTCCTCTAGCAATGTAAAGCAGCTCTTTGTAACTTAGTCTTTTACAATTGCCTACAACACTGAGAGGTTAAGTGATTTACCCAGTCATATAGCTAATATAAGGCAGAGGTCAAACTACAACCTGGATCTTTTGGATTCTAAGACTATTTCTTGCTTCCATGTCATGCTGGCTCACTTTTATTACATGAAATCAATCTTGAACATACATGGAACACTGCCAAATGGTACCACTATGTATTTTTTTTTTGTGGGACAATGGGGGTTAAGTGACTTGCCCAGGGTCACACAGCTAGTAAGTGTGTAAAGTGTCTGAGGCCAGATTTGAACTCAGGTACTCCTGAATCCAGTGCCAGTGCTTTATCCACTGGGCCACCTAGCCGCCCCACCGACTATGTATTTTTTTTTTTACATATAAGGTATTTTATTTTTCCGTTACATGTAAAGATAGTTCTCAACTTTTGTTTATATAGCTTACAATTTCAGATTTTTCTCCCTCCCTCCTCTCCCTCCCCCCTCCCCTAGACAGCAGGTAATCTGATATAGGTTATATCTATATATATTATATATCTATATACATATATATATATATATACACACATATATACACATACACATAATAACATTACTCCTATTTCTGCATTAATCCTGTTACAAGAGAAAAAATCAGAGCAGTGATGCAAAACCTCAAAATAGAAAAAAAAAAACAACAGCATCCAAAACAAAAGAAATAGTATGGTTCAATCAGCATCTATACTCCACAGTTTTTTTTTTTCCCTTGGATTTGGAGATCCTCTTCTATCATGAGTTCCCTGGAACTCTTCTGTACCATTGCATTGGTGAGAAGAATATAGTCCATCACAGTAGGTCAACACTCAATGTTGATGATACTGTGTACAATGTTCTTCTGGTTCTGCTCATCTCACTCATCATCAGCTCACGTAAGACCATCCAGGTTTCTCTGAACTCCTCCTGCTCATCATTTCTTACAGCATAATAGTATTCCATTGTATTCATATACCACAACTTGTCCAGCCATTCCCCAATTGATGGGCACCCCCTCAACTTCCAATTCCTTGCTACCACGTAAAGAGCAGCTATAAATATTTTTGTACATGTGGGTCCCCTTCCCCCTTCCATGATTTCTTTGGGAAAAAGTCCTAAAAGTGGTATTGCTGGGTCAAAGGTCATGGACAGCTTTATTGCCCTTTGGGCATAATTCCAAATTGCTCTCCAGAATGGTTGGATCAGTTCACAGCTCCACCAACGATGGATTAGTGTTCCAATTTTCCCACAGCTTCTCCAACATTATTATCTCCTTTTTTGTCATTTTAGCCAATCTGATAGGTGTCAGGTGGTACCTCAGAGTTGTTTTAATTTGCATCTCTGTAATCATTAGAGATTTAGAGTATTTTTTCATATGGGAATAACTAGCTTTGTTTCTTCATCAGAAAACTGCCTGTTTCATATCCTTTGACCATTTCTCAATTGGGGAATGACTTGGATTCTTACAAATTTGATTTAATTCCCGATATATTTTAGAGATGAGGCCTTTATCAGAAATACTGGCCTCAAAAATTGTTTCTCAGCTTTCTGCCTCCCTTCTAATTTTGGATGCATTGCTTCTGTTTGTACAAAAATTTCTTAATTTATATAATCAAAATCATCCATTTGCATTTTATAATATACTCTATCTCTTGTTTGGTCAAAAACTGTTTTCCTTTCCAAAGATCTGATAGGTCCACTATTCCTTTCTCTCCTAATTTACCTATGGTATCACCTCTTATGTCTAAATCATGTATCCATTTTGACCTTATTTTAGTATAAGGTGTAAGATGTTGGTCTATGCCTATTTCTGCCATACTATCTTCCAGTTTTCCCAGCAGTTTTTGTCAAATACTGAGTTCCTATCCCAGAAGCTGGAGTCTTTGGGTTTATCAAACACTACATTACTAGTGTCATTTACTACTGCATTTCCTGAGCCTAGCCTATTCCATTGATCTACCACTCTATTTTTTAGCCAGTACCAGATAGTTTGATGACTGCCGCTTTATAGTAGAGCTCCAGGTTTGGTACCGCTTAACCCACCTTACCTGTGAATTTTTTTTTCATTATTTCCCAGGATATTCTTGATTTTTTGTTTTTCCAGATGAATTTGTTATTATTTTTTCTAGCTGTATAAAATAATTTTTAGGTAGTCTGATTGGTATGTCAATGAATAAGTAAATAATTTAGGCAGTATTGTCATTTTTACTATATTAGCTCTGCCTATCCATGAGCAATTGATATCTTTCCAATTATTTAGATCTGATTTGATTTGTGTGAAGAGTGTTTGGTAGTTGTGTCATAGAGTTCCTGGGTTTGTCTTGGCAAGTAGACTCCCAAGTTATTTTATATTATCTACCGTTACTTTAAATGGAATTTCTCTTTCTATCTCTTGCTGCTGGACTTTGTTGGTCATGTATAGAATACTGAAGATTTATGTGGATTTATTTATATCCTGCTACTTTGCTAAAGTGTTAATTGTTTCAAGTAATTTTTGAGTTGATTCTTGAGGATTCCTTAAGTATACCATCATATCATCTGCAAAGAGTGATGGTTTTGTTTCCTCCTTGCCTATTCTAATTCCTTTAATTCCTTTCTCTTCTCTGATTGCTAAAGCTAACATTTCTAGGACAATATTAATAATAGGGGTGATAATGGACATCCCTGTTTCACCCCTGATCTTATTGGGAAGGCCTCTAATTTATCTCCATTGCATATAATACTTGCTGATGGCTTTAGGTAGATACTGTTTATTATTCTAAGGAAAGCTCCACCTATTCCAAACTCTCTAGTGTTTTATTAGGAATGGGTGTTGTACTTTGTCAAAAGCTTTCTCTGCATCTATTGAGATAATCATATGATTTTTGGTTGGTTTTCTTATTGATGTGGTTGATTATGTTAATAGTTTTCCTAATGTTGAACCAGCCCTGCATTCCTGGTATAAATCCCACCTGGTCATAGTGTATTACCCTGGTGATCACTTGCTGTAATCTCCTTGCTAATATCTTATTTAAGATTTTTAGCATCAATATTCAGTAGGAAATTGGTCTATAATTTTCTTTCTCTGTTTTTGCTTTGCCTGGTTTTGGTATCACCACCATATTTGTGTCATAAAACGAATTTGGTAGAACTCCTTCTTCACCTATTTTTCCAAATAATTTGTATTATTTGTTAATTGTTCTTTAAATGTTTGTAAAATTCACCTGTAAACCCATCTGGCCTGGGGATTTTTTCTTAGGGAGTTCATTAATGGCTTGTTCAATTTCTTTTTCTAATGTGGGTTTATTTAAGGATTTTATTTCTTCTTCATTTAAACTGGGCAGTTTGTATTTTTGTAAATATTCATCCATTTCATTTAGATTGTCAAATTTATTGGCATACAGTTGGGCAAAATAATTCCTAATTATTGACTTAATTTCCATTTCATTGGTGGCAACATCACCTTTTTCATTTTTGATACTGGTAATTTGGTTTTCTTCTTTCTTTTTTTTTAATCAAATTAACCAATAATTTTATCTATTTTTTTGGTTTTTCATAAAAACCAGCTCTTAGTTTTATTAATTAATTTTATAGTTTTTGCTTTCAATCTTTATTAATTTCTCTTTAATTTTTCAGGATATCTAATTTAGTGTCTAATTGGGGATTCTAATTTGTTCTTTTTCTACCTTTTTAAGTTGCATGCCCAATTCATTAATCTCCTCTTTCTCTTTTTTATTCATGTAAGCATTTAGAGCTTTAAATTTCCCCAAGCACTGCTTTGGCTGCATCCCATAGATTTTGGTATGTTGTCTCATTATTGTCATTCTCTTGGATAAAGTTATTGATTATTTCTATGATTTCTTGTTTGGCCCATTCATTCTTTAGAATGAAATTATTTAGTTTCCAATTGATTTTCATTCTACTTTTCCCTGACTCTTTCTTACATGTAATTTTTATTGTATCATGATCTGAGAAGGATGCATTTACTATTTCTGCCTTTCTACATTTGACTATGATGTTTTTGTGCCCTAATACATGGTCAATTTTTGAAAATGTGCCACGTACTGCTGAGAAAAAGGTATATTCCTTTCTATCCCCATTCAATTTTCTCCAGATATCTATCATGTCTAACTTTTCTAGTAATTTATTCACCTCTTTCACTTCTTTCTTATTTATTTTTTGGCTAGATTTATCTAATTCTGAGAGGGGGAGACTCAGATCCCCCACTAGGATAGTATTACTGTCTAATTCCTCTTGTAACTCATTTAACTTCTCCTCTAAGAACTTGGATGCTATACCACTTGGCGCATACATGTTTAATATTGGTATTACTTCATTACATATAGTACCTTTAAGCAAGATGAAATTTCCTTCCTTATCTCTTTTAATGAGATCTATTTTTGCCTGTACTTTTTCTGAGATAAGGATTGCTACCCCTGACTTTTTTACTTTAGCTGAGGCATAATATATTGTGCTCCAGCCTTTTACCTTTACTCTATGTGTATCTCTCTGCTTCAGATGTGTTTCTTGTAAACAGCATATTGTAGGATCCTGTTTTTTAATCCACTCTACAATTCACTTCCGTTTTATAGCAGAGTTCATTCCATTCACATTCACAGTTATTATTACTGACTGTCTATTCCCCTCCATTATATTTGCCACCTTTGTACTTTTCCCCCCTTCTTTCACCGTATTCCTACTCACCGATGTTTTCCTTCTTACCCCTGCCTCCCCCCATCTGCCCTCCCTTTTTATCACCCCCCTCTCTTTTCTTTACCCTTTTCTCCCTTGCTTTTGTCCTCCCTTCTATCAGTCCCCCCCTTTCCCTTCCCCTTTTGCTTCCCTAAAGAATGAGTTAAGTTTCTTTATCCCAATGAATGTATATATTATTCCCTCTTTGAGTCAAATCTAATGAGAATAGGGTTGAAACAATGTTCCCCCCTCCTTTCTTTCCCTGTATTGTAATAGGTTTTTTCCCCACCTCTTCATATGATATAATTCATCCCATTCCACCTCCCCTTTCTTCTCCTCCCCATAGACTCCCTTCTTAACCCCTTAATTCTTTTGTATCATCACATCAAAGACAATTTATATTTATACCCTCTATGTAAAGTCCTTCTCTCTGCCCAAATACATGTACAGTTCTTAAGAGTTATGAGTATTATTTTCTTGTATAGGGATATAAACAGTTTTACCTAATAGGGTAACCTTTTTTTCCCCCCCTCTGTTTACCTTTTTAAACTTCTCTTGAGTCTTGTATGTTGAGATCAAATTTTCTATTCAGTTCTGGTCTTTTCACCAGGAAAGATTGAAAGTCCCCAATGTCATTAAATGTCCATCTTTCCCCTGAAGAAAATGCACATTTTGCTGGGTAATAGATCCTGGCTGCAATCCAAGCTCCTTTGCCTTCCGGAATATTCCTCCTTTAATGTTGAAGCTGCCAGGTCCTGAGCAATCCTGACTGTGCTCCATGATATTTAATTGCTTCTTTCTGGCTGCTTGAGTATTTTTCCTTCACCTGATAATTCTGGAATTTGGCTACAATATTCCTTGGAGTTTTCCTTTTGGGGTCTCTTTCAGGAAGTGATCGGTGGATTCTTTCAATGATGATTTTTTATCCTCTGATTCATGATATCAGGGCAGTTCTCCTTAATAATTTCCTGGAATATGGTGTCTAGATTCTTTTTCTGGTCATGGCTTTCGGGCAGTCCAATGATTCTCAAATTGTCTCTCCTTGATCTGTTTTCCAGATCAGTTGTCTTTCCAATGAGGTATTTCACATTTTCTTCCATTTTTTCATTTTTTTGATTCTGCTTGACTGATTCCTGGTGTCTCATGGATTCCTTATCTTCCAACTGTCCCACTTTAATTTTTAAGGCATTGTTTTCTTCAGTGAGATTATGCACCTTTTTTTTCCATTTGGCCAAGTGAATTTTTTAAGGCAGTGTTTTCTTCAATGAGATTATGCACCTTTTTTTCCATTTGGCCAGATGAATTTTTTAAGATATTGTTTTCTTCAGTGAGATTATGCACCTTTTTTTTTCCATTTGGCCAAATGAATTTTTTAAGGCTTTGTTTTCTTCAGTGAAATTATGTGCTTCCTTTTCCAAGCTGCTGATTCTTTTTCATAGTTTTCTTGTTTTGCTTTCATTTCTTCCCCCAGTTTTCTCTTACCTCTCACAATTGATTTTAAAAATCCTTTTTGAGCTCTTCCAGGAAGGCTTTTTGTTCTTGAGACCAATTCACCTTCCCTGGTGAGGCTTCAGATGTAGGCAATTTGAGGGTATTGTCCTCATCTGAGTTTGTGTTGGCTTCTTCCCTATTGATACAGAAGCTCTCAATGGAGAGGGCTCTTTTTTGTTTCTTACTCATTATTGCAGCTTATTTATTTATTTTTTAAGTTGAGGTCTGCTCTGGGGGGCACCAGGGTCCCTGTTTTGGGCTTCTTGTGCAAGGGTATAGGTGCTGTGTGACCGGCTTTTTACTCTGAGGCCTTTATGGTGTGTGGAGATCCCCCGCCCTGCACTTCCTGTCTGATTGTGCTCGGCCAGCCAGGTGCCCCGCCTGACCCGTTTGTGGCCCCCTCGGCCGGTGCAGGTAGGTTTTTCCACTGTCCTTCTTGGCCACCAGATTTTTGAACCAGGTTCCAGGGGCCTCAGTTGTTCGGCTGTGGCCCGCAGCTCCTGCTGACTTGCCCCGACCCCCTCGGCGCTGGGTTGCTGCCCTGCGTTGGGCCTCCCTTTTGCCCGAGTCAGACCGACCTTTTCCTGAAGTCTTCTAAATTATCTCTGGTTGGAGGGCTGTGTCTCTCTGTCTCTTTGCAGGTTCTGTAGTTTCAGAATCTGTCCAGAGGCTTGATTTAATGTTTGTTTTGAGGGAACAGAAGGAGAGCTCAGGCAGCTTGCTGCTTCCTCTCTGCCATCTTGGCTCCGCCCCCCACCACTATGTATTTTAATTGCACTTTGTATTTTTCCCTCCATTTTGATACAGTAGAGATGATCCCATTAGAGCATATGTTTTGACCCTGTCTGGGCATTTTGGCCCCTGGCTAAAGGGCACAGCCCAACCAGAGGTTTCTAGTTGCTTGTGCATGTCCTTTCTTTGTGTCAGGTGTGGGACTAAGCCAAAAGGAGAAACAACTTCTGTTTGGGCTTTTATGTTCTTCTCTTTTGAACTTGTTACTTGGGAACAACAACAGCTCTCCTTTGGACTTCCTTTGGGTTGGAAGGACTTCCCCCTAATCCAGCAGCTGTGGAAGGGCTGCTTCTACACAGCACTGAGAACAGTGTGTTTGTCTAGGTGAGCCTGAGTCTGAGACTGGATCTCAAGGCCCTGGAGGCATCTTCTGCTTTGTGTCTCTTTCCCTGAATTCAGGTTACTAATCAGCAATCACGAGAGATGGACCTTTCCAGACTGGTAGGTACTTGGAAGTTTTGGTGTTCTTGGTTTCTTCAGTTGGCACTGGCTATTATAATTCTTCTCAGAGAACAAAGATGACCATTGGAAGAAGAATAAACTGAGGGAATGACTTTGGCTCACGAGAAGAAGAATTTGAAGGTGTTTTTTGGACCTTGAATAACTAAGGTGAAGGTGAAAACCTGTTCTATAGTCTCACAGGTGAATTCGTGTTTTAATGTTTTGAGTGTTAACCTCTCCAGGAGTATATATTAGTAGGAGATATGGGTTATTGTTTTATCTTTTAAGTTTTTGTCAGTGTGGCCTTATGAGGCTTTTGTGTTTTAAACATTTCTTTTATATGGAGAAAATAAATAGCTGTCCTATACTTGACTTGCCATGCACAAGTCCTTTTCTAGTAAAGATTCTTTTGATACCTATTATGAAGACCTTGGACTTGAGCTAACCCTTTGCTTTAAATGATTGTTCATTGAACTGAAATGAGCCAAAGACAATAAGAAAGACAATGACCACTCTTTTTAGAGGCCAGGCTTCTCTAGGATTGAACCAGGTGAATCCAGAGTTGGGACACTTTAGTAAGAGTGGACTTTAGAGAGGGGAGGGTACCATGTCCCTCTGAACTAGCATGTCATTGCTGACAATGAAGTGGAATGATTAATAACACTTTTCCAAATGGCCATCTCTTCCATAAAATTTAACCAATTTATGCGTGACTATGCTTATTTGTTACAAAGGGTTCCCCCCCTTTTTTTTCCCTCCCCAAGGTTGGGGGGGGGTAGGATGGAACTTTCATTAATTAAAAAAATAGATTAAAAAAATTTAAGAGATTTCAGTAAAAATTTGTTCCGTACGTTGAGGTTTGAATCATAGAGTTTTAGTGTTGGAAGAGATCTCAGTGGTCATCTAGTGCACCCCTACCCAGTCCAGCTCCTCCTGGAAGACCTCCAATAAGGATGAACTTACTACCTCACAAAGCAGCCCACCTGACTTCTTGACAGCTCTAAATGTTAGGGAATTTTTCCTTAACTTTTCCTAAATTTACATCATTGAAATTTCCATTCATTTTCTCCAGTTTTGCCCTCTGAGGCTGGATATAACAATTCTAGTACCTCTCCTACATGATCGTTCTTTGTGTACTTAAGAGAGCTGATGTCACCAAATGAAGTCTTAATTCTGTCAACTGTGGTCAAATATTTTGAGAAATGGAAATTTGTGTAAGCCATATATGGTAAATCACTTAACCAGAATATTCAATTAAGCAAAATACTCTATTACTCCATTCTGTATAGATACAATATACTACAAAATAATTTAAAAAGTCTACTCTCTCAGCCTCTCTGCCTCCCAAATTCTAGAGGATTTTTTGCCATTTCCATTTTACAGATGAGGATGTTGAGACAAAGAGCAGATAAAGTAAGTTCAAACTCAATTCAGTCATAACCCCCAATAACATTGTGGGGACTTTGGGGAGAATAAAGATAAGTAAGGTATGGTTCCTGCTTTCAAGAAGCCTCTATGAGATAGAATAAGATCAGTGCTATAGAAGAGGTGTAATATGATGGGAGGATAGAAAAAAGAGTTAATGTCTTCCTGGTGGGAAGGTTTCTTGGAAAAGTTGACATTTGAAATAGTTTTGGAGAATGAGGAGAATTATTACTGGTAGAGATGGAAAGAAAGGCATAGTATGAGCAAAGAATTGAAGATGGGGAAGCACACAGTATTTTGTAGAAGGGTCAGCAGTCCAATTTTGCTGGAGGGTAGTCTGTGCAAAGGCGAGTATTGAAAGGTAAGAATGCAAAGGAAAATGGAAGACAGATTGTGGAGAGTCTTTTAAACTTTCTTAAGCATTTTGAATTTTATCCTATAGGCCATGGGAAGCTATTGGGAAATAGCATGATATGAGGCCTTAGGCAAGTTACTTAACCTTTCCATACCTCAGTTTCCTCATTTGTAAAATTAGGAGGTTGAACATGATGGTCCCTATCATTTCCAAATCTATCATCCTATGATCAGAGATGTACTTTATGAAGATTATTTTGACATCAATATCTTGTTCATTTTTGAAGGGTGGGAGGATTGGAGGCTGAGAAACTTTCCAGAAGTTAAATAGAGAGATAAAATGAGGCCCAAGGTTATATTATATAGCCCAGACATCTAACTCCTCCTTTAACTGAATGACATTTGTTGCAAGTCCTATTCCAAATACCTTGGCAGTCTGGCTTGGGGAGAGGTATGAGTTGTAGGAAGAGGGGGTTGGGGGGGGCAGAAAGCAAGATAAGGGAAACATCCATTTTAATCAATGGGGGAATCTTAGGTCTTAGAAATGCCTGTGCAGTGATGATCCAGAAATCTCATTTCCCAGCTTCTCCAAGCGTAAACCTTTTCAGATTTTAGGAGTGACTTGAGACACCTTAGATGGTATAAAGACTCGACCGAAAACAGCATTCTTTTAGGAGAAAGCGATATCTACAGGAAGTGATCCCACTAGACAAAGGGAGTGGAGTGTGGATGGGATGATGCCAGGCAGGGATGATTATTTTGTTATATTATATTTTCAGGGATCAGGTATCTCTAGCATCATTGATGTTGGGCTTCTGGAAACAGGAAGTCAAATACTGGGGACATCCCTGCCCCCATCCACCTCCCTTATGTGTGTAACTGTCTCTAGGACTCCTTAAGTAGGCTAGTGACATTCCATTATGAGGCAAATTCATGCAGAGATTTGGAGTTCTGGCATATCTTTCATGCTCTCTACTGGATGGGTATTCTTAGATGTATCTTTCCATTCCCTCAGTTTCTCTCATAGAAGATACTTTAGCTGAGAACACTTCTTTGGCACCCTCAGTAGTTTTCTTTTGATAATAATAATAATAATAATAATAAATAGTATTTATACAATATTTTAAAGGCAGCTGGGTGGTGCAGTGGATAGAGCACCAGACCTGGAGTCAGGAAGACCTGAGTTCAAGTGTGACCTCAGACAGTTACTACTAGCTATGTGACCCTGGACAAGTCACTTAATTCTGTTTGCCTCAGTTTCCTCATCTGTAAAATGGGCTGCAGAAGGATGTGAAAAGAAAACACCAAATGAGGTCATGAAGAGTCAGACATCACTGATCAACAACATAGGATATTTTATGGCATACGACCTGCTTTATGTATATTATTTCATTTTATCCTCACGAAAACTTTGTAAAGCAAGTTCTCTTATTACTCCATTTTACAGATGAGGAAACTGTGGCTGAAAAATGTTAGGTGATCTTTAATTGTTTCAATTACATCTGACTCTTTGTGACCCCATTTGGGATTTTCTTGGTAAAGATACTGGTATGGTTTCTTCTTTCCTTTTCCAGCTCATTTTACAGATGAGGAAACTGTGGCAAACATGATTAAGTGACTTGCCCAGGGTCACGTAGTTAGAAAGTGTCTGAGGTGGGATTTGAACTCAGGAATATGAGTTTTTCTGATTCTGATTCCAGTGCTTTATCCACTGTACCACCTAGCTGCCCATCTGGCACATGGTAGATGTTTAATTAATACTTGTTTGATTGATTGATACCATCTTTCTGGACCTATAACAATTGATACTTGCTTTCTTCTTGGGCTTTCTAATATCCTCCTAGCAGGCACTTGAGTACTTCACAAATTCTCACTGGTAAGCTTATACTTAGGTGCCATCTTGGTAACATTTCATGAAGATCTCTGCAATGTTTATCAAGCATCCTCCCCTGTCAACTCCTCCCTAAGGCCTGGTGTCTTCTTTTTCATTTTTTAATAGGCCATTGGAACAAGTCCTATCAACTGTTTTTATATTGAATGTCCTAGATGATTCACCTCCATACCTCTCATCCAGCACTTCAAGAGAACTGGAAAATACAGAAGAAAAAAAATTGGCCAAGGGAAGGTTCCATTTTTATGATTCCCAATGCAGGACTCATTAAGTTACTAGTTAAAAGAAGTTTAGGAGGCGACATGAAGCTTCCAATGTGGCTGTCTCCTTTCTTCCTTTTCTCTATCGATTTCCTGCACCACTTCATTCTCTTCCCTCTTAAAAAATCAGTATTTTATTAGATAATGCCAGCCCTAAGCTGCCTAACAAATGCCAACCTGCCCATCTGCTTAACATGATAGTTTGGTGTTCCCATCTGAGGACAGGGCTGGAGGTAGACATTAGAGCCCATGCCTGTGTGAAGGGAAAGGAAAGCAGTGATCACTGGTTGAGGTTGAGAAGGGGGGAGTATCAAGAGATGATGTTCTCATTATCCTTCCTTTTCACTAAGAACTTTTGTTAGACAACAGTGAATGAGCTGAGGATCAAAAGCTAAAAGTGTTGGCAGTAGGCCTAGAGCCAAATGCAAGCTTGGTCTAGAGGCTTAAAGGGACCCCCACTAATTTGCTAAGCCCACCAACATTAATTTTTATTAAAATGTCAGAGCTTTTTTGTTTGTTTAATGGCCTGTGAACCTGTCTGAACTGATACTAAAACTATTTCTGAGTACTCTCTAATTTGAGCTAGAGACAAACCCATGTTTCCCTTTGGTAAGACTCTCTGGTGGATGGAATATTCAGATTGACAGAAACTGGTTAAGGAGTAGAGGAAGCCAGTGTTCACTTCAGTTTAATAAGAATATATTAAGTATCCACTATGCTCAAGACAGGGAAGCTAGGTACTGCAGCATGGTGTCAGGAGGACCTGAATCTGGTCTCAGACACTTACTAGCTATGACCCTGGGCAAGTTACTTAACCAAGTTTGCCTCAGTTTCTTCATCTGTAAAATGAGCTGGAGAAGTAAATGGCAAACCATTCCAGTATCTTTGCCAAGGAAACCCCAAACGGGGTTATGGAGAGTCAGAGACAATTGAAACAACTGAACAGCAACAAACGTACAAAACACTGTGCTAAGCCCTGGAGATACAAAGACAAAAATAAAACAGCATCCTTCAAGGAATTTACATTCTACTAGGAGAAAATAGCATATTCACAGACAAGTTAGAATGAAGTATAAAGAAAGTAAATAAAAAAGTAATTCTGTTGGGGCAGGGATTGCACAACCAGGGATGGGGAGAGTGGAAAGTGACCAGGAAAAAACTTTGGAGATGAAGGGAGCTGAACCTAGAAGGTAGGAAGGGAAGTCATATCAAGTCAACAAGCTTACTATATGCTAGGCCCTGTAGTAAATGTTGGGAATATAAATAGAAGCAAAAAGAACAATCTTTGAACTAAAAGAACTAATGAGAAAATTTTCTAATGAGAAAAGAAAACACAGAAAAGGAAGCCGAGAAGAGGAGTTGGGGAGAGAAACTACCTACAAGGCAAAGAGAAAGTCTGGAGAGGTAAAAGTGAGGTGTGGAGATAAATGAAGACATGGGTGGTCTGAGCATTTTTTCTTTAAAACAGAGGTTCTAGGCAGAACTGACCAATGAGAGGAAGGAGCCAAAATGGTGGCATTTACCTCCAGTGTGAAAATTCAAGGATAGAGTGAACTATCAGGGTGAGGAGGCTTCTGGGGCATGATAGAGAAAGTCCAAAGGGTCAGAAGTAGAGCCAAATGTACTACATCTGTTCAGAGAGGGACTCCCTGGGTTGGCTTAAGGTAGATGATTTTTCATGGGATGGCAATAGAACATGGCTGCAGGGACTTGGATTTTTTCAATGTGGGGAGGGATGGAGATGAATTCTTGGAATAAAGAAGTAGATTGTGGACAGAAGCTCCTAATTGGGAAAGAGATTTAGTTAGGAATTCCATCTTGCCCATCTTTTCTTCCTATTTGCTTCCATAATGCATTCGATGCAATTGAGGAAGCTTATATCAAGTGACTACTATGCATCTGACACTACTAGAGATTGGGGATAAAGGACAAAAATTAAATACACTGTCACTTTCAAGGAGCTTGTGTTCCTACTGGGAGAAAGGGTACAGATACATGCAGAAAAGCAAATACAAAACAAATTCAAAATGAATTTGGGAGGGGGGGGCACTAACAACCGAATTAAGAAGGACCTCTAGTAGGAGGTGACCAAGTTAAGTCAAGTAAGCACACATTTATTTAGTGATTACTACTTGCCAGGCACTGTGCTATGCTCTGAGTTGAGCCTTGAAAGGGGTGAGGGGGCTGTGCCATGTGTAGAGTTGATTCTGAGTTCATTTCCCCTTTCCTGGATTCAGTTCTAATGGTGATTTGCTTGGACATCTTTCACTTCATGCACAGACACAATCATTGTGGGATTGAATGGCTCCATAGAATCTCTTCTTACCTATTAGGAAGAACTAGAAAGTGCAGCCTAAGCAGGAAGTAATTCACTTGACACAAAGTTTTTCAAGTAGATTTTTAAACAGCACTTCTGTGCTCACTGGAGGCTACTAGTTCAGGGCCACCACATAACATTGCAGAGGAACCATTCTGATGAAGAATCTTGGTTTCAGTGTTCAATTGTCACTATAAACAAAGGACTGTGTGTGTAAGCATAGATGTTTGATTGTGGAGAGGGGCAAGAATCACTTTTCTTAAAAAAACAGAGGGATAGGGACATGTTATTTCATTGGTATAGGAACTCCCAGATGGGGAAGGTCCCTCTACCAATGCAGGTTGGCACCTTCTAATCTTGAGTTACCCAAGAACCCTAGAAATTACATGGCTTGATCAGGGTCATGTAGCCAAGGTTCTTTGACTACAAGGCCTGCACTATATGAATTTACCTGAATGTGTAACTCACCAAAGAGTTTCATCAAGTTGTGTTTCCCTACCCTATCCCTTCCTTCGCAATTACTAAAGGGTTTATTACTTTGATACTTTATAAGATTCTACTTCTAGAGCTGGAAAAAGAATTGCAGAGGCTATCTAATCCAAAACCTTTATTTTACAGATGAGGAAACTGAGGCTGAGGGAGGTTAAGGGACTCAATCAAGGTTATACAGATAGTAAGCTTCAGAGGTAGTAGTTGAACTCGGGTCTTCTTATTTTAGAGACAGTGCTCTTTCTACTAATCTCCGGTTTCCTTTGGGTGCGTACTCTGTCCAACAAAGTAGATCAAAACCTCTTAAGAGTCTCTACAGCTTGTGGTATATAATTATGACAGAATATTATTGTTTTATAAGAAATGACAAGCACGAAGATTTCAAAAATACCTGGTGTAACGATTGGAATGATGCCACCTGCTGGAGACTTACTGTAGGAGGGTTCCTCCATGAGGAGAAGGTGCCTGAGGGCAAGACATGTGGCTTTTCTTTGGCATCAGGAAGTTACGTTTGCTTGTGGGAGGAAGAGGGGGTGAGGCTGGCTTTCACTCTCCTCAGGACTCTGGTGGAGAGTGGAGCTAGAAATGTGCTCTCCCTTTAATAGATGAATCTAGGCCTTTCTCTTTCTCTTCACTAAATTCTTATTCTCCTTAATAAATGCTTAAAAATCTAACTCTTGCTAAAGCTTATAATTTATTGGCAACCACTCATTAGATATTTTAGAATTTTAGCCCCTTACACTGGAAAGACTTACATGAACTGATGCAAAATGAAGTAAGCAGAACCAGGAGAACATTGTACTGAGGAACAGCAATATTGTACAAGGAAGAACTATGAAGACAGCTATTCTCAGCAATACAACGATCTAAATTCTAAAAGACTAATGATGAAGCATACTATTATCCATCTCCAGAGGAAGAATTGTTATTGATTGAATACTGACTGAAGCATGCTATTTTCACTTTATTTTTTCTTTTATTTGAGTCTTCTTGTAAAAAATGACTAATATGCGAATGTTTTACGTGATTGCACATGTATAACATATCTGATTGCTTAACACCTCAGGGAGAGAGGATGGATAGAATTTGGAACTCAAAATATTTTTAAAAATGTTTAAAATTGTTTTAATATGTAATTGGGGGGATACATTAAAATTAAAAGACACAAAAATAGATTAAAAAGAGTTTCTACAGCTTAAAATTTTATCACCTTTTAGCCAACTTTCTGGTTGGCTCTCAGTATTTTGCTTGACTGGTTGGTCCTGGAATAGTAGACACTGTCTATAATGGAAGATTCTTCAGCTTGGTACAACCTGCCCAAGACTTTGCTCCAGTGTCGTAGTCTTTCAAAAATTAGGGTCACCTTTAGGCCTCTGATGAGGAATCAGAGGAGGACTTTAGGGAACATCAAAGGTTTCAACATGATGCATTTCAGCATTTTGTTTAAATGTTAGCCAAAGGAACTTGAGGGTGAGAGGAATCTAGAGCTAGAAATAGAAGGCAATATTAATTGCCAACCTATCAGAAATGATGACAAAGTCACTCTGAAATTAGAAAAAAAATAGAAAAGAAATATAAGTTATGAAAAAAGGGGTGCTGTGGTAAAGAAGAAAGAGAACTGTGTCAGGAAACCTGGTTTCTATTCTTTCTTCAGTTCTGTCACTGAGAGTGGGCAAGTCACTTTGTTTCTTCCTATAACAAATGCTGATGATAATTTTCATCTGGCCTATTTCAAAAGTTATTGAGTGGATTAAATGAGATAGTGACTGAGAAGTAGTGTGTATAATGGATACAGAATCAGGAAGATGGTGGTTTTAACTCCTGCTTTTGAGACTTATATGGTTATATAACCCTGGCTACTATAAGTCCCCTTTCACTTTTTCTATCAGGAATTGACATGGTAGAAAGAAGCACACTGGCTTTGGAGTTAGTGGGCCTGGTTTAAATTCTTCTGCTGATTTTGGATAAGTCACTTGACTTCCCTGGGTCCAGTTTCCTCATTTGTAAACTGAAGGGGTTGGACTGGATGAACTTTATTTTTTTAGTGAGCAATTGGGGTTAAATGACTTGCCCAGGGTCCACCAGCTAGTTAAGTATTAAGGGTTCTGAAGCCAGATTTGAACTCAGGTACTCCTGACTCCAGGGCTGTGCTCTATCCACCTGAGCCATCTAGCTGCCCCTTTTAATTTTTTTTTTTTTGCAGGGCAATGGGGGGTTAAATGACTTGCCCAGGGTTACACAGCTAGTAAGTGTCAAGTGTTCGAGGCTGGATTTGAACTCAGGTCCTCCTGAATCTAGGGCTGGTGCTTTATCCACTGCGCCACCTAGCTGCCCCTGACTGGATGAACTTTAAAGGTCCATTCTGAGCTCTACATCTAGGGTCCTCTAACATATGCCAGCTGTGTGACCTTAGGCAAGTCACTTAACCTTTCAGTATGTCCCAGAAAATTCTCTAAGACTAAAATATGTAACACATGTTGTTTCCTTATTGGTTCTCCACACCAATGAAATCATGCATCAGGTCCAAAAGTAGGTGGTGGGTGGGAGAAGAGAATGAATATGGTAACACATTTAAGAATGTGATGTTGGGGCAGCTAGGTGGCACAGTAGATAGAGCACCGGCCCTGGAGTCAGGAGTACCTGAGTTCAAATCCGGCCTCAGACACTTAACACACACTTACTAGCTGTGTGGACCCTGGGCAAGTCACTTAACCCCAATTGCCTCACTAAAAAAAAAAAAAAAAGAATGTGATGTTAAATTAATAAAGCATTGTAGAGATGTAAAATGGAACAAGTTGTTGTCAATATAAAAGGTCACGCCTTGCTGGCAGGCCATTGGCGAGGTTATTCCTTAGCCCAAGAAACAACTGTATTGTGGGTTTATTCCTTGTTGCTTGCCATTCTTCCTCAGTCCCTATATACTCAGGCCTAGTGTGTTGTTGGAGTACCTGGAATTCAGAGCCACACTTATAGTAAAAGCATTCAGAATCTTATCTCTGGAGGGTCTTAGAGATATATCTGGTATGGTAGATTTCCCTAGTTCTTTACGATGGCTTCCCCTCTGGCTTTCTGGAGGTGGAGAAGGTGTTAGGATAGATTGTGGTTTGGGAATCATGCCATTATTAGGAATGGGTCAAAAGCTAGAAAAAATTATTTTCCTGGATAAAAAAAACAACAAGCTACTTTGTCAGGAGGGTAGAAGAGCAAGATAGCTGTTCAAATATTTGAAGGCTGTCAGTCTAGATCAAGTTATGCTTAATGTTAACTAGGGGAGAGGGCACTAGCGGAACCATTCTAGGGATCTATCTTCAGGGCCCGCTTTTTGATATTTTTTACTAATAATTTAGATGAAGGCATTGAATACTTAGAAAAGTTTCAGATGACTTGAAACTAGGACAGATAGCTATCACATTGATAAAATCTTGCCATAATAGAATAATGCTTCCAATTTATGAGATGAAATTAAACAGGGATGAATTAAAAAGTTCTATACTTAGATTAAAATAATATCAATAGTAGTAGTAGTTATATAGCACTTTTAGGTTTGCACAGTACTTGATATATATCATCTCCTTTGAGTCCTCACAATAGCCTTGTGAAGGAGGTGCTATTATTATCTCCATTTGCAGATGAATAAACTGAGACTGAGAGAGGGACAATTACTTGCCTAGGGTCATGTATCTGTAAGTGTGTGAAGGAGGATTTGAAATCAAGTCTCCCAACTTCAGTCTAATAAGCTATCTACTGTGATGCCTAACTACCATTTTGAGGCTACTCTGAAAGAGGGAGGCAAGAGTTTCTGCTGTATTCTGCCCTGTTTAGACCATATGTGGAGGTATGGCCAAGTCCTGATTAGTTTGAACCATGACTTCCCTGAAGTTGGTAACATATATTCAATTGGCACTGTTTGAAGCTACATACACGGTAATTGGTTCCATCCAGTGGAAATATTGTGTGAATTTAAATAATGCAGCCACTTCGGAGAGATATGTTATTTGCTCTCTGTTCAGTTCTGGTTCTACATTTCAGGTGGAACATTAATAAGGCAAAACCTTCAGTGTTTTAGTTTGGAAGCTAAATCTTGACCAGAATGGGGAAGTGAGTAGAAACCATACCATGCGAGGATAGTTGAAGGAAATGTGGACTTTTAAGCTTGAAGAAGAGATATCTGTGGGGAAGGGAAAGGGAGAGGTGAGACTTAATAGATATCTTCAGATATTTGGATGGATTTGTCATATGGAAGGGGGTATCTAGGTGACACAGTGGATAGAGCTCTGGCCCTGAAGTTCAGAGGACCTAGTTCAAATGTGACCTCAGACATTTTCTAGCTGTGTGACCCTGGGCAAGTCACTTGGCCCCAATTGCCTTAAACATCCAAAGCCATCTCCAGTCATCTTAATGTATATCTTGCCACTTGACCTGGGGTGGTTCTGGAGGATGAGAATGAGTTGGGTGACCTTGCATAGCTCTTCCCACTTAAAAATCAATTCGCTGTAAGTCATGATATCACCCCAATGTCATGGTCCTCTTCAAGAAGGAAGACAAACAACAACAAGATATGGAAAAAGGAATAGACTTGTGCTTGTTTTGGTCTTAGAGGATGAAACAAGGATAATGGGGTCAATATAGTAGAGAGTAGATTTGGGTTTGGCCTAAGGAAAAACATTTAATAATTAGGGTTGTCTAGGAGCAGTTTGAGCTGACTTGGGAGCACTGAGGTTTTCAAATTGTAACGGGGGTAAAATTCTAGCTATACTGTTTAAAATATCTAATGAGTGGTCACCAATAAATTATAAGGCTTTAGCAAGAGTTTTAGACTTTTAATCATTTATTAAGGATGATAAGAATTTGGTGAAGAGAGAGAGAAAGGCCTAGATTCATCTATCTATCTTGGGGGACACTCTCCACAAGAGTCCTGGCGAAAGAGTGAGAGAGAACCAGCTTCACCCCCTCTTCCTCCCACAAGCAGATGTCACTTCCTGACACCAAAGAAAAGCCGCATGGCTTGCCCTCAGACACCTTCTCCTCATGTGCATGAGCTTCCTACAGTAAGTCTCCAGCAGGTGGTGTCATTCCAATCATTACAAAATGGAGGTTAGATCACCATTTGTTAGGGGCATCATGAGAAGGTATAGTGGGGGTGGGTGGTGGTAAAGTATTCCTGTTTAGTTATAGTTTGTACAAGAAATCTTCTGGGGGTCCTTTTTCACTTAGAGAGTCCTATGATTCTGTGATCCATGGCCTTTAATCTCCAGTGGTGATTGAGGGGTAGGAGAGAGGATGTAGGATAAATCATCCCTCTATTCCCAAATGTCTTCATCTTCTCATTCAGTCAAACAAGCTGAATTCCTGCCAAGACCTTCCACTGATCACAGATTCCATTTCCACCCCCTCCGCTCACCCTCCTAAGCTTAGTGGATAAAAACATTTGCTGACTCCCAAGTTTAAGCATTAAATTTGATTAAATGCCAAATGCCTGTTCCTCTCAAATTGTATTCAAAGGAGAAATGAGGCTCCTGCTGTTAAGTGACTGCATATTATAATAACCAGAGCAAGAACTGGGCTGAAAAGTCAACTTACTCCCCTTGATGTCCTCTGCTGGTGATGTGACACAAGGAAATAAGGATGAAAATGGTTGTTTTTGGGTCCTCATAAAAAGCAGCTGTTTGTCATGGCTGAGGTCCCAAGTCCTTGTCCTTTAGTCCTATGCCAATGCTTTATTGTGATGTCAAGGTGACTCTGAGTCCTCGATGGCTTTGCTGGTGAAACAGAATCTCTGGCAGGTTCTATAAAACTAAAAAGACTTCTCATACAGGCTAGGAAGTGAACAGATCTTCTTGTCCAAAGACCCACCCAGCTAAGTTGGTTGCACACAGTGTAGGGGATAGAAAGCTGGATTTAGGAAAGAAAGGTTAGAAAGATATGGATTCAGACTCTCCCCAGACACTAGCTCTGTAACTAGGAATGCTTTCTCAGCTGTAAAATGAGAAATTTGGTTCAGGGATTTCTAAGATTCCTTCCGTCTCTAAATCTGTTTCTATATTCTATACTGTATTGAGAGGCACATCACAAGTAGGCTGGTCAATAGGTATCAAATTCTTTGGCCATGGCAACTCATTTGTACCATTAGGAAATTGTACCCCCTTTCTGTTTGGTTTGTCAGCACCACAGCTCCAATTTTGTGGGAAAGCAGTCTGGTAGAGTAGAAAAGTGCTATTCATGCATCCATCATTAACAAATCACCATGAGTTTTACTAGACTTGCAATATACCTATAGGAGTATATATTATTACTTTTTTTTTGCAGGGCAATGAGGGTCAAGTGACTTGCCCAGGGTCACACAGCTAGTAGTGTCAAGTGTCTGAGGTCAGATTTGAACTCAGGCCCTCCTTAATCCAGGGTGGGCGCTTTATTCCACTGCACCACCTACCTGCCCCACCCATAGGATTATAGATTCGGAACTGGATTGAACTTCAGAAATCTCTCAGTCCAACTCCATTCTTTCATGAAGGAGAAACTGAAGCTCAAAGACATTGAGTGATTTTTTCAAGGTCATACAGGTAGTAGCCAGAAGGAGGATTTGAACCCAATCTATAGTCTCCAAATCTATGGCTCTTTCCATTGAAGCACAATCTCCTGCCCATGTCAAAAAGCCCTGGAAGAAATTAGTCTGGAATTAAGATAAGTCAATCTGGGTGAATAAGAAATCTAATGGAAATTAAAAATGTGAGTCAGATATCAGCTGTGCAGCCTGATGTTTTGACTGCTTGTCAGAACAACCCCATTTTGCAAAACATTTGTTATTCGGTTATTTTTTAGTCATGTCTGACTTTTGGTGACCTCATTTGGGGTTTTCTTGGCAAAGATACTGGAGTGGTTTTCCATTTCCTTCTCCAGCTCATTTTACAGTTGAGGAGGTGCAGCTGGGTGGCAAAGTAGATAGAACACTGGGCTTGGAGTTAGGAAGATTGGAGTTCAAATCTGGCCTCAGACTCTTACTAGCTGTGTGACCCTATGCAAGTGACTTAACCTTGATTGCCTTCAAAAATAAAAACAAATAGACGAGGAAACTGAGGCTCTATCCACTGTACCACATATCTGCACTAGCAAAATGCACTGAGAATTTATTTGAAACAAAGTCCAAACTCCTCTCTCTTCTTTCCCCCAAAAGGGGGTCTACTATTTAATCTTCTATTAAATACCTATCTGACTTGGAGTAAGTCACATCAACCTTCAGCCTCAGTTTCTTCATTTGCAACATGAGGAGGTCAGATCAGATGGATACTAGGATCACAGAATTTTAGGATTTAGATCTAGAAGGGGCTCCCTAAGTCCACCTAGTCCAGCTTCCTTATTTACAGATGAGGAACTCAAACCCAGTGTGGGTAAGTGTTACCCAGGGTAATACAGTTAATAAATTAGTGCCTGAGGTGTAATTTTTGAATTCGTCTTCCTCAGTCCAAATCTCCCTCTCTCCACTGTGCTCCCTATCAAAGATCTCAACTTCAAAAAAGAATTCTAAGATTTGACCAATAAGTCCATTCACATAGGACTTAAGTGTTCTTTACCACTATATGATTTCCCAACAACATTGCTCAATATGTTCCCAGAAAAAGTACCAGGCTGGGTCATTCATTATTCTGAGGCTGTGTTCAACAAGATGGTAAATGGTTCGGTGCCTTGTAAACACAGCCCTGCACTACTAGCCAGCCCAAAACCTCAGATCACACCTCCTGTATCAGAGTGGGCTCTTCCGGACTTATCTCCATTAATAAAGAGTCAGCCAAACTTGCCTTTTGGAAGCCTTAAGGCATAACCAGAAACTATTAGTCTCAGAGCCTGGAGCTAGGAGAAACCATTTGAATTGGCCCTGGCTAATTGTTTGTGATAGAGTCTATAGCTCACTATTCATTCCCACTATGTAATGGAACATTTGAAAGAATTATTTTTACTGATGATGCAGAGAAAGCCTTAAGTGAAATGAAAATGCCATAAATCACCAACTTCAAACACTGTCTTGTTGCCAACTATAGAGTTATTAGAAATACAGTCTATACACCATTTCTCTACTCTTACTATGCCTTTTTTTCTTTTACAATCTCTTTTATTAGATGTTGCAAAAGACTTATTTACCTCTGCCAAATTCCAGTCTCTAAGCTCACGGATTGAATGATCATGGATTTAGAACTAGAAGGGACTTAATTTTTTTAAAAAATTGAACTTTATTTTATTTTCAGGACCTACTTCTCTCCCTCCTTCCTTCCCCCTCCTTCTCTCCCCTGGGCATTGAGAAAGCAAGAAAAGCAAACCCTGCTACAAATATGTAGAGTTAAACAAAACAAATTCCCCATGTCCAAAAAAACCCCCAAAAACAAAAAGACCCCAAACAAGCAAAAAAAAAAAAGAAGAGAAAAAGAAAAAGATAAGCTTTAATAGATACTTAAGGCATCAAGTAGCACAATGCTGGGCCTGGAGTCAGGAAGATCTGTGTTCCAATTGGGCCTCAGGCACTTAACTGACTGTGTGACCCTGGGCAAATCATTTAACTGTCTGCCTCAATTTCCTCAATCATAAATCAGGTTGTTGTGAGGATTAATGAGATAATGTTCCTTAAGCACATAGCACATAATAAGCACTTAAATGCTTATCTCCTTTCCTTCCTGGATTCTGAGTATATTACTTCTCATTCAGGAGATTAGTAGCGTTTCTTCACAAGTCTTCAGGAATTGTGATTGCTCATGATGTTGATTAGAGGTCCTTAAGTCTTTCAAAGTTGTCTGTAATCACTGAATGGGCATTGTCTCAGGTAAACAGAGCTGTGAAAGACTTTATCTTAAAAAGACTAAGGTCTCCATAGTCAGGTCATCCAGATGGTTTCTGTAGGAGAAGGTGGGGCTGGTGACTTGCACAGCCCTCCCTCACTTAAAACCAATTTATTGAAAGCCATGCCATCACCTCCCAATCTCATGTTCCTCTTCGAGAATGAAGGACAAAACAATAACAACAGAAACAACAGCAGCAACAACAACAATGTTGTTATTGTATCTGTTGCTCTCCTGGTTTTCCTTTTTTAGTCTGCATCAATTCATAGAATTCTTCCCAGTTTTTTTTTTTTCTTTCTGAAACCATCCCCTAGAATATGGTCATTTATAAATGAAGCTAGGACTGCTAAGGTCAAATGATTTGTCCAAGGTTACAAAGGGAATAAGGGTCAGAGGTAAGGTTTAAAATGGGGGAAATGGGGGTACAGTTGGGTTAGGGGTCGGGGTTCTTAAGGATTCCTCTTTAAAGAATTACATCCTCTTGCACACAAAGTAGTTAGAATAAGGTGGTAGTTTATTTAGGGGCAAGGGAAGGTAAGGGGGGGGGGGGGGAGGAAGGGAAACCATGAAAGAAATCCTTGGACTTCTCATGGGGAGATAGGCACAAAGCACATGGCTCAGAGTACCCATCTTCTCGAGCAGGAGACTGGCAGGTACTTTATATAGACGACTGATGGGGGGGAGGGGTGACCAGTTGACTGTGGAAAGTTCCTTTAGTGAGGGAGGACCATCCCCCACTGTGGTAGCTGGGGAATGGGTGAGGAGTAGAGACCATCCCCCACTGGTAGTGACTAGAGGAATTGGGTGAGGGTGGCTACTGATTCCTCTTCAGGACACAAAGGTCTGCAGCCACACCCAAATTTTATCTCCCCAGGGTAAGGGAGACCAGAATGAAGGGTGTAGGTCCAATGCTTAGTCCAAACTGGTTTCTGCCTTATCTCTCTAGGCGTATCTGTCCTCTGGTTTAGTTTCTTCAAGAGAAGATTCCTGATGTGCCCCAGAGAACTTCTGGGTGCTCTGTTACCCCATGACAGTTTTGAATGCAGATCCTTTATCTTTGGAGGTTAGTGTGCTTCTACTGTACCTCATTACCTTACTTTGGACCTTTAGTTAGTTCTTGGGGCAGCTAGGTGGTGCAGTTCAATGAAGCTCTGGCCCTGAATTTGGAAGGACCTAAGTTCAAATCTGACCTCAGACACTTACTAGATGTTTGATCCTGGGCAAGTCACTTAGCCCTAATTGCCTTAAACATTTGGGGCCATCTTGCACTGGACCCAGAGAGAGTGAGGCTGGCAATCTTTTATGGCCCTCCCTCACTTAAATCCAATTCACTGCAAGTCATGTCAAGTCTTCAGAATGAAGGAAAAACAACAGTCCCCTTCTTCACTGTAGGATGTTCCTTATTTGGACAGACATATTCTTGGGTACACCAAATTTTGCTATCTCTCTAAAAGCCATCAGCAATATAATTAAAGGAGGAATCAGAGTAAGTTTGGGAGTCGGAACAGCAGGGAGAGTTTTTTATCACAGCAAAGTGACTTTCATTGACCATGTGGACCCAAAATGAGAGGCAGCATAATGTAATGGATCTGCATTCAGGTCCTGCTTCTGATATATACTTTTTGCATGATTCTGAGCAAGTCACTAGTCTCACAATGCTCTAGCCAACTCTATAAAACAAGATTACAAGCTCTTTTGAGTCATGGATCTCTTTGTTTTGGCAGTTTGGTAAAGGCCTATGGACCCTTTCCAGAATGACATTTTGACAATGGCCTTGAGTTCTCATGAAGAAGATGGGCTGGGCACCAAGACAATCAGGAAATCATAGGAATCACCAGAAATTCCAGCCAAGCTCTTTGTTACTCCAGAGGAAGAATTTCTTAGGGTTAGCATGTTCACAACTTATCCCTTATTTTGAGAACAATGAAGAAAAATATCTGTCTTAAAGCCTAGGTTAGTTTACATAGGGGCTACTTCTAGTCCTTTGTGTGTGTCATTGTCCCCTTTGGCAGTATGGTAAAACCATTCACCTCTTCTCAGAATAATATTTTAAATACATAGAATAAACATGATCATAGGGGAAAGCAATTATATTGAAATATGGTTATCTAAATTTTTTTTAAATCCCAGGTTCATTAACCCAGGTTAAGAACTTTTGTAAGACTATAAATTAAAGAGAAGGTACCAATTTCATTGATGGAGAGAGATTTCCTCATCTGTGAGTTCTCTTTATCAATGAAATCATGTGTTTAGTTCCTATTCTACTGGTCAGCTTTGAGCAGAGATAACCTAGAGTGAGTATCAGATTGGGTCCCTTGCCTTTTGTTTTGAAATTAGGTGTCAATTTAAAGGTAAGTTAGAATTTGGGAAAACTATTAAGTTCAGATTTTACCAATTTAATAAAAAAAACAGTGACATATTCTGACCTTAATTTTGAATTTTTAAGGCCCAAATGCAATGGAATATTTTTATTAGCTTGAATGTAAGTTCCTGGAACTGGTACAAAACCAGAAAGACTTTGTGTTTTAGGAAAATAGCCTTTTAGAAACAAACTTGGGACCCCAAAAAAGAATAGCTTGCAAGGAACATTCTTCTAGTCTCAGTCCAATCTCCTATACCTTCCACTGTATATCTAAAGCTTGGTTCAAAGGGAAATGGTGTTTATGGAGGGTTCTGATTTTTAGCAAAAATTCCTGGGTTCTCAGCCAAAGAAGTTCAGTTCCCTCAAGAGAATGAAAGCTATTTGAGGAGAAGGATTTTACTTTTGTCTTTGCTTCTTCAGGACCAGCAGTTCCTGAAATGTGGTTGGTATTTGCTTAAATAAATTTGATTCACTGATTTCACTTTAGTAAAGCAGAGAAAGAAACTCCTATGTTAGAAAGATTTTCAATAAAAGTTAAAAAAGAAAAGGGTTTTCTGGTAATGAATTAGAAAATTAAAATTATTCAAAGATCCCTATCCCCAGTACATATGGATAATTGAAGTTTGATGTAAAAGGATGGTATCATATGTAGACATTGTAAGAAAATAATGGGGCTTTGGGTCTCCCAGAGGTCCCCGCTCCAGGGCCTAACCCAGAGAACCTTCCTTGCTTGACCTTCTTAGGCCAGCCCAGAGTAAGGAGAATTTAAAGGAAATGTAGATTGAACTTCCCTGACTACCTAAAGGAAGTTAGCTCATGGATTATACCCTCCTCAAGTCCAGTAAACCAATAGATTTTGAATGATGTTAGCCAATTAGCTTTGAGCACTGTGGAAGGGCCACCTCTCCTCTGACCCACAGGAAACTTCCTCTCACACACTCTCTCATGTGCTCTCTTGGCCCTGAGACTCAGAGGAGGTGCTGTGCCTTGCTCTGTCTCACTCTTCTATCTTGGGTTCAGAGCCACGTGTTTCTCTCTTTACTAATACTTAATATGCTTTAATAAATGCTTAATGCCCCCAAACTGGTACTATACCCTCTAATTTATAAGTAGTAATAAATTAGAAAACCCAGCTAAGTTCCCTAAAACTTGGGACATATATAGGCACCCTATATAATGATTCCTTGCCCATCTGCATTACATAGAATCTCTATAAAATTCTTGGAAGTTATCCTTTTCTTACCTTCTCAGATTAAATGAGGACAAAATTATTGGAGGAAGTACTTTGATGAAATCACAGATCCATAACAGAAGTTAGCATATTTTCAAGATAGATACATCAAGCAACCAACCAATAAGTATTTATTAGGAACCTACTGTATTGGGTAGCAAGGTAGCACAGTGGATAGAATGCTCAGCCTGGAGTCAGGAAAACTTGAGTGTAAATTTAGTTTCAGATACTTATTCACTGTGTGACTTTAGGCAAGTCACTTAACCCAGTGTGTCTCATTTCCTCATCTTAAAAGGAGTTGGAGAAGGAAATGGTAAAACTACTCCAGTATACTTGCTGAAATAACCTATAAAAAGGGGGGTTAAGAATAGTCTGACACAGGAGCAGTTAGGTGGTATAGTAGATAAAACACCTACCCTGGATTCATGAGGACCTAAGTTCAAATCCGGCCTCAGACACTTGACACTTACTCTAGCTGTGTGACCCTGGGCAAGTCACTTAACCCTCATTGCCCCACAAACAAAAAAATCAACAAAAAAAGAATAGTCTAACTACTGAAAATGACTTAACAACAAACAACAAAAACACCTACTCTGTTCCAGGCACTGAACTAGACATTAAGCATATAAATATTTTTTTAAAAAGATCCCCACCTTCAAGTAGCTTACATTCTGTAGGAGAAAACAATATTGTAATGCATGTATGGATATACATATAGTTAAAGATATACACACATATAGATAGATACAGATACATATGCTTTGTTTATAGATATATATAGACTACAGCTATAACTATACAAATATAGATCTATACATATCTTTGTTTTGACATATTCAAAATAAATAACTTAGCAGGTAGATATTATTAAATGGAGGAAGATTAGGAAAATTCTCCTGTAGGAAGTAACATGTGAGATAAACTTTGAAAGCAATTGGGGCTTCTAAGAGGTGGAGGTGAGGAAAGGGTACAGGTATGGGAGGTAGCCTATATAAAGGCACAGATTTAGGAGATGGAATATTGTATGGGAGCAACCATAAGAAAACCTGTGTTTGGCTAGCCTGAAGAGTTAATGAAGGGAAATAATATATAATAAGACAGGAATTACAATGGAGCCAGGTTGCAAAGAGCTTTAAATAGTGGAACTTCTATTCGATTCTAGAGGTATTGAGAGAGACAGTGACATGGTCAGACTTATGCTCAAGGAACATCACTTCTGCAACTGTATGGAAGAGCGATTGGAGAGAGGAAAGAGTTGAGGCAGGGAAGGGAGGAGGAGGAGAAGGGTATTGCAATAGTCCAGGTGAAAACTGATAAGGATTTGAGCTAGGGGTCTGGCCATGTATTCACATGACCAGAGAGAAGTGGACAGATGTGAGAGTTCTTGTGGAGGTAAAATTGATAAAATAAAGATATTTGTCCATGCTTGTTGTCTCTAATGGCCTAGGTCAGAGAGGGTGCTCTAAATCAGGACAGCTAAGAGTATAAATGAAAACAAAATACCAAGTGGCACATTCTTTGTATGGCGTGATATGTTTAAGTGATTATAAAAAGAACCATATTGGATCAAACTCATTGTCCAATGAACCTGGTTTTCCATCTTTAAGAAAACCACCAAGGAATTCACCTGAAAAAGCAGGGCAATAGCTATCCACAATGTACCTCCCTCTTTAAAACTTATGGATGTCTCCTCAAATCCCCTCCATTTCCCAGACAATAACCCAATCCACTGCTGCAATGGATTCAACACACCAATGAAGTCAAAGATCTTTTGAAGTATTTTACCAATGAAACACTTTCCCAGGAACTTCAGGTTTTGTTTTACATTTAGAAAACACAATTGAGGCACAGTTTAATTCAGTACTAGTAGTCGACGTCATTTTTTCCTGTTTCACTGTGAAGAGGCAGCATTGTATTGCTCATGTTAGGAGCAAATCTTGGCTCTTCTATCTGACAGAATGCCTTTGCAAGTCCCATATTTTCTCTGGTTCCCAGTTTCCTGTGTTGTAAAGTGAGAGGGTTGTACTGAACATTACTAAAGTCCTACCAGTTCATTAACATCCTCTAAAACTTGGACTGATTTTGGATTTTTCAGCAGTAAATCAGACTGTTTACAGAGTCATTTTTATTGATGACTGATCATAGATTCTTTTCATTCTTCCTTTATTTTCTGTCTGCCTTTCTGTCCCGCCCACCTTATCATTCTGGTAGTCAGGTTCCAGTGTGGTAAACAGTTCTGCATTTGTCCACATTGGCAAATATTACTCCCAGAAACAAATCGCAATTGCCCACAGAGGAGCATTTTGATATGGAATCTGATTTAATTGAATTCCATCTTGTCTGAGGCCAATAATCCAAATTGGTTCTCTCTTTTCCTAATTGTTACCATTTACTTTCCCTTTCTTTTGTTGTATAAGTAGAGATATCAGGCCAGGTTGGTCGTGAAGGTTGAATTCCTTTCTAAATTATAAGAAAAATTGCTACTTCTTTCTTTCATTAGCCTTAATGGAAATTAGCTGCATAAATCTCTGAGGTTTGAGGTAAGGCTATATATCTCTGATGGCATTCCCAAATTCAGGTCATAAACATTAAAGAAATCAGGCCCTGCTGAACTAAAAAGCATTCCTGGGAGATGGGCATGGTCTTGCCAGGGAATAAGATCAATCAACTAAGAACACACCAAGGACCTGTCTCAATTTGGCCAATGAGCATGATGTAATTTTTTTTCAAGGAGAAAAAAAAATCCCGAATAACTTGTTTCTTTTCTGAGAATGCACTTCATGCTGGACATAATCTAAATATTCTTTTATACAGCCTCTATGCCCAGTTGGCCATCATAAACCATGCAATATTCATTCAGAAAATATTTAATGAATACCTATGATGTGAAAGGCTTTGTAGTAGTAGATTCTTATGTTGCTAGTGTTTCTTCCTAAAATAATTTTAAGCCATTGAAAGGCACATTGGTTCCTTAGAGTCACTGAGACAGCATATTGGGTTATTGTCATAAAAACATAAAATCAGATTTTTATATAAATTCTTAATTTTTTTGTTTCTATAGATTTAGTAATTTTCTCTCACTATGAGCAAAAGAACTCTTTTTATTAAATTCTTCTGTTGAAAATGGATAATTCAATTGTCCTGTCTCTCTGAGTTCCAAGTGAATTAAAGGGTCACTGAGAGATATCTGGGATTGTTTAGCTTAAATACTTGGTACTTAAAGGAAGGAATCTCAACCCCCTTTTTTTGGGGGGTGTGTTATGGGCCCCTTTGGCAGTCTGGTGGAGTCTGCTAACCTCAGTCAGTAAACATTTACTAAGTAATTACTATATGTGCTAGGACTGGAGGTACTGTCTCAAGTGCTAGTAATGTTTTCAAATGCATAAAATAAAATTATGAGTACAAAGGAAATAAATTATATATATACATATATATACACATATCTACATACACACATACACATATCTACATACATACACATATCTACATAGACACACACACACACACATATATATATATATATATATATATATATGCAGGGCAATGAGGGTTAAGTGACTTTCCTAGGATCACACAGCTAGTAAGTGTCAAGTGTATGAGGCAGGATTTGAACTCAGGTCCTCTTGAATCCAGGGCAGGTGCTTTATCCACTGCACCTCCTAGCTGCCCCCTATTAAATTTTTTTTAAAGAAAAGTTCACAGACTCCAAGTTAAGAATCCCCGATTTGGTCCAACTGCCCCATCTTACAAATGAGGAGACTGAGGTTTGCATCAGGGAGGTAACTTGACCAAAGTCACACAAAGACTGAAGAACAAAGCTGATGTTTTAAAACCCTGTCTTCAAGTTTCCAAGGCTCTTTCTGTGACAATATAGCTACCTCTCAAATTCTGCAACATCTCTAGTACCTTCTAACCAAGGTCCAGGTTAGGGAAGATGCTAATCCTTTGTTGTTTATGTACCTCCATGGGAATCCTGCAGACTTTTTAGTGACTGTTCTGATTCAAGTAAACAATCCTTTACATCTTATTCACCCTCTTTAAGAAAAAGAGTTATGGTTGAGGTATTCAAGTATAATGGATTCCTTTTGGAGATTTCTGTATCATTATTCTGTGTATCTGTAGGGGGGTATCTGACATATATATTTTCCAGTGCTTGATTACTTGATGGTAAACTATCCTGAATATCTGAGGGCTCAGCTGATCTTACAAAAGACTGCCTATTCCAAATGCATGCTTTCAATGCACTTCATGGGTGTAATGGAAAATAGTAATCACAAATGATATTTATATGACACATTACATGGGTGAACTCATTCAAGCCTCACAAAGCCTCTGTGTTATAGGTGCTATGGATAGTATTCTTCCTATTTTTGTAGGTGATGGTGGAGGAACTGAGGCTAAGGGAGCTGCTCATGGTTATGCATCTAGTGTCTAGAAGTACAAGCTGATATTGGATCTTCTTGACTCCAAATCTAGTACTCTATCTATTGTAAAATAAAAGGATTGGATTAGATGATTTCTTTCTTTTTTTTTGCTGGCAATTGGGGTTAAGTGGACTTGCCCAGGTCACACAGCTAGTAAGTGTTAAGTGTCTGAGGCCGATTTGAACTCAGATCCTCCTGAATCCAGGCTGGTGCTCTATCCACTGCAACACCTAGCTGCCCCCGGATTAGATGATTTCTAAGAATTTTTGAACTGATAAGAGAATTGAAGGAGAGAGAAGTTAGGATAGTATCCTTAAAGTTTGCCCAGGCTACCACATTCCTCCAAACATGCGGTGAACTCAGCTTTCACACTTCTATGCTTTTGCTCATGTTATTGTCTATACCTAAAATGCCCCTCTAACTTTTCTTCACTACTGAATTCTTCTCAATCTTTTAAAGCTTAGTTCAAAGGCCTCTTCCATGAAGCCTGCTCTTTAGAGCAGGGAACTACCTTTTCCTTAAGGCTTCACATAATACTTGGATTTCCAAGTAGGAAGGGGGGGTAAAAAGCATTTATTGAGCACCTACTATATGCCAGGCAGTTTACAAATATTATCTCTTTGGATTTTTTTTAGATTTATTTAAAAATTTTTCTCAATTACATGTAAAGATATTTTTGAGTTCCAAATTTTTCTCCAACCCTCCTTTGCCATTTGATATAGGTTATACATTACTGTTATGTTAAACATATTTCCACATTAATCAGAACAAAAGGAAAAATCTCTCTTTGGATCTTCACAACAGTTCTGTGAAGTAAATGCTGTTAGTATTCCCATTTTACAGTTGAGGAAACTGAGACAGACAAAGGTTAAGTGATTTGCCCAGGGTTACACAGCTAGGGGGCACAACAGATAAAAACACTGGGCCTGGAATCAGGAAGACTCATATTCCTGAGTTCAAATCCATCCTCAGACACTTACCAGCTGTGTGACCCTGGGCAAGTCATTTAACCCTGTTTGCTTTAGTTTCTCATCTGTAAGATGAGCTGGAGTAGTAAATGGCAAAACCACCCCAGTATCTTTGCCAAGAAAACCCCATTGGGGTCATGGAGAATCATCAGACATGAGTGAAATGATTCAACAACAACAATTGGTCACTGTAATTTCAGAGAATTCAATTTATATTGTTTTATTGTTTTCATCGTTTCTACCTATACAAGATGTGGTTATCTTGTATATTGTTTTCCTCATTGTGCTTACTTCACTTTGTGTATAAGTTCATCTAAGTCTTATCAAACTCTCTTGGAAAGGGTTACTTTAAAGAGAATGGTTTTTGATCATGTTTCATAATAATAATAGCTGGTTTTTATATAGCATCTACTATGTGCTAGGAACTTTATAAATATTATCTCATGGTCCTCGCAACAACCCTGGGAGGTAGGTGATATTATTATTCCCCATTTTATAATTGAGGAAACTGAGGGCAAACAGAGGTTAAATGACTTGCCTGAGATCACATAAGTAGTATTGGAGGCTGGATTTGAATTTAGGTCTTCTCACTCTAGGCCCAGTGCTCTATCTATTGTGGTAGTTAGTTGCTTTAGAGTTTTAAAGTAACTTAAAGGCATATTTATAGATAATTAACTACATTAAAGAGGCATCACAAGGAGATGAATCTTTCAACCACAGCATTCTCAAAGACCATTTACCAAGGCATAGAAGATTAAAGCTTGAGCTGGTGGAGGGAGTATTGAGAGGAGAGAAAACATAAATCCATGAAATACTAGTGTGAGGGCAACTACTTGACAAGGAGGTCATGGAATGGTAGGGCTCTAGGACACTTCAAGCAAAAGTGTTAGAGGCTGATGCTGATTGAACATCTTTGTTCAATCCATTTCCCAGTCATCTCTCCACTGAGTTGCAAAGTCTCTGGACAGCATCACTGCTTCTTCTCCATAGAAAATTTGGATAAACCTTGAAATCACTCTGGGATGAACTTTTGACTTTATCCATCCCTCCTTCCCCTCCTGCCTATCTCCAGAACTTGGGGCCTGCTCTCTCTCTCTGGTTGTCATCCTTATCTACCCCCATCAGAAACTTAGACTGCCCCTGGAACTCTGATCCTCCGTATCCCTTCTAGCTTGCTTATTAGAATGTAAGCCCCTTTGGGTCAGGATTGTCTTGCTCGCTTGTATTTCAATTTCTAGTATTTAACACAGTGCCTGGAACATAGTAATTACTTAATTAATGCTTGATCTTTATATCTATATGTCCCTCCCTCCCTCCCTCCCTCCCTTCCCTCCTTCCTTCCTTCCTCCCTCCCTCCCTCCCTCCCTCCCTCCCTCCTTCCTTCCTTCCTTCCTTCCTTCCTTCCTTCCTTCCTTCCTTCCTTCCTTCCTTCCTTCCTTCCTTCCTTCCTTCCTTCCTTCCTTCCTTCCTTCCTTCCTTCCTTCTTTCCTTGCTATCTCTATATGTCTGTGTATGTCTATTTATCTATCTATTTATCTATCTCAATGGAGATAAATCAGGTCTAAAATTATGAAAGGCAATGGGAAAATGTGATTTGAGTTACAGATGCAGGATAGACACAGGCATCTTAAGTGACGCATTGGTTATATAAAAGGGAAGGGGGTGTGTGTGGATCCTCATAAAACAAACCAATGCCCTCACCTCTCAGAGGACTGACTGCATGAACCTCTCCCTCTCTTCCTAAGAGGGCTTTGAAGAACACTTGAGGGGAAACAAGAGTGCAGTGCAGCGGCTTTGGGGGTTGGAAGGGCAGCTGTGGATCAGAAGCCAAGTCAGTTTATCGGTTGAAGGCTTTGATCAGCAGAAATGTGGTGGGAAATAAGCCCTCTCATCATTTTAGTCTGTTCAGCAGAAATGTGCTGATGAGCATCGGAACTAGGACAGCATGCACAAGCAAAGACAAGGCAGCCGGGGGTGCCTTTAGCTATTCAAAGCATTTCTTGAGGCAGCCAAGGACCTGTAGCACTAACTTCCTGACTGATGACTGCAGTTTGAAAGAGTCCTAGGACATGAATTTAACTGTTGGTTGGAAAAGGGAGTTCTCTTCACAACTGAAAGTCACCCACATATAGTATAAAACAAATACGGTGTGCAAGGAAAGAGGTAGCTTATAGTCAGGAAGGCCCATGTTCTGATCCTATGTATGACACTTATTTGCTAGGTGAGCAGGGGCAAATGAGTTAACCTCTTAGTGTCTTAGGCAACTTTCTAATTATTATCCATATGACATTTTTGGGTCTCTGTGTTCTTATTTATAAAATGAAGGGTTTGAATTAGATGACTTCTCATGTTCCAAACAACTTGATATTTACATGTTGCAGTTGAGTTGCTGGTCTACATTGGCAGAGGGAGTTCTTTATGCTGACAAGATCACAAATTTTGGTTAGTTCTTCCCCCTCTTTCCCCTCCCCAACAAAACAAAATATGGTTAAGCAGTGGGCTTACCAGGTTAATCCAATATGCTGGAGAACAGAGCTGCAATATTTCTACCCCAAATAGGAAGTACATTTTAAATGAATTAGAATGTAATACAACTGGGACTTTAATAGCTCAATGAAACTCATGAAATCATTGATGGAGGTACTTTTCTTCATCAGTATGGATCAGACTTGTCTATGTCCCATCACCTTGTGTTATTTCTGTGCATGATTTCCCATAGTCCCACAAAGAGGATTCACTCACTGTGTTAGAGGCTTTACCATTCTGTGAGTATTGATGATGTGATATTGTATATTATATACTACTATTACATGATAATTATGAACACCATGTCTTTGTTTATGTGGCTACTGAGCCTTAATGACCTGTTTATACTCTTTAGGAATAATTCTTATCCATTCTTTAAGGCATAGTTCAAGTTTTCCTTTCCTATGTCCCCTGGTCACCCCAACCAGAGGTGCTGTATTTGTCTTCTGGACTCCTACAACAGTGGATCATCCATTTGCAACTTCTGCTGTAGTATTAGTCTGGACTTAGGCCTTCTATGGTTCAAATGGTTGTTTCTTCAATGATGTAGGTGGTTCCCTAATGTTGTAGGTGGTTCCTCAGTGTTATAGCTGATTCTCACTTTGTGTAGATGTCCCCCCAAAGAAAAAAAATCCTCTACCAATGAAGATCAGCAACTTTTCTGCAAACTAGAGAGTTAGTAAGTCTGTTTGCCTCAGTTTCCTTATCTGTAAAATGAACTGGAAAAGTAAATGGCAAACCCCTTCAGTATCTTTTCCAAGAAAATCCCAAATGTAGTCACAAAGTGTTGGACATGACTGAAATGACTGAACAATAACAACAACAACAAAGGCTAAAGGACTTGTCCAGAGTTATGCAGCTAGTGTGTGTCAGAGGTGGGAAATAAAGGCAGTTTGGTCTGACTCTAAGGCAGGCTCTATCCATCATACCACATTGATTCTCTATACTGTATTGTACACAGGGAGCTAGGTACTTCATTGTATAGAGTTCTAAATTTAGAATCGTGAAGATCTCAGTTCAGATCCTGCCTCAGGCAATTTACTAGTTGTATGATCATGGTGAAGTCTCTGTAAGCTTTAATTTACTTATCTAAAAAATGAAGATATCAGGGGCAGCTAGGTGAAACAGTGGATAAAGCACCGGCCTTGGATTAGGATGACCTGAGTTCAAATATGGCCTCAGATACTTGACACTTACTAGCTGTGTGATCCTGGGCAAGTCACTTAACTCTCATTGTGCTGCAAAAAATAAAATAAAATTGAAGATATTAATAGCACCTACCTATGCAAGAATGAAGTGAGAAAGCATATAAAGGGCTTCACAAATTTTAAAGTGTTATATAAATACTAAATTCTATTGTTAATTATCTTTTCATGTATACATGTCCTACTCCTAATTAATTCATAAGTTCCTTCACAGGGTAACTGCCAAGTACAGAACCAAAGTCTTGGAGTCAGGAGACCTGGGTTAGAATCTTACTTTTAATACTTAATAGTGCAGGCAGGACAAAACCTCTAGGAGTCTCACTTTCCTCATTTATAAAATGGGAATAAGAATAATTTCACTACTTAGCTTATAGCATTGTTCTAAATGTTGGTAAAGCCCTATAGAAATAGGCATTGTTATTGTTGTAACTGTGCTGTGTATAAAATAGAAGGTTGATAAGGCTAACCCTTATTAATGAAAAATAATTAAAATCTTACAGAATGACAGATTGGGGTAGTTATTTATTAGCTGACCTGATTTTCATTTGTTTGCTCTGTACCTGCTTATTATGAAAATCAAAGAAATATATTTCCCATCTTGGAAACCCCCTAAAGAGCATAAAATGTAAGGCAGGATGACATTTTTGAAATAATGGAATCTGAGAAGTCCACTCCTTTGCCCATAGTAGGTTCTTACTGAATTAAATTGAATTGGAAACATTTGTCCAAAGAAACTGTGACCCCTAGGGCTTCCCAAGTTATGAGATGGCTAGTCACTTTGGAAGTCCTCTACTATTTATTGTTCATTCATTCAAGGCACAAGGTACAGAGGCAACATGTGCCGTAGTGAAAAGACATTCCATTTGAAGTCAATGGAATCACAGGCTTGCTGTCATTTACAACCTGTGTGATCTTGAGGAATTGAATTAACCTCTCTGGTTCCTAGTTTATTTATCTGTAAAATGAGAAGGTTAGACATTATTTTCTAAAGGGGGCAGCTAGGTGGCACAGTAGATAGGGTGCCTGGCCTGTAGGCAGGAAGACCTGAGTTCAAATCTGACCTTAGACACTTACTGACCATGTGACCTTGGGCAAGTCACTTAACCCTGTTTGCTTCAGTTTCCTCATCTGTAATGTGATCTGGAGAAGGAAATGGCAAACCACTCCAGTATTTTTTCCAAGAAAACCCCAAACAGGGTCACAAAGAATCAGACATGAGTGAAAACAACTAAAGAACAAGAAGTCCCTTCTAGCCTTAAATCTGGTGATTCTGTGTTGATATTAACCACCTGCTATAGCAAACATGTGTAAAACACAGAACCATGTGGGGAATACAAGGAAGTCTGAGTCCATTCCTGCTTTCCACAGCTTGCAGTCTGGCTAGGGAGACAGGACACACAAACTTGAACTGTAAATGACAACAATGCACAGATGCCAAGTGACAGATAAAAATACCATAAGCATTCAGAGAGCTGAGAAAGCACTATGGATACCTAGTCAGGGAAGGCTTCACAAAGGAAGCGAGATTTAGTCTGGGCCTTGAAGAACATGAGGGATACAGCTGGGAAGAGAAGAGGCTGGAGGGCTCTTCAGGCAATGGAATTGTATCTGTTAATACTCGGAGACAGGAATGTAAATGGACAGGTGGTGTGGTGGATAGAGCACAAGTTCTAGGATCAGGAAGACCTGAATTCAAATTCTACCTTAGGTACTTATCAGTTGTATGACCTTAACTCCTAAAGGCCTCATGGTCATCATCTATAAAATAAGGGAGTTAGACTCAGTGGTCTCTAAGGTCCCTCTGAGCTCTAAATATATATACATATATATATTTTTGTGAGGCAGTTAGGGTTAAGTGACAGGCAGGGTCACACAGCTAGTAAGTGTCAAGTGTCTGAGGCCATATTTGAACTCAGGCCCTCCTGAATCCAGGGCCAGTGCTTTATCCACTGCGCCACCTAGCTGCCCCTGAGCTCTAAATTTTTAAGAATAAATGTGGGGAATAGTAAGTAGAATAGAATAAGGAGGAGAGGGAAGAGGGAGTGTTAAGTCTGGAAAGGTAAGTTTGGGACAGACTGAAGGCCAGGCAACACATTTGGATTTGCCCTTCCTGGCAATGTGAATCTACCATAGAAGATTTTTGAATGGAGGAAGTGACAGGATCCAGGGAATTTTAGCAAGGTTAATTTTTTTCTTCACAATTGCCTTGGGTTTGCTTTGTGCAGTAGTTAAATATCCTAAAATCCTGGTCCAGATGGAGGAGAGCTGCTGGCAGGCAGCAGAAGCACATACTTGGTGCCACTGCCCAGATTTTCTATGAGCTTTGTCTTAATGCTAACAGTCTCCAAGGGGGAACTCAGGATGAGTTGAATTGTGTAGCCTCAGCACTGGCCTGAGGGACAATGGTGTCTAACGATGCTTTCTAGGTGTGTGGATGCTGGATGGGAATAGTCCTTATACATGTCCTGATACGCACAGCTTCCCAAAATTTGACTAATCCATTGAAATGGAGTAAAGGTCTTAATGGTAGATTGCACATAGTAGGTATGTTTCTTTTGTTTGTTTTTTTTTGTGGTGGGGCAATGAGGGTTAAGTGACTTGCCCAGGGTCACACAGCTAATAAGTGTCAAGTGTCTGAGGCTGGATTTGAACTCAGGTCCTCCTAAATCCAGGGTTGGTGCTTTATCCACTGTGCCATCCAGCTGCCCCATAGTAGGTATATTTGAATGTGTAGTAGATGTATCAAATTTTGTTTAAACTACCAAAAAAAGCAAATGGATACTTCACCCCCCCCCTTTTCATAGTCATTAACTGAGAAAAGAAGATTCTCTCAGAGCACACTTTAGCTTACTTAGTAAGTCATTAAATCTCAGCGAACCTCAGTATCCTCATCTGTCAAATGAAGATAACAGTGCCCATTCACTGTACCTGGTTCATAGGGTTGCTGTTAGGACTGAATGAGATCATAATATCACAGAATCCCAAAGTCAAAAGGGGAATTAGAACCTGTACCTAAAGAAGAATCCCCTTAAAAATCCCTGGAGAAGTAAGGGTTCATCCAGCCTTTGCTTGAAGGCCTCCAGTTAGGGAGAGGCCATTATAAATGAATCAATCAGCAAATATCAACCCCCTGCTATATACCAGGCACTGGGGACAGAAATGAATGAAACAACTGCTATTCATAAGGACCCTACATTTTAATCTCCTGAAGCTGCCTATTCCCCTTTGGATAGCTCGAATTGTTAGAAAACTAGTCCTAAATGGCCAGCAGGCCAAAATCTTGCCCCTCTCTAACATCAGCTCATGCTTGCTCATTTAGCCCTCTTCAGCTAAGCAGAACTGTTTAATTCTCTTCCCACATAAAAGCCCTACAAATATTTGAAGGCAGCCTTCACCTTCCCCTTAAATCTTTTCTCCTTTAATCAAACCTACCTCAGTTCCTTTAGCTAATCTCTTCTTAGCATGATATCAAGTCCTTTCATCATTCTGCTTGCTCTTTGAATACTTTCTAACTTATCCATGACCTTCCTAAAATGTGGGGCCCAGGACATCACCACAGATGTAGTGTATTATACAATATTACAGATGTGGACTGACTGGGGAAGACAGAGTACACTGGCATAATTGCCAGCTTAATCTTGTTCACTATGATTTCCTAGGGCCCTTCCTTCACAACGAACTTGCCAATTCCTTCTACTTTCTCCCATCTCATTCCCTTCTTGACTACATTGTCTTCACTCATAACTTATCCTTTCCTTTTCTTCCCTTTAAACTCATCCTCTTTTCCCCCTTTTTTCCTTTCCCAATTCTTTATCCATCCCCACTCCCTTTCCATGTCTTTACTTAGCTCCCACCTTTCCTTCCTTCCTTCCTTCCTTCCTTCCTTCCTTCCTTCCTTCCTTCCTTCCTTCCTTCCTTCCTTCCTTCCTTCCTTCCTTCCTTCCTTCCTTCCTTCCTTCCTTCCCTCCCTCCCTCCCTCCCTCCTTCCTTCCTTCCTTCCTTCCTTCCTTCCTTCCTTCCTTCCTTCCTTCCTTCCTTCCTTCCTTCCTTCCTTTCTTTCTTTCTTTCTTTCTTTCTTTCTTCCTTTCTTCCTTCCTTTCTTCCTTTCTTTTTTTTAGGCGGGCAATGAGGGTTAAGTGACTTGCCCAGGGTCACACATTAAGTGTCAAGTGTCTGAGACTGGATTTGAACTCAGGTCCTCCTGAATTCAGGTCCTGTGCTTTATCCACTGCATCACTTAGCTGCCCCCCACCCTTTCTTTCTTTCCTGTCCAACACACACACACACACACACACACACACACACACACACACACACACACACACACACTGTTGACTGTTTCCTAATGTGTTTTGTGTGTGTATGTGTATGTGTATGCATATTATTTTATTGAAATTCACAAAATCCTTGGATGCTTGGAGGGTGACCAGGGCTTGGAACACTCAGGTCAGGGGAAGTATTAGACACTGTGAAACTTTGCATGTAGGCTTTTCAAACTGACCTATAGTTTCATTGATGTGGAAAGTCCCTGCCTTGGGGCTAACTTTCCTTTGATTGTGTAGCTCTCATTCATGATCTTCCTAAACTGTCCATAGACACATATCTAATTCAATGTGCTGGAGACTTTCCTCTAGGTCTCTTCTTTTAGTCAGTCAGTAGTGAATAAGCCTTCATTGTGTAATGATTGGAATAACGCCACCTGCTGGAGACTTACTGTAGAAGAGTTCCACCCATGAAGTGAAGGTCTTTGAGGGCAAGACCAGGAGTCTTTTCTTTGGCGTCAGGAAGTGACGCGGCTAGTGGGAGGAGGAAGGAAGAGACTGGCGCTTGCTCTGGGGCTTTTTCCTTGGGACTCTGGTGGAGAGCGGAGCTAGAAATGTGCTCTCCCTTTAATAGATAGGAATCTAGTCCTTTCTCTCTCTCTTTACCAAATTCTTATTCTCCTTAATAAATGCTTAAAAGTCTAACTCTTGCTAAAGCTTATAATTTATTGGCGACCACTCATTAAATATTTTAGACAGTTTAGCTAGAATTTTAGCCCTTAACAATTGGGTGCCTTCTATATGTCAGGCAGTGTGCTAAATGATAGGGATACAAAGACAAATAAAAACAAAGACAATCCCTGCCCTCAGGGAGTTTATGCTCCAGTGGGGAAGACAATATACAAAAGGAAGCTGAAAAGATGCAGAAGTTTTTATTTTAAATTTGTGGATAACAGGGCAAGTCTAGGGTTTTCCATATATTATTCTTTGTTTCTGAAACATGTCTGAATGGTCACCTTTTCTCATACACATCTTTTATGCCTATGTGAGTCCCCAAACTCACAACCACAAGAGGCATAGATATTATCTCATCTGAAAAGGATCTAGAAAGTCCATTCTTTGTAGAGGGGAAGGAATCTGGGCATGGAAATTTGCTTATGCTTACAAGGCTGTGGTAAGGATCAAATGAAATAATGTATGGGAAAGATCTAGAAACCTAATATCCAGTTATTTCCCAATTATCCAGATATTTGGCATCAGATACCTGTCCTTCCTGTTCCTCAAATCTCCCTTCTTTGTGCTTTTGCACTAGGTATTCCCAATGCCTGGAGAGTGCTTCTTTCTATTAAAATCCCTTGTTTCCTTTATAACTCAGGTGAAGAACCTCCTTCTATATTGTTAGAAACAGATAAACTGAGGCATGACTCCTGGTCTGGTGCAAAGAAGGAAAGCCATTTTATTATGATCTTACAAGAAAGGACACACACCCCAAAGAAGTTGTGCGTGCTTTGCCACAGCAAACTTCCCTTTTTATCCTAAATCTAACACAAAGTACCTCCCCCATCTGGGTTCGAATTCTTCATGACACTTCAAAACATGTAGAACACCCTCCTAGATGTGGCACCGCTGCTGCCCCCACCCCCTGGGAAACCAGACCCTGAGATTTTACAATTGTTTGTTATCTAACTTCAGAAAACCTCTGCTAACTCAGCTGGGAAAGGAATGAAAATTTTGGGGAGGGAGGATAAGCCTCTAGGACTTGAATAATGTAGTGTTTTCTTATCTGAGAGGAACATCCTCTACTGGTTAACTGTTAACTCAGCAGGAAAAGGAAGGAATGGGGGTGATGGGGAGGGGAAGAAGCCCTCAGAACTTGAATAATGTATCCTGCCTACTGAGGACACATGATTTCTTTCATATATGAAGCCTTTCCTGATTCCCAGCCACCTCTAGTTGCTAGTGTCTCTTCAACCCCCCAAATCACCTTGCATTGAATTTAATAGGTTTTATATTGTGAAAAGTGATTATTAATAACTGATATCTGGAGAGATTGGAGCTCCCCCTTCTTCTAAAGCCTTGTTTTTTCAAGGTCCAGTGTCTCCTTAATGATAAGATTGCATGAACTCCCTTTATCTTGGTCAGTCCCCACTCAACCATGTAAGGAATTTAATCTAGGGCTGTGGAAGCTCATCATGTTCTGCTCAAGTTTGGGTGGAGAGACAGATCCTTTTGTCTAGATAGGAAGGCCTCCCTGTCCAGGAAGAGGTCACTTGTATTCCCCCCCCCCCATTGAAGAGGGAAGAGATTCTTGAAATTGATAGCCCCACACAGGCTGGAGATAATCTCTCCATGCAGGGGTTTCTTCTCAGGACCCATTGACCACCTACTATTTCAAGGGTATATAAGCTATGAGCCCAACCACCATGACTGTCTTTGGTCTGAAAGAGATATCCAAATGTCCATGCTTTTATTAATAACCTGCCAGTCTTATTAATAAAATGATCAAATTACCCAGAAACCATGTCTCTCAAATTTTTAATCATCAGAATATATATATATATACATATATATATATACACACATGTGTGAAACTCCCCCAAAAGGAGGACCAATAGTATTTCTTTATATCTAAAGCATCCAGTACCATGCCCAGCACAGAGTAAGCATTTAATAGATATTTGTTAGTTATCTCATTGACTAATTGATGTAACCCAACTAGCCCAGTCATCTTGATGATGAGATTCAATATGTACACCCACACACCCATACCCCCCCCACACACACACCCTGAGTATACTGAGATTATGTACAACTGAAAGACCAGTTACCCAAAAGCATGTCTGTATAAACCTCTGCTCCTAAGATCAGGTAAAAAATCTTCATCGTTTTTTATCTTCTGTTTCTCAGGGCCAGAACTCTACTGGTAATGTTATTATAAAATCTCTACGAGTTCATTTTTCATGTTAACACTGATAGACCCAGCAGAGAAATAGCTTCCTGGCCATCAAGGGCACTGCAGAGGAATGGGTGGTGCGTTACCAGCCACTCATCTCTCATTGTCTGGACTGTAAAAAGAAAGGACAGAAGACTTGTTTTTAAAGGCCAGTTTGAAGAGATAGGTAGGTGTTGGAGTCCACCTAGATGAAGAAATACAGAAGACCCCTCCATATAGTGGGAAATAGTGCAACTAGATTATGTCAGGAGATTCAAATTGTAGTCCTAGCTCTTCCATGAACTGTGTGACCTTGGGCAAGTCACTGTCATATAAGAATGGCTTGAAGGAATGGGGAACATTTAGTCTGAAAAAAGAGAGGTGACAACAGGTACATTCAAGAATTTGAAAGGTTCTCATGCAGAAGACAGATTAGACTTGGGTTTTTTTGAGCCTAGAGAGCACTATAGTAATAACATTAGCCCATACTTATGAAGCATTCTAAAGTTTCTAAAGCATGTTATAGACATTAACTCATTAATCCAACATGTGAAGCAATGGGTAGAAGTTGCAAAGGGAAAGATGCAGTTTTAACAGTAAAGGTACTTAACATTCTAACAATTAGAGCTATTCAGAAATACTGGGTTCAAATCTGACCTTAGACATGGACAAGAAGTATGACCTTGGGCAAGTCACTTAACAACTACCTGACTCAGGTTCCTTATCTGTAAAATGGGGATAATAATAGCACCCACCTCACAGGGCTGTTGTGAGGATCAAATGAGATAATATTTGTAGAGTGCTTAGCATAGGGGCTGGCACATAGTAGGAGCTTTATCAATGCTTTTTACTTTTTTCTCCCTAAAGGTTTCCAAGTGGACTGGATGCCCGCTTACCAAGTATGTGGTTAGAGAGGACTTTTGGCCAGGCTTACATTCGATGATGATCACATGTGTCCCTTCAACTCTGAGTCTAAATCAATTTAGCCTCCATTAACCTCAGTTTTCTTATCTGTAATATGGGGTTAATATTTTACAAACCTGAAGACAGAAGCCAAACCATTATTTCCTTGAATCTTCATTCAAATCAAATTCATTCAAATCAAATTCATTCAAATCAGTGGGGAGGCAACACTCTATGGTAGGAGAGGCACCAGAGTTAGAGCCAGAAGATTTCTCCCTCATCTATTACCTGCCAAGTCCTATAGATTCCACCTTTTCAATGTCATGTCCATCCCTTCTTCTCTTCTCCTATTGTCACCCCTGTGGTATGAGTCTTCATCACCATCTGCCTGGACTACCAAAAGGGCCTTCTAACAAGTTTTCCTGCCTCCACTATTCTGCCTCAACCCATCAGTCCATTCTTTTGGGTCACTTCCAGATTAATCTCATCTCATATATATACATATATATATATATATATATATATACACACACACACACACATTATATATTATATGTATAATCTCATCTCATATATATACACATGTGTATATATGTATGTATATATTGTGAGGGCCAAAATTTGATATACAGAGTGTTATTGGGGTGACTTGCCTTAATATTGAGGTCCCGGGAATATGAGGGACCTTTTAGGTTCACCCTCCCCTCTGAACTACCCTTTTAGATATTTCTCCCAGGCCAATAAGAAAGGAGCCTCTAAGCTTTAGTTCACAAAATGATCAGATTTTATTACTTGGGAATTAATTAGACAACAAAGGTGAAACCAATTTAAAAAAATCAAAGATAAGGAAATAGGAAAATAGAAATACAGAGAAATGCTCTTAACTCTAAACTTAACCTATGTGATCCTCAGACCATTTCAAATTAAGCTAGTTCAAAGGAATTTAGGGTTTTCCATAATTAACTCACCAAACCCGAAAGTCTACAGTTGCTTGCAGCTCCAGAACATACACCACACACCACCACCACAAGGGACAAGTACCCAAAGACCAAGTTCTGGAAGATGTCTAGTGTTCTGGAAGCAGCCTAGTGTTCCAGAAGCAGCCTACTCTCTACCTCCCTTCAGGGAGCATTCAATCTTTCCTTCCCCAAAAGGGAAGTTCCTTCAAAAGCTGCCTATGGAGAGTCTAATTTTTTACCACAATATAAAATCTCATCATATCTCTCTATCTCTATCTCTATTTCTATCTCTATCTCTCTCTATCTCTATATCTGTATCTACATCTGTATCCGTATCTGTATCTGTATCTATATCTATATCTATATCTATCTATATGTGAAACATTTGGATCTTGGGAAATAGTTGGATGATGGATGGATTTTCCCTTTCCTTTGAGATGTCTGACATTGTTTTGACACACCTTATGTATACAAATGTGAACAGGAGAGTTGCTGAGATGAAGGGAGAATCAGGCACTGAGTGATAGGCAGAGCAGAATTTGTTTTACCCAGAAAAAGAGTCCATGTACCCATCAGAAAGCACCTTGAATCTGCTCCACCCTCAGAGAGGCACTCTTGGGCAAAGGTCCTTCTTCTTGCCTGAGTTCAGTAATCCTGGGATGCATGTGTGGTGGGAGGGGAGAGAGTGGGGTGTTGATGAGCCATTCCCAGTTCAGGTTGGATCAGCACAAACCCAGATACATGGATGGGTTCTGAGATAAAGTTGATTATTTACCAAATAGATCGGCCTGGGGAAGAATTCAATGCCTTTGACCTAACTGTTCTTATGTCAAAGTTTCCAGAGTCATGATGATAACAAGACAAAGTTGCTTGATTGAAAAAGAAAAACAAAAAACCCCTAAATTCAGGAAACTAGAGACTCTAGACAAGTTGGTGCTGCTGTCAGTGTCTGAGACCCATGACTCTCATGTTCTTAACATCTGATTGCTCCACAGCTTTAAGCCAGCTTCCTGCTGAGTGCTATATTGGGTTTTAGAAAGTGTTTTTGCCTTCTGTGATAGGACCAATATCTACCAGAGTTCCCTTCTCCTCCTTTAACAGGGATTCAACAAGAATCATTGCTGTTCTTTAGTCATGTTCAACTCTTCATGATCTCATTTGGAGTTTTCTTGGCAAAGATACTGGCGTGGTTTGCCATTTCCTTCTCCAGCTCATTTTACAGATGAAGAAACTGAGGCAAACAGGGTTAAATGACTTGCTCAGGGCCACACAGCGAGTGTCTGAGGCCAGATTTGAACTCAGGAAAAGGAACCTTCCTTACTCCAGGCCAGGCACTCTATCTACTGCACCACCCATCTGCCCCTTAACAGGGATTACTTTTCCCTAATAAGTGATAAAACTGTTCCTGGCTCCCTGATTGACCCCTGCCCTGATGTTGCTTCCTGGACACTATGACATTAAAAAGTCCCAACAACATGGAGAGGGACCTGGCTGACCTGGTGGATGTTTGAAGACCACATGAGTCCTGCAACCCTGCTGTTTTCCATGTGAAACTGAGGAAGAAGCTGGGAATCAATAGTAGCTAAGTATCACCATATTCTTGTTGCATATCCCTGCCATACAGGATGTCCCCAAAATCTTAATGTACTTCTAAATGATGATAGTTATAATGTTTACTTAATTTTTATTTACTTATTAATTTACTATTTAGTTAAAATTTTAAGCTATTATAGCTCTAACAGAGTTTTACTAAGACTTTTGGGACACCCTGTACCAGGACAAAGTAAACTTCCTTTAGTTCACTATCCAATGACTTAGGAGTGTCTGATTTCATCTGCAATATCAAACTTATGCTAATAGTGTGTTGGCATCAAGCCAGTGCCTAAACATACACATGGCTTGTGCTACCCCTGGGAGCAGTGTTCATTGTGAGCAGTGAACATTATGTGAACATTATGGATCATTGTTCT